>NC_135623.1:44472457-45140582 GCF_053574225.1 Canis aureus | reverse complement strand
AATTGGAAGTGACACAGTGTTTCCTACAAAGGTAAAAATGGAGGACTTGTTTAATGAATGATCAGACTCTAAACAACAGGTGAATATTCAAGTGATTGAGAACTATTCTCTATTCCTTAGAAAACACCCATTTGAAATGATACATCCCATTTTATTTCAAGACTATGCCTTTTAGATTTGATAGTATAAATAGAATGTATGTTTATAAGCACTGCATTTTGATTTATTTAATTTTCCTTTTACTGTTGCCATTAACTTCCCTTGGATAACATCAGAGATAAATTTCCCAAAATGTGTTTCATGGATCATTAGTTCTCAAGGTGCTCTGATAAGAAAAAGTAGAGAGTAACTTTTACCCATATAAGATCTGGAGACATCAGTGCTATATACCCCTTCTTGGAGATTGATGATGCAAATTAGTATTTCAATGTTTCATAGAAAATCTTATTATTATCTTAACTATATTAAAGAAACCTGTTTAACTTCTTTTATCTCTGTTTTTCCCAAATTACTTGACCACTGGATCCCTCTTTTTAATATATTATAGAACTTTAAAAACTTTGACAGACCTTGTGTTAGCCCCTATCCAATGGTCAAATATTACCTACAATACTGTTTCTTTTATGTGGCCATAATAGCAGTGCTGAATAAAGTTCATTATGTCAGCACTGCCTCTAAATCCTTCAATTTTGGATGCAATCACTTTTTGTTCTTTCCAAATATTTCATGTAGTTAATAACTAAAGCTTTCTCTTGAGGAAAATCTTTCTCCTTCCCTCACTAGAAAAATTTAAAATATTTGGATCTGCAAGTTTCAAAATAGTCAATATTATTCTAGAAAGGAGTGTTTTTTTTTTTTTTATCAAGGCCATCTTGATTTCTTTATAGATTTAAGTTAAAACTAAAGGGAAATACTTCTGTTCATTAACCTGTTCTTTATAATCTTTCACATGAAGGCTATAAAAGCCAGTTCTCTTTGATCATTGTCCAAATGAAAGCTGAAATTTCCTAGAACAATAAGCCTGAAGAAAGAAAACATAGATTTCAAATTCAGTGGGTGGTTAGAACTGTGGAGAGACAGCACACACGTCTGAAAAATGATCAAGTTTTGTTCCAAGAGAAGGACAACAGGAATTTAAAAAGTCCAGGTTTCTTTCAACTCAGAAACTCTCATTCCACATTGCTTTCAACTCCATTCAAATCAAGAAGCACTCACTATACCTAAGTGGTAGAAAGATGGGGAAAACATTCTCTTTCCATCAAAGAACCCCCACTCACCCACCCAACTACCACCAATTTCAGGTATCATCTCCAGTCTTGGGAAAATTAAAGACATCCAATGACCAACTTTGGTTGTCTAAGAAGTAAGCCTCCAGCAATGAGTTTACATGAGTAATACATTCAGCAATGTATACTTCAGCTATTTGGAAAAGTATTGTTTAGACCTTTTGTTCAGAAAGTTTTTTCTAATGAAACTAACGTTATATACATGATTCCTATAGTCATTTATTCATTGAAAAATATGTGTTTGAATAAAATAAAAATATATAGCCCACTTTGTATAAGGCACTCTATTAGGCACTACTGAGGCAAAGAGATTATTAACATATGACTTCCATCATTCAGGTGTTTAAAGCCTGATGAAAGATATATATGCATAAATATGATGCAGTATCAAAAGTGAAAAGTACCTGTAGGAGGCACAAACAAAGGCTTTAGGAATTTATAGGAAGAAGAAATCATTCCTACTAGAGTATCCCACAAGGCCTTACAGAAAACATGGAAGAACCTTAAAGGACCAATAGAATAAGCCACGAGGATGAGGGTAGCCACAGGATTGCTTTAGCATTAGCAAAAAGAGGGGAACAAGAAGGCATTCTCTTAACATGGATAGAAGGGAATATGACTGAAGGCAGGGTAGATTAAGCCCAAATAATGGAGGGCCTTGAAAGCCATATAATGATAACAATGATAATAATAAATAATAATAGTCATAGTAGTAATATATTAGCATATGGTAAATCCATATGCTTGGATGGTTTTAAGTATTATTTAATCTCTCAATAACCCTATAGGATATGTATTCATTATTTGGATTCTTCTAATTTTTTAGGTGAGGAATTGGACTTATAGAGAGGTTTGTTCATAGTCACATAGGAGTTTGCTCTTTATTTCTTAAAACTTCGAAAAGCTGCTAGAGGTCATATGCTAGGTGAGCAGTTTCATGGCCCTAAACCACCCTCTAATTACAAAATGCTATTGAAATCAAGGGCAAGAAGAATGCACAATTTTATCCTAGAGTATATAACAAGTTAAAATAGATAATTCTACTGAGATTAGGCATATATTCTTACTAAACCCATTTCTTGTGATCACATTTAGTTAATCCATAACATGCATTTGATTTACATGATCACTGTGGTTCATGCAAATAAACAATACAGTCTAAGGTTTGTTATATTATTACTAACCTCTTTTCCTACATTGTCTTTGTCTTTGTTTTTTTTTTATTGTCATGCTAAAGCATTATTTTTATTATCCTGGTATGAAGTTAGTAATTGATAGTTCAGAGGATTGGGAATGCATTGAAGAGATATATGTTTTGGGATCTACAATTGAGCTAGTATTTGTCCTTGACAGGATTTCATAAATTTTTTGTTCCTACTGTTTTACTCAAAGCACATTGAAAACTACAAAAACGTTGTTGTTGTTGTTATTGTCCTTGTTTTATTACATGGATGGTCCTAAGTTGCTTATCTGTGACGGATTAGGTGAACTATGAGTACATGGCTATTCTTAGTTAACCTGTGTTTGACACAGTCCACAGCAGAAGGCCACATTTGTCAAAACCAACAGAGAAGAAAAAGAAGCTCAATATAAAATACTATCCATGAAAGAAGTCTATCCATGAAAGAAACAAAAATCCATGAAATAAAACATACATATTGAGATTAAAAACATAGATACATTCATGTAAAATTTCAGGGTCTGAACCTAAAAACAGAAAGGACAGGAATATTTTCACATATTAATACCACTGTAGTAGAATCTGGGCAGACTTTGCTAAATATTCATGGGAACTTAAATATGTTATTTGACTGCTAGAAGAATTCAACATAGAACAATGTGTTCTGTGGACACAGTAGAAAGCAACATGTTGGAAATTTTATCTGTATATTATTCTTAAAAACAAAATAAATGGTGTCTATAGCAAAGCAGTATCACAAAGCAGTGTCAATGTTGTTTTCTTCTAATGTCATCTGGCTACATAAATGCTACTAACATGATCTTTGTCTTTTGTTTTTAAAAATTGGTTTTAGAATCCAAAGCTATTGAGAAGAAGACTTCCTTCACTGGCCACCAATTTTCTTAGATCTATCAACAATTAATCACTATTTTATGCAGGAAGTAAAATATTGTTCACAAGACCAAAAACAAGAAAAGATACGAAATTGTTATTTTATGATGTATCTTGGATCTTAGAGCTCAGCTTGGCTTAAGCAAAAAAGCATATTTTCAAAATATAAAACTTTTTTTTTTTTTTTAGATTTGCAAAAACTTATGGGAGATACAAAAATCCAAGGGAAATTCAAGTTTTAGGTACAGCTTGATATGAGGTATCAGAAGAGCCTCTTTCCCTTTTCTTAGCTCTGTTCTCTATTTTGGCTCCTTTCTTAGGTTCCAACTTGGTATGAATAAAACTGCCAACACAACCAAGGCTACACCTTCACAATCTTGTGCTCGGGGGAAGGTGGCTTAACACAATCGTCTTGTTTTGAGTTTAACTTTTATTGCCCTGAATTGGGTCAGGTGCTCAACCCTAAGTGAAATAATCTACTGGGTGAGCATAAGTGGCCACATGTATTAGTTATCTATTGCTGTATAACAAACCACCACAAAATTTAGCAGCTTAAAACAACATCCTTTTTTTTAAATTTTTAAAAATTTTTTTATTTATTTATGATAGTCACAGAGAGAGAGAGAGAGGCAGAGACATAGGCAGAGGGAGAAGCAGGCTCCATGCACCAGGAGCCCGATGTGGGATTCGATCCCGGGTCTCCAGGATCGCGCCCCGGGCCAAAGGCAGGCGCCAAACCGCTGCGCCACCCAGGGATCCCCTTTTTTTTTTTTTTAAATCTGATAGTTTCTGTGGTCAGGAATCTGGGCATGGTTTAACTGAGTTCTTCTTCAGTTTCTCAAAAAGTTCCTGTTGGCCAGCCTGGGGACTCAACTGAGGAAGGATCCACTTTCAAGCTCAAAGACATGATTATTGGCAAGATTCAGTTCCTTTTGGGCTGTTGGGCTGAGGGCCTCAATTCCTACCTGGCTGTTGGCCAGCAATTTTCCTCAGTTCCTTGCCATGGGCCTCAACATAGCAACTCAAAGCCACCAAGAGAGAGGGTTTCCTAGTAAGATGGAAATCAGAATTTTTGTAATCTAATCATAGAAGTGACATTGCCACAATGTTGAAGTATTCTGTTGATTACAAGCAAGTTATTCAAAGGGACAATTTCGTAAAGTCATAAATACCTGGAAAAAATGGTCAGTGGGGCTAGCTTACAAGCCACCTGTAATAACATTTGGCCATCTCTGAGATAGTGTGCAAGAAACTGTTTCCAAAACACAGGAACTGAGGGTGAGTGAGGGGTTAAGGGCCCCAAGGAAAATTGGGGTCATTATCAGAAGGGGATGAATGCTACATGGTGAGGAAAACCATCCATGAAAGATTCCCTGGTTTGGCTCTGAGTTGTATAGAAAATGGAAGATAAAACCCTTTTTCTACCTCCATGACTTTGAATCATTATGAATCTCAATGTTTATTTTAAATTACCTAATTATATGTTTGCATTATGGGATAAAGATGTTTTGGTCTCTTAATTCAACATTTCTAGATCAGTTTTATCCTTTTTATACTTTGGATTTATATTATTATTTTCAGCCAATGTCTCTATATAAAATAGATTAAAATTTCTGTAAGTGACATTGCTGAGTTCATCTTAAAGTGTAAAGGATTAGACTTGAGGTTCAAATTCCCTCAAAATCCATTTCACTTTACCTAAAGAAACATTTTATGGTTGCTGGGGGAAAAAAAACAGAAGTCTCCAATTTTTAGGATGTTAGTAGAAAACAGAAATAAGTTTTAACCTTGAGGTTAAAAATATTTGGAGGGAGGGTGTTTCTGTTTTATAGAAATCATGGATTTAACAGTTGATTTTATCAAGAAAGCAAACGGATATCCTTCACAAAAAGTATTTACCATACCCATGAGATTTCAGAATAGTTAAAATTGTCAGGCTAAGATGAAGAGATGAATTCAGTGTCTTACCTGTTTTCGTACTCAATCATAATGCATTTGTTAAAGAGTGATAGGTGTTAAATCTGACCCAGAGTTTCTTTGAGAGATCTTGCAAAATCATGGATCTCATAGATTTTATTTTATTTTTAAAGATTTTATTAAAAAAAGAGATTTTATTTATTTATTCATGAGAGACAGAAAGAGAGAGGCAGAGACACAAGCAGAGGGAAAAGCAGGCTCTACACAGGGAGCCTGATGTGGGACTCGATCCCAGGTCTCCAGGATCATATCCTGGGCTGAAGGTGATGCTAAACCACTGAGCCACCTGGGCTTCCCCAGATCTCATAGATTTTAGACAGCACTTGACTGACTCAGCAAGTTGATTTTTAAAAATTTGTTTATGAATGGTCAATTATTGTTAAAAATATCATTATATGTATTATGTTTATTATAAATACTTATTATAGTTAATGTATAGCTAATCTGTATCGTTATAACAAGTATTTTTATTCTTATTTTAATATCTGTTCAATTTATGCTATTTACCATTCTAAGTACTTTTCATAATTATCAATTCTTTTAATCTTCAGAGCAATTACCTTTTTAAAAAAATCAAAATCATTTATTAATTTCCTTTTCACTACTTTGTAATGCATGCATGTAATGCATTTCAAACTTGAAATTTGAGTATTGTCCTTCTGACAATCAGAGTTTATTTTCCATGACTGTCAATTAGACAAGGTCTTCTCTATGGGAAGAATCAACCCCACATCTAACTTCAGCAGTTTCTTTTCACAAGAAATTCACTTAGCCGTTGAACCAGGGCTTACTTTAAAAGTTTTTGAGAGGGACTCCCTGGTGGCTCAGCAGTTTAGTGTCTGCCTTTGGCCCAGGGCCTGATCCTGGAGTCCCAGGATCAAGTCCCACATCAGGCTCCCTGCATGGAGCCTGTTTCTCCCTCTGCCTCTGTGTGTGTGTGTGTGTGTGTGTGTGTGTGTCTCATGAATAAATAAATAGAAATCTTTAAAAAAATAATAAAATAAAAGTTTTTAAGAGACTGAGGATATTTGGAATCCCCTCTATTTAGAGATTGTTCCTTAAAATATTTACTTGGGTCATTTTGTCTATTTTCTCTGTAAGAGGGAGGGCTTTATAGGTTTCCCGTGTCTTCCTATTTCTTCCTTCCTCCCTGCATTATTTTATCTCTCACAACCTCCCAGGTAATGTTTGTGCAATAAAAATTTGATCGTATCTCTCTGTTCTTGAGAAAGAAAATACTCACTCTTTTTCTTGGCAAACAAGTTCCTTGATAGGCAGTCTCCTGTCTATCTATCTTGCCCTATTTCCTTGTCATTCCCCTCCTTAGGCATGCATATATAACTTGAATTCCAGCAATAGTGAATCATTTTAATAATTTTTTATTCAAACATATTTTTCTCGGGGCTCCCTGGGTGGCTCAGTGGTTTGGCACCTGCCTTCCGCCCAGGGCGTAATCCTGGAGTCCTGGGATCAAGTCCCGCGTTGGGCTCCTTCCATGAAGCCTGCTTCTCCCCCTGTCTGTGTCTCTGCCTCTCTCTCTGTCTCTGTGTCTCTCATGAATAAATAAATAAAAATCTTTAAAAAAAAAAAGTATTTTTCTTTTATGCCATTTCCTCCGCCTGTAATGCTATTGTATCAGAATTCTCCGGAGAAACGTATTGTATTGATTCTCCAGAGAATCAATATGATGGATGAATGGATGGATAGATAGACAGACAGACATATATACAAAAGAGGAGATTTATTATAGAAATTGGGTCACATGATTATGAAGACTGAGAAGTTCTACAGTCTGCCATCTGCAAATTGGAAAACCAGGAAAGCCATTGGTGTAATTCAGTTCCAGTCCAAAGGCCTAGGACTCTCAGGTACTGTCAGTATAAGTCCTGGTCCAAGTCCAAAGACCCAAGAGCCAGCAGTGCCAATGTCAGAGTGCGGAGATGAATGTTCCAGGTCAAGCAAATCCACCCTGCTTCTGACTTTTAGTTCTAATAGATCTTCAACAAATTGGATGATGCCCACACATGTTGGTGAGGGTGATCTTCTTTATTCAGTTTACAGATTAAAATGCTAATCTCCTCCAGAAACACTCTCACACATATACCCAGAAATAATAGTTTCACCAGCTCTCTGAGCATCCCTTAGCCCGGTCAAAATGACACATAAAATTAACCGTCAGAAACATCTTCATTTTATTTGCTTCTCAAACTCCTGCTAAATCTTCAAATCACAGATCAAATGAACTCTTTCTGTAAGCTCTTTACCCAAGCCAAATTAGGTAGCCTTCCTTTCCCTTCTACATTTTATCTATGTTGTACACATCCATTATAGCATTCATCATCTGCATGGTAATTTTCTCCCCACTAGCTTGTAAGATCTTTGAGAGCAGTACAGTTTCCCTTTCCTCCCTGGGCCTAATAGAATGACTGGCACACAGGAAGCCTCAATGGCTTAATGCTGTAATTAGCTTCTTCTCAAAGAAGATTCAAACATTTGCCAGAAGCCTTAAAAGAAGGAAAAAAGAGAATGAAATCAACGGAATTACTATTTTTTTCCAATCAGGTATGGCCTATATATATATATGTATTTTTTGTTGTCTGCCAGAAGATTTTAGCATTTTAAGCTTAAATTTCACTTCCTATTTTAGATCATACCCCAGCGCATAAGTTGTCAGATCTGTTTTGTAAAGGCTGGTATTTCTTAAGTGCTTCATGAAGTTTTTAGTTCAAAATAAAATTTAAGGCCTTAGGGAAAATTTAATCTGAGCTCCTGACTTCCCTTAGCATTTAAACACCAGAGCATGATCTTGGAGTATTTTCCTATTTAAATCTTGGCTTTATGATACAGAACTCTGTTGACCCACAATATTCCACAATTTCTGAACTGACTAATCCCTTTCCTTCTTCTGTTGTCTGCCACCTTTGCTTTTGCATTTCCACTTTTTAAAATTTCAGAATGGTTGTCATTTTATCAGTGGAAGAAGCATTGTTCTTATAGCATTGTTTCTGTTCTTGCTAATTTTCATTGTCAATTTTTCTCCATAAAGAAAGAGATCTGTAGTTTGTGATTCTCAGCTCAGAGGACATTTAGGATTGGAAAAATGAGACACTGATACTTTTCTAGTTAAAAGCAGAATTATTCGTTAAGATCTTACTTACACTATCCTACAGGAATGAGCACTATTCACTCCTGGCTCCTACACGTGTATTAAAAGATATAAAAGACAGGAAAGCAGCCTCATATAGAGACTCCAACACTATAGTTATTGTTAAATGTGCAATTTATCTCCCAAATCTGGGCATAGTCTTAAGAAGGTCAGTGGACTTTTTTACCCGTCTCTTCAAAAATGATCAATCTTTATTTGACATATGTTGGAATAAATAATAGATCCTTTTGTTTATTACAATGCTGGGAATAAGAATATCCTTTCTTGCCATTCCTTGCTCTACCTGTCTTCTCTTTTCATCTTCCAAGGCTGGTGAAGATCTGGCTGTTGGTGCATATTAGAGAAGACAAAGGCCCTAATGACATCATGGGTTTGAGGATTCTAATCACTTTACAGATCACCATATACCCCATGCATTCTGTCTGTTTGAAACAAAGAGAACTGTGTGAGGAAAGCACCGATGGCTAAGGACCAGTGCCTTTGATTGAAAGACTGAAACAACAACACAAGCATATATTCTCCTGACAATATGGATATCCCTAACACTTCATTAGCTCTTTGTACTTCATGCTGATTTTTCATATATGCTGTTTCATTTCAGCTTCAAAAAAACCATAAAATAGGTGGGGTAAGATGTCATTCTCACTTTACCAATGAAGAATTAAGCCCCAGAAACTTGCCCAAGCAGAACAGCATTCTCTTTACCCTTCCACACTCCATCTCAAACATAGAAACAAGAAATATTTACATAGTGAAGAATAGACAAGATTCAAACCCAGACCATCTGAGTCCAGGACTGGGGCTCTTCATTATGGAGGTAGCATCTTCCTAGACACGCAGGGCAAAGCATCCATGCTCTGCAGAACGCAGAACAGACAGGCTTCAGCCCCCAATGTGGAAACAACCCTGAAGCTGCAATATCTTAGAATCGCAGAAAAGTCCTTTTGTTAGAACAAAATAAAGATATCCAAGTGATAGGATTTACCCTTCTTTCACCTTTCATTATTCCCTCCTCCTACTTTTTCTCATTGCATTACCACTTTAGAGACCGAGAATAATGAATTGCAAGATGAAGGGTGGGAGGGGGAATAAGCAGGAAAAAGTGGTAAGCCCTTTTATTTATTTTTTTAAAGATTTTTTTATTTTATTATTTATTTATGAGAGACGTAGAGAAAGAGAGAGAGAGGCAGGGACACAGGCAGAGGGAGAAGCAGGCTCCATGCAGGGAGCCCGATGTGGGACTCAATCCCGGGACTCCAGGATCCCGCCCTGGGCCTAAGACAGGCACTAAACAGCTGAGCCACCCAGGGATCCCCTGGTAAGCCCTTTTAAAACAAACTTGCTGGATGGGATGGGTGAGCCTTTATCCCTCCTGAAAAGGGCAAGTTTCCAATCCTGTGCATCTGGAAGAGAGAAGCAGGGTAGCGTAGCAACTAAGAGCTTAGGCTCTGGAGGCAGGCTACCTGGGTTCTAGCCTAGTCGGGCAACTTTGGAAATGTATGTATCTTGTTTTCCTTCCCCGTAGGGATGATAACCATAGTACCTCCTGGGGTTGTCATGAAAATAATACAAGCCAATGCGTCTAGAATATTTATAAACTGACCATGGCAAATGTATGTTTGCTTTATTTTATATAGTGAGATATTTTAAAGGCCTGACACATTGCAGGTACTCAATATATATTAGCTCCCTTCCTTTACACTGGAAAGTTTGCTATTGCTGGAAAGACTCATAATCTTTGAGAAGTATGTGCCGTACATCAGTTACCTTGGTATGAGGATAAACAGGTGTTTATAGCAGCTTTGAGGGGTTAGTTTCTTTCCTTTAAAAAACAAGTCTTTGTCAGGAGGCTCTCCTTTCTCCCTTCCTAAATGCCATTTTCCTACTTAACAAATTTGATAACTGCTGCCTCTGCCAAATCCTTTTACCCACCCTATCTGTTTTCATCAGTTCCACTAAGAAGCACCTATTGAAGCAGATAGCATGTTGGGTTTTTCTCTTGCTGGTGGAAACTGTGGTCACTTAGGCGGTTTTCTCTAATTCATTTCTCCTCTCCCTACAGTCACAATAAGAAGTCGTGTCTCTAAGTTTTAATTCTTCTCATATCAAATTACATTTTCTGAGTGGTAAATCAGTTTCTCCACTAGCTTATAAGTTGCCTAAGTGCAGGGATGTTCAAAGCTATGTCCCCACCGCCTAACAAAATGGTTGGAACAAGAGGTACTTTATAATATTTGTGGAAGATGGGCAGCCCAGGTGGCTCCGTGGTTTAGCGCCACCTTCAGCCCAGGGCGTGATCCTGGAGACCCAGGATGAAGTCCCACTTCGGGCTCCCTGCATGGAGCCTGCTTCTCCTTCTGCCTGTGTCTCTGCCTCTCTCTGTCTCTCTGTGTCTCTCACGAATAAAATAAATAAAACAAATAAAATAAATAAAATAAAATAAAATAAAATAAAATAAAATAAAATAAAATAAAACAAAACAAAATAAAATAAAATAAAATAAAATAAAATCTTAAAAAAAAATTTGTGGAAGAAATCAGCCAGTGCTGAAGGAATGAATACAGAAAGAAGTATCCTCCTCCCCAATTAACTAGAACCTAATTAAGAGATGTCTGAAATTAATCTGAATATCAATTGCCTTCTACTTGGAAAGAGAAAATTAACTTCAGAAACCTCAACTGATCTCATGTATTAATTTAATACGATTATAACAGTGTTCAGACTATCCTGGAGTAAGCACACATTCGCCTCAATCTCCTAGGCCTTCCATGGCTACACAATATACAGTGAGAACAGTCAGCAGCATGTCAAAATTAAGCTAATACTCCACCCTCCCAGTATCTCTATGCCATGACAATATAGAGCAGAATATTAGCCTTTCAACTTACTGCCTCACATTCTCTTTTACTAGATGTTAGCCTGTCTTACTTCCTCACTACATTCCAATCTGTGTCCAAATTCACCTTTTCAGAAAGGCATTCTCTGACAATTCTATCTATAACTAACTTCCCTTCCTGTCATTCTTTATTTCCTTCCCCTACTTTATTAGTTTAACTTTTAAAGCTAAATTTGTTTGTGTATATCTGACCTACCACAAACTGCACAAATTCAAAGTGTATGGTCTGCTGTCTGACAAGTGAATGTTATATTGAAACCATCACCACAGTCAATCAAATAGATATCTGTCATCTCCAAAAATTTCCTGTCACATTCTAATCCCTCCTATTCCCCCTTCTACCATTCTTAGTTAGCCACTGATCTGTTTTCTATCATTAGAGATAAGTTTCCGTTCCCCTAGAATTATACATAAATGGAATCATACAAAATGTAGTCTTTTTTTGGGGAGTCTGGTTTCTTTTACTCTGCAAAATTATTTTCATATTCATCCATGTGTTACATTCATCAACTGTTTGTTCCATTCCGTTGCTGAGTAATGTCTTACTGTATGAATATATAACAATTTCTTTATTCACTTGGTGATGAATATTTAGGCTGTTTTGAGTTGTTGGCTATTACAAATAAAGCTGCTACAAACATTCATGTACAAGTCTCTATACAGCATACACCTTCATTTCTCTTGGGTAAATACCCAGTAGTAGAATGGCAGGGCCATCTAGTAGATGTACGTATATTTGACTTTTTGAGAAATTATCAAACTATTTCCCAAAGAGGTCATACCATTTTACATTTCTGCCAACCATGTCTGAGAGTCCCACCGATGCACATCGTTGTCAACATTTGTTGAGGTCAGCCTTCTTCATGTTAGGCATTCTAATAAGTGGTATCACAGTATGGTTTTCGTCTGCATTTTCCTAGTGTCTAATGATGCTGAACATCTTTCTGTGTGCTTATTTGACATCTGTATATCTCCTCTGGTGACAAGTCTGTTCAAATCTTTCACCCACTTAAGGAATTATTTTTTTATTAGTGAATTTCGAATTCTATATAATTTGCAATACACTGTGTGTCAGATATGATTTGCAAATGTTTTCCTCTAGTCCACAGTTTTGTCTTTTCATTCTCTTAATGATACTTTTCAAAGAGCAGAATTTTAAAATTTTGATTAATTTTAATGATCATTTTCTCTTTTAGAATTGTGATTTTGGTGTCTAACCCAAGTTAAAATTTTTCCTAATTTTTTGTACTTTTTCTTTAGATGTTTCATGATTTTACATTTAGGCCCATGATACATTTTGAGCTAATTTTTGACTATGGTGTCAGATATGGATTGAAATCCATTTTTTATATATGTAGATTCCCAGTTATTTCAGCATCATTCATTAAAAAGTCTCTTCTTTCTCCACAGAATTGCCTTTTACTTTTATCAAAAATCAGTTGATTCTCTGTAGTCAGTCTGTTTCTAAACCATCTATCCTGTTCCATTGATCTGTTCATCTAAACACTAATACTCCACAGTTCTGATGACCATAGCTTTATGATAAATCAAGTAGTATACCTTCTCCAACTTTGTTCTTCTTTTTCAAAGTTATCTAAGTTATTCTTGGTCCTTTGTGTTTCCATATGAATTTTAGGAGAAACTTAACAATTTCTACAAACACACACATACACACATCCCCCCAAGCCTTCCTGAATTTTGATTAGGATTACATTAAATCTATAGATAATTTTGGGAAAAACTGACACGTTAACAATGTTGGGTCCTCCAATCCATGGATACAGTGTAGCTTTCCATTTATTTAGGTCTTATATGATTTCTTCCGGCAGTGCTTTGTAATTTTAAGTATACAGGTCCAGAACATCTTTTTCAAAGATGTATTCCTTATGATTTTTTAAATTTCAAGTTCTGTATGTTTATTGATGGCATATGCAAATCAAATTGATTTTTGATTATTGTATTCTGCAACCTTGATAAACTCACTTATTCTGATAGCTTTTGTGTGGATCTCATAAGATTTTATGCAAAGATAATCATATTATATATGAACAAAAATGTCTTCCTTTCTGAGAAATTCTTAACTCTAGGAAACAAAGGATTGTGAAAAGGGAGGTGGGTGGGGGATGAGGTAACTGAGTGACAGCCCTAAGGAGGGCACTTGATACTATATGTTGGCAAATTGAATTTAAATTAAAAAAAGAAAGAAAGAAATGGAACAGAAGTCACCAAGAGCTGCAGGGTGAGGAGAATGAGGAATTGTTTAATAGATACTGAGTTTCAGTTACAGAGTTTAAATGTCCTAAAAATGGATAATGATAATGGTTTTACAACATTGTGAATGTATTTAATGCCACTGAATTACACACTTAAAAATGGTTAAAATGAAAAAAGAAGGAAATGTCTTCCTTTCTAATCCAAATATTTTATTTCTTTTTCTAGATGTATTATGCTAGTTAGAACTTCCAGTACAATATTAGATGGAGTAGGTGATAGTGGACTTCTTTGCCTTGTTTCCTGATTAAGTGCAATGCTAGCTGTGGGTTGTTTATAAATGCCTTTTATCAGGCTTGAGAAATTCCTTTCTAGTTTGAGTTTTTATGAGCAATAGTTGTTGGCTTTTGTCAAATGATTTTTTTTATGCATCTACAGAGATGACCACACGATTTTTCTTAACTGGTAAATATAGTGAGGTACATTAATTGATTTTTGTAATGTTAAAAAATACTTCTATTATTGGGATAAATCCAACTTGGTCATGTTGCATTAACTTTTATATATCGTTGAATATTATTTTCTAAGATTTTGTTAAGAGTTCTACATCTAGGGGATCCCTGGGTGTCTCAGCGGTTTAGCGCCTGCCTTTGGCCCAGGGGGTGATCCTGGAGTCCCGGGATCAAGTCCCACGTCCGGCTCCAGGCATGGAGCCTGCTTCTCCCTTTGCCTCTCTCTCTGTGTCTCTCAGGAATAAATAAATAAATAAAATCTTAAAAAAAAAAAGAAAAGAATCTACATCCATAGGGCACCTGTGTGGCTCAGTAGTTGATTCTTTGGCTCAGGTCATGATCCCAGGGTCCTGGGATGGAATCCCAAATTGGGCTCCCCATAGGGAGGCTGCTTTTTCTTCTGCCTATGTCTCTGCCTCTCTCTGTTTCTCATGAATAAATAAATAAAATCTTTTTTAAAAAAGAGAATTATACATCTATATTCATGAGAAACATTGGTCTATAGTTTTCTTTTCTCTAAATGTCATTGTCTAACTTTGGTATCAGAGTAATTATGACCTCATAAAATGGGTTGGCAAGTGCTCTCTTCAATTTTCTGGAAGAGTTTGTGTAGAATTATTATTGTTTCTTTCTCAGATGTTTGGTAGAATTCACTATTGAAGCCACTGATGAGGCCTAGAGTTTTGTTTGTGAAAGTTTTTAACTATAAGTACAATTACCTTAATAGGTAAGAAATACTCAGTTGTGAAGTTCTTTAGGAGTGAGCCTTGATAGTTTATATCTTTCAATAAATTTGTCTATTTCATCTAAGTTGCTTTTATTAGCACAAAGTTATTAATAATATTTTATTGTCCTTTTTAGTACCACTGTCACTTCTCTCATTCTTGGTATTGGTAAATTGTGTATTCCCTTTTTTTTTTCCCCTGATTAGCCTGAGTAGTTGTTTTATCAGTTTTATTGATTATCACAAATAAAAACTTTTAGTTTCATTGATTTTTCTTTATTGATTTTTCTGCTTTCTATTTCATTTATTTCTTCTCTAATCCTTATTTCTTTCTGCTTACTTCTGGTTTTATTTTATTTTTTTTCTTTTTCACATTTCTTAAGGTGGATACTGAGATTATTGATTTGAAATTTTCTTTATTTCTAATATATACATTTAATGCTATAAATTTCTAAGAACCACTTTAACTACATCTCACAAATTTTAATATGATTTACTTTTATTTTTATTCAGTTCAATATATTTTCTGCATATATGAGAAAATATTTTAGCAAAACCACAAACAAATGAAGAGAGAAATATCAAGGTGGCAAAGGTTATGACGATATGGAACAGTGGTGACCAGTAAATCTCTACAATAATTAGATCCAAATTGATATGGGTAGACACATTAGAAGTATTCAACATAAATATTAAAAAGAGCTTATTATATAGAACAAATATGCTATAAGGAAAATTCTAGTAATAGTCTAGAACAAATTCTAAATGATTAATAACAAATGTAAAAATTGTTGGGAATAGGATATATTGATAATAGTAAAGCATTCTAGAGATTATAACATGGTTGTAGGAAAGGAAGAATAGAGAAAAGAAGATATGAAATCTTATTTTATTGGAGTAAGAGGGAAAAAGAATTATGGAAGGGGAGACAGTTGATATCTTATTTTCAAGTAATCCTAGAAAAGCATGTCTGATAGAACAGAGAAAGATATAGTAACTATGAATAGAGAAGTATCACAGAATTTAGAAGTTAAAAAGAGAAAAGTAGAATGAATAAGAAGTCACCAGATCAACAAAAATTTTAAAAAGGAAAATGAGGAAACAACAATGTACATAAATACAAATGGAAAATAAGATGGAATGATTAAAATCAATCATGACTATAATAATCCTAAATTATACTTGTCTGTTAAAATGCAAGCCACTGGGGCATTTGAGTGACTCCATTGGTTAAACATTCAGCTCTTGATTTTGGCTCAGATCAAGATCTCAGTGTCCTGAGTTTGAGCCCACCTAGGGCTCCATGCTCAAAGGGGAGTCTACTTCAGGATTCTCTCTCTCTCTCCCCCCCACTCCCCACTTGCTCACTTTCACTCTCTCTCTCTCTAAAATAAATAAATCTTTAAAAAAAAAAAAACACTGGACTGTAGTTTTTTTTAAATTCCAGATTAAAACATAATTATTGTTACAGACACATTTTTTAAAGTGATCATTTTGAAAGTTGAAAATAATGGACAGACACCAGAAACATGATTCATAAAAGTAAAAATTGATAAATTTTACTTTGTCAAAATTAAAAACTTTAGCTCTGCAGGAAACTCTGTGAGGAAAAGACAGATTGCACACTCAGAAAATATTTGCAAATCAAAAATACAACAAATGCCTATATTTAGAATATATAAAGAACTTTCAGGCAGCCCGAGTGGCTCAGCAGTTTAGTGCCGCCTCCAGCCCAGGGCGTCATCCTGGAGATCCGGGATCGAGTCCCATGTCGGGCTCCCTAGATGGAGCCTGCTTCTCCCTCTGCCTGTGTCTCTGCCTCTCCCTCTCTGTATGTCTCTCATGAATAAATAAATAAAATCTTTAAAAAAAAAAAAAGAACTTTCAAAACTCAACAGTAAAAAACCAATCCGATTCAAAAATAGACAACAGACATGGACAGACATTTTATCAAAAAGGATATCTAGATGGTAAATAAGCATATAAAAATATATTTAACCTTATTAGCCATGAAGGTAATGCAAATTAAAGCCACAATGTAGTATCACTATGCACCTATCAGAATAGCTAAAATTTTTTAAAAATAGTGATAACACCAAATTCTGGTGAAATGTGAAGAAACTGGATCTCTTGTGCATTGCTAGTGGGAATATAAAATAATACAATCACTCTGAAAAATAATATAATTTATTATGAAACTATACATATACTTACCAGATGAAACAGTAATTGCATTCTTGAATATTTATCTCAGAGCAATGGAAACTTATGTTTACACAAAAAAACCTGTATACAAAATTTATAACAGCTTTATTTGTAGCAGCTAAGAGGTAGAAACAACTCAAAAGCCCTACAGTGAGTGAATCATTAAACAAACTGTGGTATATCCATATAATGGAATACTACTCTGAAATAAAAAGGAATGAACTATTGACACACAAGTAACTTGTGTGGATTTCCAGAAAATTATGCTGAATGAAAAGAGCCAATCCCAAAAGTTACATACTATATGATTCCATGTGTATAACATTCTTGAAATGACAAATTGATAGAGATGGAGAACAGATTAGTAGATTCCAGAGGTTAAGGAATGGGAGGGAGAGGGAGATGGCTATGGCTATGGCTATGAAAGATTGCATAAGGGATCCTTATGATGATACCATCTTTATCTTAACTATGGCGATGGCCACACAATCTACACATGTGACAAAATTGTATAGAACTAAATACATATGCATACACCTATGAGTGCATATAAAACTGGCGAAATCTGAATAAGATCAATGGATTTTATAAATGCCAATTGCCTGGTTGTGATATTGTACTATAGTGATAGATGTTAAGATTCAGGAAAATCAAGTGAAACCTATACAGAATCTCTCTTACTTTATAGTTCTTATAAATGCGTGTGAATCTACAATTACCTCAAAATAAAAGGTTTTAAAAAAGAAAATGGAGGGATGGGCCTAGAGATATCAAAGAACCAAATAAATGATGGTATATCCACATTGTAGACAATTATGTAGCTATTTACAAGGAAAAGTTACAGCTTATCGTTTACTTGGTGGAATTTTCATAAGGCTTTTAAAAAAATTGTATTTATTTATTCATGAGAGGTGCACAGAGAGAGAGAGAAAGAGAGAGAGACTTATGACCTTAGCCAGTTCTCTGGGGGAAAAAAATGTGGGAGGCATGAGGGCCAGGTAAAATAAGGACAAAGGTAGTTTATCTGGTTTACTTATTAATTCTCAGATAACTGGCTTCAATTACTTTACTTATTTGGACACTTCTACCTTCCTAACTCCTTTCTCTATAGAGTTAAAACTTTGCAGTTATTTTTCAAACACTTTGGAGCAAGATTGGGAGACCAGAGCAGGCAGGTGGCAATGTGGGTTGGGAAAAGAAATATTAAAGAGAGGGAGGGCAAAGTTTTCTAAGGGGGATAGCAATGACACTGGCTCCATTCCATCCTACCCGCCCCCCCCCCCCCCCACAGGGCGCTGTACTTCATTGATTAGTAGATTAACTTTTAAACTTTATCAACCTTTTTTTTTAAAGAGATTTTATTTATTTATTCATGAGAGACACACAGAGAGAGGCAGAGACATAGGCAGAGGAAGAAGCAGGCTCCATGCAGGGAGCCCTATGTAGGACTCCCAGGACTCCAGGATCATGCCCTGAGCCAAAGGCAGACGCTCAACTACTGAGCCATCCAGGGGTCACATCCATAAGGCTCTGTTGAATGAGAAAAGTAAGGTTCAGAAAAGTGAGGGTAATATGATTCTGTTTTTATGAAGCAAGGCCTACAAATATGTGTGTGTTTATTTGTATGTATGTGTGTGATAGATTTGACAATGGATAAATATTTGTGAGAATACACACTAATTTGTTAACATGAATTACCTTGAGGGAAGGATGGATTATACAGCTGGTATGGAGGGACTAGGGGAGGGAATAACAAGGACAATAGAAAAAAAAGAAAAAATAGAGCACTAAAATACCAATAATATATAAAACAATAATAAAATTATATTTATATGCAATTGTATGTTTTGTATTCTTGTAATTTTTTAAGAATTTTTTTAAAGATTTTATTTATTTATTCATAGAGACAGAGAGAGAGAGAGAGAGAGGCAGAGACACAGGCAGAGGGAGAAGCAGGCACCATACAGAGAGCCTGACGTGGGACTCGCTCCGGGGTCTCCAGGATCACGCCCTAGCTGCAGGCGGCGCTAAACCGCTGCGCCACCGGGGCTGCCCGAATTCTTTTTGTTTTTATTCTATTGTTCAATAATTGAAAAAATTTTTGAGACATAATTCCCATATTATTCAATCTAACCATTTAAGGTATTCAATCCAGGGGTACCTGAATGGCTCAGTCTGTTGAGCGTCTGCTTTTGACTCAGGTCATTATCCCAGGGTTCTGGAATGAAGCCTCACATCAGTCATCAGTCTCCCTGCTCAGCAGTCTGCTTGTCCCTCTCCCTCTACCCTCCTTCCCCTGCTTGTGCTCTCTCTCTCTCAAGTAAATAAATTTTTTTTTTAAAAATAAAAAATAAAAATAAAGCATACAATTCAGGGTTTTTATTTTATTATATTCACAGAGTTTTGCAACTATCCCCAAACAATTTTAAGCATTTTTATCACCCTAAAAAGAAATGTCACGTCCATTAACAGTCACTCCTCTTTTTCACCCAATACTCTCTCTCTAGACGTAAGCAACCACTAATCTACTTTCTTTCTCTATAAATTTGTCTATTCTAGATATTTCATATAAATGGAATCATATAATTTATGGCATTTTTTTGCTGGCCACCTTCTTTAGCAAAACATTTTAAAGGTTGAGCTATGATTTAGCATCTATGAGCACTTCATTTCTCATTGACAGTTCTCTAAGATACGAGTTGCTAGTCCAGTTAAATTTGGTTAAGAGGACTTCTTGAGGCCAGTCTTTGAAGTTTGTTCTGACTCCAGGAGGGCATTTCTTAACTGGGGCATCTCTTTCCCTGATTCTCTAAAACTAGCTGCCCTACTGGTTAGCCTGTTGTCCTAATGGAGCTGCTAGTCTCCTTTTAATTGCTTACCACAAGAATCTCCATTGTTTTAATAATACCCTTAGTCTTGAACTTCCTCATACTGTTTCAAATAAAGTCAATTTCTTGGAGAGAGCTTCAGAGCTTTCTGTACTTAAAAAGTGACCTATTTGTGAACTGATATCTTATAACTAGTTCTCCTTTGGCAGAATCTTTGAGCCACTGTTCTGAGCAATGGGCAAGGGTTCTAGACTCTGGTCAGCTTGCCTTTCTGGGCACAGAATCTCAACTCTATAAGCAAACTGGGCTGAGGACCATCAGGACCCCAGTATTCCCATGCTGTCACAACTGGGATGGAGTATATAAACTGGGGAATGGGTGGACAAAAGGAGCCCATGACCTCTCAGCCATACTCACCAGGAATTTAACTTCTGAGCCTTAATGAGTCAGATGGAATTAGTAATGTTGCTGGCAGGGATGCCTGGGTGGCTTAGTCGGTTAAGTGCCTGACTCTTGATCTCAGCGCAGATCTTGACCTTAGGCTTGTGAGTTCAAGCACTGCATTGGAGCTCACTTAAAAAAAAAAAAAAAAAAAAAAAAAAAAGGAAAAAAGAAATGCTGCTGGCCTATCCCTTTTGATAAGGTATGATATCCTTTGGATGGGAGCTGAGAGGGAGTCTCATCTCTTGGGCACAGCCACTCAGAGTGAAGTTTCTTTCAAGCTGAGCTGGGGAGAGAGAAGAGAGAAGAGAGAAGGAACAAGCTCAAGTACCACAGACTCTCTGTTCTTAGCCAAGTTTCAGTAGATTTTCTTGAATAAATATTTTTTCATCCTCTCTATATTCTTAGAACAATTTACAGAGACTTTTAAAGGTTGTTTTATTATACAATTTCAGCAATTATGTCTGTTTTGCTGAGGATCAGGTCCACAGAACTTTTCACGTTGTCTTTCTGACAGTAGTACCCCCAGATTATTTTTTAAAAGATTGTGCCAAAGAAAATTCATGGTTTCATCACACAGTCTGAGTTTCATTTCCTTATCTGAAATGAGGCTAATAATCCATATCACACTGCCTAGGACATAGTATCTCTGAATAACTATTAACTTATTATTTTCCTTCCGTCTCTCTCACTCTGGGGACTTAGAGAAGTTCTAGTTGAATAAAGGTGCCTGCCCAATAAGGTATTGTTATGCTTGAAAAATTTTGAGACCCCAAGAAAGTATTTCAAGTAATATTTGAGGTGAGAAATATACTTAACCACTATAAGAAAAAAGTGATCTTCAGACTTGAACCAGGGTTCTTTTAGAGCTGTGGCTCATGGGAAAATACTTTAACAAAACTGCAAACAATATGATTCAAGATCTCTTTCTTCGTCCTCCCTCCCCCTTACCACCTCACCCTACCCAACTCTCTCCCTACTCATTTTCCTCTTGCATTATAGCTTTACACCAACATATGAGAATTACTGAGTAGAAACTGAATAAATAAAGAATAAAGTTTAATCTATACAGAGATTTGCAAAATGATTGGTGACTAGTACTGTCTCCAACCTATATTTGTTTTTTTACAAATTGAAGTATAGCAATACACCATGTTACATTAATTTCAGGTACACAACATAGTTATTTGACAACTCTGATAACTCTGTAAGTCATGCTATGTTCACAAGTGTAGCTACTATTTGTTAGCATATGATGCTATAATATAATATATAATATGATATAATACAGTCAAATACCATTGATTATATTCTCTATGCTGTACCAAAAGCCTGTATCTCCCAAGCCCCTTCACCCATTTTGCCACACCTCTCCCCACTCCTGACATTATCAGTTTGTTCTCTGTATTTATGGGTCTGTTTCTGCTTTTTATTTGTTCATTTTGTTTTTTAGATTCCACGTATAAGTGAAATCATATGGTATTTGTCTTTCTTTAACTTGTTTCACTTGGCATAATACCCTCCAGACCCATCCATGTTGTTACAAATGGGAAGATCTCATTCCTCTTTATGGCGGGGTAATATTGCATTGCACATATATGCCACATCTTCTTTATCCATTCACCTACCAGTGGACACTTGGGCTGCTCCCATATCTCAGCTATTGTAAATAATGCTGCAGTAAACATAGCAGTGGATGCATCTTTTTAAAATTAGTGTTTTGTTTGTTTTGGGTACATACCCAGTAGTGGAATTACTGGATCATATGGTAATTCTATTTTTAATTTTCTGAGACATCTCTATATTGTTTTTCACAATGGCTATACCAATTTGCATTCCCACCAACAGTGTATGAAGGGTCCTTTTCCCCCATATCCTTGGCAACACTTGTTATTTCTTATCTTTTTGATGCTAGCCATTTTTTTTTTTTAAGATTTTGTTATTTATTCGAGAGAGAGGCAGAGACACAGGCAGAGAGAGAAGCAGGCTCCATGCAGGGAGCCAGACATGAGGACTTGATCCTGGGTCTCCAGGATCACACCGTGGGCCAAAGGCAGCCCTAAACCGCTGAGCCACCTGGGCTACCCAATACTAGCCATTTTGAAAGGTGTGAGGTGATAATGCCATTGTGGTTTTGATTTGCATTTTCCTGGTAATTACTGATGTTAATCATCTTTTTATGTGTGTTTGGCCATCTCCATGTCTTCTTTGAAGAAATGTCTATTCCGGCCCTCTGAAAAATTTTTAAACAGATTGTTTTATTAGTTTTGAATTGTTTAAGTTCTCTATATATTTTGCATATTAACCCTAATAAATATATTATTTGCAAATATCTTCTCTCATTCACTAGGTTGCCTTTTTGTTTTGTGTATAGTTTCCTTTGCTGTGCAAAATCTTTTTATTCTGATATAGTCCCATTAGTTTATTTTTGTTTCTGTTTCGCTTCCCTAAGGAGACATACTTAGAAAAACATTTCTAAAGTGAATGCCAAAGAGATTACTCAGTACGTTTTCTTCTAGAAGTTTTATGGTTTCATGTCTCAAACTGGGGTCTTTAATCCATTTCAAGATTATTTTTGTGTATGAAAGTGATTCAGTTTCATTCTTTTCCATGTAGTGTCCAGTTTTCCCAGTACCATTGGTTGACAAGACTATCTTTTCCCCATTGTATATTTTTGCCTTCTTTGTTGTAGATTAACTGACCATATAATTGTGGGTTTATTCTGAGCTTTCTATTCTATCCCATTGATATGTGTGTCTATTTTTGTGCCAGTCCCACACTGTTCTGATTATTATAACTTTGTAGTATATCTTGAAATCTGGAATTGTGATACCTCCATCTTTGTTCTTCTTTCTCAAGTTTGCTTTGGCTATTCAGGTCTTTTGTGGCTCCATACAAATTTTTGTGTTATTTGTTCTAGTTATGTGAAAAATATTACTGGTATTTTGATAGGGATTGCATTAAATCTGTAGACTGCCTTGAGTAGTATGGACATGTTAACATTAATTCTTCCAACTCATGAGCATGGAATTATCTTTCCATTTGTTTGTGTCAATTTCTTTCATCCATGTTTTATAGTTTCCAGAGTAGAGATTTTTTACTTCCTTGATTAAATTTATTCCTAGTTATTTTATTATTTTTGGTGTAATGGTAAATGGAATTGCTTTCTTAATTTCTCTTTCAGCAGAGAAATTCTTTGTTGTTAGTGTATAGAAATGCTACCAATTTCTGGGTATTAATTTTGTATCCTGAAACCTTACTGAATTCATTTATTACTTCTAATAGTTTTTTGGTGGAGTCTTTAAGGTTTCTATGTATAGTATCATGTCATCTGCGAATGGTGACAGTTTTACTTCTTCCTTACCAATTTGGATGCCTTTTGTTTCTTTTTCTTGTCTGATTGCTACAGCTGGAACTTCCAGTACTATGTTCAATAAAAGTGATGAGAGTGGATGTTCTTGTCTTATTGCTGATCTTAGGGAAAATGCTCTTAGTTTTTCACAATTGAGTATGATGTTAGGTGTGGGTTTGTCATATCTGGACTTTATTATGTTGAGCTATATGTTCCCTCTAACCCCACTTTGTTGAGGGTTTTTTATCATGAATAAATATTGTTTTTTGTCAAATGCTTTTTCTACATCTATTGAAATAATCATATAGTTTTTATCCTTAATTTTTTTGATGTGGTATATATCATATTGATTGATTTATGGATATTGAACCTATGATAAATCTCACTTGATTGTGGTACAAGATCCTTTTAATATATTGCTGATTTCAGTTTGCTGGTATTTTGTTAAGGATGTGTGGATCTATATTCATTAGGATATTAGCCTGTATGCAGGCTATGTTTTTATAAAGCAGTCTGGACCTTGAAATAACTCTCATCTCTCCCTCTCTCTCTTAGGAAATGAAAATCCTATGAAAGCCATTTCCAATATTATTGACTCATTCATTTAACAAAGATGATTTAATTCCTAGGCTGTGAGTGTGTGGCACTCTAGGTACTTGGTCCCTGTTATTCATCTTAAGAGATGAGATAGGATTTTAGGAGCCGGCCAATCAGCATATGCTTTACCAAGCCAAAACATTATTATTATGTTTGTACAACCATTTTGTAGCCTATCCACCTGTTCATAGTTCAAAATGATTAGGATGAACAGTGTGGATGTGACCTTAGGAAAGGCAATTGATATTCACCTTTAATTCCACCTCATACTAGCTTTAGAACTGGCCAAGGACAAATAGGGTCTTGTTTTCAACTTCTTATACGAGCCATATTGAGCAATCAAAGCCCCTTAAAACTGATTCCCAAACTGCTACAAACTTGTTGACCTTTTTAAAAGATCTAGAACCAATCAGAAATAAATTATAAGTAAGTGAAAAAGAGGATGAGGATATTAAAAATCCAGACCTGAAAATTCTATTTAAAAACCTACCTATCAGGACACTTGGGTGGCTCAGCGGTTGTGCATCCGCCTTCAGTTCAGGGCAGGATCCCGGAGTTCATCATTGAGCTCCCACATCCGGCTCCCTGTGAGGAGTCTGCTTCTCCCTCTGCCTATGTCTCTGCCTCTTTCTGTGTCTCTCATGGATAAATAAAAATCTTTAAAAAAATTAAAACCTACTTATCATCTTTTAAATAAAGAATTCAGAGACTTGGGATAGAAAATTTTTAATGAAAATTTAAATCTGAAACTAAAATTTTATGTAGTTTGGATTATGAAATGAAAATTATGTTATTTATTTAACAAGTATATACTGAATCCTTAGCACACGCAGTACTAACAAGACATAGTTCTACATTGGAGAAATAAGTCTTACACACAAATAATTACAATATTAGATGGAAAATATTTGTTCTAATAGAGGGTCTAAGAATGCCACTTCAAACAGATAAAGAAGACATTTATTCCTGTTAGGAGAGATTATAAAAAAATTAAAGGAAACATCATCTGATCCAAATCCAATGAAGGGACAGAAATGTGGGCACATAACAAAACCAACCCCAATATGTTTCAGGCTCCCATTAGGGACCAGCCAGAAATCCCACCTGACTGGAGTACTGGGGAAAAAGGAATAAATGTAGATGAATTGTAGCAGATCATGGAGACCTCAAAATATCATTGAAGGAGCTGGGAGTTTATTTTGAAGCCAACTGAAAACCATGGAGGGTTTTTAAAACAAAGCCTAATAGTCAAAACTGCCTTAGATTAGTCTGACACCATGTATCAAATAGATTTTTAAATATCAGAGATAGGAAAACCAATATAGACACTATTGTTGAATCAGACCATGTTGGACCTAAACATTTCATAAAATAGCAGAATTAAAGTAGATGGCAGTTCCATAAACATGAAATAGTACATAGGATCCAGGTGATAGAAGCAAGAAACACTGGTGAGGGATGACTGGAACTTGGAAATGCATGTGCATAGTGGAGGAGGTAGTACAAGATATTTTGAGGTTCAAAGTCTGTGTCAGGCAGGCTGACAAAGTTCTTAAAAAGAGAAAGATAAGGTCTGGAGAAGAAAAATAATGTTTCCTATATTTAATAAATCTTTATTGAACACTTACTAAGTGCCAGGCACTATTCTGGGGCTGGGAGGTATATGAAAGTTATCTTCTTTGATTTTTAAAACACTTTATGTAGAAAAGGCACTGTTCCCCATCTGTGTAACCCCAAAGGCAGAGCTGGAGCCAATGAGTAGGAGTCAGGTAGGAAGTAAGATATCTAATAAATGGAGGCGTCTTGATAAGTAGTAAGAGCTCTGTTTCAGGCAGTATTCAAGCATAAATTGGATAATGATCTTCCGGGCCCCCTGTGACAAGGGATTTCTGCCATAAGCAAGAGGTTAGACTAACCCTTCTGCACATTGTCTCCCAATCTTAAGTAAGAGTCTATTCTTTTCCTATGATCTAGTCTTATGGGTTCTATTTTTTTTCTGTGGGTTCTATTATTAATCTCTGATTTCTCTCAATTATTAAATAAATTACCCAATCTGTCTGCCATTCAGTAAAACTCACACATTTGCATCTGTTATTCTTGAATTATTTTTGGTGAGGGCTCCTCTTCTTTATTAAAAATCTCTATCCAGTAATGTTACCTTTATAGCTAATTTCGCATGCTAACCCTGGTAGACTGGGTTATAAATATCAGAGGGGGAAAATGGATCTCTTGCGCCTAATAATATTTTTGTTTGGAAGAAGCCCTGCAAATGAGAAATGAATTATATTGACTTCAAAACTGTGATGCAGTTTCTGTCTTTTGCAGTAATTCAGAAAGGGGAAAAAATATTTCAGAAAGGTTCATTTTGATACAGCGCATTAAAGAAAGAATGATTATTCTCCAAGCCCTGTAAAGCTTTAAATCAGAAACATGTATCTGTGTTGCGGTTAGAATGGAAGAAAGGAAAAGAGAAGAAAAGGAGAGGAGAAAGGAAACCTGGAGTGAGCTCCGCGATCAGCTATAGTTAAAGCTTTGCATTTCCTGGTGTCTTTTGAAACGTAAAATTCCACAACAAATAGCCCTGTAACGTATAACCAGTATGAAGATTCAATTCAGATTTAAGCACTTTGGTTTGCTTTTGAATCTTGCTATTTTCTGCATTTGTTTTGACTGCTCTCATCATTCAGGATTGACGCTTGGATGGGTGTGTAGGAGGAAGCAGCAGCAGCAGGCTTACAGCTTGCAGACACAAAAAAAAAAAAAAGAAAAAAAAAGACTGCCTTATCTGATGGCTATTATTGAAAATGCGAGGTGTAGCCTGGGCTGGGTAATGAAGGGGAGCGAGCGAGGGGGAGCAAGGAGCATGGAGCTGCATACTGATGAGTGTAGGAGTACTTGATAAAAAGAATCCTGGCTGGCGGCCGTGCATTGCTCATTGTGGAGTACTCCAACAATCACATAGAACGCAGACCAGCCTAAGCTGACAGCTTGATATGCCTTCTTCTGCTGCCTGGTTTTGGGGGCTGTATGACGTACTGGTCGGTAGTAAAGATTAATATGTAAGAAATGTGGAGCTAGGATCAAGTCATACTCCACAGCCTGCCTGGCAAACTATGTTTTACTTCTGACTTTGCTCTCTCGCTGAGAACATTAATCTGTCAAGCTGGCGGGCTCCTTTGATAGCAACTTTCCCAGGAGCATGATGTGGCAATGCCACCTCTCAGCCCAGGACTACCGCTATTACCCAGTGGACGGCTACTCCCTGCTTAAACGCTTCCCTCTTCATCCTCTTACAGGACCCAGATGCCCCGTCCAAACAGTGGGACAATGGTTGGAAAGCATTGGGCTACCTCAGTACGAGAACCACCTGATGGCTAATGGATTTGACAATGTACAGTTTATGGTAAGACGCTCTCTGTGTCCACGGAGCTGCCTTTTGTCTGTCTTTGCTTCTTATGTGTCTTCCACGGCTCAGAGGCAGCCTCATCTGCACTGAAACCGGTCAATTTATATATGTAACTGCATCAGAAAATCGGATGCCCTTAGGACTGAACTTACTGTGTACGTGTAGACACTTGCTGAAAAACGAGATCTGTAGGCATTCTTATACATGTGTATTATATGAATGAACCGGTGAGGGTACTATTTATAGGCAGGGAAAGAGGATTAACATTTATATTCTCCCTGTCATTCTTTGTGTGATTTTTATAAATTTGTCTTCTCGGAATACCCGGTTAGATTATAGCACTCCGGTTCCTTCTCATTCCTAAAACGTATTCTTGCATTCGAGCATCGGCGTTTCGTGAACAATTAGGCAATTTGTTATGTTTATGGTGTAAAGATGATTTTTTTTTCCTTTCCTGATAGTTGTTCGATAAGCGGTTTAAATCATGCGGACGACCTTTAGTTTGTTAGCAAACTGCTTCAGATGGTCAATTATGGAGAACATTCACTTACTTACCCACGCTGATTGAGGAGCACCGAAGTGTTATTTATTACTTTAGATAAAAAACAAACACTTCCATCAACTACCTGTCAGTATTTAGAGAGAGAGGCCGATGGACTAAGTGCATTCATGTACTTCGGAATGCTGGGCTGCATGCAATCTACAGCCGGTGTGTGCAAACTTCTCACTGTGATGAATATAGGTGAGGAAGAAGGGGGGCGGGGGGAGTCATGCAGACCCATAATACAGCTTCTAATCATTCATACACCTCCCCCAGTGCTCACCAGTTTCCCTTGTTAAGCTACGTCACAGTCCTTATTACCTTTCCTTGCTTTTAAGTTCTCATCACACGTTTTACTGATCCCTAAATTTAGAGAGAGCATCCTATAAGCATGTAGCACACAAGTGGCTTGCAGAAATAACTGATAGCTATTTCTAAATAAAATACTGGGGCAAGACACCTGAAGCTTAACAATTGATAAGAAAATTGATAACAGAATACGAGAATTGATAACAAAATACGAGAGCTAGTTATGTTTTTTGTTTTTTAATTTCCATCTGAGATTCTTTTTCTCCACGCTTGACTTGTCTATTACGGGTTTAAAAATCAGTTAAACTTCTGCCTTTTTTCCCCAAAAAGTGTATGCTCCATTAGCTTTTGTAAAAAGCCACATAAATGTAATAAGACAGATGAGCCCTAAGTGACGGTATACCTAGAACCCTTTATGGACCTGTTTTTTATAATGGGATACGCAACTACTGTTATTTTCCTCGTGTTGGAGAGAACTGTCACTGATTAGACAGGCAAGTTATTGTGGGGATTTAAATAGGAAGAAAAGTGAAATTTCTTCAGTTGCTATGACAGTCTTAGGACACTGAGCAGATTTAGGACAGACTTAGGACACTAAACAGAGAACACGAAGAACTCCCGGAACTATCAAACAGAATGAAAGTCTTTTCATGGTTATTTCTATTTACTGCACATTTTGATGTCTTTATTCTTTCTCTCTGTCTCTGCTGGAGATAAGACTTTCTCATCCTCACTCCTCAAGCCCTTGTCCAAATTTATTCCGGTCCCATGAGAAGCTAGGAAGGTCTTTGGATTCTCTAGATTTCTTTGGCTACTTCCAAATATTTGAATTCAGCATAATTTTCCTCTGAATATTGAACACGTTTGAGCAAATATAACCCCTTTTTGAAAGCCCGAAACTGAAAGGTTAATCAAACAGTTTTCAAATTGAGCATTTCGAGGTCGTAGAACAACATTCAGGAATGAATTATGTATAAGTACTCCAAAATGTATCCAGGAGGCAAAAGTCCTGGGTATATGTGACAAAACCAAGGTCTGAGCTTCTCCGTAGATTATTATCTTTATTTTTTTTTCAATTCTAAGTTTTACATGTAATTTTCCTGAAAATGAGAAGAGATAGTTAATTCAGATTAGTCAATAAAATACCTTCTTCATGAGAGAGAATTAATTAAAAAAGAAAAAAAACTTTGATCATTTAGAGGAGTTAATTATGAAGATTGAGCAAATCATAAAATGATGCTATCAATTGTTGGTTTATATGCTGCTATACGCTATTTGCTACTAGTATCAGAAAAACTAGTTTCTACCTTTATATAAATCATTTATTGATTTCCATAATCTGATTTATTTAATTATGAATTTAGTTAAAGCACACTATATGATCAGCCCACTCTAAGAAACAGATTTCATTAATAGGGTGAAGAATCTTTTAGAGCTGGCTGGTCTCCACTCGGTATCATATTCTAGCTTTTATTTTTCTTGAAGCACATTCTGACCTGCATTTATTCATCCTGTTGCCTAAGCAACAAGCACCACACTCCCATTAACTGTGATGTAGTGCAGGTCTTACTAGCTTTTTAGAACAAGACAGTAGAGACATCAAAAGGATGTAATTAATGTTGCTTGAAACTTCATTGTACATCCATACATAGATATGCTTTATTTAGGAAACATTCTCAAGAGTTAATTTTTCATTTAATCAATATTCCATTAATGAATGTTTTAAAGGATCCATATAAGTAACTTTCAAAGTATATTGAAAGCTTTAAAAAAATTTTTTACTAACCCTGTTCTACATACTCTGACACATAAATACAATATATGGATGATTTATCCACGGAGCTATGATTAATAAAGATTTCTTACGTCAGTCCCTAGACACAGTTAAGAAAGCAGGACCTCCATTTATTTTTGTATATCTATCAAGTATTGCTTCTCCTTTGGGCTCTTAATATTTATCCTTGATTTTACTGATTGTGATTTTTTTTTCAGTATCTGAAAAGTAGAATTCCAAACTTTCTCTTTATGTACCTGGTCCTGGTTTGCTGATATTTGTGCACACATTTGACTTTCCTGTATCCTGAAATATACAAAATAAATGGAAATTGATAAAATTAAAGGGTAACTACAAAACTACATCAAGTCACCTAAGACTTTGGGAGAGTTAGATCCACGTTGCAATCAAAAGCTCCTTCAACATAGAATCCTTCATCCAAAGACTTATCCAAGCCCTACTTACCTGCTCCATCCCCTCTGAAGTCATACATGGCCAGCTCCCTCCTACTGAGATGTGCTACTCGCTAGCCTCTGGGAAAGCTGCGGGGTCCTGAAATAGGTTTATGTTTCAACATTACTTTTATTTTTTTTTTAAAGCAAGGAGTTTATATATGAAGAGTTTAGTATATAAAATGTACATGCTTATTTACTTCCTTATTATATGTTTCTATCATCACCTCTTTTTTCCAAGTCTGTTGACTGCTTCCTAAATTTGAAGTCTCAAACTATCCATTCTTCTCTTGATAACTACTCATTTGTACTCTCCTCTCCCCATCTTGGACAGCTATTTCCTTTCCTTCCCCTCTCAATCTTTTTTTTTCTTAATCCTCAAACATCTAACTCAATTCCTGCCTTGTTTATGTAGCTTTCCTTAATGACTCTAGTCCTCCGGAGCCTCTCTTTTCTCTGCACTCATGTAGAGTTTGTATTTGGTATGAAAAATTACATTTGGCATGCCATTATTCACTATCTAGAATTAGAAGTTAAGTTTTTGCTCATATATATCTTGTGTCTCCCACTAGACTAGAACTTCAAGTCCATGTTCTCTGTATTCAATTCTCTTGCCTTTCTCACAACTCCTAGCATAATTCTGTGTACATAGACATCACCCCATAGTATCTGGATGCACAACAGACTGTTGTAGTTGAATCTCCAGCCTTATTTTTGAACTGTAGGCCTTGTCAGTGGAACATGGAGCATTAGTACCCTTCATTCATTCATGCAACAAACTCTCCCTAGACATTTTATATGTGCTAGGAAGAGTATTAATCACTAAGAACGTAACAGTAAACAATCCATGATCCTTGACCTCTAGCAGGTTACAGTATTGCTCTCAGACATATCAGATTATTTGCATGCACATTAATGGTTCATTCCTATTTAGTTTAATTTTAGAAGCATATTTCATGTGTGATACAGTTTGCTTGAGTAATTCTGGAAGATTCAACAAAATTATAAGGGAATCAGAATGTATAATGCAATAATACTTCCATATATACATTCTACTTTTTACCCCAACATGCTTATCAGCTCTGGGCTAAAAAGCACATGGGCTGCATACACATTAGACACACATTCCTTCATGTGCTTACACACACACATACACACATGCATCACAGGGATCTTGCCCCTCACCCTTTTATATAATTACCGTCCCTCAGCTTATTACTTACTAACAGTGGTCATTTTAGGAACAAATTACAGTAGACACTGGAAGAGATAAGATTTCTCAGAGAAGGGCATAAAGAAAGATAAAGATACTTAAAACATTCTCAGTGTTATGGTAGATTTATGGTCCAAAAACTGAATTAAGAAGTTTATATTATTGGAGGAGGACTGACTCATAGCCTCACCAGGATAACTAGCTGACAGTTATATTTGTAAACTCTAATCAAAAAGGGGGAAGAATGAAATTATGCCAACTCATTTTTTTTGCAAGCATTTCCTGTGTTTCTAGGTTGCCATCGAGGTTGGCTTAGGATGCTTTGACCATTATTAAAATGTCCAAAATGCAGCCTTTACAGAGTAAAAAATAAAAATAATTCCAGGAGCCCTATGTGATTTGGCTTTTTTGTACACTTGTGTGGGTAGCATTCATAAAGGATGTGCTGAGGGTCAGAGTGATGCTAAAGAGTGGAGCCACAGAGATCTTGGAAGTCATCCATTTGGACAAAAGATTTAAGGAAGATTGATCTTATAAGTATTTACTTGAAATTTTCTATTCCATTTCTGTGGTGCATTTTACATGCTAATGTACTTACTTCTTTTTTCCTCTTTTATATAACTTTGCTGTAATAAGAGCACCATTTGCACTTGACCTGATAAAATGACCTTTTAAGTGTTCTTGCAGCATATCATGATCCAAGAAAGAAGTTACACTTGTGAAGCAGAAAAATAAATTGTCCCCAAAGGTTAAGACTAATAACACCCAAGATGATTTCTTGTTTTATTTTTTTTGATTTCTTGTTTTAAATATCACTTAAGAAAATTTTATAAAGTTACTGAGATTGAAAGGTGTCCAAGAGAAAAATACCTGCCACACTCCCACCAACACCATCCTGTTTCTGAAACAGTCTAGTCTCCGAAGTGAGTGCCTTCACAGCAAATGTGCAGCTATAATTTTACAAACTCAGTTAATCCAGTAGTTGGTTACACATGCACTTCTGCAACAGAAAAAAAAAATACTTTTTTTTTAACTACAGGCATTTAAAAATCTGTTGGCATCCAAAAGTCAAAGCCAGAAGGGAGTCATTCTTTATCTGGACAACAGCTTAATTACAAATGTAATAGGCAATAGCCTCGCCGTGGTGTGAGAGAGAACTGAAAGAAGTTCTCATTTCCACTGTCTTGCTTCTCTGTGATTCAGTTTACTCATCTGTAAAATCAATCTAATGAGGGATCTAGGAGAAATGTTCTTTGGACTTGTTATTTAATATTTTGAGCTCTTTAAAGTTGCAGGGTACAATATTGGCACTGGCAGAGCTGTTAATTGTTCTTGTAGATCTCATTAGCCTTGGAAGGACACTGATTGCCTGTGCAGTGGAAAGTCAGAAACGAGGGCATGTTCAGGGATGACCATCTTGGAAGAATGGCCTTTTAGGAAAAACACTAGCTGCAGTTCTAATCTGGCGATAGTGAGGAGGCCTTTACTTCCATCTGGAAGTTACTCCAGTTACATTTTTAAGCATTAAAATAAGCTGCCCCATTTTCTAATAATGCAGGACTACAACTCCCATTACTAACTCACGCTCACATGAATTGGCCTTTAATTTAGTCCTGCAGCACATTTGCATAATTTTATCTCCAGTGTTGCTTCAAATGACCAGATATTTGGGAAGAGGAATTTACTTCATGAATCAGAAAACTTATCCAAACTGCTGAATTATGGACTAACTTTAAGAAATCCAGCCACAGTCATATATATATATATATATATATATATATATATATATATATATATTTTTTTTTTTTTTTTTTTGCTTCTTTAAAAAGATAGATCTCTCAAACAAGTGTTCAACAGGCAATGACCTCCATTTTCCCACTTCAAGTCACCTCCTTAACCCCTATAATCCTGCCTGCTTCCCAGCTTTTCGGCTAAAATTGTTCTCTTTGAAGTCAGTTGTGACCTGCTTCTTGCCAAATCCCAGCCCCCTTTCTTCTTACTTCATTTCTCTTGCCCTCTTTACAATGTCTTCTTTTCACCACTCACTCCTTATTGATAGTCGCTCCCTTATTGATATTTATTACAGCTCTGTGACATTACACTGCTCTTTCCAATCATTGGTGTTCTCTGATCCTCCTCCTGCCTCTAAATGTGCATGGTGCTCTACCTGTCTGTCCATTAGAGAGATCATTAGTTCTCATGGATCCATCGCGGTCCTCCTCTTCCTCTTTCTACCTGGTTTCCAGTGCTGTCCAACTACTCAATAAGCATTTGCATATACATCTATTCATGCAAAGCATTTAGCACAGACTTGGCATAGAACAAATGCCCGACAAATGTTAAGTATTACTGCAGCAGCTAGAGTGCTCTTTCTAAAGCACACGTTTGCTTTAGCACTACTCTGCTTAAAATAATCCAGTGATTCTCAATTACCTATGGGAGATTATGTTTCCAAAATCCTTAATATGGCTTTCATATCCAGGATCCTTATGACTTGCTTGGCCCCAATTTCTTTTACAGCCTCTTCTATTACCATTTTCTCTCTTTACAATTCTAGAGAACTGTGTATTTATCTTTCATTGCCTGGCCTTTTGCACATGCTGCTCTCTGCCAAGAATGACCTTCCTTCCCCTCTTAACTCCCCTTTATCCTTTAGTTCTTAGCCTAGTTGTCACTTCTTTTAGCTGTCACTTCTTCCCTGGCCCTCCAAGGTATAGGTCAAGAATCCTTCTTTTGTAGTTCCCTTTCTTACCACTTATTTTACCATGCCATATTACCTATTTACTTGTCCACCTACCCCCACCATCTCTCCCCCACACAAATAGCAGAACAGAGGTCAACAAACTTGTTCTCTCAAGGCCAGATAGTAAGTATTTTTAGGCTTTCAAAGTCGTGTGGTCTCTATTGCAACTATTCACGTCTGCTGTTGTAGTATGAAAGCAGCCATAGACAATATGTAAATAAGTTCCAATAAAACTTTATTTACAAAAACAGGCAGATTTGGTCAAAGAGCCATAGTCTGCTACCCACACACTTGATTATTTTTAACTCCTTGAGAATTATAGATATATTTTGACTCTCTGTATCTCCAGGGATAACTCACGGCTTACACAGGTAGACACAGTAAATGTTTGATGAAAGGAAGAAGAAAGAAAGCAAATAAGGATGAAGGGAAGGAAGGAAAGAGAAAAGGAGTGAGGGAATCTGGCCAGTGGCTACAGCAAGGTTCCTGAAGGCCTGTTTGGTTAAAGAGAACCTAGTCAATAGCTAAGAATATTCAGAGCAAGAGTCAGTCTTCAGGAGTCTCCTAAGAGCTAGAGAGGGTGTTTTTGCTTAAGCTGATCAGACAGGAGTATATTTCTATCAAGAGAACTACAGGCATAGAAACTAGAAAAACACAGCTGCAAAGGGATCCCGTTGTTCACTCACTTTGGAATTCCTTTCTCTTCCTTCTTCACCTAATTGTGCTACATTGTTCATGTTTCAGCTTAAGCATTACTTCCTCCCGGAAGTATTTCCTTATACCACCCTGTCATCTGGCTGGCATAGTCACTTTGTCTCTGTGCACCCCTGGCACCCCGCCCTTAGCCCTGTGCTAATCTCTATTGTATTGTATTGTGATTATATGCTCAGATGTCTGCCTCCCACCCTAGAAAATGAGTTCCTTTAGAGGCAGACATCAGGTCTCATTTATCTCTGTATTCCTAAAGCCTGGTGCAGTGCCTGGCATATCATAGCTTCTGATATACACTGATCAGATGGATTTAAAGTTCAGTTTGGTTTCATATAACTTATCCCATGTAATTCTTACCACATCCCTGTCAATAAGTATTAGTATCCCCATATTGATAAATGAAGAAAATATTATTATATAATAATAGTATAATAATATGAAATGAAACTCAACAGGGTTAAAAAATATTGGCCAGCACCACCTAGATTTCAAAACCAAACCTCATTGATGTAAAGGCTCCTGCTAAAAAAAAAAAAAAAAAGGCTCCTGCTCATTTCACTAAGACCACATTATCCCATCATTCCTCCCATCACTCATTCAGCAAATGTTTAGAGAGCCCCTGTTAAATTGCAGACATTGACCAGGACACTGGCATGCCCTGGAAGCACTCCCAGTTTGTCATATTTTTGGTCCTTTGAGGAACTTCTTTATCCTACTTCTTAATTTCCTACCTTGTCTCTACTACTTCTCAAGAGGGTCTCTGTTCTAATCAGACTGGAACACTCACTGCCAAATATATACCTTTATTCATAATTTCCCTGCTATGTAACATAGCCTGTCTCCTCCAAACTACCTATTCAAGAAAGACCCATTCCTCAAGGCCCTGGCTCCCCCACCTCCTCTGTGGAGCCTTTTACTGGTCTGGACCTGGCCCACCTCTTCAGCTTCATCTTTCACCCCTCTTTAAGCCCTGGCTGTGTTGAATTATTGTAGTTCTACATCCATGCCATACTTAATTATAATTCCATGTCTTTGCACACACTGCATCTTATACACATTGTTCTCTGACCAGAACATTCCCTTCCTGCACTCATTCTTAGCCTGGATAACTCTTACTTCAAAATCCCAGCTCAGAAGTTCCTTCTGAGAAGACTTTTACAAATTCTGTTGTGGTATTGCTCAACTATCCTTCACTGGCCTCCCACAGCACCCTATATACACCTTTAATGGGGCAATCTTATCATACAAAGCCAAATTACCTGCTTTTTTACCTAACTCCTTCCCATGAGAAAAAGAATCGTGTTTTGTTCAGTATTATTTTCCTACCACATTATAGGTCCTTGTATAGTTTGCTAGGACTGCCATAACAAAGTGCCACAAACTGTGTGGTGTAAGCCACAGAAATTTATCGTCACAGTTCTGGAGGCCAGAAATCCAAGACCATGGTGTTGGCAAGACTGGCTCCTCTGAAGCATGTGAGGGGAGGATCTGTTCTAGGCTTTCACTAGCCAGTAGTCTCCCTGTGTTTTCACATCATCTTCTCTGTGTGTGTGTCTGTGTCCAAATTTCCTTATCTTATAAGGACACCAGTCACATTGGATTAGGGCCCACCCTATTGATCTCATTCTTAACCTAATTAGCTCTGTAAAGTCCTTATCTCCAAATAAAGTCGCATTCTGAGGTACTGGGGGTTAGGACTTCAACATATAAATTTAGGAGGAACACAATTCCATCCATAACAGTCCTTAATAATGTTTATACATAACTATCCTTTATTATCCCTCATAGAGCTAAGCAGCTCATAATGGTCACACAATAAATATTTGATTAATTGAATTAAACTCAATCTACTTGAGGTTTACACGAGATTTATAATGTTCAGAGTCTGATGTTATTCTTTCATCAATGATAAGTGCAATCTCCCTGAAAACTTAGTTTCATATGCATGGGTAATTATATACAAGGTCATGCTGCTAGTTAATATGAGAAGCAGCAAGGCCAGAACTGAGAAATTCCTACCTCTCTGCCTTACACTCTTTCCATTTTACTTTGCAGCTCTGCTGGCCCCTAAATAAATCACATTTACAGGAAATATTCATTTGTTGGCCATCCTTATGGTTGATAACTATTGGTAGAAGAGCTCAATATAAATAATTTAATAAAATAACTACTGTTTAACAAAAACTTGTTATATATATTTTTACATACATTATATTTACCTCTCCCACAGACGTTACAAAGTATGTATTATTATTATTCCAGTTTTAACCAATTGCAAAACTTAGAGACCAAATATCTGGCCTAACCCACTCAAGCTCCAAATTCAGGCCAATCTTACTCCAAAGGGCAAAAATTTTTTCTCAATAAGATTTGCTGATGCAACATAATGTAGGTGAGCTGAGAAAAGGTATGGGCTCTGAACAAACAAAAAGAAAAACTTTGCCTCACGCAGAGATTAGGAAATCCAGACTAAGGAAATTCCCACCATACACAGGATTATAAAAAAAACAAAGAAACACATGTACCTCTAACTCAAGTCTGAGACCATCTAAATGGGAGTCATTCTATACATACAGAAGACATGACATCAAACAGGAGTAGCGTTCATGGAAGATATGGTTTACCCTCTGGTATAATCTTTTTTAAAGTTAATGAATTGTCATTATGAATTGCTATGTATTTCTACCCACCAGAAAACTCAAGCTAAAGAAACACAGAAATGATACCTTCGAGGTCATTGCATACTTGTCGCGGACTTCATCCCAGACTTCTTAATCTTGGAATATACCATGCACATCATAGACATTGGAAACTATCCATTCATTTAGGAACATATGATCTAAGAGAGTATTGAGAAACAAGAGCCCTATGACTCTCCTTAGAAGTTATAGAGGCATATTAGGAGAAGAGAAAAATACAATGAATAATTAATATAGGCCTCTAAATATCAGGTCATTGATTTCTGCCCCTTGAGGCCACAGAATTAAATTTCAGGTTGTTAAACTTTTACCTTCTGTCAGACTGAGCAAAGATGATTAGGATTCATATCCAAAGCATTGTGGAACATCTTGGGTTTCTAAGCCAATATCTGTTTAGGTGGTTGGCAAGAAGAATTAGGTTTGTCCTTCCAAAGTTTTGAAGGAGATCTGGTAGTAAGAGGCCTAGAATCTAGAGTATCCCAAGTTTATTTGCCAGGAGCTATATTATACACCATTTTATCAGAAAGGAGTGATCCTGTAAAGAACAAGCTGGGCACTTATTATTCATCAGGCTTATAACTATGTAACCCATCCAGTTATTTGCTAGCTCAGAATGAAAAATATAGGCTGGCCAATATCTACTCTAGAAATCTCCTACTCTTAAAAAAAAAAAAAAAAAGCAAGCAAAAAATCATATCAACTCAATCATTTAAGAACTGCTGGATAAATAATAATGAGGTTCTTTTAGTGGGGAATGGAATGGAGAGTATGCTATACAGTCAAAAAGTGTAATCCACTTACTTCCTGGTAATTGATTATGATACAGTAGAAATGAGAATACCATGTTAAATTCCTATTGCACTTTATAGTCTTTAAAACTATTATACATATGTTATCTCAATTAATCCAGGAGACTAAACAAATTCTATTCTCAGTTCTAGCATAAATGATATTTTTCTGCAATCTCTGAACAAGCTCAGATACAACCTAATTTTTTTCAAAACCCTCCCTCAATACTATGTCTGTTTGGATTCTCTTCTTTTCAAAACCAGGCTTCTTCAAAGAAATGTCTACACTTGCTAGCTTGCCCCTCAACTCAATACAATCAGGCCTTGATACAATTAGCCTCTGTCAACATCCTGAAATTATTTATAAATGGTGACTAATGAACTCTTAGTTCCCCAAGTACAGTCTATTCTTTCCAGTCCTCATTTACTCCATCTTTCTGTGGTCTTTGTTTCTGTTGACCACTTGTTTCCTCCTTGGCTTCTGTATCCATAGCATCTCCTGCCCCAGTAGCCACCCCTTCTCTGGCTCCTTTGTAGACTTCCCTGCCTCTATTTCTCCCCTGGGGTATCTCTTTTCCTCTTCTCTCTCACTCCACACATTCACCTTAAGTGACCTCACTTACACTCAACAAAAACAAAAATTTTTTACTTCTATGCTATACTGACACCTCAACCTCAAAGTGCCTAAAAGTGGAAAGATCTTTCCCCAAAACTTTTTCCACGAGAAAGTGATCAGTTAGAATGGAATGGTGATGAGAAATCAAATTAAGTGAGACTAGAGAAAGAGCCACCAATTTGGCAACATAGAGGCCACTGGAGAACTTGACAAGAGCACATTCAGTGGAGTAAGGAGTACAGAAGCCGTAATGCATTGAGTTGAAGACATAGTATAGTGGACAACTATTGAAGGAAGTTTTGCTGAGAATATGAAATAAGAAATAAGCAGGGTGGTTTGGAGGTCAAAGGAAGAATTTTTTAAACAGAAAAGATTGGAGTCATGTTTGGCTACAAAAAGGAATGATCAGATAGGAATGTCAGATATTGATACTGGAAAAGAAAGTTGAATGAATGAAGTTGAGAAGGGTTGGAATTCAGAGATAAGTGGAGGAATTGTCTTTGATGGGGATATTCCTATTGTAGTAGTAGGGAAGACAGAGGATCGGTATTATCATGATTTTTTATAAAGAGTGATGAGAATATGGAGGCATATTTCCTCTAGTGGTTTTTATTTTCTAATGAATTATGAGACAAGAACATGGAATCTGAGATACTCTGCTGAGGAGATGTAAAGAGTCATTCCAGAAAGTGAGCAAGAGAATTTGCTAGAAAAATGAACTAGAGCTATAGGACTATGTCAAGGATTTATTTGATATTTTTGATCATTATTCTCAGTAGGAATTGCAAAGACTATAGACTACTGTACTTTAAGGTACAGGATTAGTTTCATAGTCTGGCTTCTTCTACTTGGTGTGAGATCACAGGCTGGTTACTTAACCTCCGTGAGCATCAACTCCTCAAGTGCAGAGAGGAGACAGTACTACCTAGTTCACAAGGTTGTGGCAAGAACTAGATTAGGGCTGGCTGTGTGCTTTCAATAGTCAATGAATCATGATCATGACAAGAGTGCTTGTTCCATTTAGTTAGCAAGCCACTTTGGAATTACTGACAGCACAATGATACACAGAAATTGCCACAAGGCTTCATTGCTCTTGCCTTCATAATCCACCGGATACAAGGAAGACACTTACATGAATTATGCTAGAAATACCAAAATTCTTATAACCTATCCATTTCATGACCTTATATCAAATAACTGTGAAGGATGTTAGGAAGTTATGGCCCCTTAATTCACTCTTACTCACCACAGACCTTGATTAATCAACAGTACATACTCTCAAAGAACTGAGCCACACAAAGAACTTAGCAGCCACACAGTGGTACATGTTGTTGGCAGAGTACTGTGGGACTTCCAGGGAAACTGGACTGCATTTAGCACTTTCCCTGAGAAACATAATCAAGGACACCCACCCACTCACGGCAATGAAATGTTCCCTTAATTATGGTTGATCCAATTGTGATAATTAATTTTTAGGAGTATATTTAAATATTCGAGAGTCTAGTAGCTTTGTCCTCAAGTATACCTAACCTAATCTTGTATCCAGACTACAAAATGTATCAACAAATACTATGAAGTTTATTAACACAGATTATGAAGACCATAGCATTTTAATATATAACCCTGTGTGTTTTAAAACTGCATCTTAAAAAAAATTTTTTAAAGAAAAGCCTGCATCTTTTATCCTTTAACATGTGTTAACAATCTAAAGTGTAAAGTAGGTAAGCATTTATGAGGGGGCTCCCAGGAAAATCTTTTTGACTGTATTTCCTGGGTGACTAATCCATTCATTTCTAAGGAAATACCTATTGTATACCTACTATACTCATCAAACTGTGCCAATTGTGGCAGAAACTACAAAGAGGCATAACACAGGCTCCTGTTAAAGATCCTACGGTCTACTCAGTGAGCTGGGACTAGCCTAAGAATGCTAAAAAGCTGTACACATTCAACTAGCAATAAAGGACAACAGTGTGTTTTCATGGCATACAATATAACCATGGGAGAAATAAATGTTAGAACTTATGAATTTCTACGAGCCCCGAAAAGGAGGAGATGTCTGTACACCAGAGTGGTCAGGGAAGCTCTCTGAAGGAAATGGGCTTGGATAGGATTTGTGTAAACAGAAGATGGGGCCAATGATATAATTTTGAATGAAATCATAAACAAAGGTAGTGAGACGGCAAAATGCATGAACAAAAGAGATACTGACCTGCCATAATCCTAGGGATCGTGTCATGCTTCCATGAGTGAAAGTGCTGTTTGCCTGTGAAATCACAGTTCACGTGCTGCTCATGCACCATATGGGAAGGCAGCTTAATGATCCATCCTATCTGTGCCCAGAGAGCCTCCCCCTGATGGCAGCACATGTGAGCACATCACACATACAGACAGCAAAGGAGGATGAGCATGGAAACATCTGTCTGACTGATTGGCCATCTATTTCCAGGTAATCCTGAAGAAAACGAAGTTATTTGAGTTACATCAGCTTCTCCAAACAAGCTCATCTTCTGAGGGCTAATATGGTGTCTCAAAGCCAACAGCAAATCTGTATTCAGTAATTTAATGTCATCTGGAATTCCCTCCTATCCTCCAAAACTAAATTTATTCACCTGTTAGATCTTTTGCGTCTTAAAAGATATTCCCTTCTGTATGTTACCAATATCTAAGGAAATCATCCTCACCTCCACTTTGGAACCATGACCACTGCCAAGACAACGACCGACCTCCTCAGCTCTAAAACTCGGCTTGTTTAAGATGCTCCAATAATTCAAGTGGAGAAGCATTTGCTTAGCTGCCACTTTTGCGTGCCTGACATTACGCGGGAGCTCCTAAACAACAAATGTCAATTATAATAATGATGATAATAATAATGATAATAATCATAAATGCTTATATAATGCTTATATCCTAGGCACCATTCTAAGTATTTCACATGTATTAACTATTTTAATTCTTTTGGAATGAGTAATATACCCAACCTCTCCTCTCCTGAAGCTTACAGTCTACTGGGTGGAGAAACAAACAGGAAAACAGATCACGTCAGCGCAATAACTGATTGGCACTATCATTCAGAGTAGAGTGGTAGCATCACAATGAGTATCTCAGGCAAGGCTCCACAGACGGGGTCAGATTTACACCAGCTCTTGATGGATTGGGAAAATTTGCAGCCTGACAAAGGCTGAGTGATAGAGCAGCCTTTCAGGCAAATGAAACTCACGTAATGGACACGGAGGCACATGAGGGGACACCCAGTGGTTTGGGTCCCATTGAGATGCAGGAGACAAAAACAAACAGAGGCAATACACAAAACCAGAGAGGTCAACATGGGCCAGATCAAGGAGCGTCCATTTTTATTCCAATCCAACGTGGATCTACAGGGTTCTGTCTGTGAAACCAAGGATATGTTTATTTATTTCTGTCTTTTGATAGGTGTAAATCCCGGCTTTCCTCCCCTGCTCTGTACCCTCAGCAACTTTTAGTTTGATGTGCCTTAAGGAAAGGTCATTGCAGGGTCTTCTCTTGCCTTGTCACCCCCCACCGAACCTCCCAGGGAGCGCTCACTGTCAGGTGACTGACTGGCTAATCATCAGCCGGTGGCTGTAGGTGATCATCTGTGCTGCCTGGCGAGGCTGGGTCCGGAGACAGTAATTACATTGGCATCAGTGGCAACTTCTAGAAATCATTTTATTGATACCAATTCAGAAGATTGTTCTCTAGCTCAGGGAAAACAGTGCACATTAAAAAGCTGTAATCAGAGCTTACTATTTCCAAAGCAGTCTTCAGAGCCGAAGTCTAGATGCAGAAAATTAAGGCTCCTCGGCTTCCTGTTACCCCACAGCCTAGACAATGACAGTACTAAATGGGGTCTTCCTCGTGTCCTAGAGAGCACTCTTGGAAATGAGAAAGGAAGAGGCTTGGCAAATGGATGACTGGATGCCCATGACGGGTTAACTATTTGATTTATCACCTCGCCCTCTTGCAAGAAGGTGATTCACATTAGAGACACAAGAACAATTTAAACAATTCCATGGTAGCAAGGGAATTTGGAGAGATGGACTGACAGAAAAAGACACAGTTTTTAAATTTTTTTGAAGTTACATGTATATATTATATGTACATATAACTATATGTGTATATATACACAACATACAAATAAAACTTAAATGCAAACAATGTCCTTCATCTTCTCCCCACTCCTAACCCTACTTTCCAGAAACAAATACCTTACACATTTCTGTGCTTCGTGCTTCTGGAAGTGATCTCCATATAAGATGCATGTATCCCTAATTTTCGCTCTAGGTATCATATACTGACAGAGTAAATGACATTGAAGGTGAGGATTTAGCTTATTCATACCATCATTTTTCCTTCTCTTCTACCTGCTACCCACCACCAATAGAGTTAGAGACTGAATCTTGGCCCACAAAATCAGGTTCTATGAAATATCAATTTTTAGTGTATTAAATCAACTTAGTTTGGTCTCCAATGCAGCGCTAGTATAAAATTCCACCACCGTCAGCATCAGCCTCTGATGTCTTCCCATAATACTTGAGACCCAAGTGTTGCTAGACAAATAGGGAAACTGTGTTTTGTGGGGGGTCCCTGCAGAAGTCTTCATTGTCCAAGCTTGCAGTGGTACTACGAAGTACCATGTTTCTCTATCTCCATGCCCCTCGTGGGGTGTGGAAATGTTTGTCAGGGATAAAAAACACCCCGTCCCTCGGGTCCAACTCCCACCCTGATGAGAGTAGGCCTCGATGATGTGTGGTGGGCCACACCATTCACACAGTGAATGAAACGCAATAAGTAACCTAGAACTTACCTTTTACTTATTTGTAATATTTGTTTTCTATTCTCTGTCATTCCTGAGTACGTTTCCCTTCTCTTTCATTTCTGCCTTTATTTGTTTTTAGGTGTTTACAGTCTCCATGATGCTGCATATTTTTCTGCCCTACTGTTTTCTTAGGGATCCCCTTTCCCAGTCTTCCTGTCCCAAGCTGCACTTGTTCTCTGAACTGCCTCATAGTCATCACTCTGAAACTCTTTTGTCATTGCACCGTTGAATCGAATCCATTGTTTCTTGGATGTTTTACTCTCTCCTGATTTGATTTTCTCATACTGCTGGAGCATACACTCAAATAACTTTAAAAAATAACTGAAAAATACATGACAGGTGAATTTCAAAGCCTTGTGAATCTAAAAAAGCCTGTATTCTGCTCCCGTGGTTGATTAATACTGTAGTTTAGTATATAACTCCAGGCTGCATCTAATATTTCTCAGAGCTTAGAAGACATTGCTCCTTTGTCTTGTTGCATTTGATGTGGTTGTAGGAAAGTATGACGTTGATTTCTTTACAGGTGACCTTTTTCCTTCTCAGAAGTTTTCAGGATCTTCTCTTTATCCTGGTGTGTCACTAACTTGTGACTAAGTGGGTGTCTTTTTCATCCTGTTTCACACTTGTTAGGCACTTTAAATATAAAGATACATTCTGGGAAATTCTCCTCTATTATTTCTTTGGTCATTTCTATCCTTTCATTTTCTCTATTGCCTTTTGCAGACTTTTATTAGCCAGATATTAGACTTCCTCACTTCCCGAGTGTCACTTATCCTTGTCCTAACATTTACCATTTCTTTCTATTTTATCTTATACTCTAAGATATTGAGTTTAATCTTTAATTTTTTTTTAACTTTGGCAATAATATGTTTAATTTCCCAAAGCCTTTTCTTCTTCTCTGTTCCTTTTTCGTGGCACCCTTTACTTTTCCCTTATCTATAATGTTGCTTTGAATCTGTCAAGGGATTCCAGTTAGAAGATGGTTATTTTCATTTTGAAATTCTTTCCCTTGAATTATCTGTAGAGTTAGCCTTTCTATTGTGCTTTGTTTTTAGCTGGGCCTTCCTCAGTCATACCACAGGCTGTCTTTCAATGATGGTAGCTGGTGGTTGTCTATTCAAATTTCAAGAAGAAGCAGGAGAAAAGCTAACTGGAAGCTCTGTGCACATAGGTACCTTTTTTTTTTTTTTTTCTAGGCTTCACTTTGTAGTGAGCGGAATGTCCCTGTAATGATCAGGGTGTTGCAAATACTACCACACTAATTGCTCTTGTTCTCTGAAGAAATGTTCTTCAGATATCTTTAGAAAATAAGCATCTATTTTCTTCTTGGCCTGAGGAGAGAGATGAATGCCTGGGGAGGGGAGGGAAGGGGTTACGGAGGCAGTTTTGTGCATAACATTTTGTTATTAATTTGTCCCCAATTTCTGTCCACTTCTCAGTGTCCCCTTTCACCCTACCCTCCTTCTCTCGGGCTGAAACCCCTGGGGTTTCAATGGGCAAGTTGGGTTCCTTTTTTGATTCAGGAAACATATCAGGCTCAAGCTACCTCTGCTTCAGTGTGCTATTCAGGGCTTTTCTATGCTCTTTTTGACTTCTGGATACTTACTGAAACCTCTCATACTCTTATAGCTTTTCTCCAGTTATCTTCATTGTTGTAAGATCATGAGACTTTTATTCCTTTTTCACATTTCTACTGGGACCTAAGTGGGGAAAAAAAAGATAAACAGATGGGCTCAGTACACATCTTGAAATAGAAGCCAAGGGGCATATTCATACATTCTCACTTTATTCATTAAATGACACCAAGTGAGGAAAAAAACAGTTACCTCTAAAAAGCAGTAGTAATAGCAGGAAGCCACAGTTCCCAATGGAGCCCAGATATTTCTTCCACGGAGAAGGAGCACAATGCTGTGGTGAAAAGGATAGACTCCACCTGTATTTCAAGCCCAACCTGAGACTTACAAGTCATGTTATCTTGAGTAACTTTCTTATTGGCTCTCTCCTTCAGTTTCCACATGTGGAAACAGGCATGCCAATAACTCCATGTTAATTCCATTGGCTTCAGGTAAGATTTTATCAGACCATCCACATAAAGTACTGGGAACAGCAAGCTCAAGTGTTAGTCGTCATCACCACTATTTATTGTCCAATGTCAGGACAAGAAGGCAGAGAAGTAGAGCCACTACAATAATATCATATCCTTCTAAGCACAGTCATCCTGGTGTAAATTAACTTTAGTTAGGTCACAAGTTTTCTAGCTTCTCTTGCCTTGGAGTCCTGAAGGAAGTGATGGCACAGGGAGTCATTCAAAAAATATTAGTGGACCACTAGAAACATGACTGTGGACATGGGCTATTACCTTTGCAGCAACGTCTTGAACTAAGGGGAGAGAAGAGAAATAAGAGCTTTTGAGGCCAACAGTACTGTGGCTGTGAGGAGAGGAAATGAGCAGATACCATAGGAAGCTTTCTTAAAACCTCAGATGAGGTTTTCTGAAGGAAAGTGATGGTTCCTATTTTCATGATAAAAAGGCTGAAACTGCATGTGGCATGGCACCTTGTACTCAGGTTCCTGTTACCCTGATACCCTCTACTTACCACACATGGAAAATTGAAGTAAATACACAAAGAAACTATATAACAATGCACAGTTTACTATGCATTTTAGCTTAAATTTCCAGCCCCAAGTCCTCTTTGCAATACCATTCCTTAACCTCAAACAACGGAAACAAAATGAAACAAAACAAAACTACCTTACCTGCTATAAGTGGCCATTCAGTGGGCTTGATTCTACGTGATCCCCACAATTTTTTGAGGTAAATAATAATCATTCTAATTGAATAGATTAGCAAACAGGAGCAAATTCAGGCTCAGAGAAGATAAGTAACCCATGACTGATAAGTAGAGGCACAATTTACAAGCCCAGGTACATTATCATTGCTTTATATATATATATATATATATATATATATATATATATATATATATATATATATATATTATTATCTACCTGTAACATCAACATCCTCTTTTATTTGCATTTTACTTACTGCCTTCCACTTCTCACCTTTGAAATAAAAATCACCTATTCCCAGTTTTATACCTAATCTAACCCCTCTGCATTATATTTAGAATTCTGTATTACTTTTTCTGAGTCTTTCCTCCTGTTTCTTCCTCCCAGCTCATGTTTTTAACCAATGTGATTTCTACTTGCTGAAGCACCTTCCCCTTGAGCCTCCCTGTCCATCTGTCCTCTGAGGGCCCCTCACCTGCCTTCTTTCTCCCCAGCTTTCACCTGGATGATCCCTTTTCCCTCATTCTGCAGCCTCCAGAGAGGCCCACATTTCACCACCTCCTCTCAATCCCAACACTAGTTGCAGTTCAGCATTTTTGCTTCCCACCAACCTTTTCTGTTGCTATGGAAACCGAGAGGCAGTTCTGGAAGGAGGGGGAGTCTTGGAGCACAGTCACTGCTGGCCTTGGTGTAGGAGGAAGATGGTAGGCAGCTGGGGTAGGGGGAGGAGAAGAAGAGAGTCTAGAGAACTCAAAATCCGAACCCAACCAGTTCCTGATGAAGAAAGGGACTTCTCCACTCCCTCGGTGAGATAAAGAGACGGCAGGGGGAGAGCAGCCCCGTGCCGGGGCTGGCTTAGCAGCTGCATCTTTCGGATGGTTGAACAGAAGGAGGCTGAGTGGGTGGCCCCCTGTGGTGACAGAGCCTGGTTCCCAGGCTGCTTGTAATCTGTCCTTAATTTGCCACTGAGGAAGTTAACTTTATGTAGGTAGCTAAGAAAAACGAAGGCTCAGGGGAGCCATCATCACAGAAAATAAATATGCTCCCATTATAAATGAAGTAACAGGATAATGTACGGTCTCAGAAGATGATGAGACAGGGAGAAATGGCCTGTAGCTAATGAAAAGTTTAAGCTAAATATTAGGAGAAAGAGCTTTACAGAAATGTTTGCTTTCCAAAAACAACCGAGATGAAGTAGAGAGTGTTCTCACTAGCACATAATTTAGCCCATGGCTTCAAGGAGTGTACTATTTGAGCTTGGCAAAAGGCCTAGGACTCTCAGACTTTGTCATATAATTTGAAGACCAGGACTTCCGTATATACTGTGTAACCAGTTTTGTGCCAAAGGGGAGAAATGACTGAGAACTGGAATCCAAAAGTCAGAAAGGTGGACCTGAAAGTGAATTTACCTGAATAAGCATAAGCTTGTTAAGAAAGCAAAAATAAAGGGACTCATGAAATCCCATACAACATATCACTTGTTCTTTAAACCAACGAGTGTTTGGGGAGGTTCATTGTGTGTCTGAGACCATACAGGATCCTGGATTTTGGAAAAGCAGGTGGGGAAGCAAGTGGGAGCATAACACAGATGAACAAGTAATGGCCACTGGTTTTTCCAGAGCTTCTGGCTTAGTGGAAGAGACAGACTCACCATAAGCAAAATGTTACAAGGCAATCAAGCTAGTTTTCCACATTGGTTCCTTCTAAATGCCATGGAGCATCATGAAGGTCTTGCTTACTTCTGACTGGGGGTAGGAGGGAAGATTGCGTAGAAGTGGGTCTCTGAACTGGTCATTCATGAAGGAGTTGAAGAGGTCAGCTGGTCAGAAATGCAGGAAGAATTTCTGGGCAGAAGAAAGAGCACGCACCAATAGCCACGAAGATATGACTGTGCAGAGCATGTCGAGAAATACAGGGATGTCGCTGGAGGCTCAGTGTGTGTGTGTTGGGGGTGGGAGAGGCAGGAAAGGAGGTTAAAGAGATAAATCTGGACCAGATACCATCCTCTCAAATGCCATCTGATGGGGTTTAAACTTAATTATATTAAAAAAATGCTAGGAGCAGCACCGCGTCCTGGTAAGATTTGTGTGTTAACACTCTGACTTGGGTGGCAGTGTCAAGGATGGATGCAGGGAATAGAAGGACTTTAAGTGGGAGGACTGTGAGGGGATGTGAAAAGACCGATAAAGTCAGGAATATTGTGGCAGAAGAATGGGTAAATGGGAAAATTTGATTTTGGGAGGGAGACGGAGAGATCAAGGATGACTGAGGCTTGTCAGTGTAAATTCAGCCTCAACAAGTAAAAGTTCCTTCTACAAAAATATGTTTGCCACCATCTAATCTGGGTTCACATCCTATTGCTTCAAGGGCTGCAGGGGAAAAAAAGTCAATTAAATCTTACTCTACCAGCCTCCCTACCACATGGTTCCTAAATATAAGGTTTATCTTTTGTGTTTCACAAAGCAAAATCACATGCTAAGATACAAAAGTGGAACAAATTGCTGAAGATTATTTTTAAAGCTTGTGAGCCAGTGGCAGCCATCAATCAATCTACCTTGATGTGCCATGGAGACACCTGATACCATGGCAAAGGGCAGGGGTCAGACACTGGCATGGGTAAAACTCCACGATGTGTGGACAAAATGGGTATTAGTGGCCAGTAGGTTTTTTAAAAAGGGATTGTTATGTCCCTCTAAAATTGACCATGACCAAAATCCCAAATTGGATAGTGGTTATTACCTTGTGATTTACTCAAATAATAAACAGGAATAAACCTCAGGTGAGCAGTCACCCCACTCGTGTGCACCTAGAGTTTGAAGTTTTTGCATTCCTCATTTTTGATGCAGTCATCGCTTCAGATCCGAGTGTTACACCAACATCTTTTGAAATGCTGAGGAGATGAGGGATGACAGATCAACACAACCTGAAGGGTTCTTCCCCTATTTAACCAGGCAGGATTGCCTTGTTTGTCTCATACGCAGTTAGGCAGATGCACTGAAACCAGTTTTAAACCAGTTTTTGAGCTCCCGGTTTTTGAGACTGGGAGGAGCATGAGGAGAGAGAACCACCTTCCAGGTTGTCTGCTCCCCATTTGGGTTCTAAATTTGAGCGTGCCTCCTCCTCACCACAGGTGGAATTACCACCTTTCCAGCTCAAGACCGACACTTGCCCCTCCACCCACTCTGGTTCAAACCATACCTGAAGCAGCACATGACTAAATTCTCACCCACTTTATGTGACTGCATGTCAAACAATTCTTCCTGCTAAGTTAGCCCTGTTGCAGGGCCCCTTTTCCCATCACTGAGGCGGCCCTGTCTCATTTGTCTCATTCCCAAGACTTCATTGGAGGCTCCCTCCTTGAGTCTTGCTCCATCCTCCATGTCACATGGCCCATTTTTTTTTCTTATTAAAGGTTTTAACCAATGGCTTACTTTGAGCTAAATGACTAAGACCCTGACACCCACTGACAGACTTAGGCCCTTCTGCCTGGAACCATGAGTGTGGCCTAACACAGAATCCCCTGTGCCATTGGGAAGGGAATACTGCTCACATGCACACACTCAAATTCTTCTTTATCTTGGGCTGTCAATTGGAACTACCCACCTGAACTGTGTCCTGCTATTGATATATTCCCCTGGGGCACCATGCTACACCCCCCCCCCCATGCTCGCCTCATAGACTCAAGCTCCTACAGCTACAACTACAACTGAATCAGTTCCTTGGCTCTTGTTCTGTCCCAGGAGGACGAAGGCTCCTTGTCCTGGTGCTGAAACAGCCTCCACCTGCACCATCCTGCTGCAGGACCCAATCATGCCCAGAAGAATCCAGTCATAGGGCCTTTTGCTCTTTAACCCGTCTCCCAGCTCCCAGCCAAAAAGTGGCTCTATTCTCTGGGACATTCCATTCTTTTGGCTTTCCTGATCACCTGCAGTGCCATTTCCCCAGATTGCTACTACACAATGCCATTCCTGCTAGGCCTCAGAACTTTTCTTGTTTTCTTGGATCTTACCTCTGTATTCTCTCTCCCTTCTACTGCAAACAGTGGCAGGATTGGATTACTTCCACCCAATAGACTGGAAAATTTCTCATAATGCCAGACCACACGCTGGCACTGAGTGGCTGAGAACCAGGTCAGAAAATCAAGTGATGAAAATTTATTTCAACCAATTTAAGAGGAATATACAGATGAACAGGCCAGTTCCTGTTTATTGACTGGAATCTCAGGAGTCATTCAAACAGGTTCAGATAAGCTGTCAGTTGAAGGTAAGGGCTCCACCACAAAACTCTAAGCAGGCGTAACAACATTCTAATGGGAAATAGTGGGCTCTCAGATAAAGGCTTCCTTTGCTAATGGCCTGGTTATCTGAATCAGAATTTTAGACAACCTCATTCATGGTCTGTGTCCTAATTTCACCAACCATGTGGTTGAGACAGGACACTAATAATGCTGTCTCTTCGTACGGCAAGCTACAATACTATTTATAGAATGTTGGCGTTTGAACGAGGCTTTTTTTGAAATCTATTACACTATGCAGCTACTGTGTGGTTTTTAACTAATTAGTACCATGAGGCAAGAAAATATTGTGCACATTTTATAGTTGAAGAAATAGAGTCATATAGGTTACATGACTTGCCCAAGGTCATTTGGCCAACTGGTGGAAAGAACTTAAAACATCTTTGTAGGTGATGTTATTTTTAGTTTTCAATGTGTATTTCTGACATAGCATCTTTTTATAATACATTTTATAAGGGTCTTTTCAAATAAATTGTGTTCATCCTTATCTCAGCAAATGAAGATTCAGTTTCATAAAAGGAGGTGTAATCTGTGGTAGACACAGTCAAAAAAGAAAGCCTTCTCAACCCTCTGCTGAGGGAGCTATGGCATAGACTATGACACCTAGAAAGCTATGATGATTTGACACCTAAGACATCCATGTAAGGGATTGCCAAAATTCCTAAAGAGAATGTAAGGCTGGCTAAGTATTTCTAAGACTGCATGGCCCTTTGTGCAGCCAGGTTTATTGATTGGATATTGCCAGTGAATTCCCTTTATTTTTTTTAAAGATTTTATTTATTTATTTATTCATGAGAGATACAGAGAGAGAGAGAGAGAGAAAGAGAGAGAGAGAGAGAGAGAGGCAGAGACACAGGCAGAGGGAGAAGCAGGCTCCATGCAGGGAGCCCGACGTGGGACTAGATGCCGGGTCTCCAGAATCAGGCCCTGGGCTGAAGGCAGCGCTAAACCGCTGAGCCACCGGGGCTCCCCCTGAATTCCCTTTAGAGAGGCAAATAATTCCTTATTGGAGGCAACCCTTTCAGGGTACTGTTATGTTTAAAGGGAAAGCCATCCTTTTATAAGTCTTCACTAGATAAAACATCATGAACATTTTACTTTTCTGATTCTAGGGATTTTCCCCCTCAAAACTCATAGCTAACTGTTTTCTTTTTTGTGAACGCTGATAAATGACGAGAATCTACTTGGGTTATTGTTACCATCCCAGAATCAGGAAGTATCAGCATTATTGCTGTCAAACTTAAAAAAAAAAAAAATGAGGTGAGTGAGAGAAGTACTTGAGAATGGGATGGTGCTAAATAGTGGACTAAGATGGCATTTGTCATCGCTATCTCTGTGAACATCTCCACTGCAGGCCCTCTCCTACATGAACCTTTCTCCCATTATTTTCAGCATACCAATCTCAACATGATATTTTACAGGCAAATTATTCAGTCTAGTGAGGTGGAAGTTTGCCTGTGGGCTTGCTGAGGGTGTCCTGGAGGATTGAGATCCTTCAGCAGAAAGTTGCAATTCCACTTCTCAAAAAATAACCTCTTCTTATAGCACATGTCAAGTATATGGATTCTATGCTATAATCCTCTCCCAAGGTTAAGTTGTTTTTTTTAATTCAAAGTTTTCATTATGACTCAATACTTAGCTGAATGTTTATTTTTCCCCAAAATATTTATTGGATATACTAATAGACCTACAATATCATCATACATTTACCCTGTTTACATTTTGTTTAGACCAAAAGGGGCTAGAATCTTAGTCTCTTAGAAAGGAACTTGGAAAAAAAAAAAAAAGAAAGAAAGGTCCTTGGAGATCATATAGAATAATCCCCTTATAAATTTCCTTATAAATAAAGAAAACAAGGTATGGGGTGTTTGTGACTTTGCAAAAGTCACACAACTATTTTAAACTCCTATTGGAAATGGAAGAGTATAAATAAAATTAAAAATAAGTACAGAACTCTGATGGAAGAGCCCAGGCATTCTGAAACTTTGTTCGGTGTTCTTTCCCCTTCCCCTGGGCTCTCAATGTGCTCTGGGGAATATGGCAGGATACATGGACGCAATCAAAGTCATTAGACAAAACATGACATATCTTTCTAGTGCATCAGTTTTGCTCAGTGATTTGAAGCAGGGTGAGCAAGGTGGGAGAAGGAGTGGAATCTCTTCTTTTTTGTATAAAGGAAAACAGATATTTTATGGAATTGAATATAAAATGTATTTAAATGTCAAAAATTAAAATGCCATGCTTCAAAGAAATTTCATGTTTGCAGGTTACGCCCTCAGAAACCCCCTTTCTTTATCTGCCATCCAGAGGTGCTCATTCTCATTCCTCTGGCAGTGGGAGCACCTTGGTAGGAAAGTTCAAAAGCACGTTGTGTTACCCTGAAACTTACCACTTAGCAGAATTAACCCGAAAATAGGTGCCTAAGTCACCCATGTTCTCTTCTCCCAAAACTCCCAAGACTATTCACAATGTTTTCATAGGGCCCATAAAGTCTGGGGCTACTGTGAACCACAACCAGACAATCAACTTTCACTGAATTTCTCAAGCTATTCTATGAAAAAATAAAGACATCAGTTCGGGGTGGGGGGGTTATTTTGTTTTCTGGGGTTTTTTTGTCTTTTATGTAGTGTCAAAAAGTATTCCAAAATCTTTCCTGTCTTCTAGTTTTCTTTTGTGTTTGTGATAACATGTAGGGAGCGGGTCTGGTTTTTCCCTTTATAGACAGAAATGTCTGGCTCCTTTTAAAGCTTTTTGAAAGTATTACGTAGACATTAAATTTCTTTTTAAGGAAAAGGTCCCAGATTTCATCTCATCCATCACATGCCACCTTTTAATCATTTGTTCCCCAACAGCCCCACCTCCAGAATCCTGAATACGAGAAACCTGACACCATCCTTGATTCCCTCCTCTTTACCTTACTCCAGATCAGTGAGTCACTAAGTATTCTTGATTTTACCTCTGGACGTTTCTCAAATCTGTGACCATGAACTTTATCTGTGCCCCAAATCATCCTCAGAACTCTTGCCTGGGTCCAATCAGTAGCTCAATCCAGGACATGTCAATACGTTGTAAGAATAAAATCTTGAATTAGCTTATAGTTACATGGTAGGCCAAGCATCAGCATGCCATGATGAGCAGGGCCCAGAGCAGAGTCCTGGGTACATTTCTCAGATATTAAGTATGGATGATTGAGTTATAAAAATGCTTCTCCCCTCTCTCAAGAAAATGACCCCCTTGATAACAGAAACCACATTTTATTCTCTTCTATGTCCCCAGTACTTAGCTGTATGTCTAGTACATGATAGATGCTCATTTAATTTTTTTGAATGGATGAATGAAATCAATCACATTTAAATGGCCCCTCTTGTTTACTCAAAGGTTTCACTCTTCACCTTGTGTCCTGCATCATCAAATTTTCCCTCTCTGTTGATTATCCCCATCAGCAGGAAAATGTGGTTAATAGGTTCTAATTAATTTTAAAACTCTTTACTCCACATTCCCTCAGCTACTTTTCCATTTTTCAGCTCCTTTTAAAGAAAACTCCCTCAAAAGATCTGTCAGAGGTCATTACCTCCCCTCTGTTCTCTCTTTAACAAGAGGTATTTCTCCTTATCAAACTACCAAACTGCTCTTAAAAATAGCCTCCAAGGACACCAAAGTGGCTCAGTTGGTTAAGCATCTGCCTTCGGCTCAGGTCCTGTTCAGGTCCTGTTCAGGTCCGGCTCAGGTCCTGTTCAAACCATGTCAGGTTCCCTGCTCAGGAGGCAGTCTGCTTCTCCCTTTCTCTCTCTCCCTCCCACACCTAATTGTGTTCTCTCTTTCGTTCTCCCAAATAAAAAATATATATATATAAAATCTTTAAAACACACACACACACACACAGTCTCCAATGACTTCTTCATTGCCAATGCTTGGTCCTCATTTGATATGGCTTATCAGTAGTATTGACACAACTGATAAGTTCCTCCATTTTGCAATAAATTTCTTCTAACACCCAGTTATCTCTTGCTGTTTCTACTCTGCTAGCCATCTCTCCTCATTCTCTGTCATTGGACATTCCTCATCTTTCCCACCTCTAACATTGAAACAGGCTAAGGCTCAGTCATTTGTCTTTTCTCTATCCATGCTCACTCCATAGGTGATCTCATTCAGTGCCATGGCCCTGTATTCTATCTGTACATTGAAGATTCTCAAAATTACGTTTTCAGACCAAACTTCTCCTCTGAACTCTGAAGTCTATGAAGGAATTTTTAATATATCCAATTGCCTGCTTGACATATTTATTTAGATGTCTCACAAAAATCTCAAAATGAATATGCCCAGAAGTCCACTTTAGGTTCGACTTTAGGCAAACACACATACACTTGCACACACTCGCACACCCACACATAGATGCCTGTACTTGCTTTTATTTTTAGTCTTTCCTGAAAAAAAATTATATCCACTTTTCTAGGGCTCAAGATAAAAGCCTTGGAGTCATCTTTTAATTCACTCTTTTTCTCTTGCCTCATGTGTATTCCATCAGGATTCCCACTGGCTTTACCTCCAAAGTACATCTAGAGTCTGCTGACTTCTCAGCATTTGTCCCCTGCTCAAAGGCATTATTACCTCCCCTTTGTATTATTGCAATACCCTCCTTGCTGGTCTCCCTCCTATCTTGATTTCCTACAGTTTTTTTTCCACACAGGAGCCAGTGTTCTTTCCTAAAATATAGATCGGATCATGTTACTCCTCTGCTCATGATCCTGCACAGGTTTCCCATCTCAGAATGCAATCTACAATCCTTAGAATGGCTTCCAAGATCTTGTGTAAATAGGTTCTCTCTTCATTTTCTGATCTCATCACCTAACATTCTTCCCCTGAGCACTACGCTCAGGTCACCCAGGCTTCCTTGCTGGTCCAAATGCAGCCAAGCACACGCTCCCACTCAGGGCCTGTGCACTTGCTATCCTTCTTATTGAAATGGTCTTCCACAAGTTATCTACAACTTTTTTTACTCGATTTGTCCAAATCTTTGCTCAACTATCACCACATCAAGAGGCTTAATGTAACACTTCTTCTTTGTCCTGATTTCTTTGTCTTCAGGGTACATATTACCCTACTTGTATCCCTACACATATATTTATTGTTGTTTGTGTAGTGTACATCACCTTCCTACTCTTCGCACCTGACGATAATCACTTTTCTTTATTTTTGTTTGTTTTGTTGTTCTTGTTTTACTGCTTTATTTCATCCCTGACACCTGGCATGTGACAGGCATTCAATAAATATTTTTGAAAGAATGAACAAGTTGCCTCGGAGGAGGGACCATGGATGGAATTTTGTTGCTAATATATACTTTTAAATCCCCTACCTTGGCTTTATTAGTACCATACTTTAAATGATTGAGCTAACAGGCCCAGACAAGGTAATAATATTTCTCAGTAAAAAAAAAAATCAAAACGCAGAGTGCCAAGGCTGCTCAGAGGATTCCTGATTGTCATAGCAACTCTTAAAATCAGGCAAGTTGGCAGGCAGCACGCGTTTACAAAAACATATTTACAGAGCCTCCTAAACATTTTTCTAAATTGATTAGACATGCATTTTGTTTGTTGTCTCATATTAGGAGTTATTCATGTTGCATACACATTAAGTTAGGGTATCCTGCAATATATCCCAGAAAGAGGTTTTATTAGAGATTTTATTAGTTATTCTGAACACTTATATCTCTATATCATCCAACTAAAAAGTGAATGGAAATTAGGAGAAAACCTGCTAATTAAAAATCTTTGAAGATTCATGTAAAAACAAGAAAATGTCTCAGAATTATAAAGTTAGTTTGTAACAAACTAAGCAAGTTAGTAATCCCAACAAAAGTTTGTTTCCTTTCTTAAAGAATTCCCTCCCATTTTTCCTGGGATTGATTTTCCTTTTCCAAAGTCCTCTATTCAACATATTCTTGATGAATATTTTGATATGATCTCAAATATAGAAGGAAACTTACAGCTATTATCTATCTGTTAAGTCTCAAGCACCAAGTTTACCACAGATGAGCTTACGAAATTTTCATGATGTTATCCCCATTTTGCGTAAAGCTTAATTAAAGAGGCTAAGCAATTTTCTCAGGATCACAGAATTGTAGCAATGGCACTTAAACTCTGGTCTGTCTGACTCCAAAGAGTGTATTTCCACGGCTTGACACTGCCTCACAAGTTTTAAAATATTCCAGAAATCATCCTAGTCACCTATAGAACCTGGGGTGCCTTTGCTAGGATAGTCCCTAAGACCTCACCACTCTTGGTCAAGTCTGTAAATGATATTAAGAACTTCAGGATCAAAAGAACAATGCCCACCACCCACATCAGCTCAGCAGTGACCTCAGGAAGCAAATCACCAAGTAAAATGTAAGTTACCCTTGGACTTCATGGTTCATTGAGTTAAACACGCTTCTTTTGTCAGCATCTCCATAAAGGGAATGAAGGGATAATTCTTTTCATTCACTTCTTGCCGGCCCTTAACAACATGTTCAGTGAGCAGTGCCATCCATCCTGTGGAGATGGTTATTATTAACTTTCCTCTCAACTGCCAGGGTAAGGCACTACATACATGTCCCACTGATCCTGCTTCCATGAAGTTGTCAGTATATAAACTGGGTCATGCCATACACTGAATTTTTCCTCATGACATGTCATTTTTCTCTCTTTCCACATGAAACAAAATGCAAGACCTTTAATGCAGAAATAAACATTCAAAAGTATGCTTTTTGGGATGAGCACTGGGTATTATGCTATATGTTGGCAAGTTGAACTCCAATAAAAAATAATAAAAATTTTAAAAATAATAAAAATTTTAAAAATTGATGAATTAACAATTTAAAAAAACAACAACAAAAGTATGCCTTTGATACTAATTTTTTTTAGTACACTTGGGACTTATTCCAGAACCTCAATACCTCTTATCCTAGATCATCACATTAACCTTTCAACTAAACTCCTCGCCTTCAGTCTTTTCCTCACACTATCCTAGGTTCACCTAAAGTATAGCTATAATCTTATCAGTCCCCTAATCAAAACACCTATTACTCATTACTAATGAAAAAAAATCTAAACTTTGAGTCTGGCACTTAAGGCTATCCTCATTGGACAGACTTTTTCAGTTGATATATCAGACCCCTTTATCTCAAATTGGTTTAGTCATCATTCCCTTGAAAGTCTGCCCATGCTTTATGAACTTGTACATTGCACACAGTGTCCAGCGTCAATCAGTTCCATTCCCAAGACTTTAATTACCATGCATGTCCAGAAAATTCTCAAATCTATAACTTCATACTAGATCTATCTTCTTCATGCCAGATCCATTTTTCCACGTGGATGTTCTTACAGGTAACTCAAACCCATCACTCCTCCAAAATCTGCTGCTTTTCCTGTAGTTTCCATGTCAATGAATGGCACCACTATTTTTTTTAGTCATCCAAACCAGAAACCTGAATGTCAACCTTGTCTCCATTCTCTCCTCATGGCATTTTCACATTCTGCTTTTTACTATCTGTGAATCAATATTATTTCTTTTTATCTCAACAAGAATGCTAAATGAGGCCTGGACACAAGTCTTGTTTACCATTAAACCTCTAAGGCCTAAATCAAGCCTTATACACACAGGTTCTTAAAATTTTGCTGGTAAAAATAGATGATAAATCCTTAAGTCCATTTCTTATGTATTTGTGGTGTCCACAGATATTGCTATTTTTAAATTATTGGTAAATTAAAAATGTATGGGTGAATGAAATTAAACAAGAAACATTGAAATAACAGCATTTACAGTGCTACACTGAAGAAAATGTACTTCGGGAAAAACAAGGCATTTACGTCAGACTTTGACTCACTGTACCAATGTGTCAATTCCAACTTATAAGTAGGTAGGGTTGACAATGGAAGAGATTTTACAAAAATGTCAGCAAGTGAAGCTTAACATTGGCAGGATGCTTTAATAGCTCTATTCTCACCTGCAGCAGCCCCCACAGAACAAAAAAAAAAAATCAAGAAGAAGTCTGGTCATGGGATATAAGCAGTATTCTGATATTAGCTCTATGGTTGAATCCTTAACACCTGCTAGTTTCTTGTGGCTGCTGTAACAAATTACCACAAACTGGAGAGCTTAAAACAGAAATAATTTATTCACTTAAGATATGGGAAGTCAGGAGTCTGAATTCAGCATCACTCAGCCAAAATCAAGGTGTGGACAGGGCTTCTCTCTCCCTGGAGACTCTAGAGGAGAATCTGTTCCTTACCTCTTCTAGCTTCCCATTCCTGTTGGCATTCCTTGACTTGTGGTTGCATCACTCCAATTTCTACCTCCATGGCTACATCACCTCCTACTCTTCTGTCAAATATCCTTCTGCCTCTATGAGAATACATGTTGTTGTATGTATGGCCCAATCAGGTAATCCAGGATAATCCCTCATCCCCAAACCCTTAACTTAATCATATCTACAACATTCTTTTTCCAAAATAAGGTTGTATTTACAGGTTCCAGGGATTAGAACCTGACACCTTTGAGGGACCCTGTTCAGCCTACTGCAGAAGCTGAAGCCTTCTACAAGGGCCAGCTTAAAGTACATCCCCCATGAATGAATGGTGTTATTTTTGTGTTTTTGCTATTGTTGCTATCCTGAGACCAAAAACTTGGATCCAGTACTTCTGGACAAACCACAAGAATCCCAGGAAATTCCTGCCAGCCCTTGACTCCCTAATGGTAAAAGATTGGTGAATTCCAAATTGAGTATTTGTCCAAAATGTCTAGCTTTGTATTGTTTTAGTTGCCTATAATCATTTCTAGCTGCTCATTCATTTTCTTCTCTCCTTTCTTTGTGTGTATGTGCAGTTACTTTTGATAGTGAAGTAGAAATATGCATAGTACTTAATCTAAACATATGAATAGCAGCTCATCAGCAGTCTGATGGGTGGGTGGGCACACAACATTGAAACACATAATATTATATTTTAATTTGCTAAGTAGAATATTAACTTCTTTTCTGAAACCTCTTTATGAAAGTGAAAAGACTTGAGTTAGCTACTGAATTTAGCACTAGGCACCGTATAGTCACTCTTTCAGGGAAGAGTGCTATATAAAGCTGCATAATAAAAAAAATTTTTTACTGCATTAAAATGTTTTCATATGCAGTATAACCAACTTCATTCCTTACTAAGATATGCCAACTTACAGAAGAAAATTCTCAAACCTTTTAGTGGTATAAAGTCATATAAGTATTCTTGCTTCCTTTTTGGACAAAATAGCAGAAATTTTATAATCTAAACCTAATCTAGTATATGTTACATGCATATTGTATGCATTCATATTTTCCAGGCAACCACTGGATCTATATTATATAATAATTAGAATAGATATTTTAATAAAAGATAGCTTTTCCTAGAATTTAATGTTTTTGTGTTTGAATCCTGGTACATATCAACTTAGAATTTGGGGTTTTCTCTGCAAAGATTAAGTTACATTTTTCTACTTAAGTCATGTTTCTTTAAAAATCCTTATATCTGAATGTTTAATCTTTAAACTCCACTGTGTAGAAAAAATATAGGAGTAAAGATAAAAAAAGACAGATACTAACCAGAAGAAATTCAAAATATTATGGGTGAAATGTTTATATGAATAATAGATAGTAGCTAAATTTTAATGAGCAGTTGCCCTATTCTATGTACGAAGGGCCTTATGTACACTAATTAATTAACAGTATAATCACCACAACCCTTTTACATAAATACTATTATTACCTTAGAAAAATTGACTTAGAAAAACTGAGTGACTGGTCCTAATAAGGAGTAGATGTAAACTTTCAGAGTCCATCCTGAGCCAGTACTTTGGAGCAGCTACAGTGTCCCCTACATAGAAGATGCAAGGCAAGGTGCTACTGGAACACCAATGAGGAAGCAACTACTTTTGCTTCTTGAGACCAGGGAATACTCTAAAAAAGTTCTTATGATGTATTTTTGAGGCTACCAACAGCCACAACATTGATGAATATTTATTATGTGTGAGATATTATTCTGAGACTTAACACTTATTCAACTCACTCAACTCTTAGGGCAATTCTGTGCAATAAAGACTATTGGTATCCCCATTACAATAATGAGTAAACTGAAGGACAAAGAGATCAAGTAACTTATCCAAAGCCACACAACTAGGAAACAGTAGAGCCAGGATTCCCACAATGGCAGCTTGGCTTTAGAACGGTCATTATTAGCCCTTGTGCTAAAGAGCTGAACAAATGTTGAAGGTTAACATTCTGAAGTCAGGGGCAGCCCCAGTGGCTCAGCGGTTAAGCGCCACCTTCAGCTTGGGGTGTGATCCTGGAGACCAGGGATCAAGTCCCATGAAGTCCCTGCATGGAGCCTGCTTCTCCCTCTGCCTGTGTCTCTGCCTCTCTCTCTCTCTGTCTCTCATGAATGATGAATCATTTGACCACTCTGATTTTTAATTTCCTATTTAGTGAAAGGAAATGATATCTACCTAGCATAGGGTTATCATGAAGCTTCAATATATAGATAAGTGAATTCCTTACAAATTGCAAAGCATGTGCAAAGTATTACAGAAGTATTATCATTCCATTAACCAGGCATAAAGGCAAAAACATTAGAAATCCAAAAGCATATTTAGGGAAATGGAAAGCTTAAACTGAAGAGTCTATGAAGGGGGATGATTATAAATGGAACTGAAGGTCACCTTTTGAAGGACCTCAAGTGCAATGCTAAAAAGTTTCTTAATTAGAACATGCAAATAAATCCAAAATTCTGACCAAAAGAGATATATATTGTTATTTATGCTAAAAAAATAACAGTTCTTGCAATGTTGGAATCAGAGAGCATAGAAAGAGAGTTCCGTCAAGAACTTCCTACAAAAGTCTAGTTGAGAAAGGGTGGGGCTGGAACAAGGCATGGCATTGGATGGAAAGAAAGGAATAAGTCCAAGATATTACAGAGATTGAGCAAAGAGAAGTAAAGATATTCAGAAGTTTTTTCTTGGCAGTTGAGTATGTTTTAGGAAAAGAATCTAATCATATTTACTTAGCCCACTCATTCATTTAACAAATATTTATTGAGTACCTCCTAATTTATCAATATTATGTTCTCCTTTTTTATCCTCATTGACAACTTCATCCCTAATCCATTCAGTTAGGGAGTATTTTGAGCACTGTGTTAAAAATGAAGACATATTTAGAGAGTGTAAGTAACCCAAGTTGACATATCACATAGGGTCAGGAGAGTCAGGCGTCTTATTCATCGGCTTCTTTCTACTACACACCAGTTATGTAGTGCAGATACTGGGTTTCATTTCAGACATATTAAGTTTGGGGATTTTGTGGGAAATTAGAAATGGTGATTTCACACTTGAGAAAAAAAAATCAAGACATAGAATTAGTATTTGATCCTATATTGGTGATGGCTTCAGGGTCATCTGGTTCTAAAACCATTCATCAAAGGGGGGAATTGAAATAAATTCTAAAGATATGTTTTTAAAAGGGCCAATTAAATTGGGAAATAATCTAATGCATACTCAGGGTTTCATATAAGGTTTTATTTTACCTACTTATCTTGGCAGAAGATTATCTGTGATATCTATGTGTCCTGTGATGGTAAGAACTGTGTCTTACTTATTTTTGTATCCCAACATCTATGACAGTGCTTGATATATAAGGTGCAGCCAACGAATGCTTGGTGAATGCATGAAAGACTGAGTGAAGAAGTAAGTGAAGGAATAAAGCAAACAGGATGGTGTGGAAGGAGCACATGGCTAGGGTGGGAGAATTGAATTGCCTATAATTTTGTATGTGACCCCTATTTAGTCAGTCTTAAAATGGTTGATCATAATACCTGCTGTACCTACCTCCTGGGGCTGTGTGAGAGTCAGATTAGTTACCTTTAACAAGCAATGGGCATTTATGGTGCACCTATGATATACCAGGTAGTATGCCAGGAATGGGGACCTTCCCGGAATGAATAATACGATTCCTGCCTTCAAGGAACTCACAATGGGAAAATAAATGCAACTAATAATTGTTTTAAAAAGCAAGGCTATGGTCAGTGGACTAAGGGAAGGAGAAGCATCTATTTATGTATACAGTGTCAGGGAAGCCTGAAGAGAGAAGGTTGCCATGGGAGATGTAAAAAGAATGAAGCATACCCAAATGTAAAATAGATGTATTTTCAAACTACATGTAGTTGTTATCATACACACATTTTAACTATTTTAATTCAGACATCCCGGGGTCTAACCAGTGCACCTAAGAACATCAATTCTCAACATGGCATAAGGAAAAGGTGATTCTGATGCCAGAAGCCCCAGGCTGGTGTTTGAGCTCTGTTGCAGAGTTGCTTTGCTACCTTACACAAGCACATTACATGAGCCTCTATTTCCTCTTCTATAAAATGGGGTTAAATAGCTATTCTGCCCCAATGAAAATCAAAGTAGATACACTAAATGAAAGCACCTTTACAAATTTTAGAATGCCATATAAGATTTCATGCAGGGGGAAATGCTAACTGCCTTGAACATGCTTTTATCACCAATTTAGGGCTATAATTGCTCAATATTTCCAGCAAACCAATCAAATGAGAATAAATTCTAAATCTATAACTAAACTTATTGTTAAAATTATCCTCAAGCATGATGATCTGATGCTATTGACACAAGGCACATGAGATCATATTACTGCCACCATCATCTTGTTGTCATGGTAACTATAGCAGGCTGGCAAGAAAGCTCCCTGACAGTTGAATTGGAAAGAACAAGAAAATTCAGCCCACTTCCTGCATTAAATGAATTACAAGTACGTGTAAAGAAAGAAAAGAAAATTGCTAACCCTTAATCAACTGCTTTTATTTTTTTAGACTTATAAGGAATACCGAGCAAGTAGGGGACCTCACTTTCCCACACACTGGGTTCCAGCACTTTCATAAGGTTGGAAGGTGGCATTTAGGTACTGGCTATAAAAAAAAAAACCTTAAAATACACATTAGCTTATATAATAGTCTTCTCTCTCAAGCTTGTGCAGTATTAAGCGGTGGCTGAGTCAAGCCTCTTTCATGTCTCTGGATTCAGAGCCAAAATAGAAAGCTATGAGGACACTAGCAAAAGTAGCCTCCCAGCTTGAGAAATAGAAATGATACTTTAAAGAAATACCTTTTAATATTATATAAGCCAAATAATAAAGACCTGAAAAATAAGACTTGCTTGTTTTTTTTTCTTCTTTTGATTGAAAAAAAAATTGTTATTGAAGTAGAGTTGCAGGCAACTTACTTTTCCTTTCATTTACAAGTCTCTGATTCTATTAGGAAATGACATTTTTAATATAATCAATACACTTTAAATTGAATTTTATGTGAGTGGAGGGAGTATTTCTACACTCAGGTTGTCATTTTAAAATTCAGTGTTGTTCAGTCAACATTTTCCTAGCTCTGGCCATAAGCCAAGTGCTGAGGACACCAGGTGAATATAAGACATGATTCTTGTCCTGATCATCTTCTGAGGGCACAGATGTGCAAGCAGGTAGTTTCCATGCAGTGTGCTGTGGGCAGTGATGGATGGCAGTTTGTGCAAGGTGCTGCTGGAGCATAGAAGTACATCTCAGTTCTAGTGGAGAGTTTTAAAAGGCCACCTGGAGAAGGAGATGCCTGAGTCAAATCTAGAAAGAAGCATAATGGGGTAATTGATACACTGAAGCCATGACAATTTTCATTGTCTTCATCTTTTTCTCCCCTCTTGAAATATTCAAGTTGAAAAAAAGCTGCCCCCCACCAAAAAAGTAAAAATTCATAAACTACTCTGGCAAATCTAGCATCCTCATTAATGACAAAACTCATATTTCTGAAAGAACATTTTAAAGTTCTAATATTTCTCAGAGGTGCTATTATTTTTCAAACCAAAAAAAAACAGAGATGCTTCCTTCTTTAATGTATAAAAACAAAATGAATTTTTATTCTCTACTTTTAATCTCAACCCAGTGGCACAAAAGAAATGAGCATTAAAAGGGTAAATGAATAAATGGCCTAGAATGATGATAAATATTTTAGAACTCTTCATAATATAATTCTCCAATCAGTGCTTCCACTTCTGTCTCTACAGCAGAAAATGTCAGTTTTCATCCAAGAAACTCTTGGCACAGTTTCTTGGCTGCCTTCGATATCAGGCAGGATATATTTCTATGATAGAATTTATTCCCCACTGCAGTAGGCTTATCTGATTTTATAGTGGTAATTTTACACCTTCTTAAAAATCCAATTTGTTTTAACCTGGGCTGATAGCACCACTCAGTAAGAGATAATTGACCAGTACCCCTGCAGTAAGGAGTTCACATCTACTCATGAACTCATGCCTTCATTTGCAGTTTCTCGTCTATCTTAAAAAACCTAGCCAGGCTTCAACTTTGCTGCCAGAGAATTTTAAAAGCAATACAAAAAGACCACCTGCATAAACAGTAACGATGTGGGCACCTACCCCGGAGTCAGGGCTGACTGTCTATCTTATGTTTACGTTAATGGTCACAAATCCTACTTGACTGTGACTCCAAGTTCTGCCACTAATTAGTTATTTGGATTTTGGCCAATGAGTTAACCTTCTCTGGACTTAGTTTTCCTCACCTTAGAGTAGAGATGATACTACCGCACAGGGTGGCTATGAGGGTTAAATGAAATTAGGGAACATCAACGTGTTCCAGCACTGTGAGGGGCTCTCCAGATGGTCATGGTTCACGTCCCTGTAGATGGAAGCATCAATCCACCTGGATGATTTAGTGTGTTGGTTAAGAATGTGAAGACAATTGTCTGAACTTAAAGGCTAGCTCTGGACCTTCCCAACTGTGTGAACTTTGTCATGCCACCTTACCTCTCTATGCCTTGGCTTTCTCTATTTAAAAGGGGGATACATGGATCAATAAATGAATAGATGGTAAAGAGCATTATTAGTATTGACACATATTTTGAATCTTAAAAACAACCCTGCAATGGAGGCCACATTGTCTCTGCTTCACAAAGGATTAAAGTAAGGATGAAGAATCATCTCCTTACAAAGAAAAGGATCAGATAAAGAACGTAAGGTCCAGAAAGGAGAGGATGACTTCCCCAGGCACAGAGGCAGGAAACTGTAGACAGAATCTCTGTGTTGGGTGTGTCTGTCTCTAAAGTCCGCGTTGCTCCCTTACCATATTCTACTACATCTAGTTCGGGGCCTGGCACACAGGGAATTTCCTCTATTCAATTACTTTATGTTAACTGCACTGCACTAGACAAGATAACCTTGAAGCTAGCTAAGCCTGCAATAGGAATTACTTCACTTGAACCAGTTAGCCTTCTTTTCTTTTTGTAGAAACAGGCATCCTGAGAGAATAAGATAGAGGCTGGGAAAATTCTGATGGCTCAAAAAATGTAAGGTCCAGAGCTTGGGAAGATTCTACAGCCTGGCCAGCCAGGTAGCAGCCCTGAAAGCAGGTGTCAAAGTGAGAGGAAGAAGCTGAAGACAGACCACTAGTTCACAGTTTGGCCTTGATTTCTACGTACATGACAGGAGGAATTTCCTGCTTGTTGACAGGAATGTCCTTTTTGAGGCCATTTTCTTTCCTTTTCCTCTTTTCCTCTGACTGATCCATGCTATATATTGCACACTCTCATCCTTTTGTCCATTCTGTGACTCTATTTTCTCCCCCATGCTCTCTCAGCTTCCGAAATTCCCTAGAGAAATGTTCACAGAGTTGGTCTGTAGAATGTCCTACCAAAAAATTATTCTTTATCCTTTTTTTCCTTTCCCTGTCAAATAGTCTTTCAATTCCTTCCTTATCCTTTCCCATGTCTTATTTATTTTTATTCATTCATTCATTCATTCATTCATTCAGAGAGAGTGGAGGGGAGGGGCAAAGAGAGAGGGAGAGAGAAACAAAATAGATTTGTGCCGAGCATGGAGCCTGATGTGGGATGCAATCTCACAACCAGACCTGAGCTGAAGTCAAGAGTCAGGCACTCAACCAACTATGCCTCCCAGGCATCCCCTTTAGGATGTTTTAAACTCTAATTCCTACTTTTTTTCATCAACCAGTGGTCCCCCCACTCACCTACTTTCTTACCTGTTCCCTTTTTAGCTCAAATCCTATTGCAATGTTCATACATAAAATTGTGAATTTTAAAAGCAAAAACAAAACAAAATGAGCGTTTCTTCCTTTTCCTACATATAATCTGTCTTGCTGTCTCTGATCTACTTTATTTTTCCAATATTAGTACTCAAGGATCATGATCATTCAACATTTTTCTATCTATATTCCTTTGCACACACCTCAATCTTTTTCTCAGAGCCCAAATTCTAAAAGCTATTTCTCCAGATTAGATCACACTTTCAGTCACTCATTTGCTTATTTTTTCAATGTTTCTTGACTATCTGCTATATGTTAGTTACTGTGATATTAGATAGACTGAGATAGCTTCTATCCCCAAGGCACACAGTCTAGTTAGAGGGATGGGAAGCTGGACTACTGGCTAACATGCATTGTGATCAGTCCATGGAAGCTTACACAAAGTACATTTTCTGTCATAGTGAGTTATCTTCATGAGCTGAACCTACTGGAGCTATTTCAGAATCACCATCTACCATGATAGTACAATAGAAAAAAAAATATTGGAGTAAAAGTCATAAGGGTTATAAATGCTCTTCTTGCAGTTAATGACTCTGCAGTTAATGACCTTGCTGAGCCTCACATCTCATCTGTAAGGGAATGAACCAATTCTTTATTCTCTCTATTCTTCTTGGGAGGCCTGGAGAAAGTGTCAATAAGATAGATACAGAGATAGAGATATCCTGGATCTTAAAGATGGATTAAGTTTAACGTCTCTATAGTTAAACAATATATATATTTTAAAGTCATTGTGTGTTTTCATTTTTCTTCCTCTAGCTTCTGTAATATAGATATCTTTTTTTTTAATCTACTCAGACCTCACTGTGCCTTTCTGGAAGTACTTTCTTGCAGGAATTCTTTATTTTTCTTTCTTTCTTTCTTTCTTTCTTTCTTTCTTTCTTTCTTTCTTTCTTTCTTTCTTTCTTTCTTTTTATTGTGGCCTTAGAAAGAAGAAACTGCCAAAAAGATGATGGCTAACCTGCAAGTGAACCTGCGTCAGAACTCACTCGAGTGTTTCAGTCTACAAGTCAGGCAAGGCAGGCTGTCTCAAAGCAAGGCTAATCTTATTAGTTACTAGCTCTAATTGAACCCTCTGAGTATAAAGATTAGATTATTAACATTGCATAAGGTATTTCAGTTTGCATTATCCCATACTTTGGTCTAATATTACAAAAAGGAATGCCGGGTGTTCTTTCTATAGAAATGGATATCCCCAAAGACAGAGCTTGTGAAGTTAGGGAATGTCAAGTTCATCTAGCTAACATTTTAATTTTTGCTTCATTTATAAGTCTGAAGCCACATGGTCAAGGTTCCTAATCTGTCATTGGGTATTCCAATTGGTTTCTCCGTGCAGGAGTATGCCAGTTTCCCGTTCATATCACTTTTACAGGAAATCATTACTCAAATAGGTATGGCCACTATGCCTCAAATTAAGAAATGGCTCCTGAGAAACAAGTGTCAAGGTGAGGGGATGGGGCTACTATTCATCGTATTTTCCAACATGTTAATTTATTTTAATATCCTCAGATTAACATTTTTAGCTATAGTGCCCATCATTAGGAGATAGCAGAAGTGGAGGGAGCACCAGAGCAAGAGCAGTTGTCTGGATCACTATCCTTGCTCTAATAGTTACTCTTAAGATAGTCAGGGCCAAGCCAGTTAACTTATCAGTCTTTGCTTTCCAATGAAATAATATAACTGAAAGCTGAGTTGAAAAATGTTCTACAGCATATAAGTTATGATTTTGACTATTTTTGTCAATGAGTCATTAAGTTTTAACAATCAAAAGACACCTTGGGAAGCTGGTGACAACTTTAAAGCACTTTTACCCAGCTCTACCACACATACTATTTCTGTTATCTAATTACATGGGCTCAGCACTTTTAAAATATTGTCTGTTAAGACATAATCCAAAATGTGATTTAGAAGCATACACTGCCTTAGGCCACTCAAATGTGGATGATTTTAACAGTGAACCAGTAACATCTCAGGGCCTTTCCCAGTTAGACTTTGGAGCACATAGTGGCATCTAATCTAAGAATACATTTAATCCAGTCCTTTTTTAAGTATTCCAGGATGTATCTTTCATTGAACCATCATGTTGGCTGATATGACGCTAAAGCAGACATAGTGGACTTTGGCTATGGAGAAACTAGAATAATGGGAATTTTCTTTATCGGGGAAGTAAGGCTACTGGTAGTAACTGATCCCCTTGCTGTGCCTGTTGTGAAAACAGCAAGGAGCATTTGTACTGAAGTAAAGATCTGAGCTCTCACAGAGACTCCTGGTAATGGATCTGTTAGAAAGAATTCCTTACCCCAAGTCAGAGCCTATCTCAGGGGTATGAATATGTTTGTACAGAGCTATGTTCTCAGAAACCACTCATCTTATTGGGGACCAGTTTCAAAGCTGGGTCTTGATCTGAGCCAACCTCTGCAAAATGAGGTCACCAACAATTCTTTCATTCTTAAACACTAAGTTCTATGAGAATAAGACTCGTGCCTGATTTTCCTAACACCTCTGTTTCTAGAGCCAAAAATGGTACCAGGCAGTAGAAAGTGAAATTGTATTGTATGACTAAAATAAGTGCCCCAGAGCAAAGGATTATATTGCCTATGATCTTGAATCATCTGTAGAACACTAGACCTACACATATAACAGCTCTCTAAAATGGAATCTAGCTTCCTGATTTCTTTATATTTTGCTGTCACATTTGTTTTCTAAGGCTGACATGCTTCCTGAACCCATAGGAACTTACAAACTAAAGATGATAATGTGGATATGTGAAGAAATAGGCAACCCAGCAGATATTTTGAATGCTCCTGGGCGGGGGGGGGGGGGGGGGGGCAGTATAGAGAGGTGACCCTTGAGCTGTCTTAATGTTTTCCTCCCAGAATTCTAATTGCATAAAGGTCCTCAAACATATAATAATATCTACTTTGATTTCTGCTTACTTAATTTAATTAAGAGCATTAAGAATAAAAATACTTTTTTTTTTTTTTTGGATCATCTCCCATCACTTTTTTTGCAGGATGAATCTAGGGCTTTGCCTCCAACTATTTAAAGATTCAAATTTCAAAGTGTTTATATTTACAAATAAAACCACACAGAACCATGTTTATTTAATAAATATTTACTGAGCAGTCACTGTATGCCAGGAACTGTGCTCAAGCTGGGGAGAAAATAAAGAGCCAATTATCAAAAGATGCTCTGCTAACAGGGAGACAAATAAGTTAGTAGGTGATGGTACTTCGTAAAACTTTCCAACCCAGTGGAAACAAATCAATCAAGAAATTCCAGAAGAAGTAATGAAAAGGAACTAGTTAAGCAAATAGGTACAGATAGTAGAGGGAGAGTAAAGAGAACGTGAGAAAGGTTTCTAGGCACAGAGAGCAGCATTGCAGGGCCAAGGGGTGTGAGGACACCCAACTTTCAGTAAACCCCAGATAAAACCATTTAATTCAATATAACCACTATTGGTTCAGTACCCACTATTTGCCTAACCCTCTGCCAAGTACCATGAAAAGTGTAAAAAATGCAAACTGACATGTATCTTTCCCTAGAGGATATTTGAGCTCATTGTGCCCTCAAAACTTAAGTTCTAAAGTATTAAGAGAAGAACGCTTCATCATATAGGATAAATTGTGAAAAATCAGGCCTAGAGGATAATATGTGGTGAAGAAGAGATAATAATATTGCCTGGGGCTGATTCTAGGGAAATGTGTTGCAGAATATCCAATAAATTATGTTCATTATTGATGTTTGCCATTTAATGTGTTATAAAAAGTAAGATCAATAATTTAATAATTTCTCGGCACTGACTTTACCTTACTTCACCTTGCTTACCACCTCCTCCCATCAATACCCCCTACACACATACACACCCACACACACACACTCATATTTAATCTGTAACCAAGTTGCCCTTGTTTGACTTTTTCATCTCTTACTTAAACTATCACAAACCTCCAGTTAAAAAAAAAAAAAAAAAAGCCATGGGGTTGTAAGATTCAGCATGCTTACTATAGTTAATAATGTTGTATTGCATGTTTGAAAGTTGCTGAATGAGTAGATCCTAAAAATTCTCATCACAAGAAAAAAAAAACTTTTTTGAAACTAAGTACAGTGACTTATGTTAACTAGACTTATGGTGATGAGCATTTTCCAATATATACAATTATCAAATCATCATATTGTACACCTGAAACTAATGTTATTTGTCAATTTTTCCTCAAGGGGGAAAAAGTTTTTTCATAGATCTCCTGTCCTCAAATCTTCTTTTCAAATTCACCCTCCACTCTGCCATCAGTAATCTTTTAAATACACATATTTAATAATCTTCGCTGCCTAAACGCCTTTGAAAGCCACCAGGTTTCCTATAGAGTAAATGCTATGTCATCAACATGTCAATTCAAGCTCTCTCATTCTCTGGTGCCAGACCACATTTCCAGCTTTGTCCTCTGCGTGTTTCACCCTGCCTTCAGGCCATGGCCTGCCACAGAGTTGTGCCTTCTGCCTGTTAAAATCCTAATATTTATTAGTGTTTATGTACTGGTGTTAATCACATGTACATACTTACTAGAATGCCCTACTGGATTTCACATCCTTAGAGAACAGAAACTGTTTTATCTTCATAAACCCCTAATTGCTAGTAAGTAAGTGTCTAATAAGTATTGGATTAAATTGATGTACTTTAGAGAATATAAAGATATATCTGCTTATGCACGTGTGTATCTATCTATCTATCTATCTATCTATCTATCTATCTATCCATCCTCTAGGAACATACAACTCATTAATTGTAGTAGGCGGTTATTATTTACAGTGCACTGTCACTGTTAGAACAGTTGCACAAAATAAAAAAAAAAATTACCTCCCCTTCCGGGATCTACTAGCTTAGTAGAAGAATGATATGAATGAGTCAAAGAGATAAAGAAGATGAAAAGAAGACAAGTTTGTTTGTTTTTAAAGGCATCAAGGCAACTGGTTGGTTAATTGAATCACTTTCGTGTTCTAAAGTATTTAAAATAGCTTATGAAATAACATAAAAGACATCAAATAACTTAAAAATATATATGTAAGATGAAAGTGAAGCAGAAATATGGGCTATCATATGAGTTGGACCTTGAAAATCAATGGAATTTTAAATATTGTAAGAAAAAAATTGAGGTGAAGGTGAAGACGTAAGAAAATGAAAAAAGAAGGAGAGATGCTATAGGCATTCATGATGGAAACCTCAGAACACTCACAACAGGGGCGGATCTTACAAGATGGAGGGATGGAGGGTAAGATTGGAGTCTTGGAGGATGTCATCAAGGAATTTTTGTAGGAATGCGAGTGCAGTCTAGAGAAAGAACCGCCATGCGAGTGCAGTCTATCAGTACTTAAATGATGTGAACCTGTAGAAAATTCATTCATCACAGTTGCCTGACCTTCCCCGACAACAGTTCCACAACTCAGCTCGAGGAGTCACAACCGACGGTTGACACGGTCAGTGAGAGCAGCAGTGCCGCCAGGGTCAGCCTGCAGGGTCCTCGCCCCTCACAGCCCTTCTTCCAGGGGCGGAGGATGCACTGTCTCCAGGCCTGCCCTGCCACCTCCTCGTCTCCTGTGTCTCAAACTTGGTCTCTTCACTGGTATTCTCTTCCTTCTACCTAGAAACTCACTTAAGTGTCTCCTGTTCTAAGGAAGAAAAGAAAAAAGAAAAGAAAAAAAAGAAAGGAAAGGAAAGAAAGGAAAGGAAGGAAAGAAAGAAGAAAAGAAAGAAAGAAAGAAAGAAAGAAAGAAAGAAAGAAAGAAAGAAAGAAAGGGAAAGGAAAGGAAAGGAAAGGAAAGGAAAGGAAAGGAAAGGAAAGGAAAGGAAAGGAAAGGAAAGGAAAGGAAAGGAAAGGAAGAGGAGAGGAGAGAGAAGAGAGAGAAGAGGAGAGGAGAGGAGAGGAGAGGAGAGGAGAAGAGAAGAGAAGAGAAGAAGAGAAGAGAAGAGAAGAGAAGAGAAGAGAAAGAAGAGAAGAGAAGAGAAGAGAAGAGAAGAGAAGAGAAGAGAAGAGAAGAGAAGAGAAGGGAAAGAAGAGAAGAGAAGAGAAGAGAAGAGAAGAGAAGAGAAGAGAAGAGAAGAGAAGAGAAGAGAAGAGAAGAGAAGAGAGAAAAGAAAGAAAAGAAAAGAAAAGAAAAGAAAGAAAAAAAAAGAAAAAAGAAAGCAACTCTCCCTTGATCTTGCTCCTTTTCCAGCTGTGCTCCAAATTTTCTTCTCCTTTACTTGTCCAGACTCCCCCAAAGGGTAGTCTGTATACACCGTCTCCACATTTCTTACTTCACAGTCCTCTCAGATCTGGCTTCTGTCCCCACAGTTCTCCCAAAAAGACTCCCCCTGTGACCCCTCATGAGCTGCTCTATATTACTAAATCAAAGGAACATTTCCACTTCTTTTAGGATCTGCCATATTTAACAGCTGGCTCGCATCCTCATTTGTGAAACTCTTCAGCCTTTGGGTTTCTGTGGCAACGTACTCTCCTTTTCCTCACTACCTTCATATTCTCCTTCCCTCTTTCATGGTGTCTCCCATGGGTGCTTTCGCCCATCTCATAGTTACCACCTAGACTCTGACCTTCAAATCTACAACTCCAACCCAAGCCTCTCCTCAAACTTCAGCCTCCCCTGACTGCCCATAGACACCTCCATCTGCCAGCTACATAGCCCCTAACCACATCCAAAGCACAACACACCCTTCTTCCCCACCCCGCCTCCAAGGTCTTTATCTCCTTCCAAAGTAATTTCTCACCTGAGTCCTTAACCACCAGTCACCCCAAACAAGAGACCTGACAATCATCCTTGCTCCTTCCTCCCACTCACTCCTATATTTATTCAATAATCAAGTCCAACCAGTTTTAACTCTTTAGTATTTCTTTAATTCAAAGCCATCCTTGCTACTACTGCCCTAGTTCAGACCTTTATTGTCTCTTATATTATTGCTCCAAGAGCTTTTTAAACAGGTTTTTAAACAGGTTCCAGCTTCTCACCTCCAGTTTTATTCCTTCAAATCCACACTCCAAATAGCCAATGGTATATGTTTTCTAGATTGTAAATCCAGCCATCTCATTTCTAGGAATAAAACTATGCATTCGGGGGTGCCTGGGTGGCTCAGTCAGTTAAACATCCAACTCTTGGTTTCAACTCAGGTCCTAATCTCATCAGTGGTGACATTGAACTCTGCATGGGGCTTCCCACTCAGGAGTCTGCTTGGATATTCTCTCTCTGCCCCTTCACCCACTCATGCTCTCTCTCTGTGTCTCAAATAAATAAATAAAATCTTAAACAAAACAAAACAGGGACTCCTGGGTGGCTCAGCAATTTAGCGCCTGCCTTTGGCCTTTGGCGGAGGGCATGATCCTGGAGTCCCGGGATCGAGTCCCACATAGGGCTCCCTGCATGGAGCCTGCTTCTCTCTCTCTGCCTGTGTGTGTGTTTGTGTGTCTCATGAACGAATGAACGAATGAATGAATGAATGAATGAATGAATGAATAAATAAATAAATAAATAAATAACAAAACAAAACATTCATTCACCAACTGCCCAGAGCTATAGGATTAAGGCCACTTAGTATCATAGTTTACAAAGCTAGCTAGCTGGTCTTTCCCTGATTAACAGTAAACTACTTGCTATTTTTCACTCTCACTCCACTATTTGTTGTCTCAGTGCCCCTGTTCATGCTATAAGCCATCCATGAAATACCCTCTCCTCCCTGCTTCTGCCGTTTTTCTATATCCTGGATAACTTTTACTAATCACTTAGTGGGTAACAAAGACGTCACCTGCCCCAAAATGTCTTTCTTGATTCATGCCTGTGTCTTTCAGAAATCTGTCTTCTGTATAGCCATAATTATTATACTTGCTGTCACAAAAAATAATTATCTATTTATATGCCATCTTCCTCCCTACCCCCACCCACACTGACTGTGCTCCTTTAGAGAGAAAGCATCTTAATCACTTTTTATTTCTCAATGCCTAACGAAGTATGTTCATGGATCAGTCTAACCGTGCTTCCTAACCTGAGCTTACAGATACTATTCAGAGAATTGGGATCCCATATGGCTCAAAAATACTTCCTTTCCGACAGGGAAAAAGAGAACACACTATGAAAATAATAATGGTTTAGCCTTCAGTTTATATGTACAGATACTACAGGTATACTTGTAAAGTGATAGAGGGACCAGGTGATTGATTATGCAGAACTTCCACACTGGGACCAGGCCCAACTACATTGTCTGTGTGACCCAGTGCAACATGAAAACATAAGACCCCTTATTTAAAAAGTGGGACTAAAAGTGCCATCAAAATTACATAAAGGCTTTTTCCTTTCTTCCTTGTGTTTTTTCCAGACCTGCTATGTGTTTCTTTATTGATTTTAATATTCTGAGTAAAGAAAAATTAAAATTTTTTCTTATTGGCATGAATCCTTCCATTTGTTTTTCTATTGTGAAATGCCAATTTTTTTTTTGAAATGCCAATTTTAAGCACAGATATCAAAGCATTTGATTTGTAGGTAGAGTTACCAAAATCACACAACCTCTGTTTCATAGCCTTAATCCAAAGGGTGCCTTGAGCTGGCCAAAAGAGACAAATACAAACCAAACTCAGGAATTGTGAAGGTTGAAAGGAAGGAAGAAGGTTTCCAGGCAAGGGAGTGCTCCCAAGTACAAGTTAACTTGCAGGCCATGCAAACCCTCCAGACACTTGGGACCCCACCCCCGATGCAGACACAAGTGCCTCACTGCAGAGCCTGATGTCTGTGAATCCCTGCCTTCCAACAGCCCTCGGACCAATGCCCAGAACCTTGAACTGGGCAGGGTCAGGGGAAGTCAAGCTACGTGTCTCCCTTTCCCAGGGGCCTATCACCTGAACCTATGGGAGAGACAGAGGACTTCCAAGGATTTTTAAATCTCTGTGTCCACAAATGCTTGGTACCTGGATAGAGGTTCAGCTTTGGCTCACTGCCCACCAGACATGCCACGGTACTGCCAGCCAGTGGAAGAATAAGGGACACCATACTCCCCATACCCCGCCCTGAGGTGCCACAGAATATGAACACCCAATCCTAACCTGTCCTATGCCAGTGCCCACAAACTGCTGGAGGTAGAGCAGAGCAGCAGCAGTTTTAGGACCAGATAGAGAGGGGGGCCAAGCAGGGCCAAGGGCCAGTGAACCTAGGAAGCAGTGAAGAGATTTTCAGTAGAACCCATCTCTGTGTCATGGTGAGAAACCGGAACACATACTCCATTGTCCCATCAGTCTTCACTTAGGAAATACAAAGTCAAAGAAAAAATGCTGAAGAATTTTAAGACAGCAACCACAGAGCATTAAAACCCCAAGCACGGGGCCCTTCTGAGCCTAGGGCCCAGGGGGATGCCCAATTAAGCCACTTGCCCATGGCCAAAAAGCTAAGTAAATGGCAGAGCTAGGAATAAAACCCACATTTTTTTTTCCACCACACATGCTGCCTCTTTCAGAATTGACTATTTCTGCCAAAAACAACATGAAACTAGAAGATTTACAGCTCTATGTTCTTAACGAAAAAAATGGGAGAAAAAAAAGTAATCCCTAGCAGGCATGCTTTATTTTTAGCAATATTACTTTATAGTTTATAAAGCAATTTCATAAACATTATGTACCACATCCCTAAAAGGTAGGCGTCATTGGTATCTCCATTTTACAGAAAGAAAGGAAGCTTACTTGCCCAGAGTCACTCAGCTATTAGAAAGCAAAACTGCAATGTGAACCTAGGAGGCCCAAATTCTATCCTCTTTATTAACCTCCAGTTCCTTAGTGGAGATAGTGGGAAGGAGAGTTGATGCAGACCGCAGGACTAGTAAGGGGAAACTACCCCCATCTGATCTCTGTGAGGCAATTCCATGTGTAAGACACTTGTCTGGACACTATGGGATGTGAGGACATCTGGTTATCTGCTCCCCTTATCTCCTTTATTGCCACCTCAGTTGTCACAGCAGCTCTACCACTATGTGATCTCAGTCAAGTTTCTAGTTCTTTCTCAACTTCAGTTTTCTCATCTGTAAAAAGGGAATATTAGTACTCATATCTATTAGATAGAGTTTTTCTGAAGTTTAAAGCAGTGTCTGGCCCACACACCGTCAACACTCAATGAATGTTGCCAGTCATTATTATTTTTACTCCTGTTATTATTATTAATTCAGTAGGTGCCATTGGCTGAACCCAATCAAGTCTCCATCCTCTCTCATCATTATCTAAATGTATCTCAATACTCAACACTTATTTAAAGAAAATGGCTTCCCCCAAACAAGAAGAAATAGTCTTCAAACAATATAAGTACATGAGTTGATTCACTCCCAGCTAGAACCTTCAGAACAGATGCTGTGTTAAAAAGGAACATCTGGTCCAATTTTATCATTGTTCAGCTAAGAAAATGAAGTCCCAAGGAAGTTAAAAGACTTTTCCAGGTTTACACAATTAGCTAGTGATAAGTCAGAACTCTCTAATTTGGGGCTCATTTCCAATGAATGCTGCTTCCATAAGACTAAACATAACTAATTGCTATCGTTGCCTTCAAATATACCTCTGCTTTTTCATAATACAAACATGCTTATGAGAACTGTATATTCTTCTTATTTTATTCATTATAATTGACCCTGATGATCATTACAATGATTATTATACCACAGATAATGGTTTAAATTCATTTGTGCTCCTTGTACACATAAACCAAAGACTATACCACTATTATTTTCACAATGTGTTCTCTTTCTCCTTGTCGGAAAGGAAATATTTTTGAGCCATATGGGATCCTAATTCTCTGAATGCTTTTAGATTATCAGATGTCTCAACTGACAGTCCTGGATGAAAATCAAATCATGAGAATTTGCAAAACTGAAGAAAATTAAGAACATTTTGGTGTTATCGTGTACCGGAAATTCCATCTTTATCTTTTCTTCAATTAGGAAAAAAAATCAGACATCCTGAATATTAGAATGTTCAGCTCAAACTTTTCAACCCTCTTGCTACAAACTTACTTGGTGATCCTTAGACTGGATATTTTTATAAACCTATGGCCCATTTTTTTTTTTTTTACTTAGCATTCATTTTTTTCAAGTTATTTTATTTGAAAGTTCAGCAAAATTTAGGTAATAAGGAAGATGCAAAGATGCTTAAGGCATGATCATTTCTCCCAAGAATTCTGCTATCCAATGAAGAATATAGGACCTATAACACTAAGGAGATAGAGATAAGAGATTTTATAGCCTATTTAGCATTAGCTTTAACTTAGACAAGATGTGTCCATTTTTAATAATGCCCAAAGTAATATGAAGGAATTTATGATGTTTTTAGTACCAGTGAATATTGAAGTAAAACTCAAGAACTTCTCTCTTAAATTAGAAAAATGAGACAAGGGGACATTTAATAATATTCCTCATGAGAAAAGGTGTCACCCTTTTCTTTCTCCTTCCTCTTGTTCTTGTTTGGTAGTATTATTTAGTGAGGAAAATGGTAAGAGAATATGAGGAAAGAGACGCATGCAATATAGAGAACATGTGTGTTTGTGTGCCTTGCACAAATTTTCCCTTTGTATTCAACCCTAGGCCAAATGGTAGAGCTAGACAACTCTACAGTAACCCAAAGGACTCTTCTTAGTTGTGATTTTTCTCAGCTTTCTTTAATCCCTTGGTTGGATTAGCCTCCTGCCTGTCTAACCCTCCTTATATTTAATTCCAGTGCTGTTTTATGCCTTAGTCCATTCAAGGTGCTATAACAAAATACCATACAATGCTTGGCTTATAAAGAGCAGCAATTTATTTCTCACAGTTCTGGAGGCTGCGGGTCCAAGATTCAAGGCAGCATATTTGATGATTGATAGAGGCCCACTTCCTAGTTCACAGATAGCCATCTTTTCTCTGTGTCCTCACATGGCAGAGGGAGCAAGGGTGCTCTCTGAAGCCTCTTGTGTATAGCACTAGCTCCATTCAAGAGGGCTCTGTCCTCAAGACATGAGTACCCCTCAAAGGCTCCACTTCCAAATATTACATTGGGAATTTGGTTTCAACATATGAATTTTGGGGAGACACATTCAGTGAGTTTTCCCAACACCAATTTTTTTTTTAATGTAAAGCAAGCCAAAACAGTTTTAATGAGGAAAAAAATGTTTTCTACTGAAGGCATTTCAAGACCAAAAACTAAACCAAAGAAGATCTTCAAGACCAAAACCAAAACCAAAAATAAATGTGGAGAAAAGTCAGGAATATTCTGGTCAAGTCTTTCAATAAGAGTAATCACCATTTACTGCCCACCAAAGACATTCCAGGCGACAAAGGACCTGACCCCAAACTTTGACATCTCAAGAGTTTGGGGGGAAAGTCACACACTGAGGCCAACCAAACAAACCCCTCAAATATTTTCCCTGTTTCTGCTCTGTTAAGATTATAATGTGTTCAAGTTTTAAGTGTAAAAATTCTTTCCTATAAAAAGTCAAATTTATGTAGAAACATACTTCCTTTAGAACCACAATAACTATACAAACTGAGATGCCTGTCATCTTCAATTAAATTTTATTTATTTATTTATGATAGTCACACACACAGAGAGAGAGAGAGAGGCAGAGACACAGGCAGAGGGAGAAGCAGGCTCCATGCACCGGGAGCCCGACGTGGGACTCGATCCCTGGTCTCCAGGATCGCGCCAGGGCCAAAGGCAGGCGCTAAACCGCTGCGCCACCCAGGGTTCCCCTGTCATCTTCAATTTGAAGCTAAAAGCCACTCCTAGATTTAAAATCTGTCAACCCCATGAACACTTTGGTAATTTCACATCTAGCGATTATGAACAGAAACCAAAATCCATAGGAGATAAATTCCTTCAACTAATTATTTCTGTGAGATTTCACAATTTTAAATCACAGTTAGAATCAATCTATAGATGGATGCACATACCCTTCCCAATTTTGTTCTGATAAATTTCATTCTTTCTTATATCCTACTCTGCTCTTCTTTGTGGTTATGGCACTCAGGCAGTCTAAGGTAAATTTTGATAGCCCTGCTGTCTATTTATGACCCCTATTACATGCCACAGTTCATATCCTCATCATTATTTTCACTAACAACAGATGAGCACTGGCCCAAGCCACTTGTATGCAAAATACGGAGACAGCTTTAAACCTTTCTTATTTAGGGACTAACTCTCCCGTAACTCATGTCTGCCTGCTTACAGATATCCAGTAGGGTTATTTGTTTTTGGTGGCTAACTGACTGTGAACCCATCTCTGTCACATTATATGAACAATAAACCCCTTCATCATCAGGGGAAAGTCTGAAGCCACTTTCTTATGGACACACGAGGACACCAGGTGAATTTCTTCCTTTTAATCAGAAAAGCAAAAGTTTTTCCAGAAGTTCCCCACTGGGCAGATTTTGTCACATGTCCACCTGCAGCTTCAAGGGAGGTTGAATCATTTAGTTTTTCCAGCCTCCATAGTAGAAGATAGCAAGGGAGAAGGGGATCAGCCTACCAATAATGTCTACAACTTAGAAATAGAAATGGTAAAAAAAAAAAAAAAAAAAAAAAGAAGAAGAAGAAGAAAAGAAAAAAAGAAATAGAAATGGTGGGTCCATGAAGTATGGATGTTTACATTTTAACAGGTATTATTCAATCTCTGTCCACAGTTGTATTAATTAAGACACTATATCAAAGACCATTCTGACTTTTATCTTTGCCATCTGGCTTTTCTTTTTGATTCAGATGCAAGATTATATTTAGCTTGGAAATTTGACTTCCCAGTGAGGCCAACTCCTGTGGTTCTTCAACAGGTCATATTTCATCCAGTTTTCCTCAGATTCCAGAGTCTCCAGGCCATTGTTTCAATTCAGGCTGTTAAGCTCAAGTTTCCTGTTACCCAATTCGTCCATCCATTCTTCACACTATAGTCAGAGTATAATAAAAAAATATATGTAAGTCAATTTGTGTTCTTCAGTGTTTTTCACTGCATTTAGAATAAAATCAAGGATTTTATTTATTTGTCAGGATCTCTGTTATCTATGCCCTATTTCCCCTCCAATGTCCTCTTCACCTCAGTCACTAAATTTAGTCTTATTAGCCTTCTGTTTGTTCCTAGAATCTATATGGCTCTTTCCCCATCTCAGTTCCTTTGCACCTGCTTTTCCTTCTAAAATACCCTTCTAATGGTTCTGCTTGTGCTTTGATTGCTCCTTCTAATCCCTCATGTCTCAGTTTACATGTCACTTTCTCAGAGGGGCTTTCCTGACCATCCTTTCTAACATAAGTCTCCTTTGTAATTTTTATTTACAACAGCACTGTATTAATTTCCCTTAGAGCAATTTTTACTAGACATGTGAACGTGGGCAAATTATTAGCTTCTCTGTGTCAATTCTTTATTTGTAAATAAGGGTAATAACTGTACCAATCTCAAGGGTTTTTGTACATAATAAACAAAATAAAGCCCTTAATATTTCTTGGCCTACATAAAACTTTTTGAAATAATAATTACTTGCATTATTACTTTATTTTGTTATTTTCCTGTTTTCCCCACTAGACTATAGACTCTAAAAGCAGAAAGACCTTGTCTGCTCTATGTTCATTGTGTCTCAGGACCCAGCTCAGTGCCTGGCACATAGTAAGTACTCACAAAATAGCAGGTGAACAAATATATGTTGAATAAATGAATTAGTGGCAAGTCCTCCCTCAGTAGTAGTTCTTCTTTTTTTTTTTTCAGTAGTAGTTCTGATTGTGGACTGGACTCTGCTAGCTTATTTCCAGTGTTCAGTAGCCTCTTCTGTGAGGCTACCAGATTAAGCAAATAAAAAAATACAATCCTAGATAAATTGGAATTTCTGTGTTTTATCTGGCAACGCTACTTTCCTCACTACCACCTTTACCTTTAATAAGCAAAAATTTCTCTCATTCTCTCCCTCCCTGCCTTTCTCTTCCTCATTGCTATTCTCCTCCTACGTTTACTTAACTATTTCTGAATATAGTTAAGTATCAGGCAACTTCATGATCCTTACATCTATATATACCCACTCTTGAGAAACTATCTCTTTGATGGATTAATGAGTTGCCTTTATGACCGGTCTCCCAATTCCCAGAGGACTAAATTATCCACCTTCACCATGACAGGCTCCTTCATCCTGGGTAGCCATCTCAGGGAACTGCAACTGATTCTTTTCTCTGGAATCAGAACATGCTAAATTAGGGGCACACCTGGTGGTGCAGTGGTTTAGCGCCGCCTGCAGCCCAGGGCATGATCCTGGAGACCCTGGATCGAGTCCCACGTCAGGCTCTCTGCATGGAGCCTGCTTCTCCCTCTGCCTGTGTCTCTGCCTCTCATTCTCTCTCTGTGTCTCTATAAATAAATAAATAAATAAATAAATAAATAAATAAATAAATAAATAAATAAATAAAATCTTTAAAAAAAATTAGGGGCACAAATGCCCTTAATACATTTCCAGACATTTTCTACCTTATTGGATCATTTTCAAACATCTTCCCTACTAAATCCTGGCTTTGAAAGAGACCTAAAGAAAATAAATCCAACATGGCCTTTCCCAGTTGACAAGACAAGAGAGTTTGACAAGGCTCTACAGAAGAGCTGAGAAGCGCCAAGTTGATGCCATGCTGTTATTTCCCACCTTCCAGCATAGTCTTGGCTTAGAACATGAGAAGTTACTTGGTGCTTTAGCCAGACTCTGTCATTTACATTAACATGCTTGGGCTCTAGATTATACTAAGGCAGTTGTGAGAACTAACTGCTTAACCTTTCAGAGGTAAATAATTTATTTGAAATTGTGTTGGAGAATCCATGGCTCCTAGTGGTCTGTCAGTAGAGGTTGTGTGTGAAAATAGCATCATGGGAGTTACTTCTTGGTGGTGTTACACATCTGTTGACTGGGGATCTCCATCCAGAAGATGTCCTCTCCTGAACATTTGGTTTCTTTTCTGTAGCAAAGGAAACATGAGTGTCATAGTCTGAAAGAGTAAAACATTGATCCTAGATCCACTGTAGGCTAACCGTGTGAATGTCCTAAATGGTTTCAGAGCTCTGGGACTCAGTTTCCTTGTCTGTGATATAAAATTATTGCCTCCTATCTCATAACCCAGTAGTAAGGTTTCTAAGTAAGGGGGACAAAATACGTGGTACTCATTAAGTGCTTAATGGCTGCTTGTTAACATTAATCATCTCAGGCACTTTTTTTCTGCTTCATAAATGTGTGGCTGTGTTGGTTATTCTCAGGAGCAAATTCTCTTTGTTTCTCCAGAGAGGAGCTTCCTTGTGGAGCTCTGTACCGCCAGTGAGAGACAACTCGCAAGAGATGCCTGTTGTAAATAGGAAGGTGCCATGTTCCTCTTCTGTTAAGAGCAGGGTGTCCAAACTAACCTAATTGCTGCTCAGTTTTCTCTTGTGAGGCACTGAGGAATGTTCAGCATATTAGATAGAAGAACAAAACTCAGATACCTGCCAAGATTATGTACAGCCTACCCAAGGAAAAAAAATTTTTTTTAACTTCACAGCTTGTGATTGGAAAAGGACACAGGACAGCTGCTAACTGTTTTCATCTCCACTTTTGGCATGTTCTTCTAATAGCTCTCCTGTCACACTCAGTCTGCAGCATGGTGAGAACTAAACGAGTAGGACTGAGGTGTCCCCCCCAACCCCATCCCCACCCCCTGCTCGGATTCAGCTATTGGGAAAGACCATTTAAAGCATTTAATATCCACCCTACTCCTTTGGGAATGGTGTAACCCAGCTAGACACCACACTTCAAAAGAGAGAGGGAAGTTAAAGCTTTGTGGTTAGTTAGGGAACGTTTAGATTAGAAAACCCCCCAGGTCCCTGCCAACCCTGATTCCATGATTCAGTGAACAGAGAGGACTGGAGCAGAGGAGGGAAGATTAGGTCAGAAAGCTTTCCAAATTCTGTTCTATAAAGAAAAATTCATTGTTGCTCAAACGTTGTGAAATCAAACGTAAAATATGTTGGAACATTTGCTTTCAAATGTGAATTTCATATGGCTCTAAAGCAAAATGCAAATAGTTTAAATCTAGCCACATATTTTTACTGAACCTTTTCTCTCCCACACTAGCCCCACTGGAGGCAGTATCAGGTAATAGGAGAAAGGTTCCTCTTAGCTAAGGGAGGAAGTTAAGTACCTACCTCAGAGAGCTATGGTGAAAATCAAATAAAGTAATATGTCTTAGGCATTTAGAAGAGGGCCTTGCTGGGGCCTTTAGGTGGCTCAGTTGGTTAAGTGTCTGCCTTCAGCTCAGGTCATGATCCCAGGGTCCTGGGATGGAGCCCTACACTGAGCCTCGCACTGAGCACTGCATCAGACTCCCTGCTTGGCAGAGGGTCTGCTTCTCCCTCTTCTTCTGTGATCTCTCTTGTTCTTACTCTCTCTCAAATAAATAAATAAAAATCTTAAAGAAAAAAAAAACACATGAAGCACAGAATCAGAACTCAGTAAGTGAGTAATTTGCCTCATGCTTACCCCAACTGATATTGTTGTGAAAACTGAAAGACAGTAGATGTTTATAAGCTTCATATTTTCATATGTATGTTATCTGGGAAAAAAGTAAGAACATACAAATAAGTTTTGTTCACCACTGTGTTTCTTCTTGTAAGACCGTTGGATTAACATCCTTAAAAATGAATAGGTTTCCTCTTGCATCTGTGAAACTTTTGACCAAGACAGTACAAATTACTACATAAATGACTTTGAAGACATATATATATATATATATAATTCTAAAATATACATGAACACGTGAACACTCTCAAATGAATTAGAATTGCGCCTTATGAAATCATCAAATCTTGCTCAATACTTTACCAAATAAATACCTGATTACTTAAATTCTCTCTCTCTCTCTCTCTCTCTTTCTCCCTCCCTCTGTCTCCATAGCTTCAAAACAGATGTTTCAAAGGGAAAATAGGTTTGAAAAATAAAGAGGCAACAACTGGTACTATAAAACGACAATCATGTTAGCTATTAAATACTAATCTTAAAAATAATTCTAAGATATAGTTTATTTATTAAAATACATACCTTACATATATAAGATGCTTTCTAACTATTGCTCAGTAATGTGACATTTATTTGAGTCAATAACCCATGTGGTCTGAAGAATCTGAGAAACTCTATAAGTATGTGAAATCTAGTTAGGTTGTGAACAAGAAATTCCATTGCAATAGAATATTTTCAAACAGCAGGCTAAGGTAGAGAGGTAAAAAGTATACTGTTTTCCATTCGTGTAAGAGAGGGAATTAAAACTGGAAAAAGCACACATGCAAAAAAAATGTTTTTAATCTTAAAAAATAAAATAAAATTGGAAGAAGCATATCTTCCATTATCTGATTACTTATGGTAACCCATGTTTCCATCTGATAAACGAAATAGAACTTTGCAACACTGATAGGGGGATTGTAGATCTGGGACTTATCCCAATAGTTACCATCCTAATCATGCAGAAAAGACATGCATTCGGTTTACTTGTAAGTTGATATCAAATAGACTCACAGCCTTTCTAGAAGCTAAGAAGTTGCATTATTCTAAGAATATCATGTATAGTTTTATGCCACCACATCATTTATGCTGTAAAAAAATATTAAAAATAAACTAAAATATGTGTTTCTTCATGTGTGAGTTTGCAAGATCTTGCTATCATTCCATTATACAAATATTCTATTTTAAATATCTCAGGCCACACAAATTGTGGAGAAGAATCTAGTGTAGTTAATTATAGAGCAAAAGAAATTTTTCTCCAGATTGACAGTATCCTCTTGATTTTTTTCGGTCTTGGACTGAAGAGAGAGAATAAATAACATCCAACTTAAGCTTATATTAAAAAGAAACAAGTTCCCTGTGGTTCTTAAATATGTTTCCCTAGCATTTGTAGGCATTTATTATATATAATATGCAACATGAAGGAAAGTTTGCTAAATGAATATAATCTGGGATTGAAGTGGTGAAAATAAGAGTTCTTTTCAAGCTGGAGTTCTGAGAGACAGAAGCAATCAGTTTAGATATACTTGAGAGATGATTTCAATAAATAGCTGTTATATTTCTTGTGGAACATTAAGTACAAAATGCTACTTTTTATTCTACTTGGTCATCTTGTTAGTTTATCACAGCTGGAAAAAATCCAGTAATATAAAATATTCTCTCCAGGGTCAGAGAAACTTTAGTTTCCAGCTCTCCGTGCATAAAATATATTATTTTTCCTCATTCCATGATTTAAGAAAGCAGTAAAGACCTCCTAGATTAGATATTTCTTGTCAGTAAAAGAACAGCTATTCTACAAATACTGCTTTGGGCCTTTGATCCTTCTAGTAAGTCATTAACTAAGCAACTTTGCCTACTGCTTATTATTCCCTAACTGCCTTGTGCAATGTGCCTGGCAGTGTGCAAGAAAATAACAAATTACTTCTTGATTTGATCTGTCCTTTTGGTAGCATAGATTTCTAGGCCCATAAGAAAGAAATGCTAATAAAAACAGAATTGCTACTAATTTGTTTTAATGACTGAAAAATTAGAAGAAAATTTCTAAACTTCCTCAATTTTATGTTCATGAACTTTGACTAAGAAACACATCAATTATATCCTAAAGATGACTCATGAGTATTTCTGACTCCCTATTCTGATTCCCTGTCAGTCCACATTTTTGCCCTATCTGTGTGATTCAACTACAGTTTCAATGTCTTTTATTGTGAAGAAGTACAGTCTAATAGGATTTTCTCTGATGGCAGAAATAATCTCTATTCATGCTGTCCAGCACACCAGCCACATGTGGCTAACGCATTTTTGAAATCCAGTTTGAAAAGAATCAACTAGATATGGCAATTGAGAAGTCCTTCTCAACATTTGGAAGAGAAACTCTATGGGGTTAGTGGGGGTAAAAGCTTGTTTTGATGGCTTGAGGAGTAAATGGGCGATGAGGACGAAGACAAAGCATGCGTACTGGGGATGAGGAGGTAGAGTGTGCAGCGTGGTCGTTGATTCAGCAGAAGACACGCATAATGGAGCTCTACCCCAGAAACCCTTGATCTGCCAGTCACGTGGAAAATGAATGGAGGAGGGAGAAAGCTAAAGTTTACATTTAGCTATTATGGGGGGGGGGGGCCTGGGGGGAGAAAGGATAAACTGAGATTTTCTAACATTTAGTGAAGGCAAGTCATAACAGGAGAATAAATTCCAGCTCCCCAGGAAGAATGGAAATGTTTATTGTCTTTGATGGCACATCTGTTACCCAAGTGCAAATGAAATGGTTAGTTGTAAGATTTGAAATATTTGATTTTTCTCTGAAAAGCTGCAAGAATTCATATTACAGAATGAAAGTATTCTTTTAATAAGAAATGCTATAAGTTCCTACCTGAGTACTGAGATTAATTTGTCCAAAAAAAAGTACATTCTTGTGCTTCTCTGTAATTTCTCAGTTGACCCTTGAAGGTGCTGAGCCCCCTCCTCACCCCCACTGCCCCATGCAGCCAGAAATCTGCTATACTTTTGTCTCCCCCAAAATTTAACCACTAATAGCATACTGTTGACAGGAAGCCTTACTAATAGCATAAACAGTCCATTAACACATATTTCATATGTTATATATATATATACTGTATTCTTACAATAAAATAAACCAGAGAAAAGAAAATGTTATTAAGAAAGTCACAAGTAAGAGAAAATAGTTTTGCAGTACTGTACTGTATTTATTGAAAAAAAAAACCCACAGTTTAAGTAGATCCCGCAATTCAAACCCGTGTTGTTCAAGTGTCAACCATACTCCTTAAAGCTAACTTTAGATTGCAAGTTCTGAAACACTTAAGATATAATTGCAATGTAAATGTAAATGCAACTACAAATTATACAATCTATATTTACATATAAGGATACTAATCAAAAGTTAGACATGACTGAAATCATAGCATCTTAGAACTGAATGAGTATTCATTGAACTGCATTTTATGGGTGAAGACCATGAGACCTAGAAATAATATATGACTTAGCTAAGTTTACTCAAACAAGATTCGGACCCAGATCTTTAGACTCCAAGCCTGGTGGTGGTTCAGAAAAAGACTTGCTAGATGATGCACCAGGATATTTTTGGTAATCTCTATATATTGCAATAAGAGAGAAAATAGAAAATTTCTCACAGCATGCCTCATTGGGGACAGTGAATCCTTTTCTTTACATTTCCACAATTAGTACCATTTCCCCTTGGGCACATTCTCACCATTTGCACCGGGCTTCCCAAATTTTCACTCATTTTCCAAAAGTGTTTGGTAATTATTCCATATGCTAGGAAATTTGACCCAAAGAGAAGATATCTAACTTCCTTACAATTTCTCAAAAAGGTTCTTCCTCTTGGAGGTAGAGAAGACAGTATGTTGGCAGTGGAGAGGAAGAACCGTGGTTTTAAGGATTTAATTCTTCATATCATTTCAGTATTCAAACACTGAAATACAATTTTCAGGATTACCTATAGATAGTAGGTCTCCATAATTACTGAAGCAGAAGACAAACACAGACACACCAAAGAATGTGTGTGAGCTGGTGTTGTGGGCTGCTAATTTAGCCCATGGAAAACCTGGTAATGGTCTAACACATAGATGGACAAAGTGTTTTGTTTCCTGTTTTTTATTTTCTGTTTTTACTTCTCAAGACCCTTTTAACTCCTTCTGGAAACCCTTTTAAGACTAAAAGTCAAATAGATAATGGTTTCATAAATCCTACTCATGACATACTGGTCCATTGCTGAAAATAATAACGCTTTCTCAAAATGAAGCCATTTATATTCTTAGCCATGCTCTATTGTGTGCACAGAGTAATTTCTTGAGGGCAATGTTTCCCATGGCATTTTGCCAAGACTGGCTTTATTTGTTTTTCATTAGGCATTTCATTATCATGCTGCTATATACCTGGATCATTCTCCCTCCTCTGAGAAGGCCAGGGTAGCTTAAGCATAGGAATGATATCTTGAGTAGGTGGCATGTTTTTGTCCAGTGAAGGCCCATTTTAAATCTCTAGCTATGGGACCATTCTTATGGCTTTAATCTTTCTAGAAATAATCAATTATCCATTTATAATGTAGTCTGATATTAAATTGTTTACATCCATCTATTCTGCCCCTATACAGGGAAAGATACTCCCTTCGTACCACACTAGACTGGCCCATCCTCCTTTATTATCTCAGGAGAAGACATTATGCTTCACCCCCATTGCCCAAGCCCAGAACTAATGTACTTTCTGCATTTCTCCATAATTCTATGATTCACTCACTGAGTCAAACTTCTTGATAGTTTCAAGCCCACCCGTATCTTTCTATCTCCCAGGACCACCACTACCTCAGTCTAAGCCCACATTGTCTCTCAAACAACTGCAGTAGCTCCTAATGGTCTTCATGCTCCCAGGATTGCCCTTTCCAATCTGTTCTCTTGCTTTAAATATCTGTCTATACCCATTTCTCTCCATAAATAAGTCTTCTGTAATTTCTACTCATAAGTGTTTTTGTTACACATTAATAAGATAGTTTGATTTGTCCAGAAAAGGAGTGATCCGAATTCTGAACTTCTCTATAGACCCCTCAGTTTAAATGAAAACTAGCTTACAAACTACAAAAGACTAAAATTCAGGGACAAACTAAGCAATCTATAAATTTCCATATTAGAAATTAATCAGAGGCCTAAAACAAAAATCATTGAAATCAGAGAATTTCAGGACTAGACTGGTCCTTGGAGATCATGTGGCTTAACTTTGTCATTTTATAGGTAAGGAAACTGTGAGGCCCAGCCCCTAAACTGAACTAAAACTAAACTAAATCGATCTTTCTAAATTTGGAATATTGTATGTAACTCCAGTTCTTAAAATCTGTCCGTGGCTTCCTGTTGTGGTCAGGATGAAGTCTGAATTCCTCCAGCGGGCGTACAATGTGTGCATAGCCTGACTTTGGCTTACCTTGCCAGCCTTACCTTTTGTTCTTCTCTCCAACTCATCCAAGAACCCAGTGCTTCCTAATGTACTATGTTCTTTCTCACCTACAGGATACTGTACATAATTTCCCTTGAGCCCTTCCTCTTTTGAGTGCTAAGTCCTAATCATGCTTCGGGTATCTGATCAGACATCATCTCCACTGAAAACACATCCCCTCGGGGTTCCCAAGCATGTGTCACCATCATAGCACATTCATAGCACTCTCACTGCCTTTGAAAATCTGTTTCCATCCCTGGACTGAAAAGAATAAAGACAGTGGTGGGCAGGGACCTGGAAATTATTCATTGTTGTATCCCCATATCTTGATCAGATGTCTGGCATTCAGTGTTTTAAGTTTAATTGTTAATTCCCACTTTTAGCCAGTTTAGTATATTTCAATTTTTTAATCAGTCCTCTTCTCAAAATCTGTTTTTAGGGGAAGGAAAAATGTATTCATACATGTCAACATATAGGTAGATCACTGTTGACCCTAAATGGCAACACTTGTTAGAAGCATTTACATTTTCATGGGAACAGAATTTGAATTCCCAGCGCAGATAAATAGTGAGCCATGAGAGCATTTCTGAGGTGAAGGAAGCTTTCCCAGGACCTTCAGCTCAGTCACCTCCTACTTGCTCTCACCCTCACAGGAGAATGACTGTTTTCATTTGTAAAAATCAACTCACTTGTTGGTTATTTTTCTCCGCATCAGATAAATCATTATTTACCTGTAGTAAAAATGCCTGATTTAACTGGTAATATTTCTGGGTTTGTTTCAGGGAAGCAATGTTATGGAAGATCAGGATTTGTTGGAAATTGGAATCCTTAATTCTGGGCACAGACAAAGAATTCTGCAGGCAATCCAGCTCCTTCCAAAGGTAAGCAATGCTTTCTTATCCTAGTCCTATGTACAGCAATTTTCAGTCCAGATGTGAAAGGGCTATTAGTACTTAGGACAACATTTCTACCTATTGATGCAACTCCCAAAAGCAGTTCTTCTTAGGTTCAATGAAACATTCAGACTTACAAGACTACTATGGGCCAAACTTGGCTTTAGTTACAAGAAGGATGTCATACAAGAAACACCACTGACCAGCAGGGCATCTTCAGGATTTCTCTTTAGTGGGAGTCCCTATATTGGTACAAACATCAGGCCAGACCCCTCAGGTGACAACTGAGATACAAGAAGACAAGATCAGTATTGGGTGAGTGTGGGAATGTTCCTGAATTAGAAGCCCGATGCCCTGTGAGAGGCAGTATCTCTTGTACAACTCCATAGACTTAGCCTCCAGGGGCAAGGAATCTGTCTAATGACTCAAGGAAGACCAAAGTATCACATCCCCATCTGGTATTTATAGTTCTTGTATAAATCCTCCCAATCTAGATGCAATTTGCCAACCAACATGTCATTTTAACTCTAAGCACTGTTACCTAGCAACAGAGTTGACCTTCTGTTTCCAGATAAGATTTCTTAGGAGCCTAAAGCAAGAGAGGTAGGACCTGAGCACTGGTCTTCAAGATATGTAGGACCTTAACTGATAAGGAAAAGGAAAGCATTTCAGAGATTAGCAGAAATCATATAGATATAAATTGCCAAAAGTATTAGGGGAATAGTAATACTGTGTGATTTAAGATGCAATGGGATTTGCACAACTGTGTGAATGTCCTCAATCTTTGCCACTAAATTATGCACTTAAAAATGTGTAAGGTGGCAAAATTTATGCTTTGTTATTTCACCACGGTTTTTAAATTAATTTTTTAAGAGAGAAAAAAAAAGTCCAGTGTGATTAAAACAATTAGAGTGTAGAGAGTATAGTTAGAAATGAAGCAGAAAATGTAGGTAGGGTCAGTTTGTGTCAGGCCAAGGAATTTGGAATTTGTTCTGTAGGCACTAGGGAACAGACATGACTGGACTGCTTTAGGCCAGTCCATTTTGGAGGCAGTATACAATAGGAATGAGAAGAAGGGAAAGTTGAAGTAGGGTCAACCAGCTGGGAAAATATTCAGGGGGCAAGACTGAAAACAGATGAACTGTTCTACTTGCATCTAGGTACATGAACTTCTCATATATTTTATATTCTCCTCTGCTCTTTTCCTTTCTAATGAGGCTGTAATTTCTCCTCAGAATGAGAAAGATAAATAGTAATCACTGTTTCTAAGAAAATGATGTAATGAAATTTGCCAACTGACAGTGAACTGAGTGTCTACTGATAGAAACTTAACACTTTTGCAAATTCAAGGAGAGTCACGCATACAAAGGAGTTTGATCGTGCAATTTTCTACAGTAAAAGGAAAAGAATAAAGTGGCCTTCGAACTAATTCCAGAAGTAATTATCATAAGCGTACTATTTATCTCACTATTTTTGTATCTTAGAATATTACTTCTCAGCAAGTTTGCTCTTCATTCTCTGCAAGGACTTCTCCATTGCTCCACCCCCAACACCCAGCCCAGTGTGCAGCACATGATAGGCACTCCATAAATCAGTAAGTGACTACCCTTGTCACAACCCTGCCTGTCATTTAAAGTTCATTCAAATAGTTCCACATCACTTCCTTTGTGAAACTTTCCCTGAAAGGCAACCACTTCTCTCACCTTGGTAATTTTTGCCCTCGTCCAAACCAACCACCATTAACTGGACTACCACATGGGTTTTAATCTATCATCTCTAGGTTAGACTACTGGAGTCAATCTCTCCTTGGTTCTCTCTGGCTTGTGTAATTCATAGATACCTAATCTCTGTCTTAGTTACCTTCTTATTATTCTACATTTGAATTTCCACACAGCATCCAGAATGAGCCTTCTTAGACGTAAATCAGATCATGCTACACCGTTTTTAAAGTCTCCAGTGGATTCCCTTCTCACTTAAAATAAAATCTTTATCATAGCCCACAAAAGTCAGTAGGATCTGGCCTCTTCCAACACCTAAGACCTCATCTCTCACTCCCATTTTCCTAAACTCTAGTTATATGGTTTCTTTCTGTTCCAGAAAATACCAAGCTCATTTTTGCTTCAAGGCCTTCCCACACTGGTCTCTCTGCCTGGAAAGCCTTGTATTCAGATATTCATACACCTCCCTCCACCAAACATCATCAAATCTCTACTCAGCTGCTATCTCCTCACCAAAACCTTCATGACTTCAAAGTCACATTCCTCACATATCCCCACTGTCCTTCATGTCACTCCACTTTAGTTTCTCTATGGCACTTAGGGCTACCTGAAGTTACATCATTTATGTGTTTGTTTTTTTATTTTCCATCTGCCCCAAGATGCAGGGTCCATATGCTCAAGGACCTTGAGTGTCTTCTTCCCTTCAATATACGCAGCCCCCAGAGCAGGGCCAGTCACATTACAGGTAGCCAAAACTGTTTGTAGAAGGCAGTAATCCCTGCTGTCTCTTTCCTCTGAGATTTGATAGCGCTACTTGTTCTGAAGGCACTAATAATACTCTTGCCACTTCTGCCTTAGAAACATCCTAAAGGCAGAGGTAGTATCACATCCATCCTTGAACTTCCCAATGTGCTTAGCTCAATACATGCACATTAAAAGAATGAAAGAATGAGTGACTGAAATGAGTATTTTCCTCACGTGATTCAAATATACCTTTTTTCAAATCAGAGTTCCTCAATATTAAGATATATCTGTAATGATGCATATGCCATTTGATAATGAGAAATAGAAGAACCTGAACTCAGAGTTATTTGGAGAATAAACAGAGTGTTTATTTTTAAGACAGAATATCATTCCCATTAAAGAAAACAATATAACAGAAACAATACAAAATTAAGCTTTTATCAAGAGGCTGATGCAAAAGTGCTTACTATGCACCCAAATGAGTAGAGAATATATAAAAACATCCAAACACGTGTTCAGCAGCACAAACAGAATGTTATAATGCTACAAATTGATGCTTTGCCTTCTTAGGTAATGAGCCCAATCTTCAGATGGTTAATAGTGTAATTTTACTGCCAGCACATTCATTTGCATTCACTCTAACTTTGCACTGCTGCAAAAGGGACACAGTGTCTCTTTGTTGTGTTTATGCAATTTTAGTCTTCCGAATATCTGTGTTCTTCATCTGTCATGGAAAATATCCCATGATTGCTACCTGAAATCCTTTAATTAGCATATTGTGTTTTGGAATCCTTGAGATTGTTCTTAAACAGAGAAAAGGTGGTTTGCTAAATGCAATCTTGATCTGTTAGCACACTTCAAAGCATGTTTTTCTTGCTTTATTTGTATTTGTTGTTTCAAGTTTCGAAGACGAAAGTTTATTCCCTTGGTAAGAATAGGTTTTCTGTAATATGCCCTTTTTAATATCGAAATATTCACCAATGCAAAGGTCTGCATGTTCTCAAATAAATTTGATGTGTCAGACACTGGAATACATTCTATGTGTTCTAAGCATAGACATAGTTTGAACAGTAAGCACTTTAATTCCTCTCTTCCACTCATTATTTCCCTCTGTCTTTTGTAATGCTCAACCTTTAGTACCAAAGCTCAAATTACCCATACCCATTTTCACCCAGTATCCACTTTCCTCACTAACCCCAGTTCAGTCTTTTCTGAGGTCTAAAAGTTTCCCAGAACTTTTGAAGATCAAAGTTCACCCATTTCTCTTTTTAAGATAGGAAACATACCAAACGCTTTCTGAGAAGGTGGCTTATTTCTTACTCTGGTAGAAACTGCAAACATATTGGACTTTTTCTGTCCCATAGACTTGGGGAAATAATCTTATTACTTGTGTGCAGCATGTAATTTACCTTTTTCCAGGTGAGAATTCCATATGACCAAGTATTGGGATAATCCTATTTAAAAAGGCATTATTATGTCTTTTGTCCTTTGACAATATGGCATTTGGAAGTCAGTAATTCAAAGCATTTTCATTTTAAAACTTTGTAAGACTTGCGTCAAACCCCCTGTTGCATCTGCTCTCTTAATCTCTCTCCTCCTGAATTGAAAATGTATTTCGACACACTACTAGCTTTTTTTGGTCACATGCTCACTTCTTTTTCAATATTTCCTTTCCTAATATTTTTATGCTTTTTGTCTTTGGATTTATTGAGTAGTGGTTTATATTTGCTATCCCCTTTACTTTGCTCCCACTGATCCTCCGACCTACTTGGGTCTAATTAGTTCCTCTGCTACCTTAGCACTGCTTAGTTACAAGCAGTGTAACTAAGTAACCAGTAACCAGTAGGGAAGAAAGTCCATATGCCCCTTTCCACCTTACCCCACTTCAGCTTCAGTAGGTTCCTATACTCATGTCAGATGTCAATATTGTCTTCTTCTGGTTTCCTCATTACCTGGTTATCTTCTTACCTCTAGGATGCTCTCCTTTCCTGCTCAATTTCCTCAGTTAAATGTTAGAGTTCCTAAAAACTCAACTATATTTGATGTCTAGGAAACATTGTTTATCACAGGACTCTTGCATCAGAATGCAATTTCTGGCATTCACAGTTTTGCTCATCATTGCTAGCCTACTTCTACTTTACTGCGTAATGAACATTTACATTTCAGCTGCTCATTATTTCTAACTTCAGTTCAATTTAATCAGTATTTGTTGGGCTACATACTTTCAATTATTTTTCACTGAATGACTCTGAACAACTCTGGTTGTATTAAATTACCCCCTTTCCTATTCTCAGTTTGAGATTTTGGTTAGGAACAAAAACAAAAAACAGAGTTATCTGTTATTCCAATAGAAAAACAAGATTATATGTTAGTTATGTATTGCTATATAATAAATTACCCCCCCCAAAAAATAAATAAATTACCCCAAACCTTAGTGTCATATAAAAACAGCACCTATTATCTCAGAGTTTCTGTGGGCTGAGAATCCAGGAGCAGCTTAGCTGGGTCCTTGGTTCTGGGTCTCTCACAGGGCTATAGTCACTCAAGACCCAAGTGGGAAGGACCCACTGCCTAGCTCACTCACACGGTTGTAGGCAGGTTTCTGTTCCTCAGGGGTTTTTGGACTGAGGCCTCAGTGCTTCACAGCTGTTGGCTGAAGGCTTTCTTTCATTCCTTGTCATGTGGGTCTCCCCATAAAGTATCTCACAACAGGCATCTGGCTTCAAAAGCACAGCAAGTGAGAGGTCAAGAAAGGGCTAGGGAAATGGAAGTCAGAGTCTTTGGTAACATACCATCCTTTTGGCATATTCTCTTCATGAGAATCAAGTCACTAGATCAAGTTCACATACAAGAGGAGGTTTTTACAGATACAGTAAAGACCTAGAGGTGGGATCACTGGGGGACCAGCTCAGAATTCTGCTCACTACAAATATACTTTATAATGGTCCACTTTACAGTCTAGTTACCATGTCTACATTTGTGATTAAAGTGGAATAACCTATCAGCAGTAACAACAAAAAAGGCTTCTTTGATTTCCATGGGCCATCCTCATGGGACTATGATATGCACCAGTAGGTGATCTAGAAGCCACATTTGCAGTCACCACTCAAAAAAGAGGCACATGTCTCTGGTCTGTAGAGTTAGGTGTGAAATAGCATGATATGACACAATACACAAATTCGAGACACTGGAGATGTGTCAATTACACATAAAGACTTCACGATCTAAACACCACTGATAAGTGATGCACACAAATCAGCAATCCCATAAAACATTATACATTTTTAAAACATGTTCATTCTTCATTGGTGCCTCACAACTAAAGGGAGCATATTTCCATCTATATTAGGAAAGTGAGTTGGTCAAAGTCTATAGGATAAGACATTAAGGATCTTAGCAAACATATTTTTAAAAACAACAAAAGCTGGGGCGCCAGGGGGCCCGGTCAGCTAACTGTCCAACTCTTGATTTCAGCTCAGATCATGATCTCAGGGTCATGAGATCAAGCCCCACACTCAGTGGAGTCTGCTTGGAATTCTCTCTCTTCCTCTCCCTCTGTAGCAACCCCTCCTTTAAATAAATAAATACATCTTTTAAAAATTTTTTGAAAATAAAAACAACCAAAGCTAGAAGTAAAAGGGGCCATGTAACCTTAAGCCTGATCAGAACAAATAGAAAAAAGCAACAGTTGACCAAAAAGCTTGTGAGCAGGGATGTAGAGAGAAACTGGCAGGGACTGAGAACTCAAACACTTTTAAAAACAAGACATTATGGAGTGGCAGAAATGGTGGCAAACTGGAGAACACAAACCCTGTCCTTCAAAAAAAAATACTACTTTTGTTTCCAAATACTCTTTTAATAAAACAAATCACTAAGTACCAGAGTAGGTTATAGCTGTTACAATGGTATCACAGATTTATTTCAGAGCTCAAAAGGAGTACTATGGATGTGACATTATCTCAGTTTGGCTTCTTATCCAAAACTACGCCCTTAAAGACATTAGTTCTTTCGAGTTCCTTAAAATTCAAAAGTATATTAGTTCTAGTCTTGAGGTTGATGAATATGTGTATAAGCTTTAGGGGGAAAGTGTTAACGAATGTAATTTCTTAAAGGTCTAGAAAAGAAGGTTCAGTTTTATTTCCCTGTCACTTAGAAAAATGATAGAAGCTCATTCCTGTTTCTTCTGCTATTTTTCAGAAGGGCAATGACAAAATGTAGGCTGCAGGCTCAGAAGTTCTCAAGGTACTTTTGACAGGGTAACTTTTCATTCTCCCATGCCATCACTCATTCTCCATCTACCCTCATTCTTTTACTTGTATTTCTTTGTTTTTCCCAACTGGTATCGTAAATTTTGTGCCACCCAATGGTGACCGACCTACAACCCTATGAACATCCGGTTAAAGATGTACCCTTAAACAAAATCCCAGACACATGCATGCGCCATTAGCATTAGGGGCCCTAACATAAAGCTAATTCACAGTTGGACCCACCGTCCAACTGAAAGCATAGGGTATTCTATTTCCTTTAGGTCTGACTCTGCATGAGACAAACTGTGGTGTTCTGAGAGTCCTTTCATGTTCCATTCAGTTCTGCAAATATCTTATGATTCTGCGACAAGCAGAGATGCTCACTTAGATAAGTTAGGTCAGTGTAAAAGCTTATGTATTTCTCAGGAGAAGTGTTGATGCCATTGGAGAATTGGGAAAAAAGACAGACTGACCTTAAAGTAAAAAACTTAGGTAATTTCTAGTATATAAATCTTAAAGTGACAGCAAGTCATTCAGATCTTTTCTATTATTTCTTAGCCTAGCAACCCTGATAGCCTGCATTCTTCTAGAGTGACCTCTTGCCCATACCTCATGCTTTCTATTTACTCATGGAGACCAATAACTAGTCTGTTGTTTAGGAGTACATTGGGAAAAGGAATGGCTGGTGTTTATAAAGTTCCCTGAGCCCTCTGAAATCACAAAGCCCAGGACATACAGAATACAAAATAGCTAGAACTGTTTGGGCAGCATAGATATCCAAAGAACCACTGAGTGTGAGAGGAATGGGGTTCCAACATACTTACCAATGCTCTCTTTCAAGATTTTTCTGCATTTTCAGAAACCAAGATGACTGCTGCATTCTCCCTAAGCTAAAGGGGAAAGGCCTTTTAATGTTTTCTTTTAAATGAATTTAACTTGGAATAGTTTATTATGTAGACCAGAGAGCTGAAATATCATTTTTAGTTATAATCCCCCCCTCCGATATTTATAGAGAAATAGGGGAGGAATTCTGCAAGTAAATAGGTTTCGATCTATTGCCATCTCCAGCAGCTGTCATCCTTCAGTTTTGAGGAGTTCACCCCCATTTAATAAAGAACAATGACTCGCTTGAAGTAATACCACAATCAGTAGGAACAGTAGAGGAACTTTGATATCTGGGTACTTTCCCTTCCTTACATAATTCTTCGAAGAAGATCACAATTGAGAGCTTCAAAAGACCTTAAAACAGCCAGCTCAATATCTCTCCTGAGTCTTTCACATGTGAGGAAACCAAGTCTAGGTCATATTAAATGACTTGCCCTGAGGCAGATTGTTTCTTAGCAACAGAAGTGAAACTAAATCCCAACTGTCCGTGCTCATGACAATTGCCTCCCAGGTGAATTCTGTGCTATATCAGAGACCCAGGACTCTGAGGATCCTTGTGTATTTGGGAGAGAAACTCTAAAAGAACAGGAAAGTACCAAATGATTAAACATAAGAAAAAGAATGTTTTGTAACATCAGCAGGCCTTTTTTTAAGTTTCAGGCTTTTTGTAACCTCCATACATCACTAAACTCTCTTTTCAAGGCTAGAAGGGAAGGATTGTGCCAGAGATCCAAAAGCTCTAGAAAAGTAGGAAGGAAACAGAGAAAAGAAGAAAGGCAGACATTGACGATGTCAGTTGTCCAGTGGCCACTGGGAGTCAAACCACTTGTTTACCCTTGAAGGTGGCTTTAGAAAAGCTTTACTAACAGTAGTCCTTGCTGTTTCATAGAAGGAAAAGTATAATGGAATAAAATAAAATAAAATAACTGAAATAATATTATTTATTTTCTTCTTTAATCTAGATATAAAGGATGGAAAGATGGGCAAGAGAGAAGGGCACTTTCTAGGAGAGAATGAAGATACAGCTTTAGAGCATTAAGCTCCATGGAGTTGACATTTTTAGAAGAATCAGCCAGGAAGCAGCATGGTGTCATGGTTGGGAACATGACCAGACTCCCTGGGTTTGATTTTACCTACTTCATAGGGGTGTTGTGAGACTTCAGTGAGTCAGTATTTGTAAAGTACTTAAAATGGAGCCTGGCATATCATATGTTCTATATTTATGTTTACTAAATTTTTTTTAATTGAAGGTGAACCAAGAAAAAAGTGAGGTTCCCTCATCCCATTATAAATTACTACTCCAAACATATACAATAAGCCAAGGGAATCTCCTTTTATTCATTCAATAGATATATTATGAAATACCTGCTGCATGCCAGCTACTCTTCTTTCAGGTGTTGAGGATTTGATGTTAAGAAACAAAACCTACCAGGTCACCGTCCTCTTGTGGCTTACATCCTAGAAGTGGGGAGTGAAGACAAAAAGAACATATACATTAACATATGTAGTTTCAAGTAATGATAAGCACTATAGAAAAATTAATTAAACAGGGAATAGAGTGAAGAGGATGTACGAATGCATTTTAATTCTGGGTGGGCACACTAAGATTCCCACCCAGCCAGTTTACCTGGGGTTCTTTACCACCTCACAGTGTTGTCAAAACACTATATTTCAAAGCACAATATGGATACTGAGGGGATATTGAGATGACTACGCTAAATTTCCTCATCAAGGAGATGGAGATGGTAATAGAGCCTGCCATGTGAGGTTATGGTGAGTTACAAGTTTAAAAGTCCCTAAGAGGTGCCTGGCGTTTAGAAGCACTAACTTAATACTAGGAATAACCACTTGTAATTGTTCAGTAATGCTCATTTAATTAACAAAACTCAATGAATTCTGGACATTGCTCTTACCTTAACAGTAATAAAATGGACTACTTCCTAACATAAATCTAAGGCTAAAAATAAAATGCCCATGGCTGTGTTGCACAGTGAGCTTTCCGTTCTTGCTTATGGATTTCTCACAGCACAGATTGTTTTCTAGATAAGATGAGGGCCAAACTTTTGAATCTGATCATTATCCACTAAATTAATTTTTTTTTTTTTACCACATTTAGGATTACTGTTTAACCCATCAGGACCTATAAGAAATGGTGTTTAAAATCATAACCTCCCTATCTCAGAAATTAAATGAATAAACATAATACTGAGAGGGCATCCTGACTGCATCCCTTAGGGGTAACGTAATCAGTTCCCTAAACTAAGTGACAAATGACAGGGGAGTCATTTGAACAGCAAGGGCTCCATAAAGGTATGTGGCATACAGTGGCACAGGAGTGAACCAAGAAGCTGAATGGGCTGACCCTGACAGTGCAGTTCCATTAAATTGCTAAAGGCATTGTGATTTCATAGAAAAGCAAAGCTATGTAAATTAATAGGAGACATCTAAAAGAACACATCTGGGGTGCCTGGGTGGCTTCCTCAGTTAGGCGTTGAACTTTTTTGTTTTTTTAAGATTTTATTTATTTATTCATGAGAGACAGAGAGGGGTGGGGGCAGAGACACAGGCAGAGGGAGAAGCAGTCTCCATGCAGGGAGCCTGATGTGGGACTCGACCGATCCCGAGTCTCCAGGATCACACCCTGGGCTGAAGGCGATGCTAAACCTCTGAGCCACCCGGGCTGCCCAGGCATTGAACTTCTGATCTTGGTTGGGGTCGTGGTCTCAGAGTCATGGGATCGAACCCCAGGCAGGACACCACGCTCAGTGCAGTCAGCTTGAGTTTCTCTCCCTCTGCCCTTCCCCCTGCTCACATGCATGCTTTTTCTCTCTCTCTCAAGGAAAGAACGAAAGAAAAGAAGGAAAGAAAGGACATATTCACCATTTTGAATGAGCCATTTCCCCACACACACATCCTTTACCATATAATTGAATTAAGTGCTAATTTAATAGTTGAATATAATTTAGCTCTATTTCCTTTTTTTTTTTTTTTTTTATCAATAGCGCTCAAGTGAGAAGCCTTGTTCAATTTATGTCTACAAATGCATTGAGCATCTATGTACGTTTCAGGCACAATACAAGGAGAAAAAAGGATGAAATTACACAGTATCTGCCTTCAAAGAGATTATACTCTAGCAAAGGAGGTTGAACCAAAACCCACGCGATTCTACAAAGCAGAGCATGAATGAGCTATAATAAAAGTAAAAAATTTTTAAAAAGTAAAAAATTATAATAATAATTTTTTTTAAAAGCAAGCTTTGGGGATCCCTGGGTGGCGCAGCGGTTTGGCACCTGCCTTTGGCCCAGGGCGGGATCCTGGAGACCCGGGATCGAATCCCACATCGGGCTCCCGGTGCATGGAGCCTGCTTCTCCCTCTGCCTGTGTCTCTGCCTCTCTCTCTCTCTCTCTCTCTCATAAATAAATAAAATATTAAAAAAAAAAGAACTATAAAAGCAAGCTTTGGATGTTAAATGTAAGGGAAGGTCTCTTATGTACAGGAAATCAGGAGTGGGTTCCCGAAGGAAGAGGCAGGTGAATGGAAAAGCCATTTCTATGCACCTTAAAAACTGCTGAGGGGAGTGTCAAGATTGCTAACGGTACTCTGAGCAGAAAGCAACCCAGAACATTTGCTCACTTGTTCAGGTGGATAGCTATGCCATTTGTTTCTCATTTGTGACAACCATCCTCTGAAATACAGCCCATGCCATTAATCCAGCTATGGATTTCATCCATCACTTTGCCCTTCGACCTATAGTAAGTCAAATACTTAGAACCCTAGCAGGTACGTACAACTTCATGGAGTGGACTACACAAGCAACAGAATTCATACTCTCCTACCCTAGGCTAAGCATTCTTTCATTACCTGGTATTTCCCTGTGATAATTTTCTTTGTCGGCGATTAATGAGATTTTAGATTTCTGTCTTTTGATTTTGGGTTCTAATCTGATGGTTGATTTGTAGACCCATCGCGAAGACAGGAAAACTGCCCAAGAATCCACATGGTGTTCCTGAGCATTTTCAGAGACATACTTCAGACAAACACCTATGTGAAACAGCCCACACTTAAAGAGAAATCTTCTGCATGCCACGCACCGTTGTAGGTGTTATTAGGTTAACTCCACATTAACTCACTTAAATCATAAAATTAATTAACTCTCTCCATCACAGATGAAGAAACTGAGGCACAGAAAGTAACATTCCTAAGGTCCCAGAATTAGTAAATGGCTGAGTCTGAATTGGAACCAAGTGGCCTGGCTCCAGAGTCTGTTCTCTCAGGTGCTTTCCTCTGCTGCCCCTATCACCAGAGCATCACGTGTCTCTGGTCTGTGGCTCCCCCTTTGGACAAATGACTGGCTATTGTCATTGTCTTCCACAGACCTAGCATCTTCTGTTTTAATAAGAAGTTCAGCCTTTTTTTTTTTCTTTTTAAGTTAACAGGTAACTTCTGCTCTTACCAGAGAAAATGAGCATTCAGTAAACTGCCAGATTCCTTCCTTCATGTCTTGTGGAGAAAATACATCTTAGCTTTACTTGTTCTACGAATCTGTGATGGCATAGTGCTAACTAGATATACTTTAGGTGATCTTTAAGTTTATAATCTATGAACCACATGCACCATCAGTTTTAACTCCTCAAGTCCTTCTTTACTTAGGGGCCACTGCTTGTTGGGAAAGGGTCATATGTACAATTTTCTAACACTAAGAGACAAATATGTTGTAGAAATATTTGAATGTGAGATTTTCTCGACAAATGTACAAGAGATTATTGCATAGATGTAGAAGAGATTGACTTCCCTGCCTTTCACCCCTGGGACTCAATCACATCATCATCTATAATCATTGCTGGTGTCCACTTTTGACAGAGCACTTTTCACTTTTCTAAGTGCTACTGATGTAGATGCAAAGTAACAATTGACCTTACATCCCGAGAGTTTCGCTTCCCCAGTAGGATTGGAACCAGAGGAGGGAGGGATAGGGCAACTCCAGACACGTGATGTCTGCAAACACCCATGTGCCCAGATGCCTATCAGTGAATCTATGATTCATGCATCCATTCAATCAGTCAATTCATTTTGGCCCTATGCTAGCATCAGAGATGAAGATGCAAAGCTGGATAACATTTGGTCCCTGCCTCAAGGAGTTCTACCTACATTGGGACACAGGCAAACATGTCAAAGACTAAACTACTCTGTGAAAAAAAAAAAAAAAAAAACTGCTTAGGGAAGAGGGAAAGCTAAGTATATGAGAGTCAAGCAAGGTATTCTGAGTAGGTAGAGAATGCTTGAGCTGAATCTCAAAGAATTAGTAAGTATTTTTAGCTAAATAGAGCATCAAAGGAGCCACTCCAGACAGAGGACGCTGCCCGTGCTCTTGTTAGGTCTAGAGACAGTAAGGAGAAATAGATGCCCGTGCTCATCCATTCTCTGTCTCTCATGGCCTCTTTGTCTCTCTGTCTATCTTTCCATCTCTATCTCTCTCTCCATCTCTTGTGCCATGTGCCCTCACTTTCCTAGAGAGGAAGAAAGAGAGAGAGAGAGAGAGAGAGAGGAGAGAGGAGAGAGATTCACTTCCTTCCCCATATAGTAACTGTAAGAGAAACTATGGAAGAGTTTGGAATCTATGGAATCTCCCCAAATTTCTCCAATCCACTCAAGTTTGTTTTCTTTTCTGGAGCTTATAAAAACATTGGCACTTAATTATTTTCTTATATTTAAGTATATACTCAAGGAGATTACATATTCCTGGAAGGAAGGGAAACTTAGTCCCTTTTATATCTTGATAATTCCTAGGGTGATGCGACATATATATTCTGTGCATAAAAACTCTTGTTGAATTAGGTAAATAATATCTACTAACCCTGTTGTTCAGAGCTGACTCTCTACTGAGGGTTCACCTGAGTACAGGTGAAAATTCTAAGTCACTCCAATGTCTGGGGTAATTAAAAATTCTGAACTAACCCCCAAAAAAATCAATCTAAGATTATGAGTCTAGAAACATTTTTACATGGACCAAAACACTGTTTATTGTGACTGCTGTTCTCAACCTAATGGTAGTGAAATAGTTCTCAGATTATTAGCTCACTACAGATGTAGAAGGGGTTCTCAGCAACCCTGGCCAGGGTTTCAAAACAGGGTCACACTTCTCTGTGTGTTCTAGACCTTGCTGAAATGCCTCCTGTGTCTCGCACCCCCCCCCCCGCCCCCGTGCGCCATTAACCAGACCACTCACTGACTCGTGACATCTGCTCTTTTCTGCCTCTCTTGCTCTAGCTTATCACCAGAGCTTGGAACGGTGCCACCAGGACTTTACCAAAAGTGCTCCCAGAGCTGTGAATAGCCACAGAGGGTGCCAAATCTGCTATAAATGACTGCCAAAGTCTGTTTCATAGCTGCAGGTGCCCAGCGTGTCATAGGTACTGATGTTTGAGCTGCTGGCCACAACGCCCAGTATGTCCCCATCATAAGCACTTTAACCAGTGCCAACTGAATGTTCCGCCAGTGCCACTGGAGCCTGCCAATATGGGCACCATCACTGAGCGTGGGTGCCCAACGTTGAGGGCACCGGTGTCTAAAACATAGCACCATCTCTGCTTGTTGATGAAGCTGCTGGTGCCAGTTATGCTGACTTCTTTTATTCCCAATGTCCCCAAAATGTATCATGATGCAACTTTTTTTTATTGAAGCTTCTTCTTCTCCTTCAGAATGATCTCTGGGAGCCAGGCCAGGGCCTAGTCAGAGTGCCAGATCCTGAAATCCATCCAGAGTCACACATTTCCCTATGACACTTGCCTATGGTCCTATGAATCAATTACGTGGCCGCCTTCTCTGAGCAGAAGAGTCTTTTGAGGACTCTGGATTCCTCCTTAAAAGCAGACCCACTCAAGACCAAACTTGCAGTTGTCCATACATTTCCACACATGACAGGTGGACATGGTTCTCTTCAAGCTGAAACTCATGCCACACAGCTAGCCATCAAGCTGACAGACTCCTGGTCTATGTTAGAGAACAAGGAACATTTTTTCTTCTTCTTTTTTTTTAAATTAATTTATTTTTTATTGGAGTTCAATTTGCCAACGTATAGCATAACACCCAGTGCTCATCCCATCAAGTGCCCCCCTCAGTGCCCGTCACCCAGTCACCCCCACCTCCTGCCCACCTCCTTTTCCACCACCCCTTGTTCATTTCCCAGAGTTAGGAGTCTTTCATGTTCTGTCTCCCTCTCTGATATTTCCCACTCATTTTCTCTCCCTTCCCCTTTATTCCCTTTCACAATTTTTTATATTCTCCAAATGAATGAGACCATATAATGTTTGTCCTTCTCCGATTGACTTACTTCACTCAGCATAATACCCTCCAGTTCCATCCACGTCGAAGCAAATGGTGGGTATTTGTCGTTTCTAATGGCTGAGTAATATTCCATTGTATACATAGACCACATCTTCTTTATCCATTCATCTTTCGATGGACACTGAGGCTCCTTCCACAGTTTGGCTATTGTGGACAGTGCTGCTATAAACATTGGGGTGCAGGTGTCCCAACGTTTCACTGCATCTGTATCTTTGGGGTAAATACCTCCAGCAGTGCAATTGCTGGGTCATAGGGCAGGTCTATTTTTAACTCTTTGAGGAACCTCCACACGGTTTTCCAGAGTGGCTGCACCAGTTCACATGGTGTAAGAGGATATGTAAGAGGGTTCCCCTGTCTCCACATCCTCTCCAACATTTGTGGTTTCCTGCTTTGTTAATTTTCCCCATTCTCACTGGGGTGAGGTGGTATCTCATTGTGGTTTTGATTTGTATTTCCCTGATGGCCAGTGATGCGGAGCATTTTCTCATGTGCGTGTTGGCCATGTCTGTGTCTTCCTCTGTGAGATTTCCGTTCTGTCTTTTGCCCATTTCATGATTGGATTGTTTGTTTCTTTGCTGTTGAGTTTAATAAGTTCTTTATAGATCTTGGAAACTAGCCCTTTATCTGATACGTCATTTGCAAATACCTTCTCCCATTCTGTAGGTTGTCTTTTAGTTTTGTTGACTGTTTCTTTTGCTGTGCAAAAGCTTCTTATCTTGATGAAGTCACAATAGTTCATTTTTGCTTTTGTTTCTCTTGCCTTCATGGAGAACAAGGAACATTTTATTTTGTTTTACCGAAAATTATCCACAATCTGACCACTTACCACCTCTGCTCTCGCAGCCTGTCCAACCCATTAGCCTCTCTCTCTCTCCTGGATTACTTACACAGCCTCTGAGTAGGTCTTCCTCCTCCTATTCCTGCCTCCTTATAAACTACTCTCAACACAGCAGCCAGCGTCTCCACTGAAATGTGAGCTAAACCATGTCACACTTTAGCTCACATCTGGCACTGGCTCCCTGTTTCTCTCCAAATGAAAGCCAAAGCCTTCCAAGGCTTCAGAGCTTCACTTTCTCTGTCCCCTAAGTACCTCTCTGACCTGCTTCCCACTATTCTCATCTTGCACACGCTGCTGTAATCCCCTTGGTTTCCTTCTATTCCTTGAACAGACACCAATCTCACTCCTTCCTGAGGGCCTTTGCCTTCCCTGGTCCCTTTACCTGGAATCCTCTCCCCCAGCCATTTTACCATCCTTAAATCTCTGTTCAAATCTAGCCTTCTGAATGAAGCTTCCCCTAACCACCCTGTTTATTCTGCACATCACAACACGTCAATTACGGGCATAATTTCCTTATTTATTATGCATGGTAACAATTCTTTGTCTCCCCCACTAGAAGGTAAGCTCCACAAGGACTGGCGCTTTTACATGTTTTGTTGACTGCTGCATACAGAACACTACCTAGAATATAGTAGGCATGCTATAGGTATCTGAGTGAATAAATGAATGAGTAGATGAGTGGATGGATGGATAGATGATGGATGGATAAATGTGTGGCAGGTCCCCAATTCTGTAATTCCTATACTGATTTTTGGCCACCATGTGAATGACGTCCTTTGTCTTCCCTACCCAGTCAGAATATAAGTCACTCATTTGTATACTGCTAACCTTGGGTTTATGGTACATTTATCTGTTTGAAGTACTTCTGTGGGTGATGTTATTATGCACATGCCTGGAGGCTCCGAGAAAGGACATGGTTTTTAAATATCAAATATATAGAATTGGCATTCAGAACATTCATTATTTTCTGAAGACTCAAGTTTGGGGAATTTTGTTGTTGTAGCAGTTGAGACTAATAACATGCAAACAATTTTCCTGACTGATAGTAGCATTTAAAATTTCTGTTTTAAGAGCAAAGCAGTGTGCTTCATAACCATTGAATATCTACGTGAATGTCAGAAGATATGTACCGTCAGTGGGGGAAAAAAGTGATCCTGTATTTTTTACTAAATATAATTCACATCACTGGCAGAGGTTGAAAATGTGAATGATGGTAAGCATTGTTCAGCAGTTTATTCTAGTTGCAGTAAATCCCCTTCATCTTTAATCTGAGCTCTTGTTTTGTAAAAGAGCTTTGCTGCAATGAACTACATCAAAATAAATAGTGACATTTAACAAAAGGATCTAGGGTCAGCATTATCGCAACAAGGATTTTAGAAATGAAAAGGTGGTAAAAACATATTCTTTTACTGAATTAAAAAAGTCTTACCAAAAACTTCAGAGTGAAGTATGATAAAATCATTCAATAATACCATTCAACTCCAGTGACCATGTTTGAGTACTGAGTAGTGGTTCTATTGATCTCCTCACCATTACCCTGCAAGTCTTCTCTGGCAGATAACTGCCAGGTTCTCAGGGATGCTGCTGAGAGCAGTTACTCTGCACATGCATAGAGATGAGGCAGAGAAGACCGCGTCTGACTCCCAGTCCACGCATACTACCTGCAAAGTGATAAAGAGATCGTTGCATAGTTGCCTCTGTTGTTGTCTTCCCCTCACACACACCCCCAACCTTGATTTATAGAGTTTGTCTGTTTGGGCAGCTTCGCTCATTTAACTTGTCGTCAGTCTAGTGCCTTTGATCGAAAGGGGTGCCCCAGAACCCCGATGGCTGGAGGCTGGACTGGTCTGGCTACCACTTCTACTTCGTTCACCAGCCGACTATTGTGTGCTTCCAGAAGTTGATCACCCTTGTGTCTTGAAAACACTTCTCATTTATGCACACTTTCATGTCCATTGCTTCCCTTCCAGGTTACTCCAGGAGTTAAGCCTTGTCAAAATAAGGGAGATGTCAGGGCCTCTCCAGGCTGGACTTCAGTTTGTTTCTTTTACTTATTGAAATAGAAATCACAGAGCATCATGGGACAGTGCTCGGTCCAAAGCACTTGACCTTCATTCCTCCAAAATGCAGTGCAGAGTAATATCCAGATATTACTCCTTCACTGCTCCTGCCCTGTACCTAAAGCTGGGAGTCTCCAGTGTCTGAACACTCAAGAGATGCCATGTTGGGAAGGTTTGGTCATTGGCAGGAAAAAAATACAGATGTTAACTATTATCTGCAATTTTAGGTCCATAATGACATCCAACTACAATCTGCCTACAAGGCTCTGAGGGTTCACATTTCTGATTCTCCTATAGAAACTGTATCCATGACAGAGTATGATCCAAACAAAGGGACCTTGAGTGACAGATCTGCACATGTCCCATGTCTCCCTTGCCTCCTGCATAGCTACAACCAGAGACCTATCACACCTCGTTTCCAAACAACTGTCTCAGTGTATTAATCCTTAAGTTTCCACAGAAGAAATCTCATTACACAGGGAATCCAGAGTCTCAGACTCCATGAAGGGTATTTTCCCAAAGATCACCTAAAACCCCTCACCAATGAGGTGATGCACGTGGGATCACTTTGGGATCCTCAAAGGGTCGTGTGATTGTAAGGTAACATTCTTATCATTAATAGCCCTATCCATTCCACAGACGTGTCTCTCCGGCCAAGCTGCACTACAATAGCACTTAGATGGTGATGGGTAGACTTTTTTCCGGGGCCCCATGGTCAGTGGATCTGCCTTCCTCTTTCATGCTCAGTCAGCCTTTGAAGAGCCACTGATGAAACAGCACCATGATGTCTAAGCCCAGGTCTCAAAGCCTATAGGAGATCTGATCCTCCCGCGACTCAACGGACCTGCATTTGGACTTGGCAGCACACTGCCTGCTAGCACTGCTTGTCCTGGTTTATTTTCAGAGCTGCCGTCAGTCCGAGTCCTGGGTAGCTGCGGGCCAGAGCAGAGGAGGCCAGAACAAGGAGCAGGACTAGAGGGGCACCCGATGGTAGCAGCTGTCTGTATTTCAAAAGTCCTGGGAGGGAGCATGAGAGTATGAGAGTACACCCAGGTGGGAAAAGAGAAGCCACAGTCCATTGCAGCTTCACAGGCGGGTTGAAGTCACCGAGCTCGGTACATCGGGACTGTGGCCCCCCAGCACGTCTACATAAATGATAGTCAGGTCTGTATGTGTGAATCCGGGGACAGCTGCCCTGGCAACTGAGCCCTTTGCCAGCACTTGACATGCAAGGGTCCAGCTGTCACCAAGTCCAAGCCAGGTGGCTTGTGGACCCTCACAACTGTAATGCAAAGATTATTAACCCCAGAGTTAGTCCAACTGTGCCTCTCACGCTATAATTTCCAAGAAAGGCCAGCAGCAATCCTAAAGCAAAAGACAGCCCTCTACCTCATCTTAATCTCCACAGCATTCTTGCACTCTTATTCCCTCATATTTCGGACCTTCCTCAGCCCCGAGTCCTCATTTCTCACTCCTTTCAATGCCTTTTCCTTGCGCTTTCTAAAACCTCCCCCTCTCCTTCTCTTCCCTTGCCAACTCCTTAAAATACTCCTGATTGCAATTTCCACTTCCTCATCTCCAACTTACACCTCAACCCCCGGCAGCCTAGCCTCAGGGCTCTTTTCTTTTATATATATATATATATTTTTTTATTCCATACAATTCTGGTGAGCTGTGTGCCGGATCCCATGAACCCTTCTCCTGCCTCATCTCAGTAGACCTCTCTACAGCATTCCATCGCTGCTGACTACACCCTCTTTGAAACTAAGTTTCTCCCATTTCCCTTTTTGTCTTAACTATTCCTTTTTGGTCTCCTGAGGATGATTCTTATCTTTCACTTTGAAAGTGTTGGTTTGTCCTCACACCACTTCTCTTCTTGCAGTACACACCCTCCGCAGGCTCATCCATGCATGATTTCAGCTCCCACTTACGATAAAAATAGCTAAGATGTATTGGGTGCTTCCGTGTGCCAAGAACGGTGTATTGTTTCACCGAATGCCTACGACTACCCCGGAGGCAGACATCCTTATCACTCATGTGGCTAATCAGAAGACGGAGGCTGAAGAAGACTAAGCAGCTTCCTCAAGGTCATGCAGCTAATACGTGGAGGAGCCAAGACTCTCACCTGTACTGCTTACGATGCCCAAGGCTATGTGTCTCCTCAGACTTCCCCCGCCCCAAAATTTAAAGTTTAGGTCCACGCAGCATCTTTAATTTCTCACGTTTCAAAATTATTCATGACATCCCAGTCTATTTTCTTTTATTTTTCTGCTAGTAACACCCCCATGTACCCGGGTACAGGTATCAAAGCTAGAAACTTAAGGTTTTCCCACAATTTCCCCCTCTTATATCCTGCATAGTTATCACAAAGGGGTGATGGTGTGATGGGCAGAAAGATGCCAACAAATGAAGTTAAAGGAAATGAGATTTCTTTGAATGGCAACGCCTGTGAAAATTAATGGCTTCACAAAACAAGAGATAATGCGACATACTGTCAAGTGGAAGTGTAGGCTTCCTTACATGTTATGTATGAAATTACCTTATTTTCAATTCTGTTTGTATTAGAGGAAAGGCTAAGCCACTAGAATAGAAACCTCCATAATGTAGTGGTTTAAAGAATAGAACATTTACTTCTCCCACGTAACAGTCGAAGTAAGCAGACCGGGTTTACAAATTGGCTCTGCTCTGTGCAATTCTGGGAGGACCCAGGACCCTCCATCTGTCGCTCTGTCACCCTCTAAAGCACTGCTACTCAAGGCGTGGACCACGGACTCACAGCGTTAGCATCCCCAGGAAGCTTGTTAGAAATGCAGAATCTCAAATCCTCCCTCCAGCCTATTGAATTAGAACCTGCATGTTAACAAGATTTCCCACGTGATTCTTTCATACATTAAGGTTTGAGAAGCATTTCCCAAACTCTAGGGTATTATTCTCCCTGTGTAGTCAAAGCTGGGCTGCAGGCACTAATGTTCCAGCTCACGGGAAGACAAAAAAGAAAAAAAAAAGCAACTCCAGAGCAAGGACCCTATCTTTCAGGTTGAAGGTGACCTGAAGTTTACATGCAGCACTTTCACTAACTTCCCACAGGCTCAAATATGTTCTCATGGAAACAACCAGGAGCAAAGCTGGTGTTACCATTCATTCATTTGGTGTGTCTTGCCTCTAGTAAGCCCCATTTCTCTGGACAAGGGGTCTCTGTTTCAATTTTGCAATACTTTTCAGACATAAAAATATCTAATTCGTTATTGGCTTTCGGGAGTCCTTATTCCCTTGATCTAATTACCATGCCAATATGTAATGCTGACTAAACAACCTATTGTATTCAGAACTATATTTTTAAAGGGGGAGGGGCAGAGGGGGTAGGGGAGAGAGAGAGAGAATCTTAAGCAAGCTCCATGCCCAGTGCCAAGCCCACCAGGCAAGGAGGGGGGGCTCCATCTCAAAGTACCTGAGATCACCACCTGAACTGAAATCAAGAGTCAAATGCTTAACTGGCTGAGCCATGCAGGTGCCCCAGAACTATTTTTTTTTTAAATTTAACCCCCAATCTGTCATAATATCTTTCCCTCTTTTTATTTATTTTTCCCATTTCTGTTGCATTCTTGCTACAGTTTTCATCCTGTGGTTTCATCACACTGTAAAATATTACCCTTGTCTGAACAGACAAAGCTGGTTTTAGGCAGAAAGAATCATAGGCAACAGCACATATGTGTCCATTCACATATGACAGCCAGACTATTTCAAGTAAAGCTGAGAAATTAAGAGAAAATAAAACAGTAGTGATCATGTAATCTTACAAAAAACCTTCTAGATCAATGGTTTTCAAACATTTCTTTTTAAAGCAGAGAAAGCTCTTCCTCCTCTTACCTGTGTTAAAACTCTTAAAATATGGGTCACTCTGACAGAGGTAGACTAGATGGTCTTAGAGCCTCGCCTCTTCAGCTGCCATAACTGGATCCCTTAAAGCCCCCCAGACTCCACAGACCCCCCACTGTCCTAGAGTTGGTAATCTCTGCCTGCTACGTGACCCACGATGTTAATGCCCTCTCTGAGGTCAGATTTGCTTTGAGAGGAGAGGAAAATCAATGCCCATTTGGGCAATGTAACAAAACACTGACAGCCACAAGGAAAGTATTTAGTAAAATGTATTAATATATCTAAATTTCTTTTTGAGACTGAAGCATCTTCCAGCTAATTCCAATTTCCATCCCAGCTTCGGTTTTTCCCGCATTTGGGGGTTCCACAAATTGAATGAGATCACCTTGTTGGGAAGCTCTGTTATAGGATTGCCTACCGCCTGCCCACCACTCTGCCTCTCAGATTACAGATGGTGCGTTAACTCTCATTCATGCTCAGCAGCACTGCAGGCCCGCAGCCCCTGGAACTCTCTGTTTAGCTCTGTCCTGCCAGGTGTCCCTGCTGGAAAAGAGGTTCATCTTGGTAATTTGAGAAAATAGTTGCAGTGTTCCTTGTGGCAGATGCCACTGACAACTCCTGAAAGAAGTGTGGATGCCATCTGACTTTCAGCCTAAATGTCCTTATTATCATTTGGGGGTTTGTTTTTTTGGGTTGTTGTTTTTTTGTTTTTTTGTTTTTTAGTTTTGCCTTTGGGCTTCTTTTTTCTTTACTGGATAAATAAATCTGACGCTAATTCAGTATTAACTTTAAAAAGACAGAATTGCAAAATTTAGGAATTGTGAAGGAACTTTGAGATCATTGGCCCAAAACCATCATTTTACAGGTGAGAACACTGAAGCTTGGAGAGCTGAGGTAACTTGCCTGTAGTTACATAGCTTGTTAACAGTAGAGCCGAGGTGCTGGGCTACAGCAGCAAAGCCCAGCACATTTTGTTAACACAGCACACTACCTGGAATTGGTTCTTGGTATGCAATCATTTTAAATAGTACAATATTACTGTTAGGCATAAAAATAGCCCTCATTTTCATAATATGTAACACAAAATACAAATGTCCTTTACTAGTGGGTGCCCATGCCACTGAAGTTAATTTGTCACTTTATCTTCATGTGTTCATTAAATTGCTTAATAAACATTTGGCAAATGCCTGCCATGTGTGGGATGCTTCACTGGGCACATAAGAGATGACAAAGTTGGCTAAGATCTTGTTTCTTCACCAGAAGGGTTACAGTCTAAGGAAGAAGGCAGATATTCACATCTCTAGCTATAAACAGAATCTATGCAAATTACTACAAAAATCTAGAGGAAGATATGATTAATTTTAACTTGGGAGGGAGTAAGGGTAGTACTGGAGAAGGCTTCACAGAAGAGGAAATATTTAAACAGGACCTTTTAAGAATGGATAGGATTTCAACAGGAGAACAGAGGAGAAATAGTATTCCTGACAGAAGAAATGGCAGAGGGAAAAGTACGAAGATATACTAGTTATAAAATGAATTATGGCCCCAAAAATCATATTCCTAAGATAAAGAATTACTTAGTTTATGGTTAGCGAAGATGTAGGACATAGATGTTTACTAGATGACAGCCAGAAAGCTTGGGAAGGATGTTAGTTTAGCTCAGCATCCCTAGTCTTTCTCAGTCTCGTGGAGGTGACTTTGGACTCATAAATTAAAGAGTTTGGGTATTTTACACGTTACTTGGCTCTGAGTAAAGTTATAAATCCCTCCATCATATAGATGGACTCCATCCAATCAGTTGAAGGCCTTGTAAAAGCAAGACTGAGGTCCTCCATGAATAAGAGGGAATTCTCCTTCTAGACTGTTCTCAGACTTCAGCTGCAACATCAGCTCTTTCCTGGGTCCCAGCCTGCCAGCCTATCCTGCAGATTTTGGCTTGCAAGATTTCAGACTTGTGTGTGTGTGTATACACATCCCATTAGCTCTATTTCTCTGAAGAACGTTAACTAATATAAATACCAAGGGTTTTGAATTAAAGAGTGACTGTATTAGTCAGCTTTCCCCTGTATGTCATAATTCCAGTGATTTATAGCAACATAAAATATACACATTTATTTACACATTTATTTTTCTTACTCATGCATCCAAATTCAGCTGGACTCATCCAAATTCAGTGAACCATGATAGACTTCAAGGTTTTACGTTTAGGTTTGCTACACAAGTCTTCACCTTTCTCCTGGGACCAGCAGTTGTGTGACTGTTTAGCCACGTGTTATGCATGTAATAGCACCCAAAAGGATTAGTAGATCACAGGAGTAGAGAGGCCTCACTTATAAACTGCCACACTGATACTTCTACCTGTACCATTGGCCAAGCAAGTACATGACCAACATCAATGGGATGGAGAAGTAACTCTAATCACGTGGGATAAAATGCAGATCCCTTGGCAAAGGGCACAGAGGCATAATTCTAGTAGAGGAAGAAAGTGAAGACTTGGAAACAATTTATGTACCATATATCACATAATCCTTACACCACCACTTAGGGTAGATGCAATTGTCAGAATCCAAAGTCTATTTTGGAAGGAGGGAACTGAAATCAAATTTATGAGACTTATGAGAATCCAAATTATGTTGGCCTCATTAAATATGATAGTAAAACAGAAAGAGGAATGTATGATGACTCCTAAGCAATGACTTGGGCAATGATGTAATGGGTCCCCACCCACTGAGATTAGAAACCCAGAGAGAGGGCCAGTTTGTGAGCCAAAGGAGACGTTGTATGATAGCTTTAGAGGCCAACTATGTGAGGTATCCTGCAAACATCTGGAAATTTGTCTCTTAAAGCTCAAGAAGAGAAGCCCATCCTGGAAAAAAACTACGAAAGCAAAGGCAAAAGTATTACAAGCATGGGAAGCAATATCAGCAAAGATACAGAAGTGTCTTGCACATGCAGTTCACGTTCATGGTGTGGCTAGGAGCTTAACACACTGTTCAGACAGGCACACATGTCTATTCATCTGTCTTGGGGTACATGTGGCCCAGTAGTGTAGGACTAAGTTGAAAAGGCAAGTTTATCCTTGATCTCAACTGCCCTAGAATTCTGGAATAGGACATTTTCACTCTCATCAAGAAGGAGCCACTGTAGTTTTCTGTGCAAGTGTTTACTTAAAAGCCTGGCTTTTTGGAAAACTGATGCAGCGGCACAATAGAAGCTAAACCAAAGGTAGGAGGCCAAGGGGAAGGCTACCGTGTTAGTCTTCATAAGCACCAACAAGAACCTAACCAGGGCAGCAGCAGTAGGAACAGAAATGAAGGAGCAGATGGAAGAATTGCTTCAAAAGACATTATTGTGTGGCACAGCAACTATCCTGCATATCATTAAATATGTGTCAAGTTAATTTTGTAACTTCATTTGGCTCTAATGTCTTCCTCTCCTCAGGTATGCAGAGCCTTCATAATTAATTGGTCATCTCTTTGCCTGCTTTTTTTTTAAATTAAGAGTTATAATCTCCTTGAGGAAGAGACTATGACTGTTTTGTTCTGTCCTGCCCCACAACATCCATCAGAATAGGCACCAACTAAATACTGAGTGAGTGAGTGAGTGAGTGAGTGAGTGAGTGAGTGAATGACTGAGTGGCTGGAGGAACCCTGCCCCTGCACACGTCTGTCCGTGTGTTCATCTCCAGGTTCTCTCCACTCTTGCTCTCTACTTTACCTGCATCTTCATTCTCCCCCAGATACGTTCCTCCCTCTCACCTCCTCAAGGTTGCTCATGGAGAACTTGCCTTACAGGAGGAACCAGATTACCAAGAGTCTGCATTTAGTCAGATACTAATGTGTTTTCCCCCCCACATCCTGCCTTCAACCAAACTCAACTGCTTCTCTCTTTACATTTTTAATGTCATTCAGACATACCCACTAACTTGCCAGTCATGTAAAATATTGAAAACTCAGTTCCAATCTACATAAGCCCTTAATTTTATTCACTCTGCCCCCACCCACCCCACTGACCCCAAGTTTAGGCTTCTTTCCCCTGAGGAACTGGCACCTCTCTCTTCTCTGATTCCAAATGTCTTCCCACTGGAGCAAGAAGGAGGAATGGGGAAGAAAAACAAACTTCCTTCTACGAATTGGGTTTGCTTTGTAGAGGTCTGGTTGATGTCCCCACCAGTGCTCTTCAGCTAACTGTGACCATCAGCCAACCTCCGTGTGGTAGGTGGCCAGTGATTGTTCTGTGTGTGTGCTTGGGGTGACCCATGAGGACGCCAGTGCAAAGTTCTCCGGGATGGGACATCTGAGTCTACCCTAGATTGATTCAAGGCTCCCTAAGCTCGTCCTCAGTATCTGCCACTGGGGCAGTCGAGTTCTGGACAGCTAACACTAAGACTTTGCCAAGCTGTCAACTGGGGAAGTCAGGGAGTTTCCCAGGCTGCTGTGATTAGTCAGGATGGTAGCATTGGTTCAACTACCTCTTCATAAGTCCTGGAGAATATCTCTAGCCCCAGTATTTTTATGACCCATAGTATATGAGGATACTTAGTATCTTTGTACCTCTGGTTTGGATCCTAATCTCCAATTTTACACACACACGACGCTCAGTTATTTGCAACTGCCACTAAACTTCACTTTACAAACCCTGAGTTGTTATTTACATTTGTAGCTACTGCGGAATAAATATTGTGTTAAATGTCACTAAACAAACCTTCAGCGAGTAGCTAAAATGGGTCAGTCCAGTGTGCAAGTGACATACAAAAGCCTGACCGTTCAGACTCTAATGCAAATGAAGAATTATACCATAACTCCCAATAGAGGGCATTTAAACCTCAAAGTGGAAAATAGATTGGTGAGTGGAACAATAGAAAAGAGGAAAGGAGAAAAAATAATTTAAAAATGAAAGAGTAAATATAATCCCAGAAGAAGAAAAGAGAGATAAAAGAGCTGAAGAAATACTTTAAAATATTGATTAAGCCTGTCCACAAGGGGGAAAAAAAAACCAGCAACAAATTCTCTTTTGGGGGCCATGTGGGAAATTTGCATATGGACTGTATATTAATATAATTTGATCAATGTTGGATTTCTTGAATGTGATGCTACTGTGGCTACATAGGAGAATGTCCTTGCTCTTAGGAGATACTTGATGAAACATCAGGAGGTGAAATTTCATCATGTCTGCTAAAGGGTCGGGGGGAAAATAGGTCTTCCCAATGGTTCACCTACAATCAAACGTGTATTGTATGCATGTGAATGAGAAAGTGGGTATAGAGTAAAATGTAGAAATTTAGTGTGGCCAAATGTTAACCTTGGGTGAATCTGGGTCCAGGGCATTCTGGGAGACGTGGACATGCTCCTCCTGGCTCTTTCTTCAAGGAAGGATTTGCCCAGCAGTGGGGAGAGTGGTCAGCAGACAGCCTCCAGCTGTCAGCATCTGCACAGTCAGCCTCTGCTGGGGAGAGCTGCCTCACCAGAGCCATGCTTGCCCCATGCCAGCTGCATCCAGTGATAGAGAATGTGGAGATGGGAGCCACAAAGGTCCAGTCATGCTGCCAGCACAAGACCTCTAGTAGCATGACCCGCTCCAGAACCGTCCCCTCCCCCGGATTCACGGAGGCTTCATCGGGACCCATCACAGTCTGACTCCTCTTCTGCCTGACCCTCCTTCTCATCCCTCCTTTCATACGTGTTGATCCCCTAACAAGCACCTCAAATCTAATTTTTAAAAAAATGAAAGTAAAAAGAACCTTCAAAATGAGAACGCTGCATAGTGGCAGAGAGCCTATCATATTTAGGATCAAAATCTCAACCCCTGACGGCCAGACTAATCTTTTCTCTCTGCACAAATCAGAATCATCTAGATTTCCATTAAATATTTATCTCCTCGAATCTGAAGGAAGAGGAAAATCTATGTATTTTGCCCTGTTTTGCTCTTCCTATCCTGAATTGCACTGAAGGATCACATGAGGTTGATGAGGTGCCAACTGTCTGTAATAACTGAAGTATTAGATGCATGGTAATGGCATGCAGAGCAACACAAGTCTTAGAAATGAGTTCCTTCAAAAATCCAATAACCATAAATTCAACTAAAATTTCAAATAAAAGCTAAAAAGACTAGAATAATCACACAAAAATTTAAACCCAGAAGTTTCTCTTGCTTAAATTACTTTCACACTCCAATTTAAACTCAGAAACATTATGCTGCTGTCACACTTCTTTGTTCTCCTAAAGGAAAAAAAAAATATCTGTATATAGCTGACAAAAAATAGGAAGCTGTCTGCCAGCAAGTTCTCTATTCATGTCTAACATACTGTAGAGTCTATGCAGAACACATGGTCTTTAAACACCGAAAAGCCTCTCCTTTACTGGCTTAACACTGCAGTATGTTTCTCCAGCATGTTTGCACTACCTACAATACATGTCTTGCATAAGCATGAATTCCTTTGGATGTTTAAGCGGTGCAGTATTTTCACATGCTTTGATGTTGTACATATGAGAATTATCATCTACATTTTGGGAGTGCAGTTTCTTGCACATTGAAGTGAATATGACTCAACTGCCATGACTTTAGATTTCATCCAACAGGATGTCAATAATGTCTACACCAGAAGTTTGACATATTTCGTCTTCTCAAATGTGGAGCTGACATAGCAGCCAAATTAGAAATTTCTGGGTGCATTTTTGAGAGCTAATTCAGCGTGAAAATTACTAATTACTTGGAATTGTGCAAACCAAAGTATTTTGGTTTTCCTTAGTTTCTTATCCAAAAAGACCTGTTGCTTCAGATCAGATAAATTTCCAAGTGGCAGGATCCATCCTGTTTGTGGGGACTCAAAATAATCCTAATCCTAATGTGATTTTCTTGATTACAGATGAGACCCATTGGCCATGATGGCTATCATCCCACTTCTGTCGCTGAGTGGCTGGATTCCATTGAACTAGGGGACTACACCAAAGCCTTTCTAATTAACGGCTACACATCGATGGACCTGTTGAAAAAAATCTGGGAGGTTGAACTTATTAACGTAAGTTGGTCTCTTAAACATACCTTCCCCATTCAACCCTTGGTAAATGAGATTCACATTGGAGGTAGGTAACATTTTTTTCTTTGTTACTGTGCGGACATCCATCAGGATTTTACAGGTATGCCTTCTGCTTTAAATATACAACTGTCTTGGTTCCAGTCGAGCTCCACAGTACTTGTCTTTTTAAGTTCTGATGGGGAGAACTAGGAGAACTCTCAGGGTGTTTTGCATTATCCAAGAAAACCTCCCAAGTGTTTTGAGGCTTCCCATTTTAGAAGATTTAGTCAGTTCAGGTTATGAGCATGATAACAAATAGGCTCCCATCCTGATCTTGCTCATACTCACCATTAAAGATTAGAGTTCTCATCTTTAGTTTCCTATCTCCATTCTGTTTCTTTGACTGCATGTATAAACCCTACTTTTGAATACACACTGCTTTTGTTTGTTCATATTAAATAGGCTGCTATAATATCGACATTTTATTACCCAGGGCTTATATCTAATCTTAAGTTGTCTGTTTTATTTATATAATTGAAATAGATTTTTTATAAAAACTAGCCAATATATGTTGCCATGTATTCAAGCCCAAAGAGATCAACTCAATCTGTGTAAATGGTTTTTAATACTGATACTTATTTCATTTTTACTGCTCTTTTATTCCCAATGGCATCAAGGAATGAAAGAAATGGAGTGGGAACATGTAATTATCATGCCTTCACATTGGTATCCTGAACATTTCTCTTCCTAAATGAGTGAAAAATCATTTAATCTTTTAGAGGATTTCTTAGATTTAAATTTTATATTCTAAAAATTTTTTAAAAACCCATCCATAAGTTGAAAGATAAAGCAAATAAATTTCTTCTGGTTCAATACAGATCCATTCTACTCTTTATGCCACTTTCTCTGCACAAGTCCAGTGGCTACATATTGCATGCCATTAATTATTTTACATTATTATTATTAATAACTATGCTTTTAACAGTCTTAAAAATAATGTCTTTTCTAGAACATCTCATAAAAACTGTTCTTTGATCTAAAAATCAAGTTAAATAGACGAATTCTTGGCTCCTTCTTTTACTTTGCCATCAGTTCCTCTTTTCTGTCTGCCCTCACGCACTCACAAAAGCTACCATTATTTCAGCAGAAACCCTGATGGAAATCCCCTGATTCGTTTTGTTTTTAGTGTGTGTGGCAGCACAGTGGAACTAACTGAGACTGTGTTGCATTCTGGTTGCATCCGGGAGATTGCAGTTCTCCTCCAAGCACCTCCTGTTAGCCATTTGTTGAAGGGGGACCTACCATAGATCAAACAAACAGGCTTCCCATTAAGTAACATTCTAGTCAATTATACAACTTGACAAATACCTCTGTATAACATCTTCTGAATACTGTTGCTCCCCACTGAAGAACAAATACACAGCACATGAATCACTCACTTACCAGGGCATTAGCAGTAATCTCTCATTGAAAAGAAGGGATTCCAATAGAACTGTATTATAAAATGTTTTCTTTGAGGCAAGGATCATTGAAGCAGGACAGTGAGTCTCTCAGAATCCAAATGCTGGGGCTAATGTTTAAGATGTGAGCTAGGACCCACACATTTCTTGGCCCTGGGGGGACCAGAAACCTAGGAATCCCTGTTGGGTCACTGTGTTCCCTGTGGATGATGGCAGTGCCTGTAGGTCAGTGAGGCGCTGAGGCCCCGGGTTTAATGCCAAGGCTCAGGGACTGATCTACCACCACCCACATGCCAACCAGCCTTGAGTTGGGACAGAAGAATACCTTTCTCCACCCATACAGACTTTTGAAGCGTTTTGCCTTTAGCTACATTTGCTGTAATACAATCGGACTTCAATCCGGAGAGAAGTACCTGTCACAGGTACTTCTGTTGTAACGGAACCAGAAAACATAGTCACTGTGTCTTAGATCTTGAGGCCAATTCCTCTGGCCTGGAGTACGTCTGCATCTAATACCAACCTGGTATATTTTCCAAACTGATAGAACTTAAAGTTTGTGACATCTTTATGGGCAAGTTCACATTCTTGAATGAGGAGGCTTTGGGAGTCATTTAATTCCACAAATATATTTATTATGAACAAAAATTGATCTATACCTTTAGGCTTGGAAATCAAAGGACAAAATTGTAATGCCCGCCAGAACTGCTGCAAAGGGTAGTGAGTTTGATGGTTCCAGGTTGTTGAGTTTTAAAATGAAAGAAAGGCGCAATGCGTGCCCCTCTCTGGCTTACAAAGCTTTAGGCTAGTCTCAAATTCAAGACTTGAATTTATCCCAACTCATGAGGGAAGACATCCAAATATAAAATAATCTCATATATAATATATGGGCCCAGTAATTCTATATTAAGTACCCATAATTTGTTGTTTTCTAGCCTGAAGGGAATGTGCAGTCACTTTGATTTAGAGCAAAGCTCTTAAGAGAAATTCACATCCTGAATCTTTGTAATGAACGGCTCATTTTTAAGGAAACCAAATGGCTTTAGTGCCCATTGCTCTATGTAAAGTGAAAAGTGCAAGGTGGGGAGCTGTCTTTGATACAGAGGTGTGCTGATGGAGGGGAGGAGAACAGAGGGTGAGGAGGCTGGCTGCTGCTGTAATTACACATACCTTTAGTATCATTAAATAGTATTGATTAAGCCTCCAATTTCACATGGTATTTTGCTTGATATTTGAAAATGGAAACACATTTCTCAGTGAGTATAAGTCTATTCAAAGTATTTTCATGAAGAAATGCAAACTATACAAAATTGTGATTTGAAAAGTACAAATACATTTGAAATTATAATCTTTCAAAAAGACCCCAAGGATTTTTTGGGGGGAGAGGGGCTGAGTACATTATTGCCTTTGAAAAACAAGGTTATTTGAATAACCTAATGAAGATTTTGGTCACAAAAGTACCCAAAGTACAGAGATGAGGGAGAGCAATAGAAATCTCATTTCTTAATATCAGTATTCTCAGCAGTGGAAATTGAGCACAAAAAACTTTCAGGATATAGGTTTTACAGATTCCTGTGTGTGTCTAGACTTAAAGAATTTAGATGCCAATAATTGTTCCTTCTATTCCCTAATCTATGCTTCATACTCAGAAGCTCTTTTATTAATAGCTCTGTTTTGCCTCTGTCTGCTACTATCATTAATAGCATCATTAACATTATTTTTACTTTTGTATTGATATTTTAGTGTTATATGAATATATTGAGAGAGATTGTCAGCCAAATTGTTCCCTGTGCAGATGCTAGCTGGATAAACCTCTCGTTTGAATTATAGTCCTCTTCAAAGGCTTGTTGAGAGAGCTAAAGACTAGTTAATGGTGCATTAGTACTCAGGCCCTGTACAAGGTATTATGACCAGGTTTACAGCGGTTCCTACTGCTATTGATAACCTCAACCAAAGAAGTATGGCAATTAATAATTATTATTAATAACAAATAATTTATTTTACCACCAAGTACCTACCAAGGAGATTTTGGTTAGATGAGATAAATTTGAACACTGTCCAATTTATTAATGTGTGAATCTTAGTGTAGAACATGTCATTAATTTCTTCCCATTGGGTTTACCATTATTTACCAAGGAAATAATTTTAGCTAATGCTTACAACAGCCTACAATACTGATAATGATAAAAGTACCCATCAAGGGAAGCCTGGAGGGTACAATTGGTTAAGCGTCCAGCTGTTGGTTTTGTCTTAAGTCATGATTTCAGGGTCATGAGATCGAGTCCCTGTGTAGGGCTCTGTGCTCAGGGCAGAATCTGCTTAAGACTCTCTCTCCCTCTCCCTCTTTCCCTCCCACCCCCCTACTCTCTCTCTTTCTCTAAAATAAATAAATCTTAAAAAAAATAGGACCCATCAAAATAACAAAATTAAAATCAGCTTTAATGCATTCTTAATTCTCTATTTGTAAGTATAAGAATAGCTTTAAAAATCTGACTACAGTGGTTGGTTATGTTTTAAATACCTTCTGGGAGAAACAAAATAATTAAGGTAACAATACCTATATGTGTCCCCTGAAAATAATTTGACTTATTTTTGCAGCAGTAAATTGATTAGAAGATTATTTTCTTCTTGCCTAATAGCTGCTGAAACTATACTTACATCACTCTTTCATTTAGGACTGTCAGATTTTTTCTGATTTTTGGTTTTTCAGTGGTGTTTTTTTGTTTTGTTTTGTTTTGTTTGCAATGTTGTTGATTTAATTTCTACCTTTCCAGGGAAATTTTGTGACAATCTAATCACTTGGAGATATACTAAGAATCTTTCAAATTTAACATTCTAATTTTGTGTTAAATCTTTGTGTGACTTTATTTGCTTTAAATGCTGTAGAAATACAGTCCCATCAGTATCAAATTTAGACTCATTACTGCCTTGATGTTTTTTATTTCATGATCAACATTATAAACTCTTCACTCCTTTCTATCCTACACTTATTGCTGTAAATGCAATTAAATTTACTCCCTAAAAGTCTTTTTTGGATCATGCATGTGAGCATGTGCGCCTGTGTCTGGGTACATGTATCAGATAAAGGCAAATGGTAATTCATACTCCCAAGCAAGGAGAATACTCAACAAATTCACAAATTGCAGGGGATGTAAGAGGAGGATAAATGTTATAATTCCATTTCCAAAGCAATTATTTTAAGTAAAAGGTTATGCCTTCACTATAGGACCTTAATAAATGAGAAATATTCATATTTCCACACCCGGGAGGCTACATCGTCCAACACTTCAAATGTTAACAACTTTAATCAAAGCCAAAGGCTTTCACTAGATAACTGGATATGAGTATTCAAATGTAGAACAAACTCTAAATTCTCCATGGAGGTAAGCATTCCACTTACGTCTGCATACGGGATAGCTGGCTCTTCATAAGACATCAGGACACCCAGGTACCTCCTCCAAGCTTCAGACTGGTACCAGGTCTGTATCAGGCAAAGCCCCCAGACTCCATCACCCTCCCTTACTGCATCTGAACTACAAGCTCTTACAGGGATTCTCTGGAAGCTTCCCGCTTTGGCTCAACTCTTAGGAAAAGCACACTTCTCCCTCCTTTACAAGAGAGGAATGATCATCCCCAAATAAATGCTCACTTTCCAGTGATGTTTGGCCCCTTCACATCCAGCCCGGGGAGTGGTGATGGACTAACACTGGCAGTACTGGTTCCCTGACTTTCAGCATATTTTACACATCCTCACCTATCGTGCTGCTCTCGACTTTGGAGCTTTGACCTACACTGAGATTGAGTTATACTACCTTAGAAGACACTTAGACATTAGCGTGTCATTGGAAGAAATATAGCTCTTCTTTTGCATTCAGAGTATATTCACATACTTGCAGTGCCTCAGGGTCAGTATTTGGAATAGGCATTATTGAAGCACTGATGCCAGAATTAGTACACACACAGAGAGAGAGAGAGAGAGAGAGAGAGAGAAACTAAACAAGGCATTCATACCCGAAGAGAGCACTCAGCAAAAAACTATTTTCAAGAAGAGCTAAACTCCTCTGATTATAGCCATGTATGAACCACCTCTGTACAAAAAAGGAAAATCATGTTCTATCTAGAAATGCCTACCCCCCCAAAAAAAGTTATTTTAGTGGACAACGGTGGTTTGTTTTCTTCTTCCATGCCCCCAGATGCCATTCACTCTTCTGATCAAGACCAAAGCATTCCTAATTTCTTCTAGAGAAACCTCCCTCTGTGGTCTTCCTTGCCTGAACATATGACTAATCCAAGCTCAGCCTCTCAGGATTTTCCCACACCCTCATGGGCCACAAGGTAGGCCTCCTTACAACCATTAATAATTCTTTATAGTTTGAGGGTCCAGTGGAAAAATGAAAATCAGGGACCCTGTGTTCAAAAAGTATTGACATATTTTTAAGACAATGCCAGTAGAGCAGTAAGCCAAGCAGAGTCCTTTGAGGAGCAAGTGCCTGAATAACCTCTTAGGTCACGCACCCACAAAGCCATCCCTGCTTGTCATTCCTTCGTCTATAACTCTGTTCCTATCTGCTGTCATTCTCCTTCTCCTAAAGCTCTTAACACTTTTTTTAAAGTGTGGGGCTGCTGGTAAAAAGACTTTATTTTCCAAGGCTGTTTTTGCTGAGTATAGAATTCTAGTGTAACAGTCCTTTGGAGATGTGGAGCCACATCCTCTCTCCTGCATTATTTCTGAGGAGACATCTGCTGTTATCCTTTCTTCTTTTGGTTTTGTTGTTGTTGTTGCTCTTCCTCTGTATCTAACTTGTCTTCCCCCCACCAACCCCCGGCTGCACCCAAGGGTGTTCTCTTTATTTCTGGTTTTGAACAATTTTATTGTGATGAAGCTTGATGTCGTTTTCCCCATGGTTTTTGTACATAAATTATTTCTGAGCTTCTTAGATAGGAAATCTCTAGTTTTCATTAACTTTGGAAGTTTTTCGGTCATTCCCTTTTTTAATTTTTTTTTATTTCCCATTAAATTCTTATGTTTCTCCTTTTCCCTTCACCTTTTCAAAACTTTTCTCTGGAAGTATAATGTACACACAGAAATCCACAAATCTCATAAGGGCATTGCTTAATGAATCTTCACCAAAAAATTACACACCTGTAACTAGCACCCAGAACAAGAAATGGCCCAGAAGACCCCTTTCTGTCACTAGTGTCCCCACCACCCCCTAAACAACCATTATCCTCCTCTCAACATCAGAGTTCAGTGTGCTTGTTTTTGTACAGTATGTTCTTGCACCCAGCTTCTTTTGTTTGCATCACATCGCATGACACTTTAGGACTGTGCATTCTCTCATCGCCATGGGATGTCCAGAACTTGTTTTTATGGCTTTATCGAGATGTAATTCACATATTACACAATTTTCTCGTTTTTAGTGTACATTTGATCATAGTCCTCTCAATTCAAAGTTTTACAAACCACCACCACCACCACAAGCATTTTACCATGTTGAGAATCTTTAAGTGTAAGTACAGTGGTGTTTATACACTTTGTTGTGCAACAGATTTCTTGAGCTTTTCGTCTTGGAAAACTGAACCTTTTCATCTTGGAAAACCATTCTATTTTCTGTTCCTAAGAGTTTGATTGCTACTGCAGATAGCTCATGTAAGTGGTATCCTACAGTATTTGTCTTTTTTATGACTAGGTTATTTCCCTTAGCATAATGTCCTCAAAGTTCATCCATGTTATGGCAGATGACAGGATTTTTCTTCTTTTTAATGCCGAATAATATTCCATTATATGTATATACCACATTTTTTTTATCCATTCGTCTGTTGATAGATATGTAGGTTGCTTCCACCTCTTGAATATTATGGACAATGACACAATGAACATCAGTGTGCAAATACCTTCTCAAGATCCTGTTTTCAACTCTTTTGGATACATACCAAGAAGTTGTATTACCAGGTTGTATAGTAATTCTATTGTTAAATTTTTGTAAAACATCCATACTCTTTTCAATAGTGGCTGCACTATGGCCATTATTTCTTAAAATATTATTTTCTGTTCCACAGTTTCTCTCCTCTGCTTTGGAAACTCCAAATATATGTATATTAAGCTATTTGAAGTTGGGCCACAGCTCATCAATGCTCTGTTCACTTTTATCAATATTTTCTTCTCTCTGTGATTCATTTGGATGGTTTCTATTGTATGACTTCACGTTCACTAATCTTTTCTTCTTGTAATATCCAATCTGCCATTATTAACAACCAGTGTATTTTTTATCTCAATGATTATAGTTTTAATCTTCAGAAGTTAAACATGAGTCTTTTTTTATATTTTTTTTAGATCTCTATCTAGCATGCTCAATCTTTCCTCTAACTTGTTGGAGCATATGGAATGCGGTTATTATAACAACTGTTTTAATGCCCTCATATTCTAATTCTAATATCTGTGTCAGTTTGGGATTGGTTTGAGTTGATTGATTTTTCTCCTCACTGTTCTCGGCATGCCTGGTAATTCTGATTGCATGCCAAGTATTATTAATTTTACTTTGGTGGGTGCTGGATATTTTTTTATTCCTGTAAGTATTCTTGAGCTTTGTTCTGGGACATGGAAAATCTCCTGGGATATACTCTGATCCTTTCAGGTCTTGCTCTAAAGGTTCATCAAGCAAGCCCAGAGCATCAGTTGATCAGCTAATACTCTCGCTACCAAGGCAAGATGCTTCTGAGTATTCTAACAATGTCCTGTGAGTTTCCAGAATTCCTAGTCTGAATAGTGCAGACTATTACCAACCCCCTTTGTACTCTATATACTATTCCCACTAATCTTTTCATGTAGTTTTTTTTTTTTTTTTTTTTTAACTAGCCGCAGACAGTTTGCTCACATGCATGTTCTGATCAGTACTCTACCCGCATACGGCAGCCCCTGTAGCCCACCACCCCCGCAGGGCCTCTTCTCCATCTATCCTCTCAACTCAAAGAGTCTTCCAGGCTCCCTGGTTCCTCCTCCTGCACCATGGCCTGGGAATTCCCTCAAGGTGGTAAACTGAGGCAACTGTAGTTCTCACTTTGTTTCTCATCTTCAACGCATCAGTGTCCTTCATTGCTTCATCCCAACATCTTAAAAATCAATGTTTCATATACTGTGTCAGGATTTTTAGTTGTTTCAGGTGAAAGCACAGTGGGGATAAATGCAATCCCTGTTAATCCATCTTGGCCAGAAGCCCAAATCCATGCTCCTTTTCTTAATCCCTATAGGCTAGGGCCCATGGCTAAACAATTGGAATTTTTGGTGACAGCATCTGGGCACTCGGAGTGTCTTAAAAGCTTCCCAGGTGAGTTAAATGTTGAAAACCACAGACATAACCAGTGGGGAGCCATTAAAAGGATTTTAATGAGGAGAATGACATGATCAGAAGAGTAGGCAGGGAAGCCAACACACTCAAGAAGGAAGAGCTGGCTGGGAGGAAGGAGCTGAGTCAGCCGATTCTGCTATACAGCTATTTGCAGCCACAAGTGTATTAGGCACGACAGCAATAACACTTCTGTGTCTCCTTAGAACCTGAGACTATCCCTCAATTGGAAGGACATAAATACAGAGTCAATTTTCATTGTTCTATCCCTATGTATCAAGAAGAGGGTAAATTATAGTCTGTATTCAAAGGAGGTTAGGACAAATATGATACATTTCAGATATGCTTTCCAGTAGTGACTAAAACTTTTCAGTTTGACTCTTAAAAGGCTAAGCCCTGGTTATGTAAAAAACTGTACTTACTGTTTACAAAGCAAAGGTAGGACATATGGTGTGTGTCAGCATTTCAAATGCACCCTCTCTTCCTTCATCTGTGTCTTGAAATCAGGTCACTCAATTTGAGGTCTTATAAATCTGCCGCTCAGTATGGGACCTTACATCACTCACCACCAATGGGCCTCCACTTCCCAATGGCAAAGAGAAGATAACAGTGTCCGCCTCACTGGTTTCGTAGGTTTTCTGTGAGACTCCAAATCACATGAGGGCTTTTTATTACCCATCCCTTTTTCTTCCCTCTCTATTTTACTGTTCTTTCACCTATCTCTTTCCTTTCTGTCTTCCCCAGCTCTGTCTCCCAGAGTTAGGGAGGCTGGGAACAGCTGCTTTCACTGCTTAGCTGCCATTTGCTCCTCACTCTCAGTACTCACCTGCTGGAACCTAGAAAGTCCTGTTGAGGGTACCACGTCTGGTCTCTAGGAACGGCTGCCCCGCCGCTGTTTTGCCCCCTTCCCAATGCCAGCCCCTTTCTGCAGGGCTGAACCCCACCTCCCGTCTCCCAACAGTTATCCTCTTTCCCCACCAGCCCTGCCCAAACCGTCACTGCTTACTGCTGCTCAGAACCTGCCATCCTGGAGTGGGCGAATGTCAGGTGGGATGACTCTCTCAGCTCCTGTAGCAACATTCAGGATAGAGCTCCTGAGGATCTTCCCCCACCTTTTTCTTTTTCTTGACAACACATCAGTACAGTATTGCTAGTTTCTTTTGTTTTCCCCTACCCCCGCCCTCACTGCAACTACACGGCATTGACCCTTGCTTCTCAGCCACATAGTCCTCCTTATTCTTGAAATGAAACACCTAGGGCCGAACAGAGGAACGGCTCAGAGGTTAGGGATGTACTCATTCTCAGGTTATCCTCCATAATCTTAGTTAAACCCTTAAGTCCTGTTGCAAAGTCTCAGCTTGACAACCCATAAGAGTGGTAACTTCTGACTCGTTCTTGAACTAGTTGATATTTTCTTTACACCAAAATTGCTTCTCTTAAATATATAGTATTATTCATTATAATGAAGTCAGATAACTTTTTATTCTGCATTTTGCTCAGCTTTCTAACATGGTTTGAGGACTTTTGTTTCTTTAAGAACTCTTTGGAGATATTTAGGGCAGAGCCTGTTGCTAAGGAGATTCATGTATGTTGCAGTTAAATAGATAAATACACTAAACTGGCTCTGTGCTTCTAGGAGCTTTGTGAGGAGAAAAAAATTCTAATGGATTACTCCTATAGCGCAGAAAGTAAAAAGGAAAAAAATCCTCCATAAAATGCAAATACACTTTTCATGCTATCCTCATGAAGAAACGCTTTAGGTCTTCCTTAGGAGATCTGAGATCGTACTGAAAAGATAAATCTTTGTCTTCTTAGAGGAAATGGAAGCCAAAGAGGTATTTTTGTTAAAAGAAAATTATTAGGAATCTTGAAGCCTGACATATGAGCTATGATGGAAGAGATTGACAATAAATATAGAGTCAGAGTAAATCATAAAGATTAACATTTTTACTAAAGTGTATATATAAGATTAGTGTTAGAATCAGCCCACTATGAATATAATTCAAAAAGCTGAAAAGGAGGGAGATTAGGTAGGTGATTTCATAGCTTGGGATTTATATCTGCTTTAAAGATATTTAAAGTTGATTTAGAGTTTAAGTCTAGCTATTTTGCTAAAGAGATGTATTATGTTAAGTTGAATATCTTTAGTCTCAAATTACTTTTGAACTTAAGCAAAAAGCTATTACCTTGAACCTCAGGAAGCATGTAAATTCCTTACTGTCCTGATCTTATGCCTGGCACCCTGCCGCCACCTGGTGGCAGCATACCTAAAGTACATGTCAAGTGACTAAATAGTAAGACAATTTCTTAAAGGCAGAAACTAATTGCAAATTCGGTGCCAGTTTTATATCAATTTGATATAATAAAACATGAAACCGGAGAGTTTTAATTTGTAGACCTCAAAAGCCAAATTCAAACACCGTATGCCTAAAACCGTATAACAAAATGGAGAAAACTCTACTGTGCATTCCACCAATTAGATTGATTTGGAATAACAGTGCCCTTTTAAATATTTGTGTGTGTGTGTGTTTGACATATAAATATATACATTCTCTAGTCCGGTCTTACTTTGGTATCAACTGCTTTGGGGAGATAATTAGATTTCCTAAAACTTGAATAGGATCATGATCTTTTTAAAAATTATATTTCATAGATTTGTGGAGAAAATACAATAAGGATTTTATTGACTTTACCCTCAAAAGAACTTGCAGGCTGATGGGGGGAGATGGCCATTTAACACCGGATGTAAGAACACGGTGTTAGGGGAAACTAAATATAAGGTGGTCTCTGCATCCCAAAGTGGAGCACAGAGTCTTCTCCTGAAGGGATTGGGGGTGGGCAGAAGAGGTGGGATGGGGGGACCCGCAGAGGAAGCAGTAAGCATCGACAGGAAGACCAGTCTTCCAGGGATTAGCTTCCCATTTTATTTCTTACCATTTAGCCACTTTCGGCAAGTCCCTTAACTTTCTCTACGCTTGCTACTAACATTTTAATAATATTAGTATCTATCTTATAGGTAATATTGTTTCCAATATTCAATAAATATCTGATATTTATCTCTACAATAACCTAGTAGAGCATCCTGCACAATGCCTTGCACATAGGAAGAGCCCTCTGTCTTTGTTTCCCCACAGCCAGATGGAGGGGCATCTTCCGAGTTCCCAAGATCGGTGGGATGCCTTACGGATCATCCTTTGCCCACAGCAGCGCTGTGCCCCAATCCGTTTGAAAATGCAGTGGCTTGAGGCAGTAAGCATGTGTCTAGTTCCCAGGGCTGTAGGGCAGTAACTTAGGCTGGACTTGGCCAGAAATTTCTTCTGATGTCGGCTGGCTCCCTCACCTCTGCCCACTAGCTCTGGTCTGCTGCTCTGGATGGTCTCAGCTGAAGCAGCTGGGGGCAGCCTGGAGGGGGTCCCCATGTCCCACCCTCTAGCCTGCCCTTCTGGTCACCCCGCACCCCACCCTCTAGCCTGCCCTCCTGGTCACTGTCACAGGGCAAGGCAGAAAGAAAGGAAAATGTGCAAGCACAATGCCAGGCCTCTGCTTGCATCATGCCTGCTCGTAGTCGGCCGAAGGAAGTCAAATGACCAACTCAGAATGAGGCTAAGAGTAGAGGCTCGAAATTTGCTCACCTTGTGTTGGGATGAGCTGAAAATGCCTGGTGAATGACCTGGATGAAGGGCAGGTAAATGGCTTGGATGAAGGGCAGGACGAAAAATGGAGACAATCGGTACCATCAACCCACCCACCACAAGAGAGACATTTGATTAGAGAAAAGAGAGAATTTTAGAACTATGGATGGTCTTATTATTGTTTCTAATCCTCCAATTAGAGTTCGTGAAATCAAAACTGTCTTGGAAAATCTAAAATGATTAGATGTGCTAAAGTGTGGAGGCCCATAGAAAAAAATACATAGGGTACTATAGTAAGGGACCCAGGGCTTAAATGTATGGAAAAGTTGAGGACAGGAGCCCACCCCACTACTGGATAGTAACTGGGATGGTAAATATGCTATATAATAATGGATTTATTAAATCTATAGAAAGATGAAAAATTGGTAAAGTAATTGGCCATTAAACCACATTATTTTTATAAGATTAAATCCTAAAGTATTTGTCTAATGGAAAAACCATCCTTGTGTATTGCTCAAGTGTTTGTTGCACACCGACTCTTAGCTCAGAATGAGTATGCCACAGATATTTTTTGGGGAAAAAGAAAACTACTTAATTTTTTAAAGTGCCTCCAGAATGTCTTAAGAACTCTCAGATTCAATAATAAAAGATAGACAACCAAATAAGATAAGGAATTTGTGAACACCCCCCAGAGTGGCTCCTAATAAGTCATATTCTTGTCTCATCACCTCCCCTCAAGCGCGTGTAGAACCTATGACTTGCTTTTAACCAGAAGAATATGCAGAGGTGATGGGATGGCAGTTCCATGATTACCTTAACCACACGTTTTTTTTTGTTTTTTTTTTTTTTTGATTGAACGTAGTTCCTTAGGTCAGTTGCCTCCTCTAGACAGACACCACAGTAGTGGCAATGGTGACGGTCATACAGTAGTAGGAGTTTCAGTGCCTCATCCTCCACCTTCCTGTTTATTAAGTATCACTGGTCCTCGAGATCTGGTTCTCGGATCTCCACTCTTCCTTGCCACCTCTGGGACATCACCTGCGGACAGGTGACCTCAGCTGGCCCCTTTTAGGCGAGAGCCGCCAGGCACACCTCTACAGCTGTGTTCCTCATGTCCAGTCTCTGGGCTCACACAGCATCCCAAGTTTCGTGGTCCCCTTCTCTCTGTGTCTCAGCGAGGAAGAGGCTCCCTGGAGTCACGGGGTCGCAGCGGGCCCTGGCACCACACTCAGCTGCCACCTTTCCATCCTGGCTCCTCCTTACGACTTAAGCCGTGAGCCGCACCAGGCTGCCGACGTGTTCTGTTCCCCTGCACCTCCCCCGAGGACAGCGCCCAGCACGCTGGAGGCCGCCAATGCGTATTTGTTGAGTGACCTAAACATGGTCACATAGGAAGCAAGGTCGTCACCGCTGAGCTGTGCGGACACACCTCATCCCACCTTAGTGCCCCGAGAGGCCCTCTGCTGCCACCGCCGTTCTACAGATGGCAGAGAACTGAGGGGCCGCCCCCCCCACCCCGACCCCCCACCACATTTACAGGTTGAAACCCTAACCCCAAAGCCATGGCATTCGGAGGTAGGGCCTTTGGAGGTTACGAGGTCCTGGGGGTGGGGCCTTCAGGAATGGGGGTAAGGGTCCTTAGAAGAAGAAACGGCGGGGGGGGGGGGGGCTCCACCTCCACCTAGTGGGGCCGCTGGGTTACAGTGTTCCAGAAAAATGCAGGCAGGATTTCGGGGGTGCGCCCCCAGAAGGGACCCCGGGGTACCGCCCGGTACACAGGTGTGCACACAGGACCCGGACAGCGGGGAGGGGGGTCAGGCACCCCCCACGGGACCCACAGGATGGAGGGTAGGAGGTCGGGCACCTCTCACCGGACCCACAGGATGGGGGTTAGGGGGTCGGGCACCCCCCACGGGACCCACAGGATGGGGGTTAGGGGGTTGGGCACCCCCTCACGGGACCCACAGGATGGGGGTTAGGGGGTCGGGCACCCCCCACGGGACCCACAGGATGCGGGCTAGGGAGCCGGACACCACCTTCCAAACCCCAAAGCCAAAACCCTCTGCCCTTTGGAAACTGTACGAAAGTGAAAGCCGGTGCCCGGCCTGTTGCGCGCGGCCCCTGAGAGGCACAGGGTCAGGACAAGGTGGAAAGGCCGGCGGGAGACACGCAGACCCCGCGGAGCATCGCTTCCCCACAGGCTCCTGGAGCCGGGGGCCCGGAGGAGAGCGGGCGGGAACGCACACGCCGGGTGACCTGCGTGGTCCTCCACCCCCACCCCCCCACCTCCCACCCCCCACCCCCCACCCCCCGCCGTGGCCAGATGGGGGTCCGGTAAGAATGGGATGCGGGTCTGTTTATGTTCTGAAGCCTCATCCTGCTGTGGGAGGGATAGACCTGGGATGGGGCAGGGGAGGTGGCAGGTGTCAGCAGAGGACAGACCTGGGATGGGGCAGGCGGGGAGCAAGCGGGGAGCAGGGGGTGGGGGGCCGAGTGTCAGCAGACGGAGAGTGAAAATCTGGCTCCGAGACCCTCCCAGCCGCGGAGGCAAGAGATGCCTGAAACTGCGGTGAAGACGGCAAATCAGTAGGGACCCTGGAGACCGAGCTGGTGAATCAGACATTTCCTGAGAAAAAAAAAAAAGAGGAACTGAGGATAAGCCAAGGTCCTTGGCCTGAGCTATTTCCTGAGATTGGGAGAATTTAGGAGGAAAAACCAGGGAGGGGAAATGCAGAGTCCTGTCCACCGCGGTTGAGTTTGAACCGCCTTACCACACATTCCCAAGTAGAAGTGTCTAGAAGCCATTTTACAGCCATATAAAACATAATTAAATCTATGAATCATACACATATTTATGTATTTATAGGAATGCAACAACTTCAGCTGTCCTTTGCCTTTGAAATCAATATTTAGGATCCTTGCCTGAGAGAAACCTCAAGTGTGGCCACAACCCACTTCTGTGCTCTGAGCCCTACATGGGGCTGCCCTTCCGTGCAGAGGCTTTTGCTCCTTAGAAACTGCGATTACAGGGAACGCAAGCAAGGCCCCGGGGGGCTCAGGGCAGAGGCAGCGCTCCCTCACCCGCCACCGGCCTGCCATCCGTCAAGGAACCTGATGGCCCCTGGAAGGTGGTATCCTTGTGTAGAAAGAAGAGAGTGACGGTGGACTCTAAAGATAAAAAATCCGCACGGACGTCACACACGGTGATGGACAGCCTGCCCCCAGCTGGGCTGTGCATGGTTTCCTAGCTTCCCGGCTGGCTCTCCTCCTCCCAGTCTGCCTTTTCCCTCATCTGAGAGCGCCTCTCAGCCAAACAATAAGTAAATGAATAAAAAAATAACAATAAAACTCAAGGCCTTTCGCCCTTTTTAAAAGCAGACGGGAAAACGCAACGACCTTCTTAAATTGAATTTTAAGCGATTGCCTTAGCACCGCTCTTTTATTTTTTCGTGAAGACTATTTCCGACGCGGTCCTCCCCGGGCTTCACATCTCTGCAAGCTCGGAGCCGCATGGGCTGCATCCCGCTCTCTGACCAAGGTCGGCAGGTCGCCCCGGGACCGTTTTGCTCAGGCGACCGCAGGCCCAGGGTTTTCAAGGAGACGCGTCTCTGCTCACACATAAATGGGCCGCAGGGACACTGAATGTAATGACACAGGTGGGGCCTGGCTTTTGTCCAGCACTAGACGTCTCGCGGCGAAAACCTCTGCCCCGTTGTTCTAAATCTAAAACGCTGCTGCTTCTTAGGAGATGCGCCTTTATTTCGTGTGTCCCCAAGAAGGAAGAACAATGCTGATAATGGAGCCAAGACACGGTGCCTTGTGGTGCTTCTGTGTGACACACAAACCACCTGTGCGACAGCCTTTGTGAGGCTGTGACATTTCTTGCAGTGAGAGGGTCTTGTCAGTTTTCCCGACCATGGGGGTCCCCGGCAGGAGGGCATTTGCTCGCAGAGCCAGGGACTGCCTCCTGCCTGCGGCCCCTCACGCACTTGGTCACTGCTTTTTGAAGAAAATGTGTCATCCTCTCTTGCCTAATGAAGAAGCTATTCGCTCCGCAACTAGCGAGTCGCCCTCTCGTCTCCACTGCACCTCTCCGGGCACCAAATAACTGCTCATATTGATCCCAAAATATAGTGTAATAAAATGTTCTTTTTTAAGCACAGCTTAATGCTACTTATTCTCGCCGCGTGTAGTTACAGCCAGGCCGGCGGGCCCCGCTGACTGTGAATGGCTGTGACCGCGGCCGCGTGCACATGAGGTGACAGTCATAGCGCAGCAGCTGAGGTCCACGGCCGGCCAGTGTGCGCCCCGCCCGAGACCGCAAGGTGCGTCCTAAATCAGCCACGCGCGGTGCAAGCAAGGCCCTGCGGGAAGAGCTGCACAAAAATAAGACCGAGGTAGGTCTCAAGTTGTTATTTCTCTTTGATGATGGAAAAAAAAAAAAAAACCCATTCCTTTTCATGTCTGGAGGCATGAGATGCCACTGCGTTCACATAGCAAGAGACACCTTAGGATGCCACAGTGTAAACGAAGTCACTTCAGGAAACCGACTTTTTCCAAGGTGCTGCTTGTGAGGGATTGACATCACTGTCCTCATGTGTCTCCTGCATTAAAATCGCCGTGCACGTGGAGAAACTGCGAAAACCTCCATCAGGGAGTGGCGGTGCAGGCCTGGGTGACAGCAGGGCGACTGCACAGCCGGCGTGGCACCTCACGGGAGCTCCTGGCAGACAGCGAGGACAGGACTGCTGCCAGCCGTGGGGCCAGCGCCAGGCAGCCTACCCGGAGGGTCCTCGGTGCCCCCCACCACCGCAGAAAGACCCGCAGCCCGACTCTTCCAGAAGCCCCGCTGCTCGCTCACCATCAAACCCCATTGCTTTTCCCACTTCTTGCTCCACGCCCTTGCTGTGATTCCGCGCTGTATTACCATCTGACTCTTGGCAAACCCCAGATGCACTCTGACCTCAGGGCCATGGCTGTTGCTGTTCCGTCTGCCTGGACACTGTGTGTGCATCTCCCTCCTCCTGCATCATCTCAGCTCAGGTGTGACCTCCTGGGGCCAACGCCTCCTGGGGCCACTCAAGCTAGTGTTCCCCACCCCCCCGTCCTTCGTCAGTCTACTTGATATTTTTTAATTTTAATGTGAGAAATAAAGTCTAGAATGTAATGATAAATGTAATTTTTTAAACTACGGAATCCAACCTATATTTTGAGAAACAACCTTAAATTCTGATCCGAGATTTAAATCATCATCATTTCTTGTCAGGGCTTAGAAACATTCAAACCTAATGAGACCCGACGAAGACAAACAAGGCAAATGGAATACTATCTCCAGAGCAGGAAGGAAGATGATTATTGTTGGTGGAATTGTACCTCCTTCCCTTCCCCAAAAGATACATCCACCTGGAACCTGCAAACATGACCATTTTTGGAGGAAGAGTCTTTGTGGGTGCGGTTTAGGTAAAGACTCGAGATAATCCTGAATTATCTGGGTGGGTTCTAATCCAATAAAGTATCCTTATAAGAAGTAAAGACCTGGACAAGAGAGAAGAAAAATGGGTAAAAACATGTGAAGATGAGGCACAAATGCTGCCACAAGCTAAGGAACACCCAGAGCCACCAGAAGCTGGCAGAGGAAAAGGAAAACTGCCCCCCTGCAGATTTCCAAGAGAGCACGGCCTTGCTGGCACCTGGATTTCTGACTCGTGGCCTCCAGAAAAGCCCCCCAGCCTGTGGTCATTTACATAGCAGCCTTGGAAAACGAATACAGTGATGCCCTTGAAAGAGCAGCTGGAGTGTCAGCTTTAAATGTCACAACCCAGAATCTGTCAAAGGAACTGCAGGTTGCAGTAGAGCGTGCGTCAGACGGAGACTGTCCTCAGTCAGCTATAAATCGCAACCCCTGTGACGGATGGTACATGCCCCTTTCCTCTCCACCATATTGCCAGGTTGATGTAAAAATGTGGGCTTTGGAGGAACTGGATCCAGATACAGTGAAGGGCACACCTGATGGTGGGTAGAAAGAGAAATACTTAAGATTAAACTTGGTGACTGTGTTTCTGCTTTTGGACGACACTGTAGGTAGCCACACGTGGCAGTGTTCTTATTTGTGGCTTGAATCTGTCAGGAATGCTTTCAGCTTCAAATAACTGAAACCCAGGCTGTGGTGGTTTAAATAATTCTGATACATATTGGGCCAGTCAGGAAGAGGCACCGGGGGTGGGCACTTGCCAAGGCTCCTGCCTTTTTGTTCTACTTTCCTTAGCATGACAGTGCTCTGTCCCCACACTTTCCTGTTTTTCACCTCATGGCTGCAAGGTGGCTACAGCAGCTCCAGGCATTACACTTGCACACCCAGATGGATGAAGAGGGAAGGAATCAACAGTAGACATATGTGTTCCTTTTATCAGGAAATGAAAAGCGTTTCCAGAAACTTGCCGGCAGACTCACTGTGCCTATGTTACGGCCTGACTTTAAGGAGACTGAGAAAGTGTTCCCAGTCTCTCTGTAAGGGAAATCAGGCAACGGAGAGGAAATTGAAATGGATCTTGCCCGGCATCTGCCACAGAGCTAAACAAACCACTCTCGGAAAACAGTGGGTTCTCCAGAAGAGTCTAATACTATTTACCAATAACATGCCATTAAATGAAAAATTCTCAAACCCTGAATTCCGGAGTACACAACGTTGAACTAGAGGAGAAAACCAAATTTCTTTAATGAGTATGACGTGGACTGTTTCTTAAAAGTGCGAGACAATTTCCAGGCGCTCCCTATAACCCCCTCAAACTTTGATGATCATCCGAATCTTTCATCGCTGTGGAGACTGCTAGGAGTTGTGGAGTAAGAACTGTGCTTCCTTCTGAAAGCCACAACAGAAGAGAAGTGGAAAAACAAAGAAGGAATACCTTGATGGGTGGTCGATTTAAGTCCGTGCCACCTGAGTCCCGCTGATATTGTTCGCAGACCTACAGGTGACCCAGGGCAGGGGGACCCAGCACTTGGCCGCCAGAAGCCTGGAGCCTGGAGCCGCATGCTTGTCCTGCTGACCTCGCCACCTCAGCGCAAGTCACGGCGCCCTGCGCACGGATGCCGGTGGGTCGGTGACGTCGGCAGAGGACAGAGGGTCTGATCAGGCCCCTCAAGCACCGTGCTGCGTGCGGGAGAGACGCTGCTGATGGGGCCTCAGCCCCCAGGGCCTCGCTCGGGACGGCTCCCGGTGGGGACCTGGGACAGCGCTGCCCCCGGCGGAGGGGGCCACGTTCAAGGTCTGAGCCTAGGGCAGGATGGGGGTCGGGAAGGTTTCCCTGGAGGAGGTAGACCAAACCCGGGGGGGCGGAAGGGGAGCAGTGGGCAGCAGCCCCAATGTGCGAGAAGGACCCAGAAGTGGGGCATCGAGGCGGCCGCGGGAGCACCAGCTGCCCCGTGTCACGGTGGCCAGAGCAGCAGGAGGCCGCACGAGGCCGCACCGCTCATCTTGGGGGACTGCTCCCAGGGGCCAAGGGGCAGAAAAAGGGTGGAGGCCGTGGAGGTGGTGGGGGCAGTGGAGGTGAGTGGAGGCCGTGGAGGCGGTGGGGGTGGTGGAGGCCGTGGAGGTGGGTGGAGGCCGTGGAGGCGGTGGGGGCGCTGGAGGCCGTGGAGGTGGGTGGAGGCCGTGGAGGTGAGTGGAGGCCGTGGAGGCGGGGGGGACGGTGGAGGCCGTGGAGGTGGGTAGAGGCCGTGGAGGTGGGTGGAGGCCGTGGAGGCGGTGGGGATGGTGGAGGCGGGTGGAGGCGACTGCGGCCGCAGAGATGAGCGGCCTCTCTGGAGGCGCCCAGGCGGCCAGCCACGGCCACCCCCCGCACAGAGCCCGGACCAGCCGGTCCCTGGGACCCGCAGGGAGCAGGCCCTCCGCGTGAGCCTGAGGGGGCGAGACGTGAGATCCGGAGCAACGTTCCGTTCCCGCCTGCTCCCTGAGGCCGGAGTGAGGATCAAGTCCCGTGGCCTTCCCGGTTGGCGGCGCCGTTAGGGCTGACAAAGCGTCCGTGTTTCAGATGGCTGTTTCCTCGTCATGGTCCAGTGAGGCAGGTGTCATCACCTCCGCTTTTCTTCAAAGGAAAGGGAGATGCAGGGGACACCAAGGAGCGTTGGCGCACTGAGAAGGTGATGGAGCCGGATCCACCTGCCTTCCTGGTCTCTCTCCATGAGGGACCCCGCGTCCTACAGTTAATCTTCTTTTCAACCTAACTCCGCGTTTAAAGCCACCTTCTCGGGATCCCTGGGTGGCGCAGCAGTTTGGCGCCTGCCTTTGGCCCAGGGCGCGATCCTGGAGACCCGGGATCGAATCCCATGTCAGGCTCCCGGTGCATGGAGCCTGCTTCTCCCTCTGCCTCTCTCTCTCTCTCTCTCTCTCTCTCTCTCTCTGTGTGTGACTATCATAAAAAAAAAAAAAAAAATTAAAGCCACCTTCTCCCAGAACTTCTGTTCGGCATCAGTACGCCTCACGTTTCTGGGTTTCTTGCCAAAGAACTCAGAATTTTTTTCTTGTGCATGGCTAGTTTTCTGTTGAAAAGCCTTCCTCTGCTCCACGTTTCCTGAGCCTACCTGCGTAGAAGGTAATGCGCCCACCCCGACCCTGGCACCTCCCGCACCGTGGCTGGCCTTGTTGAAGGAGTGCATGAGGAGAAAGGAAACTGGGTTCCAAAGCGTGAGCAGTGTGCCCTCCCACCTGGGCAACCAGTCTCCGCCCCTTGCTCTGCGTGATCACCGTTCCCGCCCCCCGGGGGGTCAAGGGGGTGGTAACGTCCTTCCCCAGAGAAAGCAAAGCTGAGTACTTAATTTAATATGCAGCCTGTGGTTTAAGATGGGAACAAATGAAAAGCTGGTTTTATTGGCTATTTCCCCTGTCCACAGCGGGTGTCTGTCCTGTGTGATCTGTACCTTGCTGGCTAGGGAAATGGGGGTTTTATCTTTCAATTTGGATAATCCCACCTCAGAAGAAAAGCAGCATGAATCAGTACATAGCAGCCCCTATTAATGTCATTTTTAGTATAATGACCTACCTTGGTTGGTAGGTTAGCCAGCAAAATGCTGAATTTCTTTTTCATTAAAAAATAATTATGCACGTTTGCAAGTAGACTCGATTTATTGAGCACAGGCAATAATCATAGCTCCCAGTTTGGATTTTCTCTGATTTCTTTATATTGTTTTCTGTCTGCTGCATGAAAATTTTTATTTTAATGAGCTTGGTTGCAATTACAGGTACCCACAGTCTCTTTTAAAGATAAAATATCATTTAGTGTTTGTTAAAGGAGTTCTAAAAATCCCAAAGCTGCACCTCTTCTAATTGGTTTTTCTTTAAAAAACAAACAAACAAACAATAAAACAATTGAAGTTCATATTGAAACACCTGCATAACATGAAGAGTTCCTGTCCTGACCATGGACAGGGATCTGTCTACCCTCTTCTGAACTACCCTGATAAACAATTTGGAGAATATAGGTAAATTTTCGTACATGGTTTAAACTCTGTTTTCCTTTTGTACAGATGTCGTTGTTGTCTTCCTCATCCAATGATTCTTCTCATTGAACCTTCATAGGTGACCATATTCTTAAAATTCAAAAAGGAAATGGTTTAGTAGGAGAAGACTTATAATATTCAATGTCATGACAAAATTTTCTCTCTAACCTTTGGCCTCATCATCTCCCTGACCTCTGGATCCCTACACAGAATACCAGCCACAGGGTATCTTGGGATTTTTATAATAGAAGCTAAGTGAGAATAAGTGTGTAATGCATATGTACATTTAAAAAACACCTTGTCTTTCGAAGTTATGGCAGTTGTTATAAACAATGCTTGACAAATACATTTACTCCCTCAGGTAATACCTTATTCTTCCCCGTGAGTGAAAACAATGCGTATCTTTCTTATTTCAAACAATAGGAAATGAAATTCCGAGTCTATAAAATTACATTTGACTCTCACAATTGAGGATTTTAAAAAGTCATGAGGATATAAATAACAACAAATGTTTATCAAACTCCTAATTTTTTCTTTTTTTTAATAATAAATTTATTTTTATTGGTGTTCAATTTGCCAACATACAGAATAACACCCAGTGCTCATCCCGTCAAGTGCCCCCCTCAGTGCCCGTCACCCAGTCACCCCCACCTCCTGCCATCCTCCCCTAGTTCGTTTCCCAGAGTTAGAAGTCTTCATGTTCTGTCTCCCTTTCTGATATTTCCTACCCATTTCTTCTCCCTTCCCTTCTATTCCCTTTCACTATTATTTATATTCCCCAAATGAATGAGACCATATAATGTTTGTCCTTCTCCGATTGACTTATTTCACTCAACATAATACCCTTCAGTTCCATCCACGTCGAAGCAAATGGTGGGTATTTGTCATTTCTAATGGCTGAGTAATATTCCATTGTATACATAGACCACATTTTCTTTATCCATTCATCTTTCGATGGACACCGAGGCTCCTTCCACAGTTTGGCTATTGTGGACATTGCTGCTATAGACATTGGGGTGCAGGACTCCCGGTGTTTCATTGCATCTGCATCTTTGGGGTAAATCCCAGCTGTGCAATTGCTGGGTCATAGGGCAGGTCTATTTTTAACTCTTTGAGGAACCTCCACACAGTTTTCCAGAGTGGCTGCACCAGGTCACATTCCCACCAACAGTGTAAGAAGGTTCCCTTTTCTCCGCATCCTCTCCAACATTTGTTGTTTCCTGCCTTGTTAATTTTCCCCATTCTCACTGGGGTGAGGTGGTATCTCATTGTGGTTTTGATTTGTATTTCCCTGATGGCAAGTGATGCAGAGCATTTTCTCATGACATGTTGGCCATGTCTATGTCTTCCTCTGTGAGATTTCTGTTCATGTCTTTTGCCCATTGCATGATTGGATTGTTTGTTTCTTTGCTGTTGAGTTTAATAAGTTCTTTATAGATCTTGGAAACTAGCCCTTTATCTGATAGGTCATTTGCAAATATCTTCTCCCATTCTGTAGGTTGTCTTTGAGTTTTGTTGACTGTATCCTTTGCTGTGCAAAAGCTTCTTATCTTGATGAAGTCCCAATAGTTCATTTTTGCTTTTGTTTCTCTTGCCTTCGTGGATGGATCTTGCAAGAAGTTACTGTGGCCAAGTTCAAAAAGGGTGTTGCCTGTGTTCTTCTCTAGGATTTTGATGGAATCTTGTCTCACATTTAGATCTTTCATCCATTTTGAGTTTATCTCTGTGTATGGTGCAAGAGAGTGGTCTAGTTTCATTCTTCTGCATGTGGAGGTCCAATTTTCCCAGCACCATTTATTGAAGAGACTGTCTTTCTTCCAGTGGATAGTCTTTCCTCCTTTATCGAATATTAGTTGACCATAAAGTTGAGGGTCCACTTCTGGATTCTCTATTCTGTTCCATTGATATCAAACTCCTATTATGTGCAAATCATAAAAAAAAATTTTAATGGAATTTTAATTGAAATATAATTGACACACAACATGACATTAGTTTCAGGTGTACAACATAGTGATTTGACAACTCTATGCATTATTCTGTGCTCAAGTATAGCTGCTGTCTGTCCCTATACAATAATATATATGTATCATTGACCTTATTCCCTATGCTGTACCTTTCATCCTTATTACAATCATTTCATACCTGCAAGCCTATTCCTCTCACTCCGCTTCACCTATTTTGCCAATCTCCCCACCTGCTTCCCTCTGACAACCACCCATTTGTTCTCAGTATTTATGGGTTGATTTCTTTTCTTCGAAAAAACTTTTTAAAGATAAATGTCATGTCCAGATTTTTCTTCATCGCTCCTGAAAAGGGGATTAACAGCTCATTCCTTGATCATTCTGCAAAAATTTTCATGAAGTCCATCAATCTTTTGACCTATGCATATGGTAGAGTGGCTGTAGCAATAATTATAACAATTGACATATTAAAAGCACCATGGAGATTATACAGTAAAGTGCATCTCTTATATAATCATGTTCACTTCTAACAATAGCCTTTTAGGAAGACAAGATTAGTTTTCTGCTTTGCATATGAGGAAACTGTGGCTCAGGGGAAGTTAAAGAAATTGCCTAAGGTCACTGAAAGATACAGACACAAGCCTCTCTGATTCCATGTCTCTGTGCTCTGCATCATGCTACAACTCAGCCTGCCATCCCATAGGAATGAGTCATGGTTCTTTGGCATAAATTTTTCATCCGTGGAGCTGTAAACCACTTTTAATTTAGTGGAATAGTTCCACTCAATTGAAAAAACCTCAGTAGGTTGCTCATCTGGAAAATGAAGGGTTGGGATGCATGGTAGCTAAGGGCTTCTGATTGATCAGCTTATAGAAGCCCTCAGATAATTCTTTAGTAGACTCCACTGTGTTATTTCTGACTTCTTTCTCACTGCCACGTTGGCTACTAATAGTAAAGCTGAGTAAGGAGGGAATTGAAGCTGGACAGATGTCCGTGCTGGCATTGAAGGTCAAATAGGTGTCTCCAAGATGAACAAGGAAGGGGAGAGTAATCCAGGTGGCGTGAATGATTGGCTGCACAGAAGTATAAACAGTGTGGTGTATTGAGGGGACACTAAGCTTTCAATATTGCTCAAAATGTAAAGGACAAAGAGGCTGGTGCTAGGTCCCGAGAGTGAAGGAAAGAGCAAAGATCCCAACTACATTCACCTCCCCTGACAGGAGGCACCTCCTTGCAGGGCTCCAAGGTGGAAAGGGGAGAAGTCTCAACTTTAAATCAAGATTGGGGGCTTTTTTTATTGTTACATGGGATGAATATTCATAATAACTAAACTGAAATTGTGTTTTCCTATTGAAAGAAATCACAGTATTGTTTCTTAACCTAAGAGCAAGTAAGACTGCCCATGTCTTTATCCAGCAGCAAGTAACAACTAGCCCCACTGGAAAAAAAGTTTAAAGTAATAGCTGGGGAGAAAAGTGGCCTTGTGATAACAACCATGAATCACATCTGTTCAATGTATTTGTTTTATATCCATATATGTGAGTCAACCAGATAATAAGTAGACAAAAATAGAATTAAATCGTTTTTATCTGTAATGGATAGAATGGTAGTCCCTGAAGGTCACTGTTCTATTTGCCCAGCATTTTAAGTGCAGGAGTTTGGCATGTATAGAACCTCACTTCAGAGCATTTTCAAAAGCAGGTTTTAGAGTAAATAAATGTCTTATAGGGACTTTTAAAATGACTTTTCCTCTCTTTCAAAAAAGAATTCAGTTCTGAAACTCTGTCCTTGTTCTGCTTTGCATATGAGGAAACTGTGGCTCAGGGGAAGTTAAAGAAATTGCCTTCCCCTTCCCAATGCCAGTTCATTAAGAGTTCTGATTAAGTGGGTTTGAGTAATTGAGGTTTGACTCTGTTAGTGGTTCTTAACTCTGGCTGCACATTAGAATCCTAATGCAAGGCTGCACCCCAGAATAAGTATATCAAAATCTCCAAAGCAGAAGCCAGGCATCAATATTTCTGAATGCTCCCCTGGCAATTCTAAAGTATAGCCAACCCTAAGAACCAGAGATATTATTTTTTTAAGATTTATTTATTTATGTAGAGAGAGAGAGAGAAAGAACACAAGCAGGGGGAGGGGCAGAGAGAAAGGGAGACAGAGAGAGAATCTCAAGCAGACTCCATGTTGAGCATGGAGCCCAACGGGGGCTTGATCTCATGACCCTGAGATCATGACCTGAACCAAAATCAAGAGTTGGAAACTTAACTGATTGGCCCACCCAGGAACCCCTCAGAGCTATATTTTTTTAACCAGACAAGCATTAGTATAAAATTAGCTGCCTGTTTTCCTTAGAACTTGTATATTACATATACTACTCTATTAAAGAAAAAAAATATATATATATATATGGAGAGAACACATGTGTGGGGAGGAGAGGAAGAGGGAAAGGAAGAGATAGAATCTCAAGCAAGCTCCATGCCCAGCCAGTAATTGAGGTTTGACTATATTAGTGGTTCATGGGGCTCAATCTCACCACCCTGAGTTCATGACTTGAGCCAAAATTAAGAGTCAGATGCTTAACCAGCTGAGCCATGCAGGCACCCCAGCCCTATTAAAATATTTAAAGATGTATCAAAATAAAACTGTAGAAAAAAGATCATGAAGACAATAAGATGAGCTTTGCAATCATCATATTCAATTTAGATGAAAGGGGAAAATAATTTCATTTTATTCAGTGTTTATAGTACTGGTTTTCCAGTAAATAGTGAAGGAAATCCATGTACACACAACATAGTAACATTTGGTACACATGACTATCAATTCAATAAGCAATGTTGATCGCAGTGAATTAGCAATTATGTTACTGGTCAAGACTTTTTTTGCTGTGTGTTTAAGTAAATTACGTCAAAAGAAATCAATCATTATGTGGAAAATACATCTTCAACACATTTCTATAGTAAAGCCCATGGGAATTATATAGAAATGGACGTATTAATTATTTGAAGTACTTTATGATTCCATCCTTTAAATATGCAAGTTGTTTTGATCATTTGATGTTAATATAGTAAAAACATACTCAGGAGAGTTGAACCTGAACTAGCATATAAATGATTTTTTTTAAAGTTCATTATTATTAAAGCCAAATGAGAAAATCCAGATACACAAGACCCAAACTTACAAACTTGTAAGTTAGAGTGATCATTCACATGACAAAAAGGATTTCTGCTTTACAGAAGAATTCATCTTAGCATTTCTTTAACCACAAGCCAGTTTTATGCAATACACAATCTCCTAAATGTTCTAAATACACTGTGAGAGCCTAGGTATTTTAAGTAGTCCTCTGTGGGTTCTTTTGTTATGTAAATTAACCCCCTTTATTGATCTGTTTGTAGATTTGTAAATTTTTTCCTATAAATATGAATTTGCTTAAAACATCCTTTACTTGTGAAAAAAAAATGTCATCTGCATTTAAATTTTTGGTTCCAAAACAGTAGATTTCCTGTTTGGGGGACATGGCAGGATAGTTAGCCTGAAAACATCTACTAATAAAACATATTTTGAAAATCTAGATAAAATAAAACAGATATATATGTATTTTTTTAATGCACTACAGAGGCCAGAGACTAGGAGAGAACTGAAACTGAGAGCAGTAGAGCCCAGATCTGATTCTGTGTCTACTCTGGCGAGTGCCCTCCAGGTAATCTAGAGGCTTGCACTGAGGATCAGGATACAAAGCCAGCTGTCCATTTGAAGTAGGGAGCTAGAACTGACAATACCCATATAGTCTGGACCCTAAAAGAGCTCCATTCTTAATGTAAATATAAACATAGATCAAAAACAACCTACTTGTTAGGTTGTTTAGGAAATAACAAGATAGCTTGTCTCCTCAACCTGGGTTCAGAGAATGACCCACGAGAATGGATAGTCTTCCTCGAGAACTCAGAACCATGGACAAGTACTCATTTTAAATTTGAGTTATTGATCTAGAAAGCTCTAAGCTGAAAAAAAATTACATAAAATTGATTCCAGGCCAGAGATGCCTCAAGGTGCTAAGAGAAATAAACAAAACATTTCTGAGGGTTCATACATTCAACTTAAGTAACATAGCAGAATTATACCAAGGCAATCTAGATAAGTTGGAACTGCATTTCTCAGAGTTTCTTTCCTTTTGTGTTTTTGGGTTGGAATTAACCACGTAGACAATGAGCTCGAGAAATAAAAGGCACAGATGAAGGAGCAGCCATTTACACTCTGAAAGTCATTATAAGATACCAAGCACTGTCAATTTGCACATGTTGTTGCTAATGTGTTGACTCACTTTATCGGTGTTGAGGACCACCTGGGCCCACAGTTTGTCAGTTCCTACTGGACTTCCTTCTTTGGCCTCCCTGAGTCATGGGTCAAGTGTGGGCAACTCTGTGGTGAAGGGTACAGGCTTTTGCAAGTCACCAGCATCATTGAAGTTGGAGATGGTGTGAGATAATGTCAAGTTCCAATTTGTTTTCATGGATTCTAATCTGACCTTGTGGATTCCATCTTGTCCTTGCTCTATTCTAGTTCAAGTCTAGCTCTCCTTCCTGATTGCCTGCCTAGCTGTCATATCTATGGTAACCTCAGGTCCAACACCACAGAAAGACAATAGCCCTATGAAGACCTTTTAACCAGCTCCCCAATTGCATAAGGTGTAATATCACTTATAAATCTATTACTCAATTTCATTTATAATGATCTATTCCCAGATCAACGTCTGACTGATAAACATGGGGTTCCTTCAGATGAGCTCAAAACCAATTATAAGCTCACAACCTAAAGTTACAAAACACACAAGGAATAAGTTCTGTTGTACCTTTTTTCAAAGGGTCATGGTATCTCATTTGCTGTGCTTTTCTTCCTCATTCTCTCAATCTATTGTCCTCAATCAACCAATTTTCTTAAAATTATATAGGTTTTTTAAATACCATATTAGATGCAAATAAAGAGAATATATGAACTAAAAGATAGATTTAATGAAATCACCCCAAATTTAGCAAAGATATGAAATATAAGGTAAAGCGTAAGTAGATGTATACCGAATGACCAGTCAATCCCATTTCTAGATATATATCCCAGAGATATTCTCAAATTGATCCATAAAAAGCTATAAAAGCCATGTAAAAATATGCTTACTTGGACACTGTAAAGTGGGAAGTTGGAATTTCCAAAATTGATGAGTGGATAAGTGAAATGTGCTGATGCATATTATGGATTAAGATGCAGCCATTAGAAGCAGTGAACCAAAAAAAACAAAACAAACAAAAAAAAAAAGAAGTGGAGCCAGATGAACACACAAAGTAGAATATAAAAAGTGAGAAATAGAACAAGTTACAACATAATAACAATTATGTCATTTAAAATATATACACTCAAAACTATACTGCATATGGGAGGTGGGTGGGGGGATGGGTGAAATAGATGTTGGGGATCAAGGGTGAGGTGTGGAATTGCTGGATCACTACATTGTACTTCTGAAATATAAACATTGTTAACTATACTGGAATTTTTTAAAACTACACTTCTTATTTTTTAAAGTATCTAACAAATGTCTTAGAGTAGATTCCTATGGGAGAAGAGAAATGTGAATGGGAAATGAGAATTTAGGGAAATTATTAAACAAAAAATCAAAAGAGAAACTATACATCCACTGATATAGTGTGCCATGAACTAAGGAACATGATCACCTCAATTCTCAGCCCTTCAAATAAAAACAAAACAAAGAAGAAAATATAGACACACATACATCTATATGAATAAACACATTATATGTATACACATGTATATAGCATATGTATGTGTATAGTTAGTTGTATAGATATAGACATGTCAAGAAGAGAGACTTGGAGATATAGAGTTAATACAGCCTATATCTGGTAAGAGTTCCATAAAAAGAATATTAAAAGAATGGGGAAAAGTATATTTTAATAGATAGTAACTGGAAATTTTCCAGAATTGATTAAAAGCAAGCATCCTAAGCAGAGTGAATCAGAAGACACCCACAGCTAGACACATCACATAGTGTTTTGGTGAAACACAGAGCACCAAAGACAAAGAGAAGACCTAAAGCAGAACCAAAGATAAAGACATTATCAAGGAGGAGGAGGAAGAGAAGAAGGAGAAGATAGAGAAGAAAACAGATATTTCAGTAGAAATGTTATAGGATTTCTGTTCCCTCAGTGCCTATGGTCCTTGGTCAGTTAGCTTCAAAGAATGAAGAGGTAGACCAGGGGATCCCTGGGTGGCTCAGCGGTTTAGCGTCTGCCTTCGGCCCAGGGCGTCGTCCCGGGATCGAGTCCCACCTCAGGCTCCCTGCATGGAGCCTGCTTCTCCCTCTGCCTGTGTCTCTGCCTCTCTCTTTGTCTTTCATGAAAAAATAAATAAAATCTTTTTTAAAAAAATAAATAAAAATCTATTATGTGTTTCATTATATTAACAGATTAGAGGTCAAAAAAGATAGCAGTAGAAGCTGATGAGCATTTGACAAATTTCAATACATATTCAAAGCAAAGTACTCTGAATAAATTAGAAATTAAAGGAAAACGTCTAAGCCTAATAAACTTTATCTATGGAAGGCATACTTAATGGAAAACTTCAACATAGCCTTGAAACTCACTGAGAAGACAAGAATGGCCACTATCAAAGTTGCATTCAACACTAAACATAGAATTCTTAGGTGGCACAATAACAAAATAAAAACAAATAAACAGCATTAATATAAAAGGAAGAAACACAATAGTCATTATGTGTTTGTTAATGGTAACACGAGCTGCTGTGGCAGATAAACTGCAAATACTCCCTGGGTCAACTCAGTACGTTTCTCAAATTATAGTGTCACGGAGGAGCTCTGGGTTGGGCAGCCTTTCACATGATTACTCGGGGACCCAGGGTGCTTTCCATATGATGCCTGTGACCTCCTTTAGGGCCTCAAGGCCCCCTCCAATCAGCTGGCAAATGGTAGAAGAAAATGAAGATTTCGTGGGGGGGAAGTTTTGGAGACGAGGTATAGAACCATTTCTGTCCACATTACATTTTCTGAAATTCAGTCACCCGGCAAAACAACTGCAAAAGAAGCTGGGAAAGGTGATATAACTATGTGCCTGGGAAGGAGTAGAAACGAGTTTCATAAGCATCTCTTTCTCCACCATGCTTTCTGTGCAGAAAGTTCAAGAGAATCTGTACAAACTTTTTTTTTTAAGATTTTATTTATTTATTCATGAGAGACAGAGAGAGAGAAAGAGAGAGAGAGAGAGAGGCAGAGACAGAGGCAGAGGGAGAAGCAGGCTCCATGCAGGGAGCGGACATGGGACTTGATCCGGGATCTCCAGGATCAGGCCCTGGGCTGAAGGCGGCGCTAAACCACTGAGCCACCCAGGGACCCCCTGTACACAGACTTTTTACATTAGAAAACTTCAGTAAGATTGGATATGATAGAGTAAATATTTGCATGACGTATGAATTTTCGATTCACAGAAGACTCAAAATGTCTGAAAAGGCGCTGAATATCACTAGCCATTACAAAACTGTAAAGTAAAACAGCAGTGCAAGAGGATTTCATACTCTTCAGGTTATGGAAAATTTAAAAGGTTGATAACACCAAGTCAGAACATGCCAAAATAGGAACTATCCATCATGTGTTTTGATTGAAACAATATTTATTTTGATATATTCCTATGTGCCATCAAACTACAGCTCTCTTTTCTCTTTAAAGAAAATTTTATACTCCACTCAGCTCTATTTTGGTTGATTATAAAATATCACCCTTATTAGGCAATTTCATTTGCCTTATTTCAAATTTCTTCTGGGGAGTGAAAGTAATAACATCTTATTATGACTCATATGGCTTGACTACACCTATGCCGCACTTCCAGTTTTTCTTATGAAAGAAGACCCTTACTTTACCATAAGTTGCCAATTCTGGTAGGAAGTCTCTAAAGGATAAACAATCTTTACATGTTTCTTTTTTTTTTTAAGACTTTATTTATCTATTCATGAGAGACACAAAGAGAGGCAGAGACACAGGCAGAGGGAGAAGCAGGGTCCTCGCGGGGAGCCCAAAGTAGGACTTGATCCCAGGACCCTGGGATCACGCCCTGAGTTGAAGGCAGATGTTCAACCACGGAGCCACCAGGTGCCTCTAGGTATTTCTTACCTTCACCTGAGAACCATCCTCCACATGTGAAAATTGCGTACAAGATTCCTATCCTTCTGGAATTTAATTTTCTTATTTTTTATAAATATTTTGGATTCTATTCTCAAGACAAATGCTTTATAAACTTCTGGTGGAAATAAAATTAGCATATAATTTTTTTCAGATTGTAGGTTTTTATTTTTGATGAAAAATATGTGCATTTAAGCCATACAACATGGTGGATATACAAATCCTATAGCTGAGCTAATATCTCTTCCCCTCACCTAGTTCTATTTTTCATGTATAATGAAAGCATCATTTCTTTTAGCTAATTTCCAACATTCAATTAAGTATTAACTATAATCATCATTCTGTACATTAAAATTAAAATTCTATACTTATTCATCCTATATAGATGCAACATTGTGTCTTTTGACCAACATTTCCCCATTTCCTTCGGATATTGTATTTTTAGGACAAAAGAGGAAAAAACCTTCAGAGCCAATAAAATGCATATTAACAATTTGGCGTAATGGTAAAACGTGAGCTTTAGAACCATCCACATTTGGAATTCTGTGATACTAGTCTTGCAACCTGGACAAATCTCTTTTTTTTTTTAAGATCATATTTATTTATTCATGAGAGATATGGAGAGAAAGAGAGAGAGGGGGGCAGAGACACAAGCAGAGGGAGAAGCAGGCTGTGGGACTCGATCCTGGGACTCCAGGATCATGCCCCGGGCTGAAGGCAGGCGCTAAACCACTGAGCCACCCAGGGACATGGGCAAATCTCTTAACATCTCAGACCTTCAGTTTTGACACTGCAAAAACGAAGATATTATATACTTCAGAGAGTTGGCATAAGGATTAAGTGCAGCACGTATGTTTTTGTAACTCTGACATGCAGCATGTGGTAGCAACTTTTTGCCTTCCAGTCTCCCTTTCCCTACAATTCCCTGCATTGCCCTGTATGTTTTTCCAATCCCCAAAATTTGGATAAAACTATGTTCTAATAAACTTGCTAATTTACCCTTGTAAAACCTCCTACATGTGTATGCCTGTATATCATTCATTCATGCTCTTAGCAAACCTAGAGCAATATATGAGTTTTAAAATTGTGCCAAACAAGAACGAATGATTAATTTTGCTGTAGATGGAAAATAATACATTTTATATAAATTAATTTAACGAATGCACATCGTAATCACTGATTACAGGGAAAGATGACAAGAACAGCAATTAAGACTGAGGCTACAGTTTTATCAGGTTTTTAACTTTAAACGTAATGTTCCATATTTTAGTTAAGTACTTGGAGTTGAGCCGTGTTTGACAACTGCAATATAATTTAGTCAAAAATGCTGTCAATGTTTCAAGTTTTTGACTAGATAAAATTAATAATAGGTAAAATACTTCCTTGTTAATAAAATGGTAGAGGAAATAAGTCTGTCATAAGAGGGCAAATATGGTATGATTCCATTTATAGTAGGTAGCCAGAGTAGTCAAATTTATAGAAACAGAAAGTGGTATCGTGGGTGCCAGGGACTGGGTTGGGGGGAATGATCCAGTGTTTAGCAGGTGCAGAGTCTCAGTGGAGGAAGGAGTAAAAGTTCTGGAGTTGAATGGTGGTGATGGTTGCATAACAACATGAATGTACTTAATGCCATGAGCTGTACTTCTAAGAATGATGAAAATGAGAAACTTTGTTATGTATATTTTACCACAATGAAAAGAAGAGAGAAAACATGGAGAAATGTTCAAAAAGAGACTATAGTCTTTTTTTTTTAATAAGCTATATTTATTTGAAAAACAGGGAGCACATGTGCAAGCAGGGGAAGGGGTGGAGGGAGTCTGGGAGAGAGAATCTCAGGCTGACTCCCCACTGAGCCTGACCCTGGGCTTGGGGCTGGGTGCTGCATCTCATGGCTGTGAGATCATGACTGAGCTGAAATCAACTGACTGAGTCACCCAGACGTCCCTATAGGATTTTAAATCATAGTAAATACCGGGCATATTTGATTACATCAGCAGCCAAATATTCTTCATTGAGAATTCTTTCTCAGTTCTTTTTTTCTGCTCCTTCACAATGGGACCACCCATGATGACAGATTTCACTTTTTGAATGTTGGAATTCTACAAGTTCTATTTTAGGAAATAGAATTTTATTTTATTTTATTTTATTTTATTTTATTTTATTTTATTTTATTTTATTTTATTTTATTTTTAGGAAATAGAATTTTAACCCTTCAAAGTAGTTTTAGGCAAAATATTTCAGGTATAACTATTAGTCATTTGAATGTTTAAGTTTTTTCCCTCAGTTCTCATCATACTTGTAAAAATGACTTTTATGTTAGAAAAAAATCAGACTTTTTTTATTAAGTTCATGTATATAAAGGTCTTGGAGAAAGACCTCAACTTGAAAAATATATAGTCTCTATTTTGAAAATATGTAGTTTTGTTTTAAGTTCCTTGATGTTGTAGCGAATATCAAAGCTATTATTCTCTTTAATAGTTTATTTTTATTATGTTTACATAGAGAATAATGTTGGTTTCAAGCATCTCTTTCTCAGCGATTTCACGTGATGCAGTTCTTTAACGTGAGTCCTTTGATAATTTATCATTAGATTCTTCCAAATATGCAATGGCTATAATGACTTGGCCATCAAATATTGCTGCCTATTAATGACTTGTACCCTTTACTCTAATTGTTAAAGTTTTTTTTAATAATAAATCTATTTTTTATTGGTGTTCAATTTACCAACATACAGAATAACACCCAGTGCTCATCCCGTCAAGTGCCCCCCTCAGTGCCCGTCACCCATTCACCCCCACCCCCTGCCCTCCTCCCCTTCCACCACCCCTAGTTCGTGTCCCAGAGTTAGGAGTCTTTATGTTCTGTCTCCCTTTCTGATATTTCCCACACATTTCTTCTCCCTTCCTTAATTGACTTATTTGTAGTCATCTGTGACTCTACTATTTTCTAACTGTACAGGATACATTAAATTATAAGCACCCTTATATTTTAAAGATATGATACGTAAATTGTGAATATATTTACAGATATTTTAAAAGATGATCACATCTTGGAGAAGCTACATTGAACAGAAAGCTCACAGCAATACCGAACCTCAGTGGAAAATTAGAGCCTACAGCCTCAATGCAGATTCTAAGCTGCTTTGTAACCAGCACTGGTATCACTTATAACAAAACAGCACAATAGCACAGTTGATAGATGACACATAACGTTTGTCTCACTATGATTATTACATTTAGGCAAGTTTTGTCAACACTTTATTTCACAATATAGCCCAATGTTGCCACTTATAAAAATACTCTCAGATTAATCAATAAATATGTTTCTCAAATATAAGTGACAGAGAACCTATACTGAGTTCATTCAGTCTGATCCATAACCTAAAAAATTATCATTTCAAAGTCCATAGAGTATTCACTACTATACTTTGTACAGACTGAAGATATCTCACCTTTAATTTGCTCTTCATATAAAAATATTTGACAAGAGGAATTTGGACCTCCTTAGGAAACCAGCAACAAAGTATTACCAACTGTTCCTTTCTTGGCCAGTCCATATTTGATTGTTTTCATCACAAAGAAACTAGTCAGCATGTTCTGAGGCCCTTTATACCCCATCAAATTCCACACCCAAATGGTATTTAGATATTGCTCTCACCTCTTTCAACCTTCCGGCTGAAAGCCAGACTCTTCAATAATACATGATTCCCAGGCATTGAGTGGGAATTGCTCTATTAATGATCAAAATCAAAGGTCAGGGAAAGTATCTGCTCAAAGGTCAGGGAAAGTATCTGCAACCCTACCACCAAGTCTCTAAGGGCAGCAGACCCAGTTCCAACAAAGAGGAAGGATGTTCTGATTCTATCATTATGTTCTCTGAAGCAGTATCGTCAACCAATGGTGAAAGTAATTATAATTTATTTGTTTTACTTATTTGAGATACAAGTGTTTAAACAGAGAGGCTTAGGCTCTCCATTCACTTTTAGCAAATCCTGAAAGGTCTATCAACAAATGATTGGTCTACTCTGCTTAAGAAACTTTTCCACTGAGAAGGAAAAATAACATCACAGCCATATCAGGTGTATCATGTGTCCTCATACAGAATTTTCTCAAAGGATCTTTCATCAAATGCCTAGCAAAGTAATATATCAGCTATAGTTTTCTAGTGAGTATAAGGTTGCTTTTCCAGAAAATGAAGTCTTAATTGCTTTGAGGCCACTCATAAAACTCTTCCTGAGAAATTCATTAAAAAACAGGTTACCAAGGCACAGAGACCTTCAATCATGTAAAGTCATATAAACTCTTCACCCAGTAACTTACTTAACATTTCATAATCCTGTGACCTTAAAGAAGCTATTCAGTGTTCGAGATTGAATATCCACAGATCTACAAGTGTGAAGCTGTTTCCTTAAGCTCTTACAACTGGCATGATTTGTAGGACATGAGAAGTGTTTAATAGATTTATGAAAAACAGATTAATAAATTAAGAAGTTATTCTTTGTATCTTCTCAGAATTAGGAAAGGAAAATTTAGTTGACAAAATCCTCTAGTGAAATATGCCTACGGACCCAGGATTGATGCCTGCAGTATTGTTAGGGTTAGGGTGAGGGTTATTCCTCGTTTACGTACCATAAGTCCCAGGATGGCTATTATGGACAGTTGAAAATCATCATTTCCCCCTCACCTTTCCTGAGCCAGGATGTGCTTTTTAGTTTTTTTGTACATTCACTCACTCCACAAATATTTGAAAATGAAGTCTTGCCTGCTTTGAGTGCATCTAAACAAAGTTGTCCCTAAAGAATCTGTTAAGACAGCTAGGGGAAAAAAAAAAAAATAGAGCTTTTTCTGACAGGCATAATCCTCTTGCTCTTAAGAACTGATACTATCCTTTTATTTAACTGGATTTCAACATTGTAAATTGAGTTTTTAAATTATAAAATGAATTTGTGCAAGACGTATCCTCTAGGTGATTATCTTTTTAAAAAATTGATGAATATCATGATATAATTAATATAGGCATAGTCAAAAATAAACCAAATTGCAAAAAAATAAAATGAGATTAATATTGGATGAATATTGGAGCACCTGGCTGGCTCAGTCAGCAGAGCATGTGATTCTTGATCTCAGGGTCATGACTTTGAGCCTCACACTGGGAGGACAGAGGTTACTGAAAAAAAAAAAAGGCAACAAAAAAACAAACAAATGTGTGCGTGTGTGTGTGTGTGTGTGTGTGTGTGTGTTTGATGAATGTGAGAAAAGACTAGAGTAAAAACTTTAAAATAATTTTCATTGCATCGTAATTGTACAGTGGAAAATAATAAAAATTGAAAATCTCTTGAAATATACCATTTTATTTACATTTTCAGTAATAAAAATAGAATTTTGTCTTTTGGAAGAACTCCACAGGGCTGGAAGGATATTACCTTCTAGACCAACTCCTAGATACTCCTAGAAGTTAAGAGAAACGTGTAAATGAAAATATGAAGTCTTTTTTAAAAGTATAATTAACATACATATATTAATTTTAGGTGTACAATATAGCGATTCTCATATACATTACCTAGTGCTCATCATAATAAGTGTACCCTTGATCCCCTTCTTCTGTTTCTCCAATCCACCATCCACCTCCTCTCTGGCAATCACCAACTTGTTCTCTGTATTTAAGTCTGGGTTTTTGTTTGTCTGTTTTTTTTTTCTTTGTTCATTTGTTTTGTTTCTTAAATTCCATGTGTAAGTGACATCATCTGGTATTTGTCTTTCTCTGATTGTCTTATTTCACTTAACATAAGGTTCATCCAAGTTGTTAACAAATATAAAGTCTTAAAAATTGGGATAATGAAACTAAAATATCGTGCAGATTCCAACTAGGCCAGACTGGGGCAATCCTGGAGTGGAAGTGGGAAGAACACAGAATCAGAGTGCAAAGACCTCAGTTCAATCTGACTTACTAGCTTTAGGTCTATAGTTGAGTTTCCTCATCTTGATTAGCTCCCAATTTCATGCTATCATTGTAGGAGGCACATGAAATTCTACTGTAACATTTGTTTCAAAGACAAGTTTTTCCAAAAATAATATATTATCAGAGAACAACTAGGATAATAGGAATTGCGGTTTGCTTGTGTACTAGTTAGTCCATGAGAAACACGAGGTGAGCACAGTTGAGGCCAGCTGAACGCAGCCACATAGGAAGACACCAAACAGACATGCACACAACTTAAACATTTACGGTCTACTTCAGTTTGCCAGTGTTATGAGCCACACCCTTGCACACCCACAACTTTCCCTTTGCTTTCAGATCACCTTTCTTCCAGAACTTCACAAAAACTCACAATCTGTGACCCTTCCAATCCCTACCTCCACAAGCAAACTCAAGGTTTCTTTCAAAGGAAAGTGTCATAATTACCATAGTCTTCATGGCATTCTGTGTGTGTTCATGTTTGTATTTCTTAACCATCTGACATTGTGTAAAACTGTGCTATCCTTTTTAATCTGGTTCTTATATTTTTTTTGATGGATCACTAACCACAGCTTTCCCAGAAGTTCTATGGTTTTTATTGTTTTATTTCTATAAAACAGTGACTTTTCAAAATATATGTGTTGCATCATAACAGAAATATCTGTATGTGAAAGTGCTTTGTGATTTCTCATATGATCTTTTGACTATGATAATACAATGAAAGTATCTATTATTTCAAAAGAAAGAAAAATATCTTTTTTTTTACAGTTAGAGTTTTAGCTTTTCCTATGCTTACAGGAAATAAATTTCGACACCCTGCAATCAATTGTTACATCCATAATCTTAGCACTCCCTCAACTAGCAAGTATTTGAGTTAACATACCTCCAAAATAGCTACTCTGAGATTATTTCGGTCACACTTGATTTTTCATGTGAAAACCCCAGGTCTTCCAACTCAAATATACAATTATTCTTCCATTTATGCAACCAATTTTTAATAATTCAGGACCGTTGAATAATTATTTAATAAATCAGGATCTGAATACTTTGTGTTTTAGTTTTTATTATTGTGTAACAAGTTACTACAAATTTAGTATCTTAAAACAACATAAATCTATTTGTCAGTTTTTGTAGGTCCGTGTCTTCTATGAGTTGGGGCACAACTTAGCTGGGTTCTCTGCTCAGGATCCTATAGTCCACAAACAAGGCATCAGCTGGGGTTGAGATCTCATCTGAGGCTGAGTCTTCTCCCAGGCTCAAATGGTTGTTGGGAGAATTCAGTTCCTTATGGTGATAGGACAGAGGCCCTCGGCTGCTAGAGACCCATCCTATCATCTCCATAGATAGTTCACAACATAGTTCTGCCCCATCCTACCTTGGAATGTCAAGGTAGCGAGGTATAATCCCCCATGGCCTGTTTTTTTTTTTTTTTTTTTTTTTTTTTTTTTGTAAAACAAGGATAATATTGTTATCCTTGTTTTAATAATGTCTGTATCTTCTTCTCAACCAGTAGAATAATCTCTCTAATGCCTCATGTCCCTTTAAAGGATTCACCTGTTTGGGTCAGACCCACCCAGGATAATGTCCCTTTTAAATGAACTCAAAGTCACCTGGTTAAGGATCTTAATTACATCTGCAGAGTTCATCTTTGTCATGCGATCTAATCAAGAGCGACAATCCCATCATAATCACGGAACCTGCCACCCTCGAGGAGAAGGGGATCGCGCAGGCTGCGTATACCGGGGGTGGGGATGTCAGAGGCTATCTTAGCATTCTGCCTACCACAGTAATTAAATTATCCAGGCTCTTTGTTTCTCCTCCAAATTTTTATTTATTTACTATTATTAGCATCCATGGCATAAAGGTACAGTGAAGAAACATCTTGGAACCCAATCATGTTGGTTTTAAAACTCTAAACTCTTTTAAGCTTTTCACTTCTCTTCTAAACTAAATGCATGTGCTATGGAAAGTGGTTTGATAAAGCGGCCTCACCTACTGGCTACTCACTGAATTTCTTCCAATTAAGTAATAGAGGAAAATTGCCTCCCTTGTATGCATCCAGCCTGGAAATTCAGCTCCAAACATACTTCTCTTTTACTATATGGTTTACGTTTGTACTTATCTTTACGTTTACACGATGGATAGGACTATTTTCCTCCCTTTTGTTGTGTTTCATATAGTGTTTAGTATATATATACTTTCTGGACTAAATGTCTGCAGTCTGCAGAGACATTATGCTATAATTAGGGAGAGAGGTGACTGTGAGCATTGAGTAGGAAGATGTACTGTAAAAATCTAGTGCCAGAGTTGTTTTTGTCTACCTCAACCATTTGTGTACATCTTTATTTCCAAAGAGAACTGTGTAAATTGTGGCATGGGATACCATAACCAACTTTATCATTTTTTGTTTTGTTTTAGCTGTATGATCTTGAGCCAGAGTTTTACCTTCTCTGAGACTCGGTTTTCTCACCTGCAAAGTAGGGGCAATATCTAGTTCATAAACATGTGAGGCTTAAATGAAATATTTTACATGCAGTGTCTGAAACATGGATAGCAGGATATAGTGGTCCTCACTCCTGCCCTGGGGGCTCCTAGGAGTAGAAGTTCTGACATTGTAAGCACCTTTGTGATATAGAAAAATGCTAATAACGACTAACATTTACCCTATACCACGTACTAATTCTAAATTTATGCATCAACTCACTTCATCCTTACAATGACTTTATGATGTAGGGATCAATATTATCCTTGTTTTACATATGAAAAAAAAAAACAGGCCATGGGGGATTATACCTCGCTACCTTGACATTCCAAGGTAGGATGGGGCAGAGCCAAGTTTTAGCTTTTATGAACCCAGCAGGCTAGCTGTAAAGTCCATGCTCTTAATCATTTCACTGCACTCCCTCTCCCAAGAGTAACTGAGAACACCAAAGAATGGACCAGGACCCCAGTGAGCTTTCAGTAGGTAAAGATGCTGTTGGGGTTTTCCTGCCCCTCTTTAGTTACCTCCCCTATTCATGGCCCCTTGCTTACTGTGTCTTGTGCAGTTACCTCTGGCACCTTATTCAGTGAGCTTTGCTCTAATTGAAATGGCACACTGCTCTTGAGGCAGTAGTTAATAAAGATTTCTGGTTCTAATTCAACCCATATTTCCTTTGCATAGATGACTCAACTCTTAAAACAAAAAAGTGATATAATCCTTTTAGAATTAGGAGACTAGTGATCGAATCGTAGGATAACATGAGGGAAGTCATTCTGACAGAGTTTCCCCAGCACCATTCAAGTCTCTTCACTTATTTTGAGGTGGGCCTAGCGTCCCTACGGAGATCTAGAGTCCTGTAGAGTTAGGAGCCAGAGAAAGGATTTCTCAATCCCCGACCACAGGAGACACTGAGCTAGAGAGCTGCATATGAAAGAAAATATGCTTGCCGTCTCCAGAACAGGGGATTCGATGGATAAGGGAGAAGCACAGAGGATGCCAAGTCTGGAAAGGACCACTGACTGAAGAAGGACGTTTGGGGGACATTCAACCAGAAGTTCAGCATCAGTTTCCCATCCGGATCCTCTTTTGAACTGCAGACTCTTTCATACATCTAGTCATTTCTCTCTATTTGCTCATCCTTAACAGAGATTCCAGTATTTACAATAGGTTCTATGAGGTCATTGTGTTCAAAACTCTTAGGCCCAAATAAAAGAGAAGATTTAGATTTATTTTAATTTTTCTCTTGCCTCTGAGTGATCTAGATGCCTGTATCAAAGGGGTAACTGCAAACTGAGGCAACTGAACAAGTTGTTTCCAAACAGATTCTTTTCTTCACCTTTCATGGCAGCCTTGTGAGCTCAGTAACTCCTCAGTAAGGCATGGCTGTTAGCATCAATTTTGATCATGTCCTCCACCGTTTCTTAATGCACCATCCTTGACCAGTGTAAACTATGACTGAACGAATAATATTTCCTAATCCAGGCTAGCTCCAACATTCTGCATAATACTTAGGAGCCCTAGGTGGTGTAGATATTTTTCACCACCACCTTCCCTGAAGCTAACTCTTGTCTTCAACCCTGCCACCCCGTGCTCACGAGCCCTGGTGGGTTTCCCATGCAGTCTCTCCTCCCTCTGTGATGAAGGTAGAGCAAGCTGGCTCTGTCTTCACACCATTTTTTCTAGCCTGAAATCTTGAAAAAATTCTCTGATGTTTCTAGCATCCCCTAGTATCTGTAAATTTTTTCTTTTATATTTTTGGAGCATCTCAATAGCAGTTTGTTAGGAGCAGGATGTGAGTTCAGCATGTCTATTCAAGTTACCTTCTTGGACCAGTAATCAGGCATTCAGAACTGGAAAGCTCAGATCCAGATATGAGCAGGGTGAGCTCAGAGGGTGATGAAGCGCTAGTGGCTGACCTCAGTATCATCTAAGTTGTAGGAGGCTTCCCAGGCATTGAAAAATACAGTCCCAGATTGGGGCAAGTAGAAACATTACTGAAATCCTTGGGAAACTAAAATAATTTCCTATCTCCTAATATTCCAAATTCCTCTGCTCTGTTCAAGTTCTGTCATTGGCATTAAGACAATACTGATTTTCTAGGCTTTTGTTGTTGTTGTTCCTCATATTTTAGTTTATGTTGTTGGTGTTTAGAGGAAGGAAAGCAGGGAAGGAAGGAGGAAGGTGAGAGGGAGGAGGGGAGTAGGAGAAGGGATGGTGGAGATGAATAAAAGAGAAAAAGAGGGAAAGGAAGAGGGACAGAGGGAGAGGAGAGAAACCTCTTGATGTCTTTTTATCCTAAGGCTTTGACCAAATTTCTTATTATAACAGGATATAAAAGAGAATTTTCCTTTTGTCTGTGAATTGGTGCCTAGGGCCCAAAACTAGAGAAAAGGGTTAAGTATTTCACATTACAGAGTACCTACTAGATACTTTCTTCAGGGATCACTAAGAAGCAGCAAGATGCTTTTCCACTCTAATAGTGCTTCTTCTCCCGCTACCCAACCCACATGCCAGTAGGGTGCCCACCAGGCAGGAAAATGTAGGCAGTACAGTAATAGCTGAGGGAGGCTGAGGTAGCTGAAGGGGGCCGAACATGTCTAAGCCAGAGATACATCTCGCATGTGAGGGGCCCCAAAGAACCCACTCACGTGCACCACTAACACCTGGATGCACGTTTGCCCCATAGAGTATCTCAACAGTCACTGGTATAAACCAGAGAAGCAGCAAAAACAATGAACGGAGCAAAGAGCTGGGATGGGATGGGATGTGATGTTAAGCCATCCCATCCTCTGTCCCAGTTTCCAAAAGGAGAGGAATTGGGTCTTACAGGAAGAGGGGAAGGAAGTATCCCAGAACCGAAGAAGGCCCATGCCAGCACCCCCACGGCAGCCCCTTGAGTCACAAGTCTAGCCAGCGATGGAGCAGTGGGAGATCTTGAACCGGGTATGAGGTCAGAGTATTCAGCTGGACTGGATAGAACCTTCGGTGGCTAGATGCCTTCCCAACATGTCATGAGGCAGGGGTCATCCAGAAGAGCTGGGAGATTCAGCATAGCCATTAGGAACAGTGAATAGAGAGAAGAACATGCCTCTAGCTCACCCCTCCCTCATCATGGTCAGACTCCCCAGGAAATAAGCTAGAAAGGTATAAAAAAAAATCTGCTGCTGTCTCCATGAAAAATCTAATGCGCTGAGTATTTGATGAATCTTTGCATCTGTTTCCATAGAGACACCACTCCTGCCTACATATTTTCTAACTCACCGAGTCTATGATTTCTCAAGTACTTTGGTGCCAGATTAAATAATAGGATTCTTTCATAACCAGTTCCTGATCATCTTCCTTTAAAAACAGCTGGTGGGTAGACGGCTCCTACATCACATCCCTAAGGTGACTACGTATTAAAGAACGGGGCTTACTTGGAGAAAAACAAAAGCCGTGAAGCAAAAGCAAGAGAAAATCCCTAACTTGTTTTTTTTTTCCCCCTAACTTGTTTTTATACCTTATTATACCACCCCAATGTTCTGGATTTTAATTGCAGAGTCTATCTGTTTCATATAGTTCTTGGCAAAGTGATTGAAAAGTGGAATAGCTTAATAGTTAAGAATTTATGTGGCCCAGGGGGTTTCATGCGCCTGATAGATGAACAATTAAAATTGAGTGGTTTTAAGTCAATGCCTCAGTTTCTTCCTCGGAACAATGGCGGGGGGGGGGGGGGGAGTATTGGTAGTGTTTATACTAAATGACAGAGGAATGAGTGAAATAAGACCTTTGAAGTGCTTAGGATAGCACCTGGCACATAAGAACACAACTTAGTATTTTCTATTAACTGACACCCTTATCGTCATGGTTATCAAAATCTACAAGCAGATTTCAAGGCATAATTGAGATTCTTAGCTGCCACTCATTTCTGGGGTCTCTGGACTATGGAGTTTGGTAGTGAGCCCACAAATGGCAGGAGTCACAGCGAGAGGGAGGAGGCCTGTTTCTGGTCATGAGTCTGTGGCTTATTGACCCAGACCCTCAGCATTGAACCTGCTTTGCCTCGTGGCATTGGACCAGCACAGCCCACATACAGCTGGGCCCCGGGTGAATGCTTCTAGGAGCAAGGACAGGGGAGTAAGCCTCTTGTACATGCCCAGCCCTGGAGCTCTACTGCTATTCTAATACGGAATCTAATCTGAATTGTTCTGATGACGGTGAATCCCTCGTGGGCAGGGGCCGTATTCCTTTTGCTAGCAGTTAGGCACCCAATATTTGTATAATGAATGAACCAGTTAATATTTCCCAGCGCTGGTCCTACAGGAAGGAGTGAGCTACAGTAGGGGCAACCAGGCTTCAGTAGACACAGTCGTACAAGCTGAGGAGCTAACGCCATGATTCTGAGGGTTTATGCTTCTTCCCCACAGCCCCATGCAGTCTGTCTTAAGGTATTTCTGACCTGTAATATGACCCGAGCTGCAGGGTCTGACCTACAAGGCTATAAGACGCTCTAACTTAGAAGACCCAGGTTTTATGAGGCCCAATCATGATGCTTTGTCTGGAGAGGTTAGAAGAGATGCTGGCCTCTCTCCGTCTTCAGCCACGGGAAGAAGACCTGCAGCGTCAGGTTCGTCCTGCTAGATAGCTTTATTCCCACGAAGAGGTACTATGCCAACGCCCCCCACCCCGCCCCGCCCCCGCCCGTACCGAGTGAGCTCCCTGCGCAGGGTGCCATCAGCAAATCGGGTTCATCACTGTAGGTTTTGGACTCGTGTCTACTCTGAGTGGTCTGGTGTGTGTGCATATGTGTGCATGCACACGCGTGTGTGTCAATGCCCCGTGGGTATTCCAGTTTTATTTCACGAGTCTTGCCCTCGCGGAGTCCAAGGGTAGACACACATCCCGAAACTGAATGCAAGCCCATTCACTGTTCAAGTGGGGTCTTGCTTTCTGTTTGCTTCCCATATTCAGAAATGCACACAAAACTCCAGCCAAAGTAATCTGGAGGGAGGAGGAGAGACGAAAATAGAGGCTAGGGGAGGGGGAAAAAGGGGGGGGGGGCAGATTTGAGGCATTCGGTGTCAGGTTGTGATGCAAATAGTGTTCGGAAATGTGGCCATCAGAGTTCATCCTTCCTGGGGAGGCATCCACTTTAAAATTCCATGGCTAAGCCTTTTATATGCGTCAGGTTCCCTTCTGCACATGTTTTTAGGAAGAATCGGAAATGCCCTGAGCCTCCTCAGCGCAGGCCCGGGTGAAGGTGGGTGCCGGGAGCTGTTGGTCCAGGGTGATTCTGACAAGGCTGTCAGCCCGGGGCTGCGGCAAGGAGGGCCAGGCCCTCACAGGTGCAGGCCACCCCGGCGCGGGGCAGGGGCGGGGCAGGGGCGCGCAGCCTGGCAGGACCACCCTGTGGCATTTGTTCCCGGGCTACTGAGCAGGGGGCTCCCCGAGGAGAGTGGAAGGAACGTGCGTGTGCCGCGAGATGTGCTCCCCTCCCGCGGGCCCCCTCCCGGTGTTCTCACCTGTTGCAGCCGGAGGGGACTTTATATGACAACAGAATACTTGCTTGGTGGGAAATGTGTCCCCTCTGCCCCCGCCCCCGCCCCGCCGGATGTTCTTGTCTGCTCCCTGCCGAGGCGCAGGCAATCAGAGAGCGATATGGCTTCACCCACGGAGTTTCGGGCAAATATTGTAAAAGGCGTGCAGATGGCACTGAAGAAAAACCTTCTGTCGCCCCTCTCTCCTTAGTTTCAAGAGGAGACAGCAGTTTCTTTTTTGGTGAACAGCCTAACAGTTCATTCATTTACTCAGGGAGCCAACAAATGTTTATTCAGTGTCTCCTGATGCTGCCGCGTGGGCTTTGCACTTGATACTTGGCACCGACTCGCCAAGCACCCACCTGGGACGTGCTCCGCCTCTCGGCCCCACAGCACCCACCTGGGACGTGCTCCGCCTCTCGCCCCCACAGCACCCACCTGGCTTCCCTTCACTCTTCCCCATCTGCCCCCTCCTCTGCACCTTTTCTTATTCTTTTCAAGTGGGGGAAAAAAACCGAGTCATCATATTGCTCCTTGGGTTCAAGTCATAGCCCCTTGGGTCTGACCTTCTCCTCCACCTGTGTATGCCTCTGACCAGGATTTTTTGAGAATCCGTCATCGAGATGGTGCTAAAGATAACAGTTGCCCTTCAGTGGTGCTTACTTTGTGCCCTTGACATATATCACTTCAGGGGCTCCTTAACCACAATCGTGAGTGGGGAGATGTCGCTGTAATTCCTGTTTGCAAATGAGGACGTTGCAAGAGAGGGAAGTACGCGCTCCGCCTCACAGCTGCTCCCTCAGGCCAGCTTCTGGGTACACCTAACAAAGCCCAACATACAGTGATCCAAACCCCTCGGCACTTTTCGCCTTGTACCCCATAAGCTGGGAGGTGATGTGCTCGTAGTATTAGGTCTGTGGTCCGGAGGTGACAGGTCTGCCCACCCCCCCACACCCCAACTACCCATCCCTCCCTCCTGAGCACACAGCGCTGCCCTGTAGACACGCATCACATACACGTTCAAATGAAGACACAAAGGCGCTGCCCTGGCGCTTGTCCCTTTCAGCAGGAAGTCGGAACCTTTCCAGCATCGCGAATCACTCTGGCCTCATCTCTCATTGGCCAGCTCCTGCCGTGGCCATCCCTAGCAGCTGCAAGAGGCCTGGGAAAATAGAATTCAAGGTTTCTTGTTTTGTTTTGTTTTTCTTTTTTTATTTCCCCCCTCCAGACTAGGAGGCAGCAAGTCCAAAGGGACCTCGGAGGATTTGTGGGGTCAGCAGCTGGCAGGTGAGGGCCGTGGGCCTGAGGCCACCCAGGAGGCCCGTGCTCCCAGCCCGCGGCCCTCACCAGCAGCCTTTCCGCCCGGTGCCGCGGGCCACGGAACAGAGAAGCACACAGGCTCCCTGACTCACAAATCCCCGTGACTGCTAAGATACGGAGGAACAGGCTTTTCCAAATATTAAAACCGGCCAGTAATCTCATGATCGTCCTCAGGGGCCGGGAGAAGCCCAGCAGCCTGTCTGGGGAGACGCTGCCCTTGCTATGGCAGCCCCGCCTCCCCGGCCTCTCTGCAGGCCTGTGCTCCCCCCTCTCGCTGCTGGTGTCCTGATCATTCATACGCTTCATCTTCTTCGGCCCTTCCAGGTTTTCCTTCATCCCTGACCCTCTTCTCTCTTGCTCGGTTTCTTTTTTTCCTTTTCGCTCCTTCTCCTCACACAGGTGTTAACGTTTCATTGCTTGGCCCAACAGGAAGAGAGACTGGGCTTTATCCCTGCGTGCTGAAATTGTTCCTGCCTTAGCTTCTCCAGCGTTAGAAAGGGACTGTCACTCTTGCAAACCTCACAGTCTGAAATTTCAGTCCTCAGACAGTGGCCACCTGGTGTCCCTCACATTGCAAGGGAGAAGAGAGGTGAACAGGGAGTGTTAGTGGCCTGGAAGGGCCACTGGCAGTGTCGTCTGACAGCAGCTGGCCACAGCCACGGGCCCTGGGAGAGAGCACCCAGCCCATCCCCGGGCACCTCACGTGTAGGGCCTGGCTCAAAAGCACCCCCTCAGAGCCCAGAGCTGACCACCTGCTTAACGCTTAAACTACCCACTCACAGGTTAAAATTGCATTGACCTTCCCATTCCCCTTACATCCTGGTGGTTGTGGGTTTTTTTTTTCTTTTGATGCATAATAAATTATATTGATTAACTTTTGACTCAGCATCAGAATTTTCTAAAATCTGACGTTTTGTAACCCTTTGCATTTCGCCAAAGTATCTCTTCCCAAAATGTTTGTTATTTCTCTGACCTCTCATCCCAAACCCCAGTATAATATATGAAACATGTCCCCACCACCAAGACGCAGAGGCCCAGCGGGCTCGGGCACAGGATGTAGAAAGGCCAGGGCACACCAGAACCGTATGAGCTGCTTTGCCCCAGAAACAGAAGTGATCACAGACTCTAGCTTGTTGCATCTACCAATTTATATAAAGGTCAAGCCGCCGGTGTGACTCCTTGGCTGTGCTCTGTAGACTTCTCTGCTCTTGTTTGTCCAAAGGATGACTCTGCCATGAATGCAGACGAATTTCCACAGGCTATCTTGCTCATCCATTGTAACAGGAAGTGTAACGGTGCAGGTGTACTTTCTACCTCAGCAGCCAAGGGTTTCACTCCGGTAGTGCTGTTAAATGCAGCAGCGTGCTAGTTGGTGAGTGTTTGGTGGGCAGGGACATCTCTTCAACTCTTTGGGGACAGCTTTTGTACTGAAGATTAACAGTTACTGTTCCTGTTATAAGCCGCAAGGAGACCGTAACCGCTGATTTCACCTTAGGGCTCATCTCAGCAATGACAGTTTAGCAATTCGGAAGCATAAGGATTGTGCAGTAAATGGAAAAATCCACTAGGTGGTTCTGGTGTTCTTCTAACCAGAAGCAAACGGTGCCAACTATCTCCTTTCATCCCTTTATATTCCAGAAGTCAAGCAAAATAGGAAAGCGAAAGTGTTTTGTCGTTATCTAACATTCATTCTAGATTATACATGAACGGAAGTACTAATCCTTGCAGTGCTGACCAGAGACGAAGCCTCCAGCGCGTGAAAGGTTTTTGTCTCTCTCTTTTTTTTTTACATACACACAATGGAGGCTACATCCCAACCTTTTAACTTTATTTTTATGGTGAATAAAACACATTAATTTACATACCTATGCTCTTATGACATATATACCACCATTTTCTCGCCCCTCACTTGGCAGTCTCTCTCACATAAGGACACAACTTCCAAAGGACAAAATACATGGTCCTATGTGCAGCTTCCTTTAACTCTCAAGTGATACAATTCTCGCTTCTAATGTTCTTGGTAACTGTTGTCAATATTTTCACTGAACTTATCTAGGCACAATCCAGGTTTACAAGTTCCTCTTAGAATCCTTATTAGAAAGCCTGCTCTTATGTTTTAGAATATAATCATAAATAAAGCTAACTCTTAAAATACGCTTAAAAGCAGCTTGGCTCTGAAAACCATTTCAAATTCTTAATCCTCTGTCAGATGCCCCTTTAACTCTTGCAGTTCCTTCTTTGCGGTGTCTTCCTGGTTTCCAGTTATGATTATCATGAAGCATCACATGACTTTTCCCAAAGCCCCTAGGTCAGTTTCCACAGTGCCAGGCTCTAGGCTGAATCCCCAGACACATGACCACTGTTCCTTCCCCATAACACTGGTCCAAGGACAAGTGGCACATCAATCACCAGACAGGTGTCCACTCACCTTGGAGAAGGTTTCAAACCAGAAGACAGGCCAAGGCTATCTGCACGAACATTATCAGTGGTGGTTAAAATCGTAGATATTTTTTCTTTCTCAGTTTAAGAGAAAAGAAAGGTGGCCAAGTCTAAAATGAATGCAAACTCCAAAGAACTTTGAAATGAACCTTTTTAACAAAAGAAATTAGGGAAATTTCAATGATGATTACATTAAGTCATTGAAATACCTTTAAATATCACGAGATGGAATGCAGTTCTCTGAGACGGTAGGAAAAATAAACACTAAGCATCTTCTAAGTCTTTTTTTGGCCACTTACATGTTTAGAAGATGTGACCAATAGGAAGATTATGATTTTTAATATTTGGTGTTATTTGCAATGATAAGTTATAATTTTTATCTCAGTGGATGTAAGTAGCACAGAAAAGTATGGAATACAAAGTGAAAGACCTTCAGTTTCTTACTCCCTCTACCTGCCTGATCCCAGTCCCCAGAGAAAGAGGTAACGTCTATTAAAAATAGTTTGGTGTATAGCCTTCTAGTAATTTTAAATGGCAATGAGCATATAATGATGTATGGCACATTTTAAATATATTGATGGTTATATTTTGGGGTAATTTTTAGCATGTTTTTGGTATTTTTCTCTTTTTAAAAAAAAAGATTTTATTTATTTATTCATGGTGAGAGACACAGGCAGACGGAGAAACAGGCTCCCTGAAGGGAGCCCGATGTGGGACTCGATTCTAGGACCTCCGGATCACCACCTGAGCCAAAGGCAGGCGCTCAACCACTAAGGCACCCAGGTGCCCCTGGTATTTTTCTTTTTAAAAAATAATGGAAATATGCTATGTATATTATTCTAGTCCTTAGGTTTACGGACTTCTTTTTTTTTTTTTTTCCTTACCAAAGAGTTTGCCATTGTTGCATCAATTGTCTCCAACAGACATTCCTTTTTTAAAAATTGTTTTTTGACTTTAAAAAACTGTCCAAAAATTTTTAAAAAAATAAAAAAACTGTCCATAATTAATGTGTAAAGCTTGATTTTGGAGATAAAGTCTACACCTATGAAACTATCTCCACAATCTATGCCATTAACCTGTACGTCATTCTAAAAGTTTTCTCCCACCCTGATATTTTTTTATTATTGTCAGTGTTTTGCGATAAGAACATGCCACATAAGATCTACCCTCTTACCAAATTTTTCAGTATACAATGTGGTGCTGGTAACCACAGGCACTAGGCTGTACAGTAGATCTATCTCTAGGACTAACTCACCTAGTGTAAGTGAGACTTCGTACTCTTTCACTAACACCTCGCAGTTTCCCTCCTCCCCCAAGCCTTGGTAACTACCATTCCATTCCTCATGTAAGTGATACCATGTAATATTTATCCTTTTACATCTGGCTTATTTCACTCAGCATCATGCACGCCAGGTTCATCCACATTATTGCAAATGGCAGGATTTCCTTCTTTTTAAGTCTGAGTAATATTCCGTTGTATTTATATACCACATTTTCCTTATTCATTCATCCATGGATGCACACATAGGTTGCTTCCATGTCTTGGCTATTGTGAGTAATGCTGCAATGAATATAGGAATACAAATATCATTTTGGGGTCCTACTTTCAAGTCCTTTAAATATATATACCCAGGAGTAGGATTGCTGGATCCAATGATAGTTCTATTTTTAATTTTTTGAGAAACCTCCAAATAGCTGTGGCTGCACCAATTTATATATTTACAAAGGTATACAGCATCCCCTTTTCTCCACATCCTCGCCATCATTTGTAATCTTAAGTATTTTTTTTAATAAAAGCTGCTGTATAGGTGTGAGGTGATATCTCACTGTGGCTTTGATTCACATTTCCCTGATGATTAGTAGTATTGAGCCCCTTTCATGTATCAGTTGGCCATTTTTATGTCTTCGTTTGAGAAATGACTACTTAGGTTTTTTGCCCACTTTTTCACTGAGTTATCTGGGTTTTTACTGTTAATTTCAGATGTCTTTATGTATTTTGGAGATTAACCATTTATCAGATAATCAGATATCATATGTTTATCAGATATGTGTTTGCAAATATTTTATCTAATCCCATGGATTAGATTAGATTATTAGATGATTAGATTAGATTATTTTATCTAATCATTTTGTTGATTGTTTCCTTTGCAGTGCAGAAAATGTTTAGTTTGATAGAATCCCACTTGTCTATTTTTGCTTTTCAGCACCTGTGCTTTTGTTGTCATTTCTAAGAAATCATTGCCAAGACCAGTGTCATGAAGCTTTTTCCTATGTTTTCTTCTAGAAGTTTATAGTTTCTGGTCTATGGTTGTTTGTTTGTTTTAAAGATTTTGTTTGTTTGTTTGTTTGTTTGTTTGTTTGTTTGTTTGTTTGTAAGAGAGAAATCATGGGGTGGAGGGGCAGGAGATGGAGAAGCAGATGCCCCACTGAGCATTGAGCCTGAGCAGGGCTCGATCCCAGGACCTCGGGATCATGACCAGAGCTGAATTCAGACACTCAACCGCCTGAGCCACCCAGGTGCCCTTCTGGTTGATTTTTGCATATGGTCTAAGACAAGGGTCCAGTTTCATTCCTTTTGCATGTAGATATCCAGTTTTCCCAACACCATTAACTGAACATACACACCATCTTTTCCTCACCGTGTATTCTTGGTAACTTTGTTGAAGATTAGTTGAAAGTAATTTGCAGAGTTTTATTTCCAGGCTCTTTATTCCATTGGTCTTTATGCCTGCCTTTACGTTAATACCATACTGATTTGATTATTGTAGGTTTGTATTATATTTTGAAATCAGAAAATGTGATACATCCGGCTTGGTTCTACTTGCTCAAACTTTGGCTATTCAGGGTCTTTTGTAGTTCCATACAAATTTTAGGATTACCTTTTTCTGTTTCTGTAACAAATGCCATTGAGATTTTTATGGGGATTGCAATGAATCTGTAGATTTCCTTGGGTAGTTAGACATTGTAACAATATTAAGTCTTCTGATCTATGAACACAGAATACCTTAACACTTATTTGCATCTGCTTTAATTCTTTCATCAGTGTCTTATACTTTTCTTTTCTTTTCTTTAAAGATTTTATTTATTTATTCATGAGAGACACATACAGAGAGAGAGAGAGGCAGAGACACAGGCAGAGGGAGAAGCAGGCTCCATGCAGGGACCCTGATGTGGGACTCAATCCCAGGTCTTCAGGATTAGGCCCTGGGCCGAAGGCGGCGCTAAACCACTGAGCCACCCGGGCTGCCCCAGTGTCTTGTACTTTTCACCATACAAGTCCTTCACCTCCTTGGTTAAGTTTATTCTGAAGTATTTTATTCTTTCTAATTTATTGTAAGTAGGATTATTTTCTTAATTTCCTTTTTGGATGATTTGTTTTTAGTACATAGAAGTGCAACTGATTTTTGTATGTTATTTTGGTTATTAAAACTTTGCCAAATGTGTTTATTAGTTCTAATGGTTTGGGGTGGTGGTGGTGTATGTAGTCTTTAGAGTTTTCTACATATAAGATCACATCATTTGCAAGCACAGATAATTTTATTTCTTCCTTTCTAATTTGGATGCCTTTTATTCCTTTTCCTTGCCCCTTTACTCAGCTAAGACTTTCAATACTATGTTGAATAGGAGTGGCAAGAGTGAGGGACACCTGGGTGGCTCAGTTGATTAAGCGTCTGCCTTTGACTCAGGTCATAATCTTGAGATCCTGAGATCAAGCCCTGCGTTAACCTCCCCCAGCCCTACAGTGTCATGCTGCCTGCTCCCTTCCTCTCTCCATCTCTCTCTCAAAAAAATTAATTAATTGGGGATCCGTGGGTGGCTCAGCGGTTTAGCGCCTGCCTTTGGCCCAGGGCACGATCCTGGAGTCCCGGGATCGAGTCCCGCGTCGGGCTCTGGGCATGGAGCCTGCTTCTCCCTCCTCCCGTGTCTCTGCCTCTCTCTCTCTCTCTCTATCATAAATAAATAAATCTTTAAAAAAATTTAATTAATTAAATATATTTTTTAAAAAGGTGGCAAGAGTAAGCATCCTTGCCTTGTTCCAGATCTTAGAGGGAAAGTTTTCAGTTTTCCACCATTGAGTATGATGTTAGTTGTGGGGTTTTCATATACGGCCTTTATTGTTTTGAGCTAAGTCCTTTCTATCTCTAATTTGTTCAGTTTTTGTCATGAAAAGGTGTTGAATTTCGTGAGATTTTTTTATGCATCTATTGAGATGATCATGTGATTTTTATTCTTCATTCTGTTAATGTGGTGTATCACATTGATTTGTGAGTATTGAACCATTCTTAAAGCCTAAGGATAAATCCCACTTGGTCACGGTGTATTATCCTTTTAATTTGCTGTTGAATTTGGTTTGTTAATATTTTGTTGAAGGTTTTTTTGCATCCATGTTCACTGGGAATGTTGGCCTTTGTGGTTTCTTGTGGTGTCTTTGTCTGGCTTTGGTACAGGGGTGATACTGACCTCAAAAAAATAAGTTTGGAAGAAGTAGCCTCTCTTTTATTTTTTGGAAGAGTTTGAAGTATTGGTATCAATTCTTCTTTAAATATTGGGTAGAATTTATATCCTTAATTTTTAATAAACATCTATCCAGTTAGTAAATATATAACCTTAAAGTTATGACCAATGTAGCCCAATCTTAAAGTGATATAATAGGTGAACAAATACTACATTGCAAACAAACAGCAATTCCAAAATATCCCAAGGTCTTTACTTCAGTCATCAAACACTTTCAAGAGCATTCATCATTCACATCGTATTTCTTAATATCCCCTTTCTGAACAGTCTGGTTCACTTGAAGTTGTGGGGCTGGGAAGAAGACAAGTTGGCAGTCTCTTCAGTGTGTCTAATGAGGAGAAAGCCTGGGAGCACATAGACCCTAATATTTTTAGTCCTGCCACATGTATCAGATTGGAAATTTTAATTCTATACATTAAAATTAAATCCCTTTATATTACCATGATCACTGAAAGTTCTTGCATAGCCTGTGATTAAGATCCAGAGTTCCTTCATGATGATGACAGTAAGTCATAAATGTTTCTTCTCTATGTCTTCAATTGCCTAAAGCTTTCTTACCTTATCCCCATTCTTTAGGATTGAAAACTATTTTTTACCTTTAAAAAGCTGCTCCTTGTGTTAGTTTTGAAATAAGTCATAATACTGAATCTTTCTACATGAAAACATCATCCTGTCTTTACAGTAGATGAAGCCTTTAAAATTTGCTACACATGGGCAGCCCAGGTTGCTCAGTGGCTTAGTGCCACCTTCAGCCCAGGGTGTGATCTTGGAGACCTGGGATCGAGTCCCATGTCAGGCTTCCTGGATGGAGCCTGCTTTTCTGTGTGGGTGTCTGAATAAATAAATAAAATATTTTTTAAAAATAATAAGTAAAATAAAATTTGCTACACAGCAAAATTCTGACCACAAATCACTTCTGATAAAGTTTCATACTTTATATTTAAAGATCCTTTCAGAGATGAATCTCAGTCTAATAAAGTGGCTCTTGAGCTCTAGCACGTGTCAGCAACATAGGAAGGGCTTGTTAAAACAAATGTTCTGGGCTCCAATCCCAAAGTTTCTGATTTAGTGAATGTTGGGTGGATCCCAATAATCTGAATTTCTAACAAATTCATAAATGATTTTCATGTTACTGATCTGGATAATTCCATTGTTTGAGCTTTTTGGATCTATAGACTTAGAGTTTTCATCATATTTGGAAATCTTTTGGCCACTATTTCTTCAAATATTTTTGTTGTTGTTGTTCCCAACTCTCTGTCATCTCCTTCCAAGACTCTAGGTACACACATATTAGGCCATATGACATTGTTCCACAGATTTTTAGTTTTTTGTTCACTTTTTATAGTCTTTGAGTTCTCTGTTTCATTTTGATTTCTACTATTATGTCTTCAAGTTCATTAATCTTTTCTTTTGCAATCCCTAATTTGTTATTGGTCCTATTCAGTGTAGTTTTCATCTCAGACACTGTACCTTCCATCTTAAATGTTTGAGTCTTTTTTATATCTTTCATGTCTCTACTCAACATGGTCAATTTTTACTCTAGCTTCCATAGAAAGCAATTATAGTAAATATGAGTATAATCTTTGATTATTGATTCTATTGTCTACATCATTGCTGGATCAATTTCAATTGATTTTTTTAAATGGTTTTATTTATTTATTCATGAGAGACACACAGAGACAGAGAGAGAGAGAGGCAGAGACACAGGCAGAGGGAGAAGCAGGCTCCATTCAGGGAGCCTGACACGGGACTAGATCCCAGGTCTCCAGGATCAGGCCCTGGGCTGAAGGTGGCGCTTAACCGCTGAACCACTGGGGCTGCCCTCAATTGATTATTTTTATTCCTAATTGTGGCTTATATTTTCCTGCATGCCTGATGACTTTTTATTGGATGATACATATTGTGATTTTATTCTTTTGAATGGTGGATAGTTTTGTATTCCTATAAGTATGCTCAAATCTTGTTCTAGGATACAGTTAAGTTACTTGGAAATAGTTTGACCCCTTTGGGTCTTGCTTTTTTAAAGATTTTTAAAAAGTAATTTCTAAACCCAATGTGGGACTCAAAGTCACAACCCCAAGATCAAGAGTCACACACTCCACTGACTGGATTTCCTTCCAGTTCTGCTACCTAATAGCTATAACATTGGGCAAGTCATTTAGCCTCCATTTAGTTATTGACATTTAGTTTTCTTCCTTTTAAAATGAGAGTAATAATGGTATTCCATGGTGATAGTTAAATAAATTAATATAGGAGATGTGCTTAGAACAGTCTGGCACCAATATATGTTAAGTAGTATTATTACTATCAAGATAATAAAATTTATCAAATTATTAAAAATTAGATAAATTTTATTCAAGGTACAAACCATATGTTGTGAGAAATAATTTTCTTGGCTAAAATAGCACTTACTATTTCAGATAGCCTCTTTAATTCATTCACTCAGAAAATTTAAAACAAGTTACATATTAATTACTGTTCTTTTCATAATTTACACAAGCATTATGAACTGAATTATATCCCCCCAAGTTCATATATTGAAGTCTTAATCCCCAGGACCTCAGAATATGACTGTATTTGAAGATAGGGTAAAGAGGTTAATTAATTTAAAATGAGGTCCTTAGTGTGGGATCTAACCCATTACTACCAGTGTCCTTATAAGAAAAGGAAAAATAGGACACAGACATGTACAGAGGGAAGACCACGTGAAGAAACAATGAGAAGACAACCAACTACAAGCCAAGGAGAGAGGCCTCAGAAGAAACCAGCCCTGTTGACATTTATTTCAGACATCTAGTGTGAAGAAATGTGAGAAAATAAATTACTGTTGGTTAAGCCACCCAGTCTGTGATACTTTGCTATGGCAGCTCCAACAAACTGATACAAGCATCCCTAGTAATTCAAACTTGATATTAATAAGGCCTCAAATTGAGGCAGCTGGGTGGCTCAGTCAGTCAAGTGTCTGCCTTTGGCTCAGGTCATGATTTCCAGGTCCTGGGGTCAAGCCCAATGTTGAGCTCAATGGAGAGTCTGCTTCTCCTTCTCCCTCTGCCCCTCCCTACCACTCATTCTCTCTCTCTCTCAAATAAACAAAATCCTTAAAAAAAAATAAGGCCACAAATGATGATCTTCATGATCTCCTGATATCATTGTGTTATAAGGCAAGTTTTTAAACCTCAAAAATATTTAGCTATACATCTATATAGGGACACCTAGGTGGCTCAGTTGGTTAAGTGCCTGCCTTCAGCTCAGGTCATGATCCCAGGGTCCTGGGATCAAGCCCCATGTGGGTCTCCTTCCTCAGCAAGAAGTCTGCTTCTCCTTCTCCATCTCCTTCTACTCCACTCTACCCCTCTCGTGCTTTCTCTCAAATAGATAAATAAAACCTTTTAAAAATAAATAAATTTATATAGATATGGACATATACCAGTGAATAATTTTATATCATATGTCAAATACATACATATAAACTCTTTAAAAACAGAAGTATATGTAAAAGTTAGATATGAGTATTTATGATGTTTAATAAATCAGTTTTGTATAAAAAATTATTTCATAATTGAAAACCAATATTATTTCAATATAATTATAATTTACTTTGACATTTCAAATAACATTTCTATGAATAGGGCTAAATGAATATGGTAGACCTCCAGTAGGAAGATTAAATATCATTTTGCATGTAATTAGGAATGTATTTATTTCACAGGGCAAATTAATAAAGTAAAATTAATGTTAATCAGATTTTTAAACAGAGTTAAAAGTATTCTATAATTCACAGCTTTAGCCTGCACAATATTCATCACTTTGCTCTTAGCACTTAACCAAAGAAATGACTCTTTAATTACCAAAATATATCATAAATGAAGAATAAAATCTTTCCTGCAGCTCACTGTTTCCTTGGAGTATTTTAGCAATCCATTTGTGTTCGTCTGTTCATAAAAAACAAAGCATTCAGTTAAGTTCCAAGCACCAAGAAAAGCTTATAATGGCTGATAAATATTTGGAAAGATGAGTGCAAAGGAAATGCCAACAGCATGACCTACAAAATAGAGTGATGTTTCAAAAGAAACCAACTACAAAGAACCAGGCTTTTCTATGATTCATCAATAACTCCCAAGGGTAATGACAAATCAAAAAAAAACCTTCAGAACCATGTTTTTTCCATGTTTTGAAGATATGAGAGGAAGAAACAAACACTTAAAAATATCTCCTTTTGTACAAATAAATTAGGTCAAGGATGTCAAAATAGGTCAAAGAGAAACATTCCCTCATAGCTCTACGAAGATTTTGTAAATGAAGTAGAAACTTCAGAAACTATTTGACGGAAGGGGAAAAAAGACAAGTACAAGACAAGTACAAATAAAAACAGGTAAATAAATAGATGAGATACTTTCAGATAGGGGTATGTGTTAGGAATCAAATAAACTAGGCTAGTGGACTGCAGTAAGACTAAAACACTATTTCAGGTTGGGTTATCAAATAAATTATCTTTAAGGAGAGTGCATTTGATTTGAATTGAGAATGGTAACAAGGAAGCCAGCCTAGGGGCACCTGGGTGGCTCAGTGGTTGACCGTCTGCCTTTGGCTCAGGGTGTGATCCCGGAGTCCTGGGATCGAGTCCCACTTTGGGCTCCCTGCATGGAGCCTGCTTCTCCTTCTGCCTCTGCCTCTCTTTGTGTGTCTCTGCCTCTCTTTGTGTGTTTCTCATGAATAAGTAAATAAAATCTTAAAAGAAAAAGAAGCCAGTCTTGCCAAGATTTGGAGGAAGAGCACTCCAGGCAGAGGGCACAGCAATGTAAAGTCCCTGAGACAGGAACAAATGTAACATTTTAAATACAAAAGGAAGATCACCATAGCTAGAGTTTGGTGGATGTCAGGGACATGAATACAGAGTGGTGGGCAGGAGCCAGAGCATAAAGTGGGTCTTGTCCATCAGTTTGAGACCATCTGTCTTGTAACCTACCCCTGGCCATGCTCCACAACCTCTGTGGCCTGATTTGATTATGCCATCCATCTGTCACTTCATATGTACCCTCTCCTATTGTTATCTCGTTACATGTAAATGTTCTATTTTCCCAAATTATAAGTTCTCTAACAACGAGACTGAATGTTCTTATCTATAGATCCCACAGTTTTGTTTACGTGTGTTTGTGAGAGAGAGAGAATATATATAGACTATGTATGCAGTGTATACTAGTGGTTTAGAATTTAAGCTCTAGAACCAAACTGTGTGGAATCAACTCCTGGATGTAATTACTTACTAGCTATGTGACTCCAGCAAGTTAACTTTCCAGTGGTTTGGTTTTCTCATCAATAATGGGAGAACTATACCTGCCTCACAAGCTGGTTGTGAGGATTAAACCGGCTACCAGATTGTATAGCATGTAGAACATTTAAAGATGAAAGGCACAGTGATGAGATTAGAAAGGACATCAGCAACGAACCAGGAACCAGCAATGGACTGAGAGCCAGCAACTCAATACCTGTGTATATTATCTGGTTACATCTTGCATATTTGCATCAGGAATTTTCCAAGAATTTTCATGGCTAGTATAAAACTGAAATTCCAAAGTCCATCAACAGTCATAAAAAAGAATTTTATACAACAGTTTAAATGAACAAACTAAGGTCACACATACAAATATGAACTAACCTCAGGAATATAGTGTGGTGCAAAAAAATTGCAAAAGAATATATACAAATGATTCTATTTATATTAGTTTCTTACATTCAGAAATATATAAAACCTAACAATATATATTTAGAAAGACGACCATATGTGATAAGACTATCAAGAAAAACAGAATAATAAAAACAAAACTAGAAATGTAGTTACCTTGAAGAGAGAGGGAGGAATGGGGTCAGGGAAGGGACACAGAAGACATCAGGGATGATGTTAATACCATTTTTCTTCCACTGATATTGGGTACAGAGGTGATCATTGTATTATCAATACAATATAATTTTGCTATTCAAAGGATAATCTGCAGATCAGAGAACATTGGCGTCACCTGGGATTTTTGTTAGGTTTGCAGAAACAGGCCCCACCTAGACTGTCTGAATCAGAATCTTCATTTTTAACAAGAACCCAGGTAATTTGTTTGCACATTAAAGTTTAAGAATCACTAACTTTAAAATATACATGAATTTTATGTCTCATTTTGTATTTAATAAATATCTAATAAAAACTACTTTAAGATATTGATTCATGTTTCATATCAAATTCTAGTTATCTCAGCATCTGAATCTTTAAAATATCCAATTTCTTCCTTTTATAATTACCCACACACACTTTTCTATCAAAACTGAGTAGGGGCATCTGGTGGTTCAGTTGGTTAAGCCTCTGCCTTCGGCTCAGGTCATGATCTCAGGGTTCTGGGATTGAGTCCCACATTGGGCTCCTTGCTCAGTGGGGAGCCCTCATCTCCTTCTCCCTCTGCCTCTGCCTGCTTGTGTTCTATCTCTCTCTCTCTCTCTCTCTCTCTCACACACACACACACACAAATAAATAATCTTTTTTTAAGATTTTATTTATTTATTCATGAGAGACAGCGAGAGTCAGAGACACAGGCAGAGAGAGGAGAAGCGCAGAGAGGGGAGAAGCAGCCTCCATGCAAGGAGCCCAACATGGGACTCCATCCCAGGACTCTGGGATCATGCCCTGAGCCAAAGGCAGACACTCAACTACTGAGCCACCGAGGCACCCCTAAATAAATAGCTTTTAAAAAAAAAATGAGTACAAGGATGACTGCAATGAAGAACTGCATCTAGAGCCCAGATCAGTACCTGTCACAAAACAGCTATTTATTGATTGACAACTGATGATTAACTGTTATTTCATTTCAGGTGTCTCTTCCTTTAAGGTACTCATTTTTAGCAGATTGAAGTAGCCTCTGCAATATATTATCAAAATCAACTGACTTAGAGTTTTCTTTAAAAATTATGATACAATTATTTCTAATCTCATGTTCTCTGTAGGAATTGATTGGTCTATGAGTATCTAAAACAGACTTGGGATTTAACATTTCTGGCCATGAAGTATCCAGGTCTAGACAACCTCCCATTATAAACTGGATAAATATATGAAGCACCTGTGTTCAGATATTGGACTTTAGGTAGTGTAGGACTTTGATCTTTGAAAGCAGGGAAACAAATGAAGTGATTTTTACAATTGCTGCAGATTTCTGCCTGAGGCAGTTATGAGTAGAGGGAAGGATACCCCAAAAGAGCTTGGCTTCCTTGCTGATTCAGAAGACAAGGGTCAGAGTTTGTGGAGGCTGAGGCTAGAGGTTTCAGGACAGAGATCTAGAAAGTAAAGAGCTGTACAGAAAAAAAAAAAAAAAGAGCTCCAAAAATCTGCCTAGTACATGCTAAGTATTAGGCCTTACATGAGTAGAATTAAATTCCACAAACCAGACAAAGGAAAACCAGAGATTTGTAAGAAGAGCAATTCTCAGAATTTGTATAGTATGGGAAGACACTGGATCTCTGACTAGTCAGTCTGGAAAGTCCTCTATTACCTGGTGCATTAAGTGGAGACCCCAAAGGGATCACATCTGAATAGTAGGGCTGATGCATACTAGAGAGAGGACTCCTCTTGCCCCATTCTGGCAGAGCTTTAAGAGGGATTTGAAGTAATTAAACTGATTTAACAAATAATTTAGCTGCCTCCAAGACAAAAATCAACATTTTTAAAAAGGAAGCCAAACCTAGATAATGAACAATATAGCATTTTTAATCTTCGGCATTCCATCAAAAATTACTAGACAAGCCAGGAGGCCAGAAAAATGTGTCAAGTTACAACCAGAAGGAAAAAGTCATCCAATAGAAACAGACCCAGAAATGACAGAGATGGTGGAACTAGATACAAGGGTGTTAGAATACCTATTATCACCACATGCAAATATTTAAAGGAAAACTTAACAGAGAAGAAAAATAGAAGGTATTCTTTAAAAGCCCAAATGGAATTCTAGAGATGAAAAAACACATCCAACATGAAAATTTTACCATATGGGATTAAGAGCAGATTAGACACTGCAAAGAAAGAAGTCCATGTACTTGAAGACAAAGCAAGAGAATTATCCAAAATCAAGGATATAGATAAAAGAATGGTAAAAAAAAAATATTAACAGAGTTGTAGAATAATATCAAGCAGTCTAACACATATAATAATATATATTCATTTTTATGATTATATATATATATTTTTAAATGAGGGTCAAGTATTGAAGAAATACCACCAAACTTTCTACATTTGATATAAATGCATATCCTACAAATCCCAAGCAGGATACACACACACACACACACACACACACCACCACCACCAACACCACCACCACCATCACCACCAAGACAGAGCATAATCAAATCACTAAAAATCTAAAGCAGCTGGCGGGGCAGTGGGGGGGGTGGGGAAGACATTACAGGTAGAGGAACTAAGATGAAAAATTCTGCAGGCTTCTTGTCATAAATCATACAAACTATAGGACAATGGAACTAATATCTTTAAAATTCTGACCGAATAAAGCTGTGAATTTAGGTGCTATATTCAATAAGTATATCCTTCAAAGATAAAAGTGAAATAAACTTTGTTAGGCAAACAAGATCTGAGATAATTCATTTCCAGCAGACTACACTGTTAGAAATGTTAAAGATTTTTTTCTTTTCTTAGAAAGAAAATAATACCAGAGATCATCAAACCTACACAAAACAATAAAAAGTGCTGGAAATAGTAAACATATGAGTAAATATAATTTTTTCTCATTTTAAAAATTTATAGAAGAGACATCTTACTAAAGCAAAAATAATAACAATGTATCAGGTCTAACACACATAGAATTAAAATATATGATAATAGAATGAAGGATGGGGAATGGAATTATAACTGTTGTGAGAATCATGTTATACTTCAAGTGGTATACTATTTGAAGATAGACTGTAATACACTAAAAATGTATATTGTAAACCTCAGGGCAAAAACTAAAAATAAATAAAACAAACAAAGTGGTTTAGTTAGTAAGTCAGTGGTGGAGATAAAAATGGAATACTAAAACAAATACTCCATTAATCCACAATAAGGCAGAAACTGAGATGGAAAGGAACAAGGATAGAATAAATAGAAAGTAAATAACAAGATAATAGATTTAAATCCAACTCTCTCCATAACTACATCAAATGTAAATCAAAACATAAAGACTGGGTTAAAATATTTTTTAAAAACAAGCCCCAACTGTTAGCTGCCTATTTTTAAAAAACCTAAATATAAAGATTTAGATAGGGATCCCTGGGTGGTGCAGCGGTTTAGCGCCTGCCTTTGGCCTAGGGCGCTATCCTGGAGACCCAGAATCGAGTCCCACGTCGGGCTCCCGGTGCATGGAGCCTGCTTCTCCCTCTGCCTATGTCTCTGCCTCTCTCTCTCTGTGTGACTATAATAAATAAATAAAAATTAAAAAAATAAAAATAAAGATTTAGATAGATCAAAAGAAGTTGGACTGTACTTTTCCTTATATGGAAATTTAAGGTCTTTATAGAGATCTCTCCCACATATCATAACATATCCTAATATGATAAGCTCATCAATTATAAAATCTTAAATATTATTTAATCCATATCTGTCTATCATGACTCACCAGGTATTTTCTTAGCTACCAATAGTGCCTAGTGACTATCTGCACGTTAAGTTTACACTGTTATTTCTGAAATTAGAATTTTAGAATGACATAAAATATTTTATTCCTATACTTATAGTCATCAATCTCTACTGACCTAGGATGACCATCCAGAATTGTATGTTACTTTCCTCAAAATGTAAGATATTTTTGCTCTTCTATGACAACCATTTTTTTTGTGTGTGTGTCAGATCTAACTGTCTCAGCCTCCTTTTTAATTTGATTTCTAAATGTGAAATCAGTTTGGTGATCACATTTCAGAGTTACCATTATAATATGTGGCATTCAAACACACTGAAAGTGAAGCTTGCATTTTCATGTTATACATGAATGGATAAATGCCTTCAGTTTTTTAAAACTAAATTTAAACTTTCTGGAATCTTTGCCTTTAGAATGTGCTAATCATATACCATAAAACAGCTCTAACTTCTACAGAAAATAACTCAGCTAAGGATGCTACGTTCCATCTTTGCAGAGAAATGCAAATTTCTCAAAAGACTGAATAGTATTTTCTTAATAAAATATTTTTAAATTTTACATTCAGGGCACAGAAAGCATACTAAAAATATTCTCTGAGCTGCTGGAATTTTCAACTATTAGAACTGATCATTTTTATTCACCTTAAATCTTTGCCTCTCAGAATTTTATTGTACCACAGTGGATACATACTGTGAATAGCCAACAGTGCTCTTTCCTTGTATTATTTCTTTTCATTGCATTATCGCCAGCTAAAGATGCTCATAAATGTTGACACATTTTCATTGATTGCTTGAGAAATGTCGATATTTTCCTTTAGCTTCTTTGTTTACTTCTTTCCCATCCAACCTTGTCTTGACTTTGAAACCATTGTATACCTGACATGAAAAGAAAATACCTTAACATGTCTAATAGCTAATTATTTCAAAGCAAAACACTAAATAAATAAATAGCCTTTAAATCCCAAACTACAAATGAACAACTTTTCCAACTAAGAACCTTTATCAATTCAGACTCTGGTATTGTTCATCAAAATGAATATGATCTCACATGTGCCTTTATGTGCTCCATTTTGAAAAGCTGTGTGCATTTTCTTAAGTTTTTATTTAAAATTACTTCACTCAGCATAATACCCTCCAGTTCCATCCACGTTGAAGAATATGGTGGGTATTTGTCATTTCTAATGTCTGAGTAATATTCCATTGTATACATAAACCACATCTTCTTTATCCATTCATCTTTCGATGGACACCGAGGCTCCTTCCACAGTTTGGCTATTGTGGACATTGCTGCTATAAGCATCGGGGTGCAGGTGTCCCGGCGTTTCATTGCATCTGTATCTTTGGGGTAAATCCCCAGCAGTGCAATTGCTGGGTCGTAGGGCCATGTGTATGTCTCTTTCGTGAAATTTCTGTTGATGTCTTTTGCCCATTTCATGATTGGTTTGTTTGTTTCTTTACTGTTGAGTTTAATAAGTTCTTTATAGATCTTGGATAGTAGTCCTTTATCTGATATGTCATTTGCAAATATCATCTCCCATTCTGTAGGTTGTCTTTTAGTTTTGTTGACTGTATCCTTTGCTGTGCAAAAGCTTCTTATCTTGATGAAGTCCCAATAGTTCATTTTTGCTTTTGTTTCTTTTGCCTTCGTGGATGTATCTTGCAAGAAGTTACTGTGGCTGAGTTCAAAAAGGGTGTTGCCTGTGTTCTCCTCTAGGATTTTGATGGAATCTTGTCTCACATTTAGATCTTTCATCCATTTTGAGTTTATCTCTGTGAATGGTGCAAGAGAGTGGTCTAGTTTCATTCTTCTGCATGCGGATGTCCAATTTTCCCAGCACCATTTATTGAAGAGACTGTCTTTCTTCCAGTGGATAGTCTTTCCTCCTTTGTCGAATATTAGTTGACCATAAAGTTCAGGGTCCACTTCTGGATTCTCTATTCTGTTCCATTGATCTGTGTGTCTGTTTTTGTGCCAGTACCACACTGTCTCAATGACCACAGCTTTGTAGTACAACCTGAAATCTGGCATTGTGATGCCCCCAGCTATGGTTTTCTTTTTTAATATTCCCCTGGCTATTTGGGATCTTTTCTGATTCCACACAAATCTTAAACAAGGATAAACAAGAGTTTATCTTAAACAAAACTCTTAAACAAGAGTTGTTCCAACTCTCTGAAGAAAGTCCATGGTATTTTGATAGGGATTGCATTAAACATGTAAATTGCCCTGGGTAACATTGACATTTTTTGACATTTTCACAATATTAATTCTTCCAATCCATGAACATGGAATATTTTTCCAAGTCTTGTGTCTTCCTCAATTTCTTTCAGAAGTGTTCTGTAGTTTTTAGGGTATAGATCCTTTACCTCTTTGGTTAGGTTTATTCCTAGGTATCTTATGCTTTTGGGTGCACTTGTAAATGGGATTGACTCCTTCATTTCTCTTTCTTCGGTCTCATTGTTAGTATATAGAAATGCCACTGACTTCTGGGCATTGATTTTGTATCCTGCCACACCCCCGAATTCCTGTATGAGTTCTAGCAATCTTGGTGTGGAGTCTTTTGGGTTTTCTATGTACAGTATCATGTCATCTGTGAAGAGGGAGAGTTTGACTTCTTCTTTGCCAATTTGAATGCCTTTTATTTCTTTTTGTTGCCTGATTGCTGAGGCTAGGACTTCCAGTACTATGTTGAATAGCAGTGGTGAGGGTGGACATCCCTGTCTTGTTCCTGATCTTAGGGGAAAGGCTCCCAGTGCTTCCCCATTGAGAATGATATTTGCTGTGGGCTTTTCATAGATGGCTTTTAAGATGTCTAGGAATGTTCCCTCTATCCCTACACTCTGAAGAGTTCTGATCAGGAATGGATGCTGTATTTTGTCAAATGCTTTCTCTGCATCTATTGAGAGGATCATATGGTTCTTGTTTTTTCTCTTGCTGATATAATGAATCACATTGATTGTTTTACGAGTGTTGAACCAGCCTTGCATCCCGGGGATAAATCCTACTTTGTCATGATGAATAATCTTCTTAATGTATTGTTGTATCCTATTGGCTAGTATCTTGTTGAGAATTTTTGCATCCATGTTCATCAGGGATATTGGTCTATAATTCTCCTTTTTGGTGGAGTCTTTGTCTGGTTTTGGAATTAAGGTGATGCTGGCCTCATAGAACGAGTTTGGAAGTATTCCATCTCTTTCTATCTTTCCGAACAGCTTTAGTAGAATAGGTATGGTTTCTTCTTTAAACGTTTGATAGAATTCCCCAGGGAAGCCATCTGGCCCTGGACCTTTGTGTCTTGGGAGGTTTTTGATGATTGCTTCAATTTCCTCCCTGGTTATTGGTCTGTTCAAGTTTTCTATTTCTTCCTGTTCCAGTTTTGGTAGTTTGTGGCTTTCCAGAAATGCGTCCATTTCTTCTAGATTCCCTAATTTATTGGCATATAGCTATTCATAATATGTTTTTAAAATCATTTGTATTTCCTTGGTGTTGGTATATTTTGAACTTATTTTTAAGAAAATGGACCAGTTTCATTCTTTTGTATGTGCTGTCCAGTTTTTCCAACACCATTTGTTGAAGAGATGGTCTTTTTCCCATTGGATATTCTTTCCTGCTTTGTTGAAGGTTAATTGGCCATATAATTATGGGTTCATTTCTGGGTTTTCTATTTTGTTCTATTGATCTATGTGTCTATTTTTTTGTACTAGTACCATGCTGTTTTGATCACTACAGTTTTGTAACTAACTTGAAATTTGGAATTGTTGACACCTCTAAAAGCTGAGTGCATTTTTTAACTAGTGAAATTTTATGGCACTTGGTTAAAGTGTGTTCTCCAATCTTTATTTAATAGAAATGTGTCTACTTGACTGTGAGTTTTCTTTATGTAAGACTTTCCCACTGTCACTTCTCCTCTCCCAACACCAACAATTTGGTGGGTATATTCAATCATTATCTTTGTAACTGCAAAAGAAAGAGCACCAAGCCAGGCTAAATTTTAGCCTTTTTCATACTTGTTCTTCTTTGACTCAAAAACCCCTGCCTAGACAAGATCCTTATGGTCTTTCACTAAAAGGGTTAGCCTAAGCATCTAGGCTTTGTTACATCTTCTGAAATAAAGTGGAAAAAAAATCCAAGGAGACTCAAGTATCTCTTTTCCCAAGGACCTCCAGTCATGAGCTCTCTAATCTCAGGATGCCCAGTCCAGTAACTATGCTTCTGGGAAGTGTCTGTCTGAATGCATTCCTGCCCTGCCACAACCCTTATCCCCCACTCATATCCCATAGGCTGCTGCTTTAGGAGTAAGTTCCTCAGCTTGAATTAAACAGCACCCAATCGTGTAATATGTTTAACACATTACCAACATGATATGAATGTCAGGCAGGTGGAGTATGTCAAACCCACTTCCTCCTTTTTTCTTATATGGCTTCAATTATCTTTCACATTAGGCAAATAGAAGTTGGCTAATTTATATTCTTTTGTGAAGTATCTACCCTTCATTTATTTCTACAAAGAAGCAGTTATCAGTGACATACTTTGGATGTGCAGCTCACATGACCCCCAAGCACACACAGTTGGTGGACTTCCCTATTGTTTGTGAAGCTTCCCTGCTGTTTAGGCCATACCTCCATCTGTAGGTACCAGGTGATCCAGCCTCTGTCTACACTCCCTGCTCTCTCTGCTATAACCATATTAACCTTCTTTCTATTCTGAAAATTACATTCATCTTTCCCACTAGAGGTTTAGGTTTGCTTGGCTTTCCCTTCAGTCCGGAATATTCTTTCTCCAGAAAGTTATTGATTCTTTCACTTCATTCAGGTCTCTGCTCAAATGCCATTTCCTCAGAGAGAGGAGATCACCCTATCTTAAAAAAAAATAGCACCGTTTTATATCCCTCATAGCCCTTTTCACTAAATTACTTACATGTGTCTTGGTTCATCCTCTGTCTCTCCCACTAGAAAGTAAGTTCCATGAGGGTAGAGACTTCATTTTGTGAACATTATTCCAGTGCCCAGCACACACTAGTCACTCAGAAAACATTTAGTGAATGGAAGGCAGGAAAGAAAGCAGGAAGGAAGGCAAGGAGGGATGGAGGAACAGAGAGAGTGAGGAAGAAGCTTTGTTCAGGATGTTCTCTTTAGCTCCTGCCACAGTTGGTCAGGGTGGCTGCCAGTCACACTCCGTGGTTCCTGAGCATCTCCAATTGGGATCAGCCTGTGAGGCCCACCTAGACCTCCACCCTCATGAATTCTGAGGTGCTGAGTCTCTATGGAATTTACTTCGTCAGTTGTGAACCATCTCTTGCCATCTCTCCAGGGAGCTACTTCATGACGATCTTAAAGAAAAGTTTCCCTTTTTATACTATCTATATTATTTTCTCAAGATTTAAAGACGTAAAGTATGTGAGCATGACTGGTTAATCTTAGGCACCCAGTAAAAGTTAAATTCCCCCTCACTTTTGCTCTATACAAATCTTAGGTGTTTTACAGATGTCCATGTTATCAGACAAAATAAATGAGTGCCAAGAAATTTTCATATGTTTTAAACTTTTACTTGTGACCAGAATTTGCTTTATAAAATTAAACAAGGAAATTCAGGTTCCCCTTAATTTTCAATTTTACTCTGTTCTCTGTGGGTGCTGAAAAAGATCTAAACTTCATTAGGATCACCAGAGCAGGTTACAAGAAGCACCTAGGCTGCATTTTAGGAGCAGATGATATTAAGAGACACTTGTGTTCAGCTAAATATCAGCCTTCCTATTACAAAGCATTAAAGACATTTCTTGGCAAGCCCAAACTTCCATTTCTAATAATACCATCTTTAGTATTTGTTTTGATCTTCTTCTGGCTGTCAGAATGCCATTTTTAAAATACCATCCTGTTACACTAATGCACAGCCTAGTAAAACATAATAGAAAGTAGACTCAGAAACCTTGGGTTCACTTCTTAGCTTCACCATTTACTAACTATGAAGTTGGGCAATGTTCTCAACTTGGTAATTTCTCTGAGCCTCTGATTCTTTATTTGATAGATGGAGATCATGATACAGTTAACCTTACCATGTTGTTATGAAGCTTAAATGAGAAAATGAATGGGCGGGACACAGATTAGCCACTTAATGAAAACTGCTCAAATCTGATTCAGGAACATAGATGGGATCATTCATTCTCCAGCCCAATTAAATAAACACATCTCAAAACCATAAGAGGTTTGGGGAAAAAGTCAAAAGCAATGAATAAGATTACTATTGCACTGTAAGCAAACCTAATTCCTATCATTTGTCACTTATCAGTGTAATGCAATGAAACAGCTAATACCTGAGCCATATATCTGTTCCTAACTACAATGAAAAGACTCAGAACCAGGCATCCTTCTCTCCGTTGAGTCACTGAATCATTCCCCTTCTCTGAAAGGACAGCAGCTAGATCTATGTTCCATGATCGCTTGTTCTTTAGCCATTGTTCAGGCAGAAGGACAACCATGACTAATACTGAAACATCCTGTTTCATACTGGACTCTAGTGAAATGGGAGTCCTGTATATCTAAGAGTAGGTGATCCAGAAGGAGACTCTGCCATTAAAAACTAGAGGACTCAGAATGCCTGGGTGGCTCCGTAGTGAAGCGTCTGCTTTTGGCTCAGGGCGTGATCCTGGGGTCCCGGGATCAAGTCCCATATCAGGCTTCCTTCATGGAGCCTGCTTCTCCTTCTGCCTGTGTCTCTGCCTCTCTCTCTCTCTCTCTGTGTGTGTGTGTGTGTGTGTGTCTCATGAATAAATGTATTTTTTTTAATTCTAGAGGACTCACACAACCCTTCATTTGATGTTAGGTGAGTCTAGTTATCCCATTCAATGTCAGAAGACTCACTGGAATCTCCTTACTCCATACTTATCCAAACCTACAACAGGTAATATCTTCTCTTTCCCTCAAATTTTGGAGTTGATTTTATAATAACAATAACAAACATATTTTTAATTTGAATATGAAGTCAGACAAAGAGGAATCTCTTTTTTTTTCAAAGAGGAATTTCTAGGCTGATTTTTCCTTTTCAGTTGTTTGTCTTTTTTTGTTTTTACTTTAACAAATATTTAGTGGGTGCCTACTGCACAACAGGTACTTTCATAATAATTATCTCATTTAATGACAGCAGGACAGTAATTGTCAAAAATATGGGCTTTAGAGACAAAGATTTGGGTTCAAGGTCAGGTTCCACTGCTATGTCTAGAGATTTGTCATTATCATCCCCATTTCATGATAAGGAAATTGAAGCTAAGGCAGATTTTAAAACTTAACCAAAACCACCCAGCCAGCAAGAGGCAGAGCTGAAATTTCAACCCAAGTCTGTCTGACCAAAGTTTCTGTTTGTCAGGATTTCCTAGTTGTTCTTTCAGTGTGAAGATAACTGTCACACACAGTAGTTCTGAAAATGTTGGATCACACTCTCTTTTGAGAATATTAAGAAATCTGTGGGATTTCTCCCCAGAAACATAGGATATATGTTTACTATATCCACATATTATATAGTATTTATAATTTCAGGAGGTTAACAGATCTTTTGAAACCCAACCCCTAGACGTCTATGGAGTTTAAATTAACCCTTACTGTGGTTATTAAATTAACCTTAAGCTATGGCAGTTGTCATAGTGTCCAGAAATGGTGTCTTATCAGTAATGGGTCATCTTTCAGGAAGTGGTGACAGATCATGAGTCACACATAAAAGGTAACCCATTCTTAGTCATTCCTTATGTATGTATTGGGCACCCCTTCTGTACCAGGAACTCTTCGAATCATTAGGCACATAGCAGAGTATGAAACTGATGAAAACATTTGCTCCCTGAGGAACTTACATCCTAACTGGTGATTTTCTTATGTGCTCACTTCCCACCCATAAGTGGAGTTCCAAGTTTCTTACCTCTCATGTTAAAATCTGGGCACACCTATTCCCTGCTGTAGTATATAGATTCAATTTTTATCTACACAAACCAGATTTTTTTCGATTGATGTAGTTAAATTGAAGGAACTTACCTCAACACAATAAAGGTCATAGATGAAAAGCACAGAGCTAACATCTTTACTCAATGAAAAATGAAGCTCTGCCTCTAAGATCTAGAACAAAGACAGGATGCCCATTCTTGCCACTTCTATTCAACATAATACTGGGAGTTCTAGCCAGGACAATTAGTCAAGAAAAGGAAATGAAAGACATCCAAATCAGAAGGGAAGAGGTAAAATTATCTGTGTTTGCGGATGAGATGACTTTATATGTAGAAAACCTTAACAACACACACAAAAAAATTATTGAATTAATGAATTCAGCAGTTTCAGGACACAAAATCAAGATATGAAAATCAGTTAGATTTCCTTTTTTATATATTACTTATTTATTTATTTGAGGGAGAGAGCACAGTGTGAGGAGGAGCAGAGGGAGAGGGAGAGAGAGAATTTCAAGCAGGCTTTATCCTAAGCACAGAGCCCAACACAAGGTTCAATCCCACAACCTTGAGCTGAAATCAAGAGTCAGAAGTTCAACAATGGAGCCATCCAGGCACTGACTGCATTTCTATACTAAAAACATATCTAAAAAGGAAATTTTTTTTTAATTAGGCTCCATGCCCAGCATTGAGTCCAACACGAGCCTTGAACTCATGATCCTGAGATTAAGAACTAAGCTGAGATCAAGAGTCCAATGCTAAAAAAGAGAGAGAGAGAGAGAGAATCAGATGCTTTCTCTCTCTCAAATAAATAAATAAATCTTTTTTTTTTTTTTTAAAAAAGGTGTCATTTCTATTTTCATTTATCCAAGCAGTCACTGAACAGAAACTGACTGAGTGCCTCCCAGATGCCAAACCAGCCTGATAGCGGCAACTTTCCAGGGCCCTTTGTACGCCACAGTTGTTGGTATATATAAAAAAGAAAGATAGAAAATCTAACAGCATTCTAGAGAATAACATTAAGAGTAGGAGAGGTGTCATGAAGAAAAGCAAGGACCCGAATAAAAACATGAAAATAAAACTAACAGGTAAAGAAAGTGACTAAAGAAAAATAGAGTGAAAAAGAAAATGATGGAACTCGTATGAGGAAATGGAAAAAAATATATATATATATATGTTGAAAACAGTTGTCACTGGTCTTGAAAGCATATTCCCATTAGAGAAACAGGGCAATGATTGAACACAGTAGTGACCGGATTGAACAGAGCAATGAGTGAATAGTACCCAGGAAACTTTCAGAGGGTGGAACAAGACTGAGCCAAGGAAGAGATGTAAAGATCAGATGGTCTGAATACCAATTTCAAATTGCTAGTTAGGTGCCTACATGAATGTCTCATTGTTTCTCATTTTCTTTCCCCAAATCTCATCTTTTGTAAATCCAGAAAAGCTGGCTATATAGTCAGATAAAATGAGCCTGGGTCATTGAGGAGCTTCAGTATAACAGGTACAATGAATAGGATTCCATTTCTCTCCCCAAGCCCAGTGAAGTCCGTCTTAAAAAGCACTGGAATCATGTCTCTGCTCAATAATTCCCAGAAATGCATTTCACAGCCTTTAGTCAAATGAAATTAGTAGCTTATTTACATCCCCAGAAGGTTTACCAGGCACTTCCTCTTAAATGCAATTTGTGTTTAAAATAATGATCCCATGCGGTATTTCTTTTTCATCAAATGAGCTTAAAAAGTAAGCAAAAAAGATATTTCTGTTCCACAAAATCAATCGTCTGGGATTTGGTCGAGGTTCTCTACTTATTTACATAATATGATTCATCTATAATGGTTCATTTGGCTTACTTTGTTTATTGGTTGGTGAAGGCAGTAAATTTGCAGAGTATATGAGCATGGGGAAGAAAAGACAATTAAAATAACCAAAAAAAAAAAAGAGCACAAAGGGTTTAGTCCACATCTGGTAATTAAACTTCTCAGTGTTTCAGTTTAAACTTCATTCTGCCCATTTACCAGGAGGTGACACTATGAGCCTGTGCAGTTTTCTTTTCCCTGCTGGAGGCTGTGGCACCTGGCCCTCCGCCCAGATCACTTTGACATTTCACTTCATCTGGGTGGTTTCTGTCATTTTCTGCTTGAGAAAATTGAAGGCCAGAGAAGATAAGTGACTTCCCAACACTCCCATCGAAGTCAGCAGCAGAGCCAGGCTACAATTTACAGGCAGATCCTTCACCATCCAGGTGGCAGCTGCTCAGATTTTCAGCTCTGTTCCAGGTTTATTCACTAGGACAGGAGAGTGTGGGTGCTGCTGGAGAACGTTCTGGGGGTTGGGTGTTACTGTGAGAAAACCAACGCCTCATTAGAACATGTTCTTATGCAGTTCTCAACTCGTACTGAAAAACTTAGTGCAAGGGACATTATTCAGTTTTATTAACATATCAGTGCAGAACCCCCCCCCAAAAAAAAAACAACAACAACAACAACAAAAACACATTGCTTTTCATGAAGTAAAAGGAAAAAAAAATAAATCGAAGTTCAGTTTTAATGATTTTCTTTTATTTTTTATTTTTAGGTTATTCTTTCTGGCTCAAAAAGCCCTATCCTCCCCCATTGATTTCGCCCCCTAGGTACAAGGGCCAACTGTTCTTTCTGGTGGGCAGACAGCTTTCCGTCATTAGTCTCTGCATTTTGTTTAAAATCATATGACCCAGTTGGAACCAAGAGGACTATGATTCTTTCCTAGGAGGTTTGAGGGAGATAAAGTTGTAAAATTAGATCCTCTCCCCTTTCAGAGGCTCTATGGGAATGAGGAATATGTTTTGAATTATTCTCTGTAAGCACAAAAGGGAACCACAGTGGACTTCCAACCTGACTAGTTTCAGTCTAACTGCCTTCCTGTTTTTTGTTTTTTGTTTTTTGTTTTTACCTGTCATGACTTATCCAGAACAGTGGTTCTCAAACTCGAATGAGCAGCAGAATCACCTTGGAGAGCTTATGAAAACACAGATTGCTGGGTTTCACTCTCCAAGTTTCAGCAGGTTTGGGGTGGGGCCCTGATAATTTGCATTTCTACCAATGCCCAGGTGGTAATAGTCTGGGGAAACACAAATTTATTTTATTTATTTATTTATTTATTTATTTATTTATTTATTTTGGAAACACAAATTTAAAGTCAAATGAGGAATACCATCTTCTTTCTTTCAGCCATGTCAGTAAAGTTCTATGATTTTATGTTCAAACTTTCTAAAAAAACAAAACAAAAACAAAAACCTTTCTTTTTAAGAGCAGCTTTAGGTTGAGAAATAGAGAAATTACCATGAGAAATACAGGCCTTTTGGCAATGGTTTTTGCCTCTGGGTACATCAGAATTATCTGGGGGAACTTTTTTTTTAAAGATCACTGCTGGATCCCAGCCCCAGAGATAACTCATTTAGTTGGTTTGGGTTAGCTTTTATCACTTTTTTAGGTGATTCGTCCAACTGTGCTCTGAACCCAATGAGACTGTTAATAGTGTCAGGTTTCCTTTTATAATCAGCTTATTTTCTTGAGCGTCTTTGGAACACAGCCTGAGCAGCACCTCCTATGCTTTCCACCATAAGCTCTCTGGTGCCACCTCCTGTTTTCCCAAAAATGTCCTCTTGTATAGCCTTCAGAGCTCACCGCACCCTTAGTGTCCAGGGGACAGAGTGTGGTGATGCCTACCCACCCCCACTTGCCCCCACTGTCTTTCAGGTGAGTCCAACTACTAACACAGGAAAACAAATCAGCGCTCCCTGGGACAGCTTGGTGTAGGCCAGTAACCAACCGCCAGCCCGGACAGGTTTCCAGGAATTTTGATAAAAGGGTATGCAGTTTAGGTGAGCAGTTTAAGGCCGTGATTACAACAGTCAAAAGTGCCTCATAGTTTTGATGCAACTAACTCAGATATTAGGGAGCATCACACAGCTCGAGTGTTAGATTTTCATAACCAAACATTTGGTTCTCTTGTCCTTTCCTCAGATTCTCTCAATGATAAGATGAGTCCTCTTCTAACATAAGGATGATTCTACCCTAAAATTTTCTGGCCCAAGGCCTTTAATACTACTGCTTAACATTTAAACAAAATATCATCCTGAATTTTTTCTGTTTCCATTTTTGTGTCTCATACGGTGTGCACATAGCTCTTAGAGAAACTGTCTTCTCATTTTACTTTCAGTGCCCTAAAGGGAAAGGGGCTTGAGATATTCATTTCATCTGTGTTTCCTGAAAGGCAAAACTTTATTAGGAAGACAGTAATAATATTCCCGTTGTTGCATGGTCATTACTGTATTGTAAGTGACACTCAGACTAGACTAAAAAGCATAGAGTCAGAGTCATTTCAGATGATAGATCACATTCACAACCAATTAATATGTGGTAGGGAATATAAATAACTGACTTTTCTTTTGGCTTTGAGCTTACTGTGGAGAGATTAGTTTTTTTTGGCTACCCTCAGGAACTGCTCAGCTTTGCTTATGATTCTACATTCCCTACCAGGGGACTTGTTTTTGATACACTATATGGAAATCTTTTGAAAGTTGATGCATATGGAAATCTTTTGGTCTGTGCACATGGATTTAACTTCATAAGAGGACCAGAAACTAGAGAGCAGTATCCAAATAAATTTATCCAGCGAGATGACACTGAAAGATTTTACATTTTGAACACAATATTCAACCTACCAGAGACCTACCTGTTGGCCTGCTTTGTAGATTTTTTTACTAATTGTCTTAGATATACCAGCTGTGAAACAGGATTTAAAGATGGGGGACGGGGATCCCTGGGTGGCGCAGTGGTTTGGCGCCTGCCTTTGGCCCAGGGCACGATCCTGGAGACCCGGGATCGAATCCCACATCGGGCTTCCGGTGCATGGAGCCTGCTTCTCCCTCTGCCTATGTCTCTGCCATGTCTCTGCCTCTCTCTCTTTCTCTCTCTGTGACTATCATAAATAAATAAAAATTAAAAAAAAAAAAGATTTTAGGGATCCCTGGGTGGCGCAGCGGTTTGGCGCCTGCCTTTGGCCCAGGGCGCGATTCTGGAGACCCAGGATCGAATCCCACATCAGGCTCCCGGTGCATGGAGCCTGCTTCTCCCTCTGCCTGTGTCTCTGCCTCTCTCTCTCTCTCTGTGTGACTATCATAAATAAATAAAAAATTTAAAAAAAATAAAAAAATAAAAAAATAAAGATGGGGGACCTCTTCATGTCTTACCGAAGTATGTTCCAGGATGTAAGAGATGCTGTCGACTGGGTTCATTATAAGGGTTCCCTTAAGGAAAAGACAGTTGAAAATCTTGAGAAGTATGTAGTCAAAGATGGAAAACTGCCTTTGCTTTTGAGCCGAATGAAAGAAGTAGGGAAAGTGTTTCTTGCCACCAACAGTAACTATAAATATACAGATAAAATTATGACTTACCTGTTTGATTTCCCACATGGCCCCAAGCCTGGGAGTTCCCATCGACCATGGCAGTCCTACTTTGACCTGATTTTGGTGGATGCACAGAAGCCACTCTTTTTTGGAGAAGGCACTGTACTGCATCAGGTGGATACTAAAACTGGCAAGCTGAAAATTGGTACCTACACAGGGCCCTTACAGCATGGCATCGTCTACTCAGGAGGTTCATCAGATAGTCTGTGATCTCTTGGGAGCCAAGGGCAAAGATATTTTGTATATTGGAGATCACATTTTTGGAGGCATTTTATTTATTTTTTTATTTTTATTTATTATTTATGATAGTCACACAGAGAGAGAGAGAGAGAGAGAGGCAGAGACACAGGCAGAGGGAGGAGCAGGCTCCATGCACTGGGAGCCCGACGTGGGATTCGATCCCGGGTCTTTTGGAGGCATTTTAAAATCAAAGAAACGGCAAGGGTGGCAAACTTTCTTGGTGATTCCTGAACTTGCACAGGAGCTGCATGTCTGGACTGTTAAGAGTGCACTTTTCGAAGAGCTTCAGAGCTTGGATATTTTCTTGGCTGAACTCTACAAGCATCTTGACAGCAGCAGCAATGAGCGCCCAGACATTAGTTCCATTCAGAGACGTATTAAGAAAGTAACTCATGACATGGACATGTGCTATGGGATGATGGGAAGCCAGTTTCGCAGTGGCTCCCGACAGACCCTCTTTGCCAGTCAGGTGATGCAATATGCTGATCTCTATGCAGCATCTTTCATCAACCTGCTGTATTATCCATTCAGCTACCTCTTCAGGGATGCTCATGTCTTGATGCTTCATGAATCAACGGTGGAACACACACATGTAGATATCAATGAGATGGAGTCCCCTCTTGCCACCCGGAACTGCATATCAGTTGATTTCAAAGATACCGACTATAAGCAGCACCAGTTGACCCGGTCGATTAGTGAGATTAAACCCCCCAACCTCTTCTCACTGGCCCCCAGGAAATTACATACTGCCATGATGAAGATGATGATGAGGAAGAGGAACAGGAAGAAGAAAAAGGAGGAAAACCAAAACTGAGCATCCATTAAACAAGTCTGGCAGGACTCACAGGAGCAGAGAATAGTTTCTAGTGGTGGGTAGGGAGCTCCATCAAAGGTATATCTGGAAAGTTTCTGAAGACTTTAAAATATTTTAATCATAGAGAGATACTTCTTAGTTTTGTTTGCACTCTTTGCAGATGGTTCAAATTGTAATGGAGTCTGTATTGAAAGAAAGTAAGGGTAAAGCTGGGCTGAACTGCATGCAGATGGCTCCAAGGTAGCTTGTGACACTGTTTCCTTGTCTTGTTACATCCTCAGTATGTATTGGCTACACCAGGGGTGGTGAAGAGTCTCAGAGTGGAGCAAGGGTGATGGGAAGAGGTGATCCAAAAATGATGTTATGTTACAAATTGTGCTCTTACTCCAAAGTCCATCCTGAATTTTTCTGTGCATTACACAGTATTACATATCAGTGGAGAAATATATTGTTCCCATTATCAAATGTAGTCTGTTCAGGTCAGGGTTCCTTTTATGAGCTTTCAAGTGTCCTCTATGCCTGTGGGCAAACTAGGGGTTGCAGTGGCGTTGCACAAGGGTTTGCTTTGCTGAGGACTGGTCTGGAATGCACTGCTGTGATTCTGTTTTGAGGTAAAAGTCTTCATCTCTTCTTATATTTTTTGATAGCAGAGATGCTTATTATCCAAAAACCATCTTTTTCTCATCTGGGATGAATCTGTAGAAAGAATTTAAGCTGAAAGAGGACAAAGGAACAAGCTCTGTGAAAAGGAAAAAGGAGGAACCCCCTTCTTTCATTAGAGCATAACTGAGTGAACTTCTTAGTGTGGGCTAGTGTGGCTCATGCTCCCAGAGTCCCAGCCTTCTCTGTCCTTTAGGGTGGATTGCTATAGTTCAAAGTCAAGCTTTAGAGGATGGGAAAATGGTGAAGTCAGAACCTTCCTAAAGCAGAGGGCACAATCAGTGTGAATAAATTCACTTCAGAATCCCAAGAGAAATCACTTCTTGTTGTTTTGAACAAGAATGGATCATTACTGTGTACTAAAGTTGCAGTCAGAGTGGCTACAGCAGTTCCAACATAGTATAGACTTGTACTTTACCCTTCCTATATTCCTTCCATTCTTACTGGTGAACACAGATGGTAGATTTAGCTGCTCTAGAATTCAATAAAGTATAATATTTCTAAAATTAAAAAAAAGAAAAGAAAAAAGAAATAACTGACTTTTGCAATGTGCCAGGCACCGTGTTAGGTGCTTTATGATGAATCTGGTATGAATTAGGAGACTGGAATTCAGAAGAGTAAGACATCTTGCCTGAGGTTAGCAGGTAGAGTCAGACTATCCTAGGTAGTCGTTACAAGTGAAGGCCTTGGAGGCAGGATCACTGTGGTATTCCCAGCATCTAGAACTATGCCTGGCCTGCGGGCACTCAATAAATACCTTTCAAATGACAGAATGAGCAAAATGAATCTGACTCCAGAGTCCATGTTATCATTCCATAGATATTACCGTGCAAACGACTGGCCTCGGAGGAAATGTCTAAATCTTGACTAAGGGGCTGTGGAAAAGTTAGGTACCTGCCACCCAGACTCTACCAGATAACAGGCAGGAGCACCCCCATCTTTAGCTTGACGCATGCCTGAAGCAATTACACGAGTCTGTGGCTCAGCTTTCTGAACAGAGATAGGGCAAAGGCAGGGAAGAAATTTGCAATTTCAGTAGTAAATCCCAGTCCTCAGTGTTGAGCTCTGAGTATGCCCATTCTCTGGCATTTAGCCTGTCTATTATACACAGCCAGCAAGATCACTAACGTGCAATAACGGAGACTGACCACCATGAAAACATAGCAAGGAAATTTCATACATCAGATCAATAGGAATCTAAATTAAGGCTTCAGGATTGATGCTTTTTTTCTTGTCCATTTATTATATATCATTCCTTTCTATACTATTAAATGTGCAATTTTTGTTGTAAAGTATAACCCCGAGTCATTAAGTCATTATAATTATTAAGCAAGGCACTCATAATCATCATCGAATCATAAGCCTCCATAATCAGAATAGTCCCGTATCTGACATGACTTTAATTTATAAAGTGTCTCACTGATAAATTTAAATGTTGTGACAAACTGATAATCATCTACATGCAGATGTAACTATATTTTAAGTATTAACAGAACAGGCTTCTCTTTAAATAAATTAAAAATATTAACGGTGGCTGTGCTAGTTCTTCTGCACAGCAGATTGGTGTCCTTCACAAATTATTTAAGGTGTTAGCTTATAAATATATTCATAGGATTTTAGAACCCTGATTGACAATCACGGATGAAATATTATCTTTAAATATTGGGTATGATCCCAAAAGAAAAGACTGATCTGGTTAAAGTGTTTAGATGTGTGGATTTGTGTGTGCCAGGTGTGAGCAAATATGTGTGACCAAAAATGGCCTAGCAGCCATCATGGAGGGTTCACCCTATTGCACCAGCGTGGAGGCTGTGGTTTTTATCACAGTCAGAGTTACTTTATACATATTCTTTAAAATGCTTCCACAGTGATAACTTGGTTGTTGATTACCTAATCAGCTAGACAAGGCAAGAAAGTACCAGGTATTCATTTTTAAAACGCCATTCTAAGACATACCACCATGTACAGCTTACGAGTGAGTCAGAAAGGAAGGGAAGTAAGAGTTTTTAGGCTCTCTTACTGGAATACTTGGTTTCAGTACTGTCGCATATTTATAAAATATAGTTATTCCCCGATGAAGCTTTCCGAAATCACCTAAATGTGTACAGGTGTGCATTCAGAGAGAAGTGGGGAGGTGGAGAAACAGAGAAAGAGAGAAAGAAGAGAGAAGAGGCATAGATAGAATTTGAGGGGCAGAGTTTCTAGGATTTCTTAGCCTGATAGAATGCTCACTCCTGTATTAAAGCACCTCTTAGGTGATGGGTACAGACACATGAGGAAGGTTTTTACTTTTCTTGGTACTCATCCTCATTACCTACCTCCTCCTCCATCTATTTACACATTTCTGAATCCCTAGGTGTTTTCATTCCCAAGCGGTATACCTTCTGTAGGAACTACAGAGAAGAGCAGATCAGGAAGTCAGAGCAGCTGTGTATAATGCAGCCATGCTGCCATGTTTCTGTACGGTGGTTAACACTAAGGGATGGCTCAAAAGAGCCTTCAACTCCCATCTTTATCAGCCCCCCACCAAGCTAGCTCAAATATACGTATGTTAATTTAAGTAAAAATTGTGAGCTTGCTACACAAACTCAACTTTAAGACAAGTTCCCAGGCACCTTTACCAACGAGACCAGCACCCTTAAGATTTTACTATACAAATATTCTGGAACAGCCACTACATGTGTCATCCAGTGCATTTGGATTCAACTCACTCTGTGACAAGTGAACAATTACTTATCCCATTTGTGGAGCCCAAGGACAGAGGGACAAATCCAGAAAAAGGAAACTTTATTGCCTCTTAGAATCAAGAAGAAAATCCTATTCCTTGAACTGTAATCTCCTAGTATGATAGAAAACACAACATTCTGAACTGAACCTGGGATATATTTAGAGACATCTTCACTTCCAGAGCTATTAAGTTATTCAGTACCTTTTGAGGAAGGAAACATTTTTAGAAGAAACAATGAGGTTAAGAAAAGTGCTAATACAAGGAAATGATGTGAGCTGAATCTTAAGAGGTGAGTTGGTGTTCTCTGAGTGGCAGTCAGGTGCAGGGAAGGGAAGGTAGTAATAAACTCAAGGCAGAGGGGTCAAGGTGCAAAGGCATGGGAATGGAGAAGGTGTGCTTCCATGAAAGCAGGAACTAAGTCGGCCACATCCAACATCGTATCCCCAGAGCTTAACACAGCTGCTGGTAACATAGGAAGCACTCTCCATACATTTGAACATTAAATGAACAAATCAATTAACTACCGGCAGGACAGTGTAGCTAATGGAGAGGAGTGATGTGTTGTGTGTGAAACAATAAATCTGAGAGAGACGTAGGGCCAGATTACGATCATTCCTGTAGACCAAGCTCTGAATATTCAGAAAGAAGGAGGAAAGACAGAAAGAAGGAGGCCTTTGGGAAATTTTTAAGTGGACAGGGGACATGACCACATTTGCATTTTTGAAAACCACTATGGGAGCTATGTAAAGGACGAATTAGAGACTGGGAAACCAAGTAAGAGAAGATTGACATAATCCAGGTATAGATGATGAAACCTAATTGGTTTTTTATTTTTCGTTTTTATTGAAGTTTGATTTGCCAACATATAGTATAACACCCAGTGCTCATCCCATCAAGTGTCCTCCTCAGCGCCTGTCCCTCAGTTACCCCATCCCCCCATCCACCTCCCCCCACACAATCCTTTGTTTGTTTCCCAGAGTTAGGAGTCTCTCATGGTTTGTCTCCCTCTCTAATTTTCCCCACTCAGTTCCCCTCTTTTCCCTTATGGTCCCTTTCACTATTTCTTATATTCCCCATATGAATGAAATCATATGATGATTGTCCTTCTCCGATTGACTTATTTCACTCAGCATAATACCCTCCAGTTCCATCCACTTTGAAGCAAATGGTGGGTATTTGTCATTTCTAATGGCTGAGTAATATTCCATTGTATGTGTGGATCACATCTTCTTTATCCATTCATCTGTCGCTGGACATCTGAGCTCCTTCCACAGTTTGGCTACTGTGGACAGTGCTACTATGAACATTGGGGTGCAGGTGTCCCAGTGTTTCACTACATCTGCATCTTTGGGGTAAATCCCCAGCAGTGCAATTGTTGGGTCATAGGGCAATTCTACTTTTAACTTTTTGAGGAACCTTCACACAGTCTTCCAGAGTGGCTGTACCAGTTTGCATTCCCACCAACAGTGCAAGAGGGTTCCCTTTCCTCCACATCCTCTCTAACATTTGTTGTCTCCTGTCTTGTTAATTTTAGCCATTCTCACTGGTGTGAGGTGGTATCCCATTGTGGTTTTTATTTGTATTTCCCTGATCGCAAGTGATGTGGAGCGTTTTTCATGTGCTTGTTGGCCATATCTATGTCTTCTTTGGTGAAATTTCTGTTCATGTCTTCTGCGCATTTCATGATTGGATTGTTTGTTTCTTGGGTGTTGAGTTTCATAAGTTCTTTATAGATCTTGGATACTAGCCCTTTATCTCCTATGTCATTTGCAAATATCTTCTCCCACTCTGTAGTTTGTCAGTTTTGTTGATTGTTTCCTTTGGTGTACAGAAGCTTTTTATCCTGATGAAGCCCCAATAGTTATTTTTGCTTTGGTTTCTTTTGCCTTCATAGATGCATCTTGCAAAAAGTTGCTGTTGCCAAGTTCAAAAAGGGTGTTGGCTGTGTCCTCCTCTAGGATTTTGACGGATTGCTGTCTCACATTTAGATCTTTCATCCATTTTGAGTTTATCTTTGTGTATGGTGTAAGAGAATGATCCAGTTTCATCCTTCTGCATGTGGCTGTCCAATTTTCCCAACACCATTTATGAAATAGACTCTCCTTTTTCCAGTGGATATTCTTTCCTGCTTTGTTGAATATTAGTTGACAATAGAGATGAGGGCCCATTTCTGTGTTCTCTATTCTGTTCCATTGATGAAAACCAGCTGCAAAGAGCAACAGTAAAGACAGGAGAGATGGATTCTAGAGACAACGTGAAGGCAGGATTAATAAGGTTTGGTGACCAGCAGACATGGGCATGAGGAAATGGAAGGGATGCTTGAGTGTCTGGAGGTACCGTTCACTACACTCAAAAAGAGGGAGACCAGGTTTGGGAGAAAGAAAATGAGTTTCATTTTAGACATGTTGAGGGATTGAAGGAACATCAGAGGGGAGATGACCAGCAGGTGGTCAGGAATTCTGTCAGGTCTGGGAGGGGGAAATGTTGATTCATGTCTAAGAGAGCATTAACCACTGACTGAGATCCTGCTTATTCATTCACTCCACAAATATCTAGCTGCCTCTTCAACATCTTCACTTATCTAAAACATACATCAAATTCAACATGGCTCAAACTAAATTCCTTCCTTTTAAAGATTTTATTTATTTATTCATGAGAGACACAGAGAGCGAGAGAGGCAGAGACACAGGCAGAGGGAGAAGCAGGCTCTATGCAGAGAGCCTGACGCGGGACTCGATCCTGAGACACCAGGATCACACCCCAGGCTGAAGGGAGGTGCTAAACCCGCTGAGCCACTCAGGGGCCCCTAAATTCCTGATATTCTCTGGAAAACTTCACTGGCAGCCATCCCCGTATCTCATTTGAGGGAAACTGCATCTTCCTAGTTGCTCAGGCCAAAATTCATGAATGCCTGTGTCCTCAATGTCTCTGCCTCTCATAACTCCAATTCCAATGCCAGCACATCCTGTTGGATGTACCCTCAGCACATATCCAGAAACGTGGCGCCTCCTCACCTCATCCACTGCGGCTCCTCTGATACAATCCACCATTATCTCCGGTCCATATTACTGCAGTGGCCTCTCAACTGGTCTCCTGACTCCACCTTCTCCCTCTCAGGCTTTTCTCACTGTAGCCGCCAGAGAGATCCTATTAAGATGGAAGACCTGACTTCATCTCTCCTGCTACTCTCCCCCCAAGCTCCTTGGATTCCTAACCCAAGAGGCCTTTCTCACTGTTCCCAGTTCATAGCAGCATTCGCCTACCTCTTGCCCCTTGTACTTGCATTCTGTTCCGAAGGATACTCCTTCCCAAGGTAGCTACATCTTTCGTCTTCTTCTCATCCTTCCATAAATCTCACTTTCTTTTGGGGAGTCTCCTTTAACTCCTTATTTAAAAGTATGCTTCCCCAACATCTTTCCCTGATTTTTACCTACAGTACCGATAGTGATTCTGTATTTCATTTATTTTATATATTGTCTTTTTGTTCCATCAGAATGCAGAGAAGTTCCATGAAGAGAAGGATTTTTACTTTGATGAGTAATTTTTCCCCCGGTATATATGATAGCGCTTGACTAGAATATTCTATTCTACAGGTAGAATATCTCCATATTCCATCTCAATCAGTCAATAAATAGTTGCTGGAAGGAAGGAAGGATAGACTGAAGCTGTATGTACTTGGCATTGTTTTAATTATGGACAGAATTATAATATACATGTCCCTGCCCTCCTTGCAGTCTTTTGGCAGAAACAAGACACATTCCCATGCAAAAAGTTAAGGAACTGTACAAATGCATGCTGGAGGCATCTATAATACTATTGTGTTCTTTAGGCTCTTATGAGCTTACGTCTGTGAAAGACTAGAGTGACACCCTCTGTTCTCAGATTTCTGTTTGCTCCACTTAAGGACAACATTGGCCACAAGGCAGACATTTCTTTACTAAGCTCAGCAAAACCTCGTATGTTTTTCAGACATAAAATAAAATTGTGAAATAGCATGTACCATCAAGCTACATATACACCACTTTGTTCTATAGTCATTTATCTTACCTTCTTTTTGTTTGATGGACTTGTTAGAGGAAAGTACTTTGTCAGGTGAATATTGAGACATTTATAATTGAACAGTTCTTTTTATTTGGGTCTCCCTTTAAATCCTTGTCAGTTGAATATAAGAGACTCTTCGCATAAGATTCCTGCATTTCATTCCTGCTTCTACTTTCAACCTTCATATTTCTCATCTTTAGTCCTCAAAAATTGAAATATGGTAGCAATTGAGTAAAAACAAAGCAGCAGATCTCTGGTTTGGAGAGTCTGTCAGTTTATCTGTTGTATAAAGTATGGTGATAAATGTACATTCTTAAGTACATGACAGTAACTGTATAGTAAACGTACACTGTGGTAAGAAACATCCAGCAGAGGCCTAGATTTAATCTCTATAATGTATTCATGTAATAAGTTATTCATTCATTTATTAATTCAAATCTGTAAATATTTATTCACTATGTGCCACTGATGGGCAAGGTGCTATTGATGAATGAATGACTAAGACATAGCTGTCTAGGTGGCAAGAAAGACATTGCACAGCTGAATACAAAGAGAAAGCTGTCTTAATGGGAGGTGCCCAAGGTGCAATAAGGATACAAAGAGATCGTCACATGAGAGACCTGTTACTGCTTTCTTTGCCAACTAAAGGTGGAAAGAACTGATCTTCTCTTCATGGAAACAACAGCCAAAGGTTATTTCACTTTCTATGAGTTTTGTGTTTTTTTCCCTTCTTAATAGGACAACCAAGGAAAGGACATCAAAATTTATTTATTAAGCACAATCTTTGCCATGAAATTGTGTTTGAGAGAGATGCAAAAAAGAAACAAAACAGGTTTATAGACTTCAAGGATCTTGAGAAGTACAGATAAGTATATCAATCAATGTATAATTAAGTATTGTTTACATGTCTTAGTGGAGTAGATCAGGGTCTCTCAACCTTCACAAATCCCTTCAGGCATCTTGCTATAAAGGACAGATTAAAATTCAGCAGGTCTGAGGTGAGGCCTTGAGATTCTATGGCTCCAACCATCTCCCAGCCAGTGTCAATGCTGCTCATCATTTGACAACACATTTAGTGACAAAGATAGAAACAAAAAAGGGCCCAACAACTTTCGAGATGCGGACTTAAATATCTAGGAAAATACATCTCAAAAAAAATGAGACTGGAGTCAGGCCCTGAATGAAAAGGATCAGAAGAAACAGACTGGAGGAAAAAAAGAAGTAAACTGAGTAACCAAAGCAAAACAGCGGAAGATACATTCTGGGAGAGTGAACAGAAGACTTTTCACAGGGCAAAGAATTCCTATGGGGGAGTATTAGACAATACAGATGGGATGATCAGTTGGATCATACTGTGGGAAGGTTTTGTCTGCCAAGCTGCAGACTAAGGGATTTATCCTATGATCAAATGGACACCAATGGAATTTGGAGGTGGGAGGAGAGTAACATAATTCACTTTACATTTTAGAAACATTAATCAGGTAAGTATTATTACTCTAGTTTAAGGATGAGGCAGCAGATGCACTGGCTTAGAAATACAGTGATGGAAATAGAAAGAAAAGAATCTGTGCAAGGTGAGAGGCTCTAAAGAAAGATGCAATCTTTGCCAAAAAGCCTCTAGATCCTCCAGTGGACATGGTAAACACTTTAAAGGAAGAATTGATAAGACTCAACGAATAAACTACGAAGAATGAAGAAGTTGAAGACCACAATGACTCAAACCTCAATAATAGAATGGCCATTAAAACAAATGATTGAAAAGAGGCTAAGTTTGGTGAAGGAATAGATGAGTTTGGATTTAGCTATTGGAAGTTTAAAGTGATAGCAGAACTCCACACGGAGACTTCCAGCAAACTGTTATTACCCTGAGGTGGAGATCGGGGGAGTAGTTATCACTACAGACAAAGACACTGGAAAAGTCAGAAGTGGTGATGATGAAAACAGTGAGGCAAGGGTAGGCCCCCAAGACACACACTGGAGAGGGCTGAAAGCAGAGGGCCAAAGACTAGACTTACAGGTATGTCCTTATTTAAGGAACAGAAAAACAATTGAAAAAAAAATTTTGTCTTTGAAATTTTTCAAAGACAAAAAAAATTTTTTTTCAATAGTCCATTATCAGGGTAGTGTCTACACTGAACCATACCTTTTGACCCATAGGACTGTTGACTTTGGGAATGTCTGAATACATTTGTATTCCCTTCTTGGCAGAGTCAATGCTAGGCTTTTCCTGATGTGTTTTCAGAAGGCATGAGATCTAGCCCATTTTATATCCTAGCCACCCTGTGGCCTCGTCACCAGTCAAAAGGGATAAAAATACTACAGTACTCCCAGGTGTTATTTAAAAAATGAAATTAAGAAAATTTTTAAATCATAAATTTCAATGAAGCCTTCTCAAACTCATGAAGAGTAAATGTAATTTATATGCCATCCTCAAGCTATGCTCAACTTAGATTACCAGGAGAAAAGACAAACAGATTTATTTTCCTAACTTAAAGTAACCACATCGAGGTTTTTAAATCGTATTCACCAGATTTTATCGAGGGCTTGTGGTATGCTCAGTACTGTGACGGCAGCACACCAGATACAGAGTTAAAATCAGCATGAGGCCTGATTCGGATCTGGTAAGAAAGAAGAGAAACAGAAGTCGCGAATGATAAAACATGAATCAATATGTTACAAATGCCATAAGACCTAAGTGAACCCAGTCCAAGTGATGCTAAATTTCTGGCTAAGGGAGAGAGGAAGAAGGCCCTGAATTAGGGTAAAACTGTGACAGATGGAGAGGAAAGGAAGGGCATCCCATGCAGGCCCAGGGGGAAGAAAGCACAGACAGGGCTTGGACAATGGCAGGGAGCACAGTTAGCCTGGAACATGGAACAATTAGGGGAGCAGCAGGAGACAGATTGTGAAGGGCACAGATGCCAGGCCAAGGAGTCGGGACTTTGTTCTGTGGACAGTAAAGCATGATGAGGGCAACAAAGGACCTAGAACAAAGTAACACAATGGGAACCCTACTTAAGGTGGTTCAGCAAAAAGGGTGGGCTTTAGGGGACAAAGAATGGAGATAGTAGGATGAGCAAAATAGACGGATATTTCTAAGTTGCTCATTAAAGCAGAGGACAGCAGTATTCTATGAAAACCACTACAGGCATCTCCTTCCCCCGAAAATTAATTTCAACAGGAACACGGAATTCACCCCGCTCTTTTCCTAATAATCTGTGTTTTAGAGTTGAATATGAAGTTCCAAAATAGATACACTGGGCATGGAAGCCAGGAAGACTGGCCAGGACAGAAAGCCACATGCCAGCTCTAGGGAGTCAGGGCAGAAAGGTGAGGGGTAGCGCAGCAGAAGCGGTGATTCTCACCTGCTGGGGACCGTAGGTTCCTTGGAGACTGCACATAGTTCATATACATGTGAAATCCTGCATGCAGTTTCAGGGGTTCCTGGATCCCTTGAGCTCTATACATGGGCACCAGACACTCATATTAAGAAATCTCTGAGCTGGAAAAGACAAAATTAAGGATGCCCCAGAAGCACCATGAGAAGGGGCATCTAAAAACCCACAATTACAGAAGTTGAGATTACCTACCCCAGATGTTTCCAGTGAGGCTCCCTGCTACAATCACCTGGGGTTATTCCCATGGCACAGTCAGACCTTTTGGAGGGATTCGAAAATCTGAAATTTTAACTGAGGTCATTTTGAAATCTCTAATCTAGTTTCTGTGGGCTATAAACCCTTTGTAGGCAGATGGAGCACTCTGCTGTTTCTAAAGACCTTAGTAGAGATCTTTTGATATGTCACTATGGGGCAGAACACTGTGGCGCTGAACCACTTAAACCTGACCTTCTCAGTTCAGCTTCATTTGTGACTTTCACTTCATCTCTCACACAACGTGGCCATGGTGCCCTCTTAGAAGACAACCATTACTTCCTTCAGCCTTTCCCACTCCCAACCTTCCCACTGTGCTTGTAGTTATAGTTTCCAGCCCCATCATCATCATCATCATCATCATCATCATCATCATCATGGCTCTTGACTTCTCAGGGCTTACTGCTAATCTCAGCATCCTAGAGGCTATCTCTTGAGAACGAGGCATTCTGGAGTCTCTACTGGATACCCTCCTCCAATTCCAGGGTGACTCATTCAGAAAGCCCCAGGGATCAGGAAATAGGTAGATTCCCTTAACTGACCCTTGACCTCTACATTATTTCCCGCCCATTTCTCTGGCTCTGCGGAAGCAATGGAAATAGCTAAAGACCAAAGGGCTAAAGAATAAGAAGGCAGGCGATTTAAAGCAAGCCTCTGCTGTCCAGCATTCCTGGGGTATTTCGGGAAGAGACCCTATGGCAGAGTCGAGCTTTCTTATTCAGCAGCCAAGCTGAGCCACTTTGGAGTGCTGGGGACCAAGAAGGCTCACCACAACCTCAAAGAGTCAAAAGTGAAAATGTGAGGATCGAGCAAATTCCTTGACTTTGTACCTCCTAGCTTTGTGTTTTCTTGGGTAGGTGGGTGGGGTACCAGTGGCTAGCAGGGTCTGGTTTGTTTGGAACGGAAGAGTGCAGGTGGCTGCACCTAGGAAGCAGCAGACACCGAGAGGCACTGTCTTCACATGATTCCAAATGCTTTAGGTTTCCCAACCGCTTAAAAATGGTTCATGCTTGCACCTCAGCCTTCCAGAATATCATATATTATTCTGTTCCTGATGTAGAGGAAAGAGAAAGGATGGGAAGTCAGGCAAGTGAGTGACATGAGTCACTTACCATGTGCCTTTGTGTCTCTTACTTACTCTCCCAAGAGCTTCTTTTTTGTGTGGATTTTCTTTTGTTTGTTTGTTGTTTTGGTGAAATGGGCATAATTACCCCTCCCTTATCAGGTTGTTGTGAATCTTAATGTGATCCATGATACAAAGCATCTAGCAAAGTGTCTGGCTCTGAAGCAGCACTCAATGTCATTTCCGTGCCCATCCTCAGCTCCATCATCCAGATCACTGGTTCCTCAGTTTACATTGCAAGGTGCTAGGACTTAGAATCTACCCCTGAATATATCCATACCTACAAGTCCAGAGCATAATCCAACGATAAGAAGCTAGGTGATTCACTTAACCACTTAACACCTCAGTTTCTTCTCTTAAAATGATGGGTTTGTATGAACCCCCCCCCCCGCCCTGCCTCCAGCTCTTCCCCTCACTGGTTCTTCACGAGAGGTAAACCAACCCTATCTGAGTTATTACTGTGCAACACATGCGGCTACAGCTGTGTCCTAGGTTGAAACCACAGAAAACAGCCCACTAAAAATTAAAACAGAAGGGAAAGTATTTAAGGATAAACAGCAGGAGACCTAACCATTACAGCCGGGTAGAAAGATACAGAGAAGAGAGATAATGCTAAACTACTAAACTACAACTGAAGTGAAGGTGGAAATTACAGCAACAAAAGGCATTACCAGCCCAAAGGCTAACAGATCCTGTGATGTGAGACAAAATGTCATTTCCAAAGGTTTTTAATAATTGTGCTTCTGCAAGATTTGTAATTACAGACATGAATAATCCTCGGCATGTATCAGTTCTAAAGATAGAGGCTGTTATTCTGTTCCAGATGAAGAGCTAAAGAATAATCTCACACCGGTTGGTACATGACAAGGCAGTAACAACCAGACAATTAGGACAATGCATCAGCAGAATTGGAGTCGCAATACCCCGTATCCAGATGCTGAATCCATCAGCAAGGAAAGGACATCATCACCACATGAGTGTCAGAAGTCTCCAGATAAAAGGAAAGTGTATCACGCAAAGGATGAGGACATTACTGCACAGAGTAGACCAGTCACCACTTCGCTCCTACCTGAATAACTCTCAAAGGTGACAAAGGATAGTTTTATTTTTAAAAGGCAGCCAAGAAAAATATTTTTAAGTGAGGGGGATGGTGGATAGAAAATGTAGGGGCGCCTGCATGGCTTGATCGGTTAAGTGTCTGCCTTCAGCTCAGGTCACGATCCTGGGGTCCTGGGATGGAGCCCTGCGTCAGGCTTCCTGCTCAGCGGAGAGTCTGCTGCTCCCTCTCCCTCTGCCCCTCCCTGCAGACTCGTACTTGCTCGCTCGCTCTCTCTCTCAAAGAAATCTTTTTTTAAAATTTATTTTTAATGTAAATCCCTTAATGTTGAATTACTGGTTTGCCTGTGAACGCTGTTTTGTTGGGCTTCTCTATGGTTTATAACATTTACTGCTTATAGTAGGCGATCAGCAAACCAGATAAATTTAAGAGACGAGGAGTTAGATTGCTTTCAGGTGGAGTCATCCTTGGACCTGCTTTCTTTCTCTCGCACCCCACCTATACTTTGTCAGGAAATCTGTCGACCCTGCCTTCAAAGCATATCCAGGATGGAAACTACTTCTCAGTACCATCACCACCACCCAGAACTAGGACTGTGGGCTCCCTACACCTCTCCTTACCCCTCCGTAGTCTATTCCCCAAAATGGCAGCCAGAGTGATGGTTTCCACTCTTCTGCTCAAAACCCTTCAGTGGCTCCCCATTTCACTCGGAGCAAAAGACAAAATCCTTCTTCATTGGCCTGTAAGGCCCACAGGGCTTCCTCTTCATCTGCCCTCCTGTTCCTCACTGCCAACACAGCAGTCTTTCTTCTCCTACACTCCAGGAGAAAGCTCCCAACTTGGAAATTTTGCATTGACCATTGCTTCTGCCTGGAAGTTTCTTCCCTAAACATCCATCACACATTCTCACTTCACGTGAGAGTGTACTCACATTGCACTTTTTCAATGAGATGAAACCTAACCACCCTTAAAATTACAGCTGGCTACTCCCATCTTTGATCTGCTGTTCCTGTGACTCCCTGGTTCCTTCATCTTTCTCTGCTTATCACCTTCTGACATCCTTATTGAGTTTCCTATTTTTTATCATTTGCTTTTTTGTCTCTTCATTGTCTTTGTCTTTGTCTCTTCACTAGGGGGCAGGGACCTTTGTTTTGTTCTCCAGTATAAACCAAATGCCTAGAACAGTGTCTGGTACACAGTAGATGTTTATAATTATTTGGAAAATGAATGAGTAAATATAACAGAAAATCCAACTCAAACTGGCTTCAACCAAAAGGAAATACTGTCCCATATAACTGGAAGTTCAGAGGTGTGTGGGGACGTCAGGAGAAGCTCTGCTTCCCTGTGATTCTTCTAGGTCAGTTATTTCATCGGGCTGAAAACGAAATGGTTGCACAAGTTCTAGGACAAATTTGGGGTGGCCCAGGCCAGAGCAGGTGGACAGGATAGAGGATAACTCTTTGATATTATCTTTTAAGAGTGAAGACACTTTAGCTAGAAGCCCCAGCAGACTTCTGCTAGCATCTGATTGGCCCAAATTGAACCAGTCTTTATTGTCAGGGGGATGATGTGCAATGCTTTGCCTCCCTGGGAAGAGGGATGGAAAAAGCAGAACGGATTTAGCTAAGACTAATCAAAACCCACCTCAACCACATGGTCACCTCACAATGGGGGAGAAGTGCGATAGATAGATAAACCTAGTGTCTACTTCTCAAAATTAACCAGATAAGACAAACAGGCAAACAGAAGGAATCGAGGAAAAGATTTGGTCAAAATAGAGATACTGGAAAACTGAACATTCTGAAAGCATCTCAATTGATTTTACTGGTGGTGATGCTCTGAATTCAGTAGCATATGAGCTTAATGACATTTTGGACTTGCCTGGGAGTATTGGAAGTGTTTTTGTGAACTGCACAGAAGCCCTGCTCGTGTGTGACAGTCTCACGCCATCCCTGCTGATCCATATTCACACAGTAAATATGTTTAGGACTGAATATGAAACAAATTTGTTATTGATTCTGGTTTCACTGGAAACCAAATATAATGAATATTCTATACTCTTACAGTTTGTAGATGGAGAAAAGGTGACTGAAATATATAAACACTCTTTACTTGTTAAATGCATGATGTGGGATGAGATGGAGACATATGGGACGTAGAATATGAGATTTCTGCAGTTTTGCTTCTGCATAAAACACACAGAAAAGCTTATTACTCCTGCTGATTTCCAGTCAATGATCATTCCTCCTGGGATTTGGCAAGAGTCTATCTCTGCTATCTGTTGAAAAAAGTCATAGAGAATGGGAAAAACTTCTCTAATCAAATTGGAAAGCTAAACAATTTCTGAGGGAGGAGTGATTAAGAATAAAGTTTTAGACATAGTTTGTATGCACAATTTCAGGCAAACAGTGGGCAGATTATAACAGGATTATATCTATTCATACTGTGAGTGGGACTTCATGGAAATAATTTATTAGCAGATTCCTATACATAAACTCCCATGCAAGTGATACAGTGGAGATCTTAATCTCTTAAATCCATATAGCAAAAGAAGAATTTGAAATTTTTAACTCCAAAATTATTTCATTCTATTCTTTGGCTCTCTGGGTCATTTTGGAGTCTTTTGTTTGTTTGTTTTCTTATCAGTCAGAGGGAACAGAGTAAGGATAGGGACACAGTTTTTAAAATTGTTACTATATTTCTTAGATTGCAGGTATATATAAGTATATATGTATATATGTATGTGTATATATACTTATATATATATATATATATATATATACAGTTGTGTTAGACAAAATAATGGCCTCCAAAGATACATATGTCTTAATCTCCATATCCTATAAGTATGTTAAGTAACATGACAAAAATGTATTAAAGTTGCAGATGGAAATAAGTCTGTTAAACAGTTGACTTTAAAATAAGGATATATTCAGGGCACCTGGGTGGCCCAGTCAGTTAAGCATTTGCCTTTTGCCCAGGTGATGATCCCGGGGTCCTGGGAGCCCCATGGCAGGTTCCCAGCTCAGCCGACTTTTCCCTCTCCCTCTGCCCCTCCCTCCTGCTCATGCACTCACACACTCTTCCTCTCAAGTAAATAAATAAAATCTTTTTAAAAAATAAAATAAGGGGATTATTTTGGATTATCCCAGTGGTCCCAAAGTAATCACAAGGGTTCTTGAAAGTAAAAGAGAGTATAGGAAGAGGGAACCAGAGAGATGGCCCCATCAGCCTGAATTTGGTAGCTTTGAAGATGAAGGAAGATGGAGATAAGCCCAGGAAATCAGACAGCCTCTAAAGAAGGAAAGTGCAAGGGAATGTATTCCCCTCTAGAGCCTCCAGAATAGAATACACCTTGCTGACTCCTTGATTTTGCCCAGTAAAATCCATGTCAGACTTCTGAACTGCAGAACTGTTAGAAAATAAATTTGTGTTGTTTTAGGCCATTAATTGTGTAGTAACTTGTTACAGCAGCCATAGAAAACTAATACAGCTATCATTTTATAGAATCACATATTGCAAACAGAAAGGTATTGAAATAGCCTTGAGTCTGGAATGTTCTTAGATGCTTAACGAAATAGATTAAAAGTTGAACAGGATCCAGTCCAATCTGCCTTATCAAACCAGAGCACATTCCAGGAACTGAGCTTTGCTATCTGTTATGGACACTTCAAGAAAGTGTACTCCCCAATAATCACAAACCGGAAGACTGCTGAACAGAATGTACCACTGTGAGAATGTAAAAGGAAACAAGAATTTTATTTGCCTCTCATACAGAGGCAGATTCTTATTTCTACATTCTCTATTTGCCTGAATGTAAGAAATATTTGCCTTCTTTTAAGACTATGAAGTTTCTTGATTTGAACTCTAGCATTTTGGGATGAGTTTTGGCATTGTTTCTGACATTGACTTTCATATTTAAAGATAACTGATAGGGATCGTTACCTTTTGGGGTGCTTGATGCATAACCATTCCATGTATATTGAACAAACACTTATTTGTTCATCGCCCTAGGCAGTGGAGTACAATGGTGAATAGTCTACATTCAACCCTTGTCTTCCCATAACTTAAAGTCTAGTGGAGACTGCAGACTCTTACGAAGGTCATCACAACACAGTGGGAAGTGCTATAATAAAAGGACGCTTTGCTGAAGGGCACCTAACCCAGTCTTGACAAAGAGGAGGTGGTGAATAGCTGAAGGCAAGGATTTTAGAGAAAGCAGTCCCTTTGGCACTTCCTTCATCACATGGCTGATTTATGTTTGCAGAGCCAGGCCTTGTTCTTCTGTCTCTTTCTCCTGCTCAATTTGAATCCCTTGCTCACCCTGTTCTTGGCTGTAGCATGGCATATTGGCCATTCAGCACATGTTGTTAAGGAGGAATTCAGAACATTCTTCAAAATTATGGCTCAGTATGTTTTTTAAACTACCCTACAGGTGTAGCTTTGGCTTTTCATTCTGAAACTTGCTATGCCACAGCTGGCCAAAAATCCGTTTGCTATCCTTTCCCTATTTTTATATCTTGCCCATAACATTTTGCTAATTCCTAACACAAAAAAAATGGTATTTGTCTTTAGGTTAAATATTTTATTTTTCTAGGTATAAAATAATATGACTTCATTTTAGAAATCTGGGAAATTATAGAAAATAAAGAAATAGTATCTGTCACCATTTTTCTGTTGCCCTCAGTTTTTTTATACGATCAATCCTCATTATTCACAGATTCCATATTTGCGAATTCACCTATTCAGTTAAACTTAATTGTAACCCCTGAACAAAACTCTCAGTGCTTTCTCAGTCAGTCAGGGGCCTGGGCACATGCCAAACAGCAAAAGTATTGAGACCCACCACACACATTCCCAGCTGGGGATGCTGAGGTTGGGCAGGGCGATGCTCTGCCTTGTTTCAGCTCTCAGGCTGTAAACTAGTATCCTTTTTGTAGTCTACTTAGTGCCATGGGTTTTTTTTTTTTTTTTTTTGCATTTTTGTGCTTTTTTTGGTGATTTAACTGTTTAAGATGTCCCCCTAACCCCCAGCATAGTGCCAAAGTGCCCTCTTGTGTTCCTAAGCACATGGAGAAAATATGTGTGTTAGATAAGTTTCGTTCACACATAAGTTACATTGCTGTTGGCTGTGAGCTCAGTGTTAATGAGTCAACAATATATATTAAATAAGGTGTCTTTAAACGTAAACCCACATAAAACAACGGTATCTATTGATCAGTTGGCGGAATCATTGTGACCAGAGGTTGTCTTTTCCCTCAGAGCAGTAATTCAGTATTGGCTAACTCCGTATTCATAGGTATAGAACATAACTAGTGCAGATATTAAGAATCTACTGTATTTTCTTTATGCCAAAAAAGAAAAGAGAAACCATAACATATGTTTGTTTTTGTATCCTACCTTTTTTTTTCACTTAGCCTATATTCTGAACTCTTTTCAATGCTATTACATATTTTTAAGATATGATCTTAATAATGTATTCAACCAAATGGATCTCCTTGATTTAGTTTCCCTCTTGCTAGATGTTAGGTTATTTCCAAAGATCATTCTTAAACCTAACGATTTCATGTTTTTCTTTCATTCATTCATTCAATAAATATTTATTGAGTACCAACTATATTTCAGGCCTCATGCATAAGGATGCAAAAATAAACAGGACGGATATCTATCCTCAGGGGTCTCTGTCCTCCTGAAGCCTGTAATCAGTTGAGAGGGACAGATAATAAACATTTACACAAATAATTCATTAGAATAGTAATAAATGCTAGTAGGGACAAGGACAGAAAGCTACAAAAGCACACAAGAAAGCCTGATCTTGATGAGGGAATAGTTCTCTAATAAGTGACATTTTCAACTAACCCCTGAAAGAACTCAGGACCAAAATGTACTACACTCCTACATGAGAGATAGAGGGAGAGGGTTTTTCTTCTCTCCTCCTCACCATCCCCACAGCACAAGCCAATGGTGCATCAGTAGACTTCACCCTCATGGGCACGTGACCACCAGGGTCAGTCACCCATCTGGGTGCCTACCCACACCCAGTACCACTCGATCGTCCACCCCCACCCCTAGAACGAAGAAGGGTAGGGAAAGCATCAGGCTAGGCTAAAGGGTATGTCTGCCTGGATGGGATCTGGTACAGCAGACCCCACAGGACTAGGCTGGCAGAAGAGGGATGTAGGTGTATAATGTGTGAACACATCAGTAGTATTCAAGTCAAGAACCAATTAACACCATTAGTTGACCTCATTCCACATCTTAAAGACAGCATTACTTGAAGAGGTCCAAGTGTCCGCTTTGCCAGAAAATGTTTTACACCATTTTCTTTGTGAATATTTCTCCAAGAAGTGTGTACACTGAACTCGAAGCAACGTGAACATCAAGGAATTGAGATGTGCAAAGCTTAATTATTTGAGGATTATTGGGGAGTATCAGCCTGAATTATGTCAAGCAGAATTTAAAAGAAATGCAACTTGTACTTTCATAAGTGTTGACATCAAGTCTTAACTACTAACTAGCCATTGCCACTAGAGGTCCCGCCTGCCCGACTTCAACAGATGAGCGTTCTTTTTAACTAGTCCCTGAGTGGTGTGATTTGTTAACACATACCACTTAAGTGCTTGGAAATACTTATTCTTTCAAAAAAGATTAACTGCAGTAATCTTTGGCGCACCACGAATTTGCTTAGCAAATTCTCTCAGCACAAAAGAAACTTCAGCTAAATCGTTATCAATTCAGAAGCAGAAATACCCAAATTAGTATGCAATGCAAAAAGTTAACTTCTATCCTGAAGGCCTTGACATCCAGAATGCAAATTAATGGTGACTTATTTACCAGCTATACACTGTGATTCTCTAAAAATACTACAATGACAAGATATGCATTAATCCTAATAAGGGGGATCCCTGGGTGGTGCAGCGGTTTGGCGCCTGCCTTTGGCCCAGAGCGCGATCCTGGAGACCCAGGATCGAATCCCACATCGGGCTCCCGGTGCATGGAGCCTGCTTCTCCCTCTGCCTATGTCTCTGCCTCTCTTTCTCTCTCTGTGACTATCATAAATAAATAAATAAAAATTAAAATATATATATATATATATATAAAAAATCCTAATAAGGTTCTCAAAAGCATCTTTACAGAAACTTCAAATTCCATACCCTCTGGGCTCGAATTAGCTAATGCTCACCTTAAGAGTGACAGTTGGAAGCCAATTTGGCACTTTACCCAGCTTTCTAACAGTCCTTAGGTGAAAAAGGGAAGAAAGATGTTAGTTACAAAATCAGCATCAGAGTTCATAAACATTTGCCTTTTTGTTTTCCGTGTAGTCTAGTTGAGATTCACTCTTTCCCAGAGTGTGTTAGAAAGAGGCCCCCACCACCACCACCACCACCACCACCACAACCTTCTCAGCAAGGTCTTCTCCACTCATTGCAAATGGCAAGCACACTTCCACTTTGCTCAATCCTTAGGTCTCCACGAAGAGCTCCATGTTCCATAACCTCACAAAAGGTTCATCCCCTGCTGTGCCTTTGTCAGTATCTTTAGCTGTCCTTCCAAGACATTGTTCAGGTTCTGTGACATGATCTATTCTTAGTGAACCCATGCTGGGGAGTCTTAAACCCTCACATTTTCATCCAAGTGACTCCATAGTTTGGCCTAAGTATAAATAACTGCAATTTGTATATGTTTTCCCCACCAAGGATGGATTTTAACCTTTGCATTTGTAGGAAAAGCACTTATTCTGTCTCAGGTTTTCCTGAGCCCCTTTCTTTTTCTATCCATGACACTTGAAGCAGTGGTTCTCAGCCCTAGCTGCACATGAAAATCACCTGGGGAGCTTTTAAAAAGCACAGATACCTGGACTTCATCCCATATCAACTGAATCAAAATTCCTGTGATTAGGGCATTGGTATTTGTTATAGCTCCTAGGTGAAATATCCAGCTAGGGTTGAGAACCAGTGCCCATAAGTCAGTTAGGATTGTTTTGCTCACATAACTTGATTGAAGTGATCAAAGATTTTTAAGAAAGGTATCCCATTGAAATCCATGAGAATTCAATATATGTTAATAATGTCACTTTATGTTTTCTGGAAATTTTAACATTTTATAGTGCTCTCACAACTCATTTGCTGTTTGCATAGCCAATCAATATTTATGAAATACATATCAGGGACCATACTAAGTGCTAAAACAAAAAAGATGAAGAAACCATGATTCTTACCCTTCAGAGACAAGTGAATGAAATCAAAGATATGCTTCCACACTAATTGCAGGTGCCATCTATAGAGTATAATAGAAGTCCAAGGAAGGAGTCATCTAATATACCTGGGAGGTTTGGGAAATGACTCATGCAGGTGATTACTCCTTTGCTGAGTCCTAAAAGATGAGTAGGGGGTCTCCAAGTGGAAGGCAGGGGGCCGAGAGAGATTTCAGGAATTTCAGGCATAGGAAGTAGTATAAGCAAAGACAATGAAGCTATGAACATACTGACATATTTGGTTAATTAGGTAGCAGGGGAGGCAGGGGCAAGAAATAGGTCTAGAGAGTTCACAGGGAACTTAATTCTACACTAAAGAATTTGAACTTACTCTTGGAGGCCACTGGCCTGCCAACATATTTTTTTAAAGATTTTATTTTTTTATTCATGAAAGACACAGAGAGAGAGAGAGAGAGAGAGAGGCAGAGACACAGGCAGAAAGAGAATCAGGCTCCCTGCAGGGAGCCCCATGCAGGACTCGATCCCAGGACCCCAGGATCATGACCTAAGCCAAAGGGAGATGCTCAACCACTGAGCCACCCAGGATCCCCCACCAACACTTTTATCACACACCAACATTTTGTAACACATACATTGTTGGAAGTTTAGCAAAACTTCCAACATATGTTTGTTTATTTATAATTTACCTATATGTAATGCTATGTTAATTACAAAACATATACCAAAGATAGAAATTTTTTAAAGGCCAATATTAAAAATAACTATAAATGGAAGTTCTGATATTGTCCTCCTTCACTCCAGTGAATCACCTTGCACATCCCTGGAGTATATACACCCCACTTTGAGATCACTACAACAGACAGGGAGAGTAAGCAGGTGTGACTTGATCTATACTTCACAGAACATGTGAGGTGGATAGGGCCAAAAAAAAAAAAAGGAAAACTAAGCCCCAGAGACATAGAAGGACTTGTCAAGGTCATGCAACTAGTTACAGCATAAAGGATGAGGACTCACACTGAAGATCCAGGCCAACATTCCTCCTATTACCTCACATTACCTACCTGAGCTGTACTCCTCACCACAATTTCTGTGAAGCCAAGAGCCTTGGGACATGGTATAGCTGTGTATTCAATGATGTGATCCTTCCTTGTCTTTCCAGAACCTGAGAGATTCTGACAAAGGAATCACAAAACACCATTGGATGAGGCTGAATTAGTACCATTCTATCAAGATCTAGGAAGGGAGTCATTTATCTGAATGAATGAGGAATAGAATGGTCTTATTAACAAAGAGCTACCAGGTACATGAAAGAATAAATTATCAACATTTAAAGAAGGCAACATGGCATGACAGGTGGAGAGAACACTGGCTTTCGAGTAAGGGGTCTGAGTTCTAATCCTAACTCTGCTACTTAATATGCCTTGCGTGAGCTTGGTCAACCTGCTTAATCTTACTCACCCCTGAGGGGCTGAATAATTTCTACCCCTAAGACTGATGTGAATATCAAATAAACTTTCAATAGCTGTTCTTTTTCCTCCCCTTGCTCAACAAATAGAATACCGTAATTGGACTAACCATTAAAATTGGACTGAACATTGAATATAATTCCATCCAGCTCAGGCCATGCAGAATGCATTTTAGGAAATTCTATTAAATTCTATTATTATAAATTAAAGAAATGCTCACTTCTTGTTGGAAAGACTATTGACTCAACTAGTTTTTTTTCTATATAAAACAATAGCTACCATTTACTGAAGGCCTACTAGATTCCAGGAAGGAATTAGTAGTCTACATATAATATTATGTAGTAGTAGTCTTCATTAGTAGTCTACATATATAATATTTAATTTTCACAGCACAACTTGCAGCAAGTATTATTGTCTTTGTTTTATAAATGAAGTTAATTGGTAGAGGCCCCCAACTAGAATCCAGTCCTATTTGTTCCAAATATTCTCCATTAATTTTCACATTAGGCTAAAGAGTATGGATCTAAAACCCCATTTCACAAACTCTTTCACAGAACACTAGCTTCCTGCAATGTAAACATTCATTCCAGGGTGAAGACTGTTCACCATAGCTGCATCTGAGAAGTTCACCAAAACACTCTGTATTATTAAAGATTCTGTGAAGCTCCACAGGGAGGAAACCAATTTATTTTTATTTAACCCAAATTTCTCAAATGTATTTGACCATGAAAATTTTTCTAGTTTCCAGGAATACATATTAACATCAGCGAGGAACAAATACTCGATAACCAGGAGTTTAGGAAATGCTTATCCAAAGAAACTATAGGACAACTTTGATTTGATATGTCGATATTATCAGAAAGCCAAAGACAGATGAAACATTGTTTTCCTAACCCTTCGGAAGATTTAGTAGGTATAGAACAGGGAAGATTATATAGCTCTTTTTCTATAGCAACAATTCCACACAGTTAAGCCTTTAGTCTGCACTGCCTGCCACTCATCAAGCTTGGTCACTTTCACAAATACAGAATTTATTTTAGAAAGATAAAACTAAATGTATTAGGATTCCAAACATCCAGGAATTATACTATCCTATTCAGGTGAGCTTTTCAGAACAGAAGGAATGACTGCACTGCATATCAAACAACTCATGAGAGAAAACATCTCTTCTTATACAAGTGGCTATGACTAAAGAAATCTTGCTCCTTATAAAGAATTCTCGCTGGTAGAAGTGCAGGGCTGATTGATGAGTGCTGCCTACCACAGTAAGGAAATTGCGAAGAGAAACTGCACACAAAACTGAGAAGAGCACACTGTGCTAATCTACAATTCCCCGTGATACCCTGCAGAGGTCTGGAGGCTGTAGAGGAAGGACATGACAAAGGGGAGAAATCGGAGAGAGATGGGAGGGGGTCGTCACCAGTGACAGCCAGGAGGGCTGAGGTTGGTGCATGTATGCCTCGATTGCACTGAACTTTGTTGAGGCAGCTGCTGAACAACACAATATAGATTTAGAGCTTGTTGAGATCAGACGCACAGGTGTGTCCCTTCCCAGTGATCCACAGAGGCTTTGAGAAAGTACAAGCAGGGTCATCAATTTCTATCTGGGAAGAGTGCCAAAATATGTTTTCCCAAAAGAAATGAGAATTTTGGTTTAGAATGTTGAAAAGCCAATCCGAAAATGGAGGTTAAGCTTGAGGGCTAGATGTGGTGATGAAGGGCAGTATTAATTGAGAAAGCAGCTCCAAATGACTTTCCCTTCCTATCACATACAAAAGTGTCTAGGAAATACCTGGCAACATAATAAGCCAAGTTTGGATTCTCTCTTCCCCCCAGAGACCAAAAAAAAAAGTGTAACAAGATACCAATATAAATTTTAAAACAGTAAATTATATCTATCTATGTTCTATCTTAAATGGTAAAGACTTCACCTATCTCTGAAGTATGCAGAGTCACTATTTGATGAAGATCTATTATCCTCGAATATAATCCTAATAGAAAAAAAGGAGAAAGGGGTCTCTATTAACTTGCTGCTTGGTATTTACCCAGAATCTCAAATTTGGTTCTTTAGTCTTCCCTTTATTCTTATATAAAGAAGTCATCTACTTTTAATACTAGATAAATTCCCAGATCATAAGAAATGAATTTTCCCTTTTGGCCAATGACCAGAGGACCTCAAATTCCTCTAATTTTAACATTCTACTTCAGTTTTGTTCAAAATAGACTGAGTTTGAAAGATATTGTTGATTAGGCTCTATATTTAAAGTATAACGGGATGTTAAACTTTACAGAGCATTTATCAACAGCTCAAGTCACCAGTGTCCATGATGGACAGAATCAGGTTGATTTCACTTCCCAGGGTAGGAGAGTAGCCTAACAACTCTGATTATCCTCAGGCTATTGCTTCTGGTGCCTTAAAAGCCATTCCTGAAACGTCATTTGCTGTCACCTTCATTTTCTGCCAAAAATACCAACATGATAAACTTCTGAATTGCCCCACTAGAAAAAAAAAAAAGAAGCAGCAGCAGCAGAAAAAGAAAGAAGACGAAGACGAAGACGAAGACGAAGAAGAAGAAGAAGAAAAGAAAAAAAAGAAAAGAAAACAAGTGCCCAAATTTACACCACATCATTTTTCCATAATAGCTTTATTAAGATATAATTCACATGCCATCAAATTTAATCTTTTATGGGGTACAATCAGGTGGGTTTTAGTATATTCATAGAATTGTGCAACTGTCACCACTATCAAATTTTGGAATGTTTCCACCATCCCTAAAAAGAAACTCATACCCATTAACAACCACTCTCTATTCCTCTCTTTCCATCCCACAGACTGGGCCATTTCTTATAATAGAATCATACAATATGTTGTCTTTCTGGTTGTTTTCTTTCACTTAGCATAATGTTTGTCCAAGTTGTAGCATATATAAGGACTTCATTCCCTTTTACTGACAAATTTTTATTCCACTGTGTAGAGATATTCCACATGTCATTTATCCTTTCTTTAGTCAATGGACATTTGGACTGTTTTCTACTTTTTGGTTATTATAAATAATGCTGCTAGAAATCTTCATGGACAGGTTTTCATATAGACATACATTTTCAGTTCTCTTGGGTATATACCTAAAAGTGGAAGTGCTGGGTCATATGGTAAATCTAAATTTAAGTTGTTGAGATACTGCCAAACTGTTTTCCAAAGAGGCTGCACCATTTCACAACCCCACCAGTAATGTGTGAGGGTTAAAATTTTTCCACATCTTAGCCTATTCATGAGAGACACAGAGAGAGAGAGGCAGAGACACAGGCAGAGGTAGAAGCAGGCTCCATGCAGGGAGCCCAACATGGAACTCGATCCAGAGACTCCAGGATCATGCCCTGAGCCAAAGGCAGGTGCTAAACCGCTGAGCCACCCAGGGATCCCCTAAAGAATTATTTCTTAATTTCATTTCTGAGTGAATCATTGAGAGTATAGAGAAATACAACTAATATTTGTGTATTCATCTTACATCTGGCAACCTTCCTGAACTTGCTGATTAGTTCTAATAGTGTGTGTGTGTGTGTGTGTGTGTGTGTGTGTGTGTGTGTGTGTTAGGATTTTCTACATAAAAGATCATATAATTTGCAAAGGGAGATCATTTTAATTCTTTTTTCAATGTAAATGCATTTTATTTCTTTTTCTTGCCTAATTACCCTAACTAGAACCTTCAGTACAATATTGAATAGAGGTGACAAGAGTATACATCCTTGTCTTCTTACTCTTAGAGGGATAGCGTGCAACCTTTCACCGGTAAGTATGACTTTAGCTGTATTGTTTTCATATAAGGCTGCCCTTCATCGGGTTGATGAAGTTCCCTTTTTTTCCTAGTTTGTCAAATCATCTTACTCTGAAGGAGTGTTGGATTTTGTCAAGTGCTTCTTCTGTAACTATTGAAAGAGTCATGTCATTTTTTTCCTTTAATCTATTAACACAACACAACATAATTAATATAATATATTGATTGAAGTTTGTATGTTGAACAATTTTGCATTCTGGGATACATTCTGCTTGTTCATAGTGCATAATCCTCTCAATATGTTGCTGGACTAAGTTTGGAGTATTTTCTTAAGAATTTTTATATTTCGGGGATCGCTGGGTGGCTGGACGGTTTGGCGCCTGCCTTTGGCCTGGGGCACGATCCTGGAGTCCTGGGATCGAGTCCCGTATCAGGCTCCCAGCATGGAGCCTGCTTATCCCTCTGTGTCTCTGTCTCTGTCTCTGTCTCTCTCTCTCTCTCTTTCTGCCTATTAAAAAAATCTAAAAAAAAAAAAAGAATTTTTATATCTCTATTCATAAGAGATATTGGTCTACAGTATTGTTTTCTTGTGATGCCTTTGGTATTAGGATAGTATTGGTCACATAGAAATAGTATGAAAATATTCCTCTTCTGTTTTTTGGAAGAATTTATAAGGATTGGTGTTAATTCTTTTTTAAGCATTTGATAGAATTCACCAGTGAGACCATTTTGAACTGGGCTTTGGGGGAAGTAATTTTATTACTCATTTAATCTCTATACTTGCTATATTCAAATTTTCTATTTTTTTCTTAAGTCCATTTCAACAGTTCGAGCCTTGCTAAGAACTTGTCCATTTCATTTAGCTTATCTTAATCTGTTGGCATACAATTCTTCATAGGTATCACTTATAATGGTTTTTATTTCTGTAAGGTCAGTGTCCTCTCTTTCATTTCTAATTTGGTAATTTCAGTCTTCTCTCTGTTTCTCTTGCTCAGTCCAGATAAATATTTGTCAATTTTCTTGATCTTTTCAAAGAATGAACTTTTGATTTCTGCTGACTTTCTCTATTGTTTTACTATTCTCTGTATAATTTCTTTCTTTCTTTTTTATTTCTTTTTTTCTTCTTGTATTGGGTTTAGTTTGCTCTTCTCTTCCTGGTATCTTAAGGTGGAAGTTTAGATTATTGACTTGATATCTTTCTTCTTATTTAAATAGGCATTTATAGTTATGAATTTACCTCTACTATTTTAGCTACATTGCATAAGCTCTGATATAATTTATCTTCCTTTTCACCATCTCAAAATATTTCTAATTTCCCTTGTGATTTTTTTCTTAGACCTATTGATTATTAATGAGTGTACTATATAATGCACCTATATTTTTCAAATTTCCCCCAAATCCTTCTGTTATTAATTTCTAATTTTATTCCATATGGTCAGATAATATACTTGGCATAATTTCAATCTTTTTAAACCTATTAAAGCTTGTTCTATGGCCTAACGTATGTCTACCCTGGATAATGTCCCATTTGTACTTGATAAGAATGTGTATTCATTCTACTGTTGTTAGGTGGAGTGTTCTATTGATATTGTTATATCTGGTTGGTTTGTAGTGTTGTTCAAGTCTTCTAGTTCCTTGTTGATCTTGCCTGTTTATTCTTCTCATTATTGAAAGTAGGCTATTGAGGTTTCCAATTATTATTGTTGAATTATCTATTTTTCCATTCAATTCTGCCATTTTTGACTCATGTATTTTGGGGCTGTGCTGTTAAGTAAATGCATTTTTTTAAATTATTATGTATTCCTTATGGACGGACCCTTGTATCATCATTAAATTTCCTCCTAGTAACAATTTTGTCCAAAAATCTGTTTTGTGTAATAGAAGTATAGCCATTCTAGGTCTTTTTTGGTTACTGCTTCCATAGTATATCTTTTTCCATTCTTTTAATTTCTACTTATTTGTATCTTTCAGTCTAAAGTGTGCCTCCTAGAAACAGCATACAGTTGTTTAAAATTTTTAAAAAGCCATAAATGTATTCTGCCACTTTGTGCTTTTTGTTTGGAGTGTTAAACCCTCACATTTACTGTAATTTCTGTAAGATTGGATTTATATCAGTCATTTTGCTATTTGTTTCCTATATGCCTTATATCATTTTGTTCTATTCCTTGATTACTCACTTTTTTGTGTGTTAGATTATTTTCTAGTGTACCATTTTGATTCCCTTGTTGCTCTTTTACTATATTTTTAAATTTATGCCCTAGGGATTAGAATTAATAACTTAATATAGTTTGGATAAATACCAATTTACTTTCAACGACATAAAACTTTGCACCAGGGATGCCTGGGTGGTTCAGTGGTTGACCATCTGCCTTTGGCTCAGGGCATGATCCTGGGGTCCCAGGATTGAGTCCCACATCAGGCTCCCTGTGAGGAGCCTGCTTCTCCTTCTGACTATGTCTCTGCTTCTCTCTGTGTGTCTCTCATGAATAAATAAACGAAAATCTTTAAAAAAAAACATTGTACCAATATGCACCAATATATCTCCATTCCTCTCCTTCTCCTCTGTGTTATTGTCATACAACTTACATCTTCATAGTTATAAATGAGTCCATCAACACAGTTTTACAATTATTCCTTTATTCAGTTGTCTTTTAAATTAGATTGAAAAAGAAACTAGTTAAGGCAAAAAATACATTTAAATTGTCCTTGTTTTTATAAATGTAGTTACCTTTCTGGCGCTCTTTTTTCATGTACAGTTAAGTTACAATAATGTCCTTTCATTTTATCTAAAAGGTCTCCCTTTACTATTTGCTGTAGGGTAGGTCTTTCAGTAATAAATTCTCTCAATTTATCTGAGAATTTCTTAATTTCTCCTTTGTTTTGAAGGATAGTTTTGCTGGATATAAAATTCTTAGTTGACAGTGTTTTCCTTTCAGCCTTTTGAATTGTTCATTCCATTGCCTTTGAGACATGTTTTATTATGAAAGTCAGCAAAATCTTATTGAAGGCACCTTGAACTTGGTGAATCACTTATCTCTTGCCATTTTCAAGATTCTTTTTTTGTTTTGGATTTATTGAGGTTTTTGTATGTGCATATTAATGTTTTTCATCAAGTTTGAGAAGTTTCCATTATTTTTTCAAATATTTGTTGTGCTCCTTGCTCTTTCTCCTCTCTTCTGAGGCTCTCATTATACATATGTTTGTATCCTTGATAGCATTCCACAAGTTTCTGACATTCTGTGTATTTTTCTTCATTCTTTTTACCTTCTGTTTCTCAAACTCATTAATTTCAATTGACCTGTTTTCAAGTTTGCTTATTCTTTCTTTTGTTAACCAGCCCTGTAGTGATATTTTCATTTCAGTTACTGTACTAATAAACTCCAAAATTTCTAGTTTGCTCTTTTTATAAATAGTTTCTTTCTCTTTGCTGACATTCTGCATTTGATGATAATTTATTCTCATATTTTCCCTCAATTTTTAGACATGATTTCCTTTAATTATTTGAATATACTTAAAATAAGCAGTTTAAAGTCTTTGTCTAGTAAGTCCAACATCCAGGGACAGTTTCTATTGACTGCTTTATGTCCCCTGGGTATAGGCCATATTTCGACATGTCTCCTAATTTTTTGTTAAACTCTATACATTTTAAAAAATATAATGTAACACTCTAGAAGTCAGATTACTTCTTAGGTTGAGATGTTCTGTGTTGTTGTTGCAGATGCTTATTTAAGGCTCTTTTGGGTTAATTCTGGAAAATCTATATTCTCTGTCAGTGCAGCTACAGATATATGTGCTTAGTCAGTTGAGAGGCCAGCTAATGATATTTAGCTAGACAAATATCTCCTTAAATGCCTAGAACCAATAAGCCTCCCAGACACTGCCAAGAGCCTCTGGGTATGTATTGGGCCATCCCTTTAATGCTTTAGCAGGCAGTTTAAAACTCTGCCTTAGCCTCCACATCCTGCTTTCACAGAACCTTAAGGTTAGCCAGAGAAGAGATTAGGGCCTTCTCAGTTCTTCCTGGGCTTGTACACAGCTTGGCATGTGTTCATGGACCTCTTTATCAGGAGCATGTTGGAGCTTTTCAAAATCCCCTATGACACCTTATTCTCCAGTTTTTCCCATAAAATTTTTGGTAATCCTCTATTTAGCCCTAATTTATATCACCATTTCTGGCAACTGCAATGTTAAACAATTGCTGCAGATTGCTTCAACAAATGCCTTGGGTGTGTGGTATTTATTATAATAAATATAACAAAAACAAATTTTAGTGGGACAAGTGATTTCAGTGCAAGGTGTCTGAGAAAATGATATAAGAGCTGGGCATGACTTATGAGCTGTAATTTGCCACATAGAGAAGGAGGCAGGCAACCAAGCAAAGACAGAATCCCTAGAGCCCATAAAGTGTTGGGACCTAGTAGTCCAGGGTGATTAATGCCCAGGAAGAAGTTGTGGCTGGAAAGGGAACATGAAGTAAGATAGTGAGGGACTTTGGTTAAGGAAGGCCTTGACCAAGGACAACTGAGACGTTTAAACCTCAGTTCTTTAGGTTATAGAAAATCATAGAAAGTTCTTGAGTAGAGAAAACATTCAACTATTAATTTCTTCAACAAATATTGTCTACTGTATGTCAGATACTGCTGTATGCATTGAGGATACAGCAGTGAAAAGGACAATGGTCATTACTTCATAGAGCTTACATTCATTGGGGGGTAGAAATATGAGGAGAAAATATTAAATGTATAATATAGATTTAGGTTGGGTTGAGTATTATGAGTCAAAGCAAGGGAAAACAAGGGAAGGTTAGAGAGAGCTTTGGAGCCTGGAAGGTAGGAGGTAGCTGTGTAGAGGTAGTCAAGGGAAGCCATCTTTGAGGAAGGGACAATCACTGAAACAAGAGCAAACTATTCAAAACTCTGAGAAGAAGCAAACCCAAGGAGGAACAATGGAAAGTTTGAATACTCTGAGGCAAGGATGGAATTGCATTTTCTAAGAGACACATGAAAAAGTGGGAGTAAAGTAAGGGAGAAAGTGATAAATGAGGTCTAGCAAAAAGTATGAATCAGATAATGGCCTTGTAGAGCAGGGTAAGGAGTTTTCATTTTATAGTAAGTAGGGATACTTAGAAGTATTGGAGGAATTTTAGTGGGGAGGTAACATGATTTGATTTACATTTTCTAAAGGTTACTGTTTGCCTATGTGAAAAATGGACGGTAGAAGGACAAGAGTAGAAGAAAGGGGACCAATTAATTTGAAGGATTACCATGATGTGGTATTAGTGGAGCTGGTGAGATGTGCTTGGATTTAAGATATCTTTTAAAGGTAGGGATCCCTGGGTGAGCTGGTGAGATGTGCTTGGATTTAAGATATCTTTTAAAGGTAGGGATCCCTGGGTGGCTCAGTGGTTTGGTGCCTGCCTTTGGCCTAGGGCGTGATCCTGGAGTCCTGGGATTGAGTCCCACACCAGGCTCCTTGCATGGAGCCTGCTTCTCCCTCTGCCTGTGTCTCTGCCTCTCTCTCTCTCTCTCTCTCTTTCTCCCCCTCTCTGTCTCTATGTGTGTCTCTCATGAATAAATGAATAAAATCTTTAAAAAATTAAAATTAAAGTAAAATAAAGGTAAAGCAGCAGAACTCACCTGAGCAATTGTTAGGAGAAAGAAAAAAAAATGAAGGCTGATTCTTAGGTAGTGAGCTTAAGCAATGTTAGCCAATAATGGAGAAGAGGAGGAGGGGCAGAAGGAAAAACCACAGGTTTGGTCTGGGTCATATTAAATTTTAGATGCTAATTAGCTCTGTGACTGCAGATGTCAAATGGGCAACGAAATATTTGAGTCCAGTGCTTAGGAGAGAAGTCATAACTGGGTATAAAAATTGAGAGTATCAAGCTCAGAGATGGGATTAGAGTAGTCCCTTAGAAAAGGTTTACTACAATGAACAAATATGTCATTTATGAATAATCTATCAAGATTAAGGTGTATTTTAAGCATCATTTTATATAGCCTGAACATAGATTTTTATTTTTCCTTTTATATACTTTAATCTCACCATCAGTATTTTCTGCTGCTTCATTATAAACCAATTAGCTTCATATTGTTACTATTAACAGTAATAGCCATTAAGTGCCTCCTCAAGGCAAACATTGGATGCAGAACTGCTTAAGAAATGTACTCTTTCTGTTCTAACGCAGAAAGCTTATCAGCTGTGGAGTTTTGCATTATGTCATTTTGCTGTAGTTCATTATTCTTAACAAAGAAAGTGTCAGTTGCACATAATGGAACTGTATTTTGTGTGCTATAGGTCACTTTGGTTTGGAAAATTTTTAAGCAATCACTTTTTTGTCTCCTTGTTCTGTCTGGACTTTGAATATTAAATTTTTTGCAACAGGCGTAGGCATTTACATTAGCAAATAATGTACTTTGCCTTCCTACTCATTCAACTATGGAAATTAGTCTGCATTATTATTTGATAATTTGTTTCAAAATACTATCTCAGTTTAGGGGTGAGAATAATTTCCCTATGCAATGGAAGCTATTTAGCGAATTGATTAAGAAACAAAAGGAACCAGCCTTGATTCTGAATTCCCTTCTAAAAGTCCTGAAAGCCTTCTCATAGAAAGAAATTTTCTTCTGACACCATCAGACATCTAAAGTTGTAGAAGGATTACACGACCTCAAAATAAAACTATACCAATTTTGTATGTGTGCCTCCAAGGAAATGTGTCTTTAGTTTGGTGACATATAACAACAAAGTAAAATTGGCCTATGGGGAACAAAATAGAAAGGAAGAACAGAGGGTGGCTTGGGAGAAGCTGCTCGGTTTTCTCAAAGTCAAATACCCAAGAAACCCTTGGAGTTAATATGTATGTTCAAAAGCAAATATGGGGGCACCTGAGGTGGCTCAATCAGTTAAGTGCCCAATTCTTGATTTCAGCTCAGGTCATGATCTCAGGATTGTGAGATTGAGCCCCACATTACTCTCTCTCTCTCTTTCTAAAAACAAAACAAAACAAAAAAAGTAAATATAGCTTTTTTGCATAAGGGAATAGAAAGGAAAAGTAAAATAGAGTGCCATGAGGAAAAGATTATATTCTTAAAACCCGTATTATCTACCTTATTGAGCATAGAAATAAATAACAAAAATGATACTTTTTAATATTCTCTGGTAATGTGTGGAAAATTGCAACATGGAGGAATTGTTGGTGCATTTGATCTTGAAATTATGGTGCATGCCTTTCTGTGAAGTTAGGAGCTGCATGCAGCCTCAGCCCTGTGGTAGTGGCTCCCTGCTTTAACTAGAGCACTGCTGCCCACTTTTCTCCCATCCTGAGAGATAAATAGGAGAAATAGGGAGAGTCCAAGTACATGTGGTCACATCTAAGTCTGGGGCCCACCATGCCTGATCTTCACTTGCTTTCATGTCTGTTGTTTACTTGCAGCCCAAGTGGGAATTGAATAAGAGGGCAAAGCATAAACCTATTTTTAATGAATGCAGAAATAATGACTTCTTTGGTGTCCTCCAGAGATATCAAGAACAAACACGGATAGGGAGGCATTAGAAGAAAATAAATGGTCCTGATAAAAGTAGGGAAGATGAGAACTGAAAAACAGTTCTTAATTAGGGAACTAAATGGTAAGTCTCTTAGGTTCTACTTCCTCTTGATGCTACAACAAAGTCCTACTTCTTCCCCCATTGTCAAAGGAAGGTGGGAGATATTTTCTCTTCTCTTTTTTTTTTTTTTTGAGAGAGAGAATGAGAAAGAGTGGGGGTGGAGGGAGAGGGAAAGAGAGAAAGAGAAAAAGAGAGAGAGAGAGAAAATCTCAAGCAGACTTCAGGCTGAGCGTGGAGCCTGACATGGGGCTCAGTCTCACAACTCTGAGATCATGATCTGAGCAGAAATCAAGAGCCTGATGCTTAACTAACTGAGCCACCCAGATGCCCCCTCTCTTCTTTAACTATTGATTGGTGGCTGCAAGCAGCGATGAAATGATTGACAATTATTTTATCAGTTATCCAAAATGGTTTCTACAAATTCACTCTGCATTTATAGTGTGTCTCCTCTATTCAGGTAGGAAATAAGTTTTTTGCAGATTTGTGTGAATTATAGAACAAAAGTCATTAGAAATTAAATCTTGAAGCAATGTTGGGTTTATCAACTAGGCAAACCAAAGTCTCCCTCCAGCAGATCAACCTTTGGTATTGAAGCTCTTCTTGGAGACTGAGGGACAAAACTCTCAGGGAATCAACTATGATTCATAATAGTATTATGCATGTTTTTCCAGGAATTTCTAAGTAAATTTTATTTTTACATCAAAGTCCAGAAATGAGTCAGAACTTGAGTGTGTAAGTGCAACATTTATGTTAGGATTAATTTAATTTATTTTACTAGGCAGTGACACATTTATACTTACCTTTCTGATGAAGTAATTAGAACCAATGTACAAGGAGCAGGGATTTATGTCGTCAAAGGAAAGTCCACAATGACTAGCGAAGAAAAAAAAAAAAAACCTTGCTAAAAAGCATATAGATTCCATTATCTTTAGAGTGCTAGAGGAATAAAAGTTAAAGTTATAAAAAGGGACAAGATGTGTATATTTGAAAGTTCATGAAGATGTTTCTCAGGGTATGATATTATTAAATATTAACATCACAAAATAAAATTACAGAAAACTCTAAATAATGAAAAATACAGTTCTCAAGCAGAGACGCCACTTGAGGGTAGATACACCAGCACCAAGCAATTGCAGAGTAATTCTGAATGTGCGAAAGGAAAGGTCTAACTGAATCATTGTTTCCTGGTTGATGTCTTGAAGTAATAAAAATTCCCAGAACAGAGAGCTCTCATGTTTGCTTGAGGTTATAGGAGGAAAATATTTTTGTTCTGCAGATGTTTTTCCTCTCAGATCCATTCTGAAAGGTATAGAAATTTGGTTCAGACTGTGGAATTTATTAAAATCTGTGACTTCAAGCTCACCAAGTTTCTATACTCAATGTCAAAAAAACCCCTTCAAATGGATTCTTATAGTTACCATCACTATAGATGGAAATACTCTTCCTTTGTGATCACTTTCAGCAAATTAATTTCCTCAGTGAACATATTCGTTAAATAGATGACAGCCATGGGCCATCTAGTGACTCTTAATTCACCCCTACCCTCTCTGCTTTCTGTGTCGGAGGGTAGAAAATGCAGGCACAGCACAATGGGAGTCAGGTGATGTCCCTTTTAGGATGAAAAAAACCTCATTTAGAACACAGCAATCACTGACGGAGTCTACAGGAAACACACTGAGCTACTTGAAGGAGTAGTATAACATTATAAAATGGCTACTAAGATGAATCTCAGGTGGAAAAACAGCGGGAAATGCAAAGAGGAAAATCATTCAGGAAATCTGAACAAGTGCTGCAATCCTTCCTCCATCAGGGAACTTTGTTGTTTTATCAGACCTTGAGTCTGTTGAGGGCAGAAACTATATTATCTCAGTATTTGGGGTGCATGATGGCATATGGTGTAAGCTCTGCTGTGTGGTAAGGGCTCTTAGGGTTTATGGAGTGAACAGAAAGTAGGAAGGGAGAGGAGAAATCAGGAAAGGAGGAGGGAGGCAGGGAGAGAGAATTTAAGAAGGAAAGAGAGAAGAATAGATGGCAGGGGGAGGGAGAAAGAAGTACTTTCAACAAGACCTAGTAATTTTTTTTTTTTTTTGGTCTCCCTGGAATAGCCAAGTATATTATATAAATGTACTAGATCTTGTTTGAAAATTAAAGTTTGTATTAACTTGCTGCCATCCCCAGCTGCTACCAGGGGATGAAACTGCTCTCCACTCTTGTGGAATTTAATTTACTTAGCACTTAGTAAAGCAGAGGAATTTCAGGTTCTAAGGTATGCATTGAGATCAGTCATTTGAAGAGAGCTCCAAGGAGAGTTCAGTGCAAGTCAGCCAGCTGTTTCCAGCTGTAAGCAGTGGATGAGGTAAGTGGATCAGGACTCACTAAGTGTTCTGTGTCCTTAGTAATACTCATGGCTTTTTGGAGTAGACACGTCTCCACATTCACCCTCAAACAACAGCCCCAACTGCTGGCAGAGTTTTATCCAGCTCCAGAAGCCTGGCCTTTGAAGCACATCTGAAAGTGCTGTCTTCAAACAACCTGAACGACCTGTGTGGTTTCAGTCCTCTGCTCTTCAAGATGTGAAATTCGTAGGGAAGCTAACACAGAATAGGTGGACACGGGCATGATATACCTCACCATGTTACCCAAGATATATCGTAGTATAACCTTCATTCATCCGTCTAGCACTTGGGTCAGGTTAGTGCATGTGTCAAAAAAACACTATAAGGAACTCACAGACCCCAGAGCATCAAACAGGAAGAAACAGACTAGTATAAGCAAAATTTTGGTTAGAGACAAAGCAGATGCTATGAAATCTCTCTCCCTATCCCTGAGAATCCTCCGAAAAGAGAACCCATTCAATAAGTGTGGATCGCCTTGGCCATATATTGACTCAAAGTCTAGGGATCAGAGTGTACAGAACCCAAGCTTGAGTCAGGCTCTACTATAGATTAACTAAGTTACCTTGAAAAAATTCTGTGGCTCCCCAAGATTTAATCACCTTATCTGTGAAGTGGTAGTCATAATAGAAGTAAAATCTTGTCTGCTACAGTTTCCAGGTGAATCACAGGACAAATTTACCAGCGTTGTTCCCTTTCTCTTCCTGTGATTCTTACATTATGATATCAGGTAGGACTGCTTGGTAAGGTGCCCTCATTCCTTTACAGATCAAGCTCTAATACAGGGGCTTTCAAATTGTGTTCCAGCGAACCCTGGGAGTCCACAGACATCACCTGGGCCCAACCTCCTCTAAACCATAGGAAAACCAGATTAAGAAAGGATTTCCAGAACCTCTACCCTGCACTATCCGTAGATCTAGAAATTTGTATGTGATTTCTTTAGAAAAGATCACTCCACTATGAAAGTTCATAATAATTTTTAAAAGTTTAAAATTCAGTGCCTTAGAGATTCTTCTAAGCAACCCTTATCAGGAAGACCAAGATTTCCCTGCTCCCAGAAAAAGCAAGTGCTTGGTAAAAGGAAATTTTGCAAGGCTTCTAAACAGGGAGTTTTCTCCCTGGCATATTTCCCATGGAAAATCAAGCAAGATATTTCTTTTTAATGCAATATTGTAGGAAACATGGTTCAGTGAATAAACTATCAAATTTACTGAATAGTGAAATATTACAAATCCTCTTGAAGTATTGATTGAAGTATGATCTTTTACTTGGTATCAAAGTGAATCACATGTTCCAAAAAGTAAATATAAATTCACATAAACAAATTATAGCTATACTTTCATCTATATTAAGAAAAAGACATGGACCAATCCATTGGTCCATTTGTAATCTTTTTGCATGGGCAGGCTATTTTTTATATCTTTGGAAGTTTGGAGAGTCATTAAATGATGAAGGTTGCCAGGAGTTTCCAACCTCATCTCTCTACAACAGCAAAAAACAAAAACAAAAACACAAAACAAATCTGAAGTATTTTAAAAGCTTGCCAAATTTAAATAGTTGTATCATAAACATAGAAATACATCCTATCAAGGGCTCCTGGGTGGCTCACTGGTTGAGCGTCTGTCTTTGGCTCAGGTTGTGATCCCAGGGTCCTAGAATTGAGCCCTGCATGCTGATGTCTCCGCCTCTCTCCGTGTGTCCCTCATGAATAAATAAATGAAATCTAAAAAAGAAAAAGAAAGAAAGGAATACATCCTATTGATAAAAACCATTTAATGAAAATACAGTACTTCCGTTACTTTTAATTTCACTTACTGATACTTAGGTTAGCACTATCATCCCTTCACTAATATCCCTCAAGTTATTCTAATAACTCCGGGATGTGTAAGGAAAGAGAAATAACACATGTTGAATGTGTACTTTATACTGAGCATTTAACATGAAGACTACTCTTAGTGTCATTTGGTGAATCAATAAATAAATCCTTCCTATAATTCAGCTCTTTTTTTACAGTTGAGGAAACAGGTTTGGGGAGATTTCCCAGAGTTTCAGATCTAATAAGAGTCAGGTTCGAAACTCAGTCTGTCTTCTGAGATGCCCATATTCTATCTACTACATCAGAGTAACTAGTATAATAATTATTGTATTGCCCGTCTGATATGGGTTGAATTGTGCCCCCCTCCCAAATTCCTTTGTTGAAGTCCTAACCCTCAGTACCTTGGAATGTGATCTTATTTGGAAATGAAGTCTTCACAGATGTGAGTTAAAATGAGGTAATTGGGGTGGGCCCTACTCTAACATGACTAGTGTCCTTACAAAAAAGGGGAAATTTAGAGACAGACATGCACAGAGGGAAACTACCACATGAAGATAAAGGCAGAGTTGGGGGGAACACTTCTACAAACCAGTAAACCATCAGAAGCTAGACAAGAAGCATGGTGCAGATGTTCACTCACAGCCCTCAGAAGCAACCAACCCTGCCCGCATATCATCTTGGACTTCTGGTCTCCAGAACTGTGAGACAATGAATTTCTGTTGTTTAAGCCACCCAATTAATGGTACTTTGTTATGGCAGCCGTAGTAAACTAATACACCATTACTTCAGAGAATTAGATGTTGAGCTGGTGGACTTTTCCCAATTCCTGAAGTTTTCCATTGTTGAAATGGAAAGTCCATACTGTAGCCACTCTTTAGAGTGTTCCCCTACCCTTTACTCTCTTCTGGAACTTGCTATTATGTTACATACACTCACAATTGCATATTTTTTTAAATATAACCAACTACTTCACCAACCAGCTTCCATCCAATCATCACACTTTGAAAAAGACACTCAGCCCTAAATTTGTTGCAGCATTACTTACAATAGCCAAGATACAGAAGCAACCCAAGCGTCCATCAACAGATAAATGGATAAAGAAGATGTGGTTATATATAATGGAATATTACTCGGCCATAAAAAAGAATGAGATCTTGCCATTTGCAACAATGTGAGTGGATCTAGTAGGAATAATGTTAAGTGAAATAAGTCAGAAGAGAAAGCAAATACCATATGATTTCACTTACATGTGGAATCTAAACATCAAAAACAAAAACCAGACTCTTAAATACAGAAAACAAACAGATGCTTGTCAGATGACAGATGGGTAGAGGGGGATGGGTGACATAGATGAAGGGGATTAAGAGGTACAAACTCAGTGGTTTTGTAATAACATTGTATGGAGACAGATGGTAGCTACATTTGTAGTGAGCACAGCATAATGTATTGAGTTGTCCTATCACTGTTGTACACCTGAAACTAATGTAACATCCTATGTCAACTATTCTTTAATTAAAAAGAAGGAAAAGGATGCTGGGAAAATACAAGTTGAAGTTGCCCTGAATACCAAACAAGTACAAACTAAAAAAGAAAAGAAAAGAAAAACTTCTTCCAAATGACAAAGTATGCTTTTTAGAGATCTAATTCAATAGTTTTGAAAGACAAAGAATTGGAAAGCGGGTGTTGGGGTCCAGGGTGTGTATAAGTGTCCCATTGTAAATTAGTACAGCTGCAGCTTAAGAATTGAAGGCTTCTGACTCTTTGTAAGAGTTAAAGTAACTTGAATTATTCTTATTCAGTAGATTCTGTGCAGAGCACACAAATGATGACATCCCCGCCCTGGATCAATACTCTCCCTCATTAAATGGGTCTGTGTGTGCTCAATTCATTTCATTGGTTATTGAAATTCATCGATGGTTGACTCTACTAGAGAACAAGCATTAACACAACCAAGATCTTTCTGGAATAGGATGACACAATTCTATTTTTTTTTATTTCATTTAAAATTTTTCCTTCATGAAAATTCAAATACATCAAAATCAATTCTAAATGAACAAAAGAGTCATATGCAAAAACAAAAACAGTTTTAGGAGAAAAAATGTGGAGTCAAGTGTTTTCCTGATCTAGAAAGGATAAAAATATTTTTTCAGCAAAAAGAGAGAGAGAAAGAAAGAAAGGAAAAGATCAGTAAATATGACTATATATGAAAAATATGAAACTTCTGTGCCTCAAAGAAAAATTAAAAGGCAAAGAGCAAAGTATAGGGAAGCATTTGCAAAATGTCAGTGAGCTTTGGTCTTGTTATATGAAGAGTTCTTACAAATCAATAAAGAAAAGTCAATGTCCCAACAGACAAAATGGACAAAAGACATGAACAAGCTCAATCCATAAAAGAAGAAATAAAAATGCCCCATAACATATGAAAAGTGTGCAAATAGTTGAGAAAATAAACATCTTAATGGTTAATTGGCCGAGACTCAGTAATTGGTAAAATGTGCTAAAATACAGCCTTTCATTTACTACTGAAAGGCAGTGAAAAATTGGTACCATCTTTCTATGATAAAGGATTTGTACTGTCATGAGAGCTATAAGATGTGTGTGGCCTTTGATCTGAGAACATATTACAAGAAATGATCAGAAATGCTGCAATTGTTGGTGTACAAGGATATTCATCATAGAATTCTTTGTAATACAGGAAAAAAAAAAACTAAAATGGCCTGACAATGGCCTGATGGTCACACTAATTGTGGTACACGCATCCCAGTGTCCTCCGCTTCAGTGCGTTCTCTGCTACCAACCAGCTTCCTTATGCCCTACTCTATGTTTTGTATGCCTCGCAGCCTCTATTTACTCATAGCTCCTGCCTCACTTATGTCTTCTGCTTGCCCCTGGTCCCACCTGGCCTCCTCCTCTATTTTGGACTCCTTTTCGATCATCTCCTTAGTTGCTGTCACTCCAACTGAATCTCTGACTTATATCTCTGCCTCCTCAGGGAGACATTCTGACTCATCTGGCCAATTTGCCACCTTCTCTGGGAAGAGGTGGGGAAAGCAGCAGGAAGGAGCAGTGGTCATATCACCAAGCCAAGAATATCACTGCCCCATCAGGAAAGAGCCCGTTGTGAAGGGACCATGAACATGGCCATATTGGCCCATTTAGCATAGTCCCACTGCCTATGTATACTCACACCAAAATAACATCACACTGAACTCAAATCGCTATTCTGCTTTGTTCTTGTTCTTCATTTTCCTTAGATGGGCAGGGACCATGATTCATTCCGTGTAGAAATTCGGGCACTTAGTAAGTGCTTGTTTGTGATTGAGCTGTTATAAGAATTAATGGAAATAATGAGGGTCAAGCACCTGGTATGATGCCTGGCATGAGGTAGCCACTCAACAAATGTTCTTTCTCTCCCTTCTCCCCTCCTCATTCTCCCAAACCCCATTCCTCTTTTGTGCATGCAGGATGTGCTTCACTAAGTGGTCCCCAGACAAAAGCTACTCACTAATCTCAGAGCTTGAAGACATTTATGTTACCGTGAGATTCATTAACTGGAATAAATAATTCTTCACCCTGAATGCTTAGAGTAGTTCAGCTGATACCAAATAAAAACAAAACAAAAACATCCCAAACTTGTGATCTTACCCTTTGTACTAATCTGACTGGCTTTTAATTAATTTATTTATTTTATTATTATTTTTTACTGTCTTAAATGCATATGGAGGCTACGCAGATATAAAAATAAGGGCTAAATTGCCGAGCACCAGTGATGTATTGTCCACTTTCTTTACCTGAGACTTTGAATCAGCAAAACTTTGGGTTTCTGGATTGTGGTGTGGGAGGGGAGAGCCCTGACATTCATGAATGTAATATTGGGGAGACTGAGCTCCTGAGATCCAGACTGCCTGGGTCCAAAGACCCAACCTTGCCGCTTGTTAACTGTGTAATGTTGAGAAAGTGGTCTCACTTCTCTGTAGTTTCTTCATCTGTAAAATGGTAGTAATAATGATAGTCGCATCTTAGGGTTGTTGTAAGGGTTAAGTAAATTAACATCTGTCAGGTATATAATAGGGACATGTAAGTATTTGCTGCTATTATTGAGGACTTGGTGTGTCTCAGCATTTTCACAAACATACTCTTTTAATCTTCGTAACAATACAGGGTGATGAGGAAACTTAACTGAGGTCTAGGGAGGGTAAGAGCATCTGTGCTATTCTAACTGAGTGAGTTTCACCTAGGACCACGTTTAGCTACTGTATACTGATAAGGCTTTGCTGGTCATTAATGGCCTACACCGGCTATATATTTTATTAAATGCTTTTAATATCACCCCCAATGGCCCTCATCAATTTTTCATGCCCAATGTCCCACTGTAATTCCATTCTGAAAAGAAAACACTGTTCCTGACCTGGTGAGTCAAGTGTCCAAACATGTTTGGCCTCTTTCAGAATGCTTCATTGTGACTATGTTCATTTCCTCTGTAGCAATTTGAAGTCATTTCTTCCTCCACAGAGAATGTTAGATAGATTGCTGCCTCCCGCCACCTCCTTTTATTGCTTCTTCTTAAATGTGGTTGTCAGAGTGGAGAGCAGCCCCCTTCATGGATGTACAAGAGCGCTCAGCAGCAGGCTGATTTAATTGACATGTTCTTTTGGATCAGCCCACTGAGGTACTTGTATATTCCACCATGACATCATCGTGACTTGTCTTAGCTGATTCTCTACTCCAAACCTTGGATTGCTCCCTGCGGCTCAGCAGTGAATCATTCTTTTTTTCCTCTATATTATGACTATATCCTTTGTTACTTCCTGAGTAATAGAAGAATCATGCACCGGGTTTCCTCCGAGAGGAAATCAGAACACTTAGCAAACACATCAAAAATTGCCCAGCCATGACTTAACCAGGCTGTGTGATGATGGAGGGGGTTTTAAGTAGGAATGCAGAAAACAGGAGACCTAAGACACAATGAGAGAACTCCAGAGATCTCCTTCCCTCTCAGCACAGTGTTGTTCAGTGTGCCTGACAGAGCAAAGCTGCATCAAGAAGTGGTGGCTGAGAGGCACCCGGGTGGCTCAGTGGTGGAGCATCTGCCTTCGGCTCAGGTCATGATCCCGGGGTCCTGGTATCAAGTCCCGCATCGGGCTCCCTGCAGGGAGCCTGCTTCTCCCTCTGCCTGTGTCTCTGCCTCTCTCTCTCTCTGTGTGTCTCTCATGAATCAATAAATAAAGTCTTTAAAAAAAAAAAAAGCTGTGGTGCCTGAGAGCGAGATGAGGAGATAAGAAAGCTGGGTTTGGGTTCTGCCAGTTTATCACTGGGTGTTCCTGGCAATTTATTTACTCTTCCTGGGCTTCAGTTTTTTTCATTGGAAACATTAATTTGTTTGTTTATTCATCAAGGGAGTGAGAGTAGATGGAGAGAAGGAACAGGCTAAGAGCTGTACCTTGGGCCACCTAATATTTAGAGGACAAGGGTGTGAGGAGGAATTAGGGGAGGCAGAGAAGGAGAAGCCAGAGAAAAAGGAGAAAAAACCAGAAGAGTATGTTCCTGAAAATGAAGGAAGGGGACATCAGGTCTGTCCTGGCAACATGGAGACTGCTGGTCATCTTGACACTTCAGTGGACATGACACCTGATTGGAATGGGTTAATGAGAGAATTAGAGACCATAAGTACAGGTTTGAGGAGTTTTACTGTAAAGGGGGACAAAACTGGGTTGAACTACACAATCTGATATTTCATCCTAAAATGCCTCGAAGCATGAGGTGGACGACATAAATAAGTGAAGTGGAACATTATGATAGGATATAGTCCAGAAGGTGGAGAAATAAGGAGGAAACATCCTGCCTAAAGGTGTTCTAATAAAAATAGAAACAAATAACAATCAGTGTCAAATAAAACATATCTCGAAGCCACCAGTTCGCAACAGCTAGACTAAATGATCTCCAAGGGCCCTTCCAGTCTCAAGTTCTACAAATCTATGCCATGAGGAAAAATTAAGTCCAGGTCATGTAATGTTGAGCCCTTGAGCTATAAATAGTCTTTCTTCTTTTTTCGAACTGGAGCTAAGCATTTGTCGTGATTCCCCCTGGGATTTGCGATAACAATCCCTTTTGTTCTTGATCTGCCTGTAAAAGCTGGAAACAAGTCACAAAATGGAGACTTGTCAGCATAAGAATCGTCTATGGAACAGCCAAGTGTTTATTAAGCCATCGCTCTCCATGGCAGACACCGTGTTATTTACCATAACATTTCAGGCCATCTCAGCCTTCCAAGAGTCTATGAATTTAATGGAGAAAACAAACAAGTAAACAGATATTTGGTGTTTGACTCTGGTCTGGGGAAACCCAGTGTGGATGGTGGAGGATGCACCTCACCCCGGCTGGGGGAGCAGGAGCAGGAAAGCTTAAGGGAAAAAGAGGAAATGAATCCTGGGCTGAGTGTTGAGGATTAGTTGGAGTTCAAGACCACAGCAAAAGGGGACGGTTGTAACCATGAGGGCATTGTGTCCCAGGGCTATTAGGGCCAGTGCTTAGTGACCCCTATCCTCTAAGTAGTGGTAAGAAACAGACCCTTAAGAGCCTGACTGCCTTGGTTCATAATCTCTGTTTTACCACTTATCAGTGACCTTGAATACACTTCTTAACCTCTCTGCCTTCAAGGTTCTCTACTTCTAAGGTGGAGATTCTAACAGTACCTACTTAGTAGGACTCTGGCGAGAATTAAATGCATTTAAGAAAGCATTGAGGGGTACACCTGCTACCAACTAAGTGCTACGGGCTTGCTGTTATTATCAGGGGAATCTTCCAGGAGGAAGTAACACATAAAAGAAGCACAGTTTTCCAGGTAAGAAACTGGTGGAAGGATGTTAGAGGCAGAGAGAGTCCCACAGGCAAAAGCACTGCAGACCCTAGAGGCGCATCAAAGGGTTCAAGTGGGGAAGCACCATGCTTTAGGTTCGAGAGGTAGACACGGTCAGGATCGTAGGCTGCTTTCTACCTTTGCTGGTAAGAAACGTCTTAGATGAGAAGACCTTGAGGGGTAGGTAGCTCTGATCAGACCACAGGCAGACAGTTTGGGGCAGTGGGTGGGGATAGGGAGTCATTTTTCTAGGGCGATCACCGCAGAACAGACTTGTGACCTTGTGTGCTTCGCACGCACAAGACTGTAGGAGGCATCCTGGAGAATTCTCCTTTGGCATGAATCCAATATCTCATCGGCCCTGGGTGAGCTGCTGTCTTCTGTTTAGAAGACCACGATCCTGAAATAGATTCCAGTCCAGGGCAGTGCATTAATTTCTTACAGTGAAAGTCATCCAACTCCTGCCCCTGCTTTTCCTAAGGAACCATTCACTCTTCGTGTTTCCTCAGTAAATATTTGGGGAGATTTGTTCTCCTAATCTCAACATGTAGATTAGCTATTTGCAGCAGATAGTTGACGTAACAGCCAGCACGTCCAAACCTCCTCATGCAAGGTAATGCTTTCCTTAGGTCCCTGAAGACTCTGGAATCATCTCAGTATCATTCTCTTGACTCCTTGATTCTACAAATACAATGGCAGCTGTTCTTCACAAAGGCGTCAATCCATTTTTTTCACCTCAGAGTCAAGCAGTACATAGTTTTATAGTAAGTAACCGAAGGGAACTTTGGCTGGGGCCTTGTCATTAATATAAAGCTCAACAGTAAGATATCACAGCTAAAAGAAAATCTACTGCAGGATTTTTATCTCCAGATGGTGGTGATGGGGGTGTCACTGAAATCCCGTAGCCCTTCCTCAGTGCTCCATATGTTGACAGAGAGCTCGTGCAGACATCTCCATAAATGTTACCTCTATGTTTCGAGACTTCTGCCAGATTTGGCCTTACAATTCTGTATGATTTTCAGATTTGGCTACTTCAGGGACAGGATGCTTCTTTGTGATTTCATATCTCCAAATCACGTACTGGTGCTCCACCATTGGTGATGATTGGGTCCATGATCAACAAAATCACACTAAAGTCAGAAATATTGAACTGATAGGCTACAGAATGCTTCTCTTGTGTCAATGAAGACAGTTGGGATGTTTGTGGTTTCATTGATGGTCGCTATTTTACTGTTTGACCATCGCGTTAAAACTAATTTTGAAAGAACAATTTACAACAAGTTTCTACAGATTTATTAACATCATCTGGATCCTTTCCCTCTGATGATTGACACACTGCTTGATGGTTTGCAGTGACACTATTTCTGATATATTTCATTTCCTCCTTAAACTGAATTTCCAGTTTTCTGAACATTCAGCATGTTCTCTGTATGTCCCATTGAGGCCAATTCTTTCTCTTCTGTTCTTTTGGGATCCTGATGATGAAATGCATTTCAGGTACCAACAAGGTATATCTTTTGCTTCTTTGCAATTTGGTCCCATTTCCCATTTTTTTATTCTTTACATTTTAAATATTATTACCAATAAGAGCTAACATTTATTGAATGTCCATTCTGCAGTGATGATGCTATGCTAAGTAAAACGAAAATTTTTTAAATGGGAAAATCACTATATATACTGTGTGTATGAAAGTTCGCTTCCTTTGTTTTGTTAGTCTCTCATCTCATTTATAAGCAAACCTCTATTTCCTTTTAGCTTCCTTCCTTTTGAATTCTAAATGGTTGTGTGTGAGTGTGTGCGTGTGCACACGCGTGTGCGCGGTAGTGCTAATAGTACTTTGTGATCACATCTTGTTCAAAAAGCACAAATAGGCACACAATCCGTCAGGAAAAGTTTAAAAGACCTCTACCTTCCCAGCTAACAGTGGCCCACAGGCTGCTAATTAGCTTGATGGATCAGCACCTGGTCTGGTTATGAATGCTCAGAAGCCCATTGGTTGCTGGCAGCCGATTCCTGACTCCCTGAGGTTTGGAGATGTATCAACCTGAGCAGAGAGAGCTGGCGCCCGCTTAAAGGGTAGCTATAGCCAATTATTCATGCGCTCCTTTGGACTTGACTTTGGCTGGAGGAAGAGACATGCTTTCAGATACATTTGAGGCAGCCTTTTGTTGCACAAATGTTGCATCTACCTGGCACATTTTTCCTTTGTTGTGTCATTACAGTACAATGAGTAATGTCAGTACAACCCTACAATTATCTAAGGGATAACTAAGTTATGCCATGTTGTGTTTTTTTTTCTTATGTTCTTGTTCTTCCTCCCCCTTTTTCTACTTCTTATTTGCTCAGAATGTTTTTGAAGTCAATTTGTCTTATTCTTCTGATTTCAGCGGGGTTTTAAGTAGACACAATGTGTAATGATTGGTTTAAATGACACCAAAACTCTAGATAGTCTGCTAAAGTTTCATTGACCACGGCATCAAGTATTAGGCATGGAATTGCACCACTGCTTTGCCACTCAGTATAGTTGTGTGGCCCCAAGCACATTTCTTGGCCTCTCTGAGCCCCAGATACCTCATCTGTAAGCTGCAAAGAGCAATTCCTACATCAAAAGGTTGTTGAAATATTATTTTCTTTCCCTTAGTAGTTATGACTCATATCGATCATCCCTCAACATTTGAATGTCCCTGTGTGTAAAGCCTGGTGGTGGGGCTCATGGGAAAATATAAACTAAACAAAATATACATAGCTACCGTTACACGCCCCCACCCCACTCTTGAAGTGCATGGCCTGAACAAAAAGTGAAATCATCCACGGGAAACAATCAAAGAATAATGTTATAATACAGCACCAGCTTTATACTCATCTTCTGGCAAATGCATCCACACATGCTGTCTATTCTAATTTGTGCCAATGTGGATGTGAACCTCAATACCTCTTTGAGACCCTCTCCCTATTAATCTAATCACACACAAAAGCATTAGTCAGTTAGTTAGTCCTTACTGAAGATTTCAGATGATGGGAAGGTGGGTGTGTTTACAGGATAAACCCAACACAAACAATTTGCTTAAAGCCCCATTCAGTATTTCCAATCTCTAAATAGCCTATTGTCACTCCTCCCCCAACAAGGCCTTTGCCCTGTGACTCCTCTTTCTTTACCACCTTCCTTCTGAGAATGATGCAAACTCCTCTCCTTGTCAGTGAGTGCAAAAGTTTAGCGACCTTCTTAAGTTACTTGAGTATGTCTGTGGCGAGGTTTCACCCTTTTTCTCACAGAGATTATCAAAATATTTCTTCCAAACGCAGCCCAAGAGTAATGCAGACGAATACAATTTTCTCCGTCTCTCTATTTCACACACTGCTTCATTCCATTCTCATAATATCCTCGTGACGGTAGTGCTATGTCAGTTTTAGGGATGGGGAGACTGAAACTGAGAAGTTGAGGATCACCCCAATGTAAAGGCCTTGCCTCCTATACTTGTTATGAGGACTAAAGAAGGGAGCATATCGTTAAGTGCTTGCCCCAGAGCGAGTCACAGAGAAGGAATGGTGGCCTCCAGTAACAGAAGTAATAATATTAGTAGACATAACAGTAGCAATTGCCCTTGTCCCGTCTGGCTTGATGGTAGCATAATGAAGGTCAACAGCAGGTTTGACTACATAGTTTGTAGGACCCAGTACAAAAGCAAAATGTGAAGCCTGACCAGGGGCAGGGAAATCAGTCTCCCCTTTCCACAGGCCCACCACCCCAACCTATGGCAGGCAAGTGATCCCCTCCTTCCAAGGGATAATAGTCACTAGGCCAGTATAAGCTTGATATTTGGGTTGGATGTGAGTGAGAGGCCCCTACCAGGTCACCCACCATATTGCCCACCAAACACACCATGAGATGCAGCTCAAGGCAGGATTGGCGGATGCCTTGCCTATCCCAAATGCCACAGGGTGGGTGACCCTTCATACCAAGACTACCTACCACCACCAGGGGAAGAAGGAGGGTAAGGGCTGAAAGAAGGCCACTGCCTTCCTAACCCAGTCAAGGCCACCTGACTGCTACCCCAGACAAAAAGCTGTGGTGGTTGTGGCGTAAGTCAAAGAGGGGAATCCGTAGGTAGCACCATAGGCAGCAGGAGGGAACAGACAGCCAAAAATTCATCCCAGGAAGGTAGGACCTCATGTAAGCTGAGTTCTAAGCATCATAACACATGGTCCATAGTCACGTTAGGTTTCACTTACAAAAAACACAGTTTCGAAGTTAAAAGTATTTGGAATTACAAGAGTGCAACTGCAGAGCATTAACCCAAGTGTGGGGCCTTCTGAGTGCCCTCAGGCCCTGTGAGACAGCACTAGTCACATGTCCACAAAGCCAGCTGATCAACAATGAATATGCAAGTGCTTTAAAAAGTCTTAACCCTAAAAAAAAAAAAAAAAAAAAAAAGTCTTAACACTGTGTAAATGTGGAGTATCACTGCTGTAATAACCATTATGCAAAAATAGTATTAGATCCTAGCAACTCTGTTGGGCATTTACTTAGTAACCCTCAATTCGTATGAGCAAAGGAGAGCTCTGATAAATTTGTTTCTCTCTCAGGAGGAAAAAATGTTTCTAGATCCTTCTGAGTGATAGGGTGAAATCAGAGTTTCCAGGGACATCCCTGCACTCCCCACAAATCTCTCTTGTAATAGACATGTCAAAGCAGAGACCCTGATTCTGCCACAGATCAGAATTATGGATCCTCCCCTAAGCAGGACAAAGGAACTCCTACCCTGGAAATTCCCTCAGCATCTGCTTCCCTCCACCCACCACCCAAGGCCTCCAGGAACATGGAGCTCTCTGCCACACACTTTCCATTAGCTCAGAATTTCAAACTCAGGGATGCCCCCACTGCCCTCCAAAAATTTCTTGGTTTTATGGGTACTGCTGGGCTGCAGATCTGACACTCTTCACACCTTACACATAGATTTGATCCCATCCGTTTCAATATAGCAGACCCGCAGGGGCATTTTTGATAGTTAAAAGAGCATCCAATGATTCAGAATAAAGCAGTTATTAAACAGTTTCTTGGTCTACATCATAATTAGAAAAAGCAGCTGAGAGAAAGGGGAGAAAATGCAAATTAGAACATTCTTATCCTCCATACCCACCGGGGACCCATTTAGAGCAAAGTAGTAATTTACCAAATGATAGCCTAATGTCCTGAAAGAGTTAAGGTGGCTTCCCACATTACTTCTACCCAGACAGCCTTTTCTGCTCCAGGGCTACGCTGACTCACCCTATGGGTCCTAACTGAGTATACAGACAAAAAAGAGTGGATTTTCCCACCACTGCACTACAGACCCCACCCTAGTGTTCAAACAGAAGGGAGTGGCTAATTGTTCTTTGGAATGATCCTACCCCCAATCCTCTCCCTGCCCCCCGCCAACAGAAATTTCAGGAAGCCTGTGTTCTTTCTTTCCCAGCATCTTTCTCTTGTAAGCCAGTGAGGGTGACAGCAGACACCACCACCAAGTGTCAAGCTGGGCATTGCTCTGCAAGGGAGAATGTTTTAGAGCCAAGCTGTTATCAGTCACGGTTCTGACAAAGCCCCACTTCATAGCAACTTGCCTGACGCAGCAGCTGTAGTGTCATGTGAGAATACATGAGAATGGGAGTTAGAAATTTTGAATTCTAGCCATGGTTATGCTACTTACCAGCTGTGTGACCTTGACCAAGTCAATGGACCTCTCGGGGATTCCACTGCTTCATTTATCAAATAAAAACAATATAACAACGGCAACCTCGGGTTATTGTTTTGAGGATTAGTTAAAATAGCATGTAAATATATTTTGTCAACTAAAAAATATCTTGGGGTGCCTGGGTGGCTCAGCTGGTTAAGTGTCTGACTCTTGATTCTGGGCTCAGGCCGTGATCTCAGGGCTGTAGGATCGAGCCACGTCAGGCTCAGCACTGGGTGTGGAATCTGTTTAAGATTCTCTCCTGCCCTCCCCTCTTTCAAATAAATATATAAACCTTTTTAAAAACCTCTTATGACTTTATTAATAAAGGAAACATTGGGGCATAATGAAAAATCATGGATCTCAGAGCCATACTACCTTCTGGATTTAATTCTGGTGCTGTCTGATCTTGGAAAATCACTTAGCCTCTCAGAGCCTTCATGATTTCTTCATCTGAAAAGAGAAAAGATGGTACTAAAGTAATGACAAAGACCCTCCACGTTGTTGCGGTAGCGCATATAAGGGCCTGGTACTTGCTAAGTACACAAGATGGGGCATCTGGCTGGCTCGGTCAATAAAACATCGTACTCTTGATCTCAGGCTTGTGAGTTGGAGCCTCACGTCGGGTATAAAGATCACTTAAAAAAAAAAACCTATATAACCAGAGTAGGTACTCAAGAAATAGGTTTCTTCGCTTCATGTCTCTTCCCCATTCCCATAAATGTCTTGACAGCTCCAGGCGTTAAGCTCAGCACCCTGGCAATGTCAGTGTCACCAACTTAGAAACCTCCATGAAAAGAGAGCTTCTCTTCTTCAGTGTTCCAGCAGAGTCCTGGTCCTAAACTTCCCTGAAAGATCCCCTGTGACTGAGTGACAAAATCCTTCAACTGGCCAGTGGATCACGGGTTTACTCAATGGTCAGCTCTTCTAGGATTTTCTAGGATTTCATGACTGAGGGCTGAGGAAGTGGGTTTTCAGTGAAAAATCAGACAAATGCTAACAGAAATAGAAGGGACTAGGTGTTGAGCAAGAAAAACAGTGGACATCAACCACAACTTCCTATCCTAAGATTCAGTTCTAACAACTCAAATTTATTTTTAAAATTTATATGTAATTCTTTCTCCCTTTGCCTATGTAGGGTATGTTAACACCCTGAATGGACACTGCTGGAGAATTAGCATAATGATATACGTAATCACCATCAAATGATAGGCTAGCTTGTCCTACATAAAATCCTGTGAAGAAAAAAAAATATATGTTTTTTTCATGAGTCTACATTAGTAAGTTTCTGTCCACTCCCAGAGGCATGAGCTCTCCCTCACTTGTACAACTGATAAGCACACTGGAAGGTACTATGGGAAGGACCTTTGTCACTTAGTTGAGCTGTTAAGTTGGAGTAGCCTCTTGATTCTAAAGATCTACCAGTTAATCCTGGGTGAACTTAATTCTCTGGCTGAATAATTATTGTGCACCAGGTAGTATGCTTAGATTTGTATGTGAATGCACTCATTTGATCCTTTAAGGACAAATTCTCCCTATTTCACAGACACAGAAATGAAGTGCAGCAAGATTAAGCAAACTTTTCAGGGCTTACAACTAATAAATGACAGAGTCATATTTGAACCCTGGTCTGAGCCCACGGCCTTATTCCATACATTATAATACCTCCTTGAGGGCCCCAAGTATAACCTCCAAATGTGCTATAGACCATATTTTTCTGAATCCAAATGCAGATCTAATGTCCTGACTCACTTAAAAAGGGTTGCCTGGGAAGTCAGGAACACATGCCCACTTAGTAAAATGGACCCCCAGATCAGGTTGCCGGAGCATTTTCCTCTCATCGCCGACCTTGAAAGTTGCTGCAAGTGTTGAGCACAGCAGCTCTACTGGTTAAAGGTGTTAGAAGGATGAAGTATTTAACATCTGTGTTGTGTGGCCAGAACTGAATCCCAGGGGCTGGTTGTAAGCAAAAGCTGCAAGTGAATGTCTTAGCTATGGCTCAGTGGAGCTGTACGTGGCTCAGGCCTTGAATGTAGTTAACATCCAAAAGAAGTCCCCAGGTCTTAATTCAGAAGACTGGGGCAGAACATTGCTGGCAGATGGGCCTCTGTGTTTACAATCATTCCCCCTGGATTCCAAGCCTGCTTGCCTTCAGGAAAAAGTGTAAATCCCTTCTGCTCACTCTGGGTTGTGTTAGCTGGGTAGTAAATATGCCCCTGGTTAATAGGCAGTCCATAAGTTGTTTTTAAATCTGCTATCCAAATAAAGGAATTTTTCCACAGCAAAAGTATAATAATGCAATAAAAATTATAAAATCTACGAGTGGTGGAAGTTAGCCGATACCTTATTTATCTCACTAACATCAAGCAAGCCCTGAGTATGAGGAGGAATCGTACCACTTCTATGGCAGACGTATCCCACCAACAGCCACACGCACCCATTTGCTACTCAAAGCCCTCCCTGATGCTCACCTCTTGTGGAACTCCTTGATCCTGTTTTGTCTCCAGTATGCAGGCTCTATCTCTCTGGCTTGTGTCCTATGAGCTCTATCTACACACACCAGCTTTGTTTTTTCAAAATTCAACACCCCGCTTTCTACATATTGGAAGGTAAGGCTCCACAATATTGTGATTATAAGTCCACATTCATGTCTTTTAAATAGTTAGTTCTGAAATGCCTTTTTATTAAACATGATTCACATGATTAAAAAGATTTATTTGAGGGTGGAGTTTTCTAAAAATTCTTCTAGCTTCGAAGTGGGTCATGTCTTATCCCACAGTATAAAATGGCGGTGCTATCCAGCGTTCTCTGATAATTCTACATGTGGTTCTAGTGGATGACATTCCATTCCCAAGCCTTCCAACTACTAGGAAATAAGCAGATAGAAAATCCACATCTCAAAAAAAAGAAAAAAGAAAAAAAAAGAAAATCCACATCTCTTGTCCTCACCTCGCTCCTGAGCTCCAGATTTAGAATCTGTTTGCCTTCTGCATTTGTCTATGTGGAGAATAAACTAAAATTCGACATGTGCCCAGCTTTCTTTTCCTTGTTTGACAAACCTTTTCCAAAGGCCTATCTGGGGTCAGAAGGTGAACAGAAGTAGAGGATGACATAAACAGGGTCTCTGACTTCATGCAGTCTTATATGGAGATCCATAACTAAACACGTAATTACCAAAAAAAAAAAAATTAAAATAAAAAAAAATGCTATTATTAGGGACACCAAAGTTACTGTGAAAGCAAAATAATTTTGCCTAAGCCAATACGGAGATATATAAACATTTTCCTAGAATAAGGAAAATGGTTGAAATCCATAAGGATAAACTGGGTTTACCCAGAGACACAGTTCCACAAAATTAGAGTCCATCAGTAACCCACCTTCCTATTCTTCAGCTCCTAACTCAAGGTTTGACATCACAAGAATTCAGTAAATCTTGATATAATGAGCAGAAGTATTTTTATGTCACTACCTTTTTAAAAAAAAAGATCATTAATGTAGTATGACAGATCACAGGACAGCTCTGGCTGGTGAATACACACAAACATCAGACTTAAAACGTGCATTTGTTAAATGGAATCCAAGTCATCAGAGTTTGATATAAAGTCAAAAGTTCTCCATCTTACTATCTCATTACCTCTTAATCCTATTTATATCCAAGAATTCCTCCCCAGACTTTGTTTACTGACTCAATGAGATATTTCCCGCTTTAAGTTTTGTACGCCTGGCATTATAATTCTGAAGGACAGAGGCAGCTTCTATATAAGTGGGTTTGTGCCATGCCTCCTTTTAAATAATTTTTAAAGTATTCTTTTCTTTGCTTAAAAATGATCAAAACAAATTAAAAGCTATAAGATAATGTTGGATATTAAGATAAGCTAACATTGAAATAAGAAAGATCTTTTTCCTTTAATATTGTTAAGTATGAGAGGATTTCTTCCTCCAAGAATCTCAAAGCAGTTCTCTTAAATATATAATTCCAGTTGGCTTAAGACCAACAGTCATAAATAAATTTGTATTACATCATGGAATTACATGTTGATCCGTGAAAACTGATCTTATTTAGTTTCAGATGCCAAATCTATTTGGATCTATTGAAAGAGGAGTGCCTACCTTTTTATTCCTTATCTTCCTAACCCTGGAAGTAACCATCATACTAGATTTACAGGATTCTCCTACATAGCTCCAGATTAAAAAAAAAAAAAAATCAACACTGGTTGCCTCATTTCCTTTGTTTTCCTGGAAACTTTACTAAAACATTATATCCTTTCCTGGTTGGGATTGCTATTGTTGAAGGTAATAGGCATCTATTTCTTTTTATTTCAGAACTCTTGGACATTTTTGTCAAAGTGCATACCTCGATACTGTGAACACCAGAGGTATACAGTAAAGACTTTGCTAAAAACATTTGAGCTAACATCTTGGCGGGGGGTTCATTATGCACCAGATACCACATTTAGTACTTTACAAAGTGTGTTAAGTTAGGGCTTAGCTCAATCACAGACACAGAACCAGTATGAGGTATACACCAGGACATTTACTGCAAGCTAGTGGCCTATGTAATTGTGCAACTGGCTGGGTAGTCTGAAATCTGTAGGGCAGGCTGCAACTCTTAGGCAGGGGCTGGAATTGCCTTTCACAAAGCTGCTTTTTCTTCAGGGAGGCCTCAGTTCTGCTCCTAAGGCCTTTTAACTGATTGAATCAAATTATCCAGAATAATCTCTCTTAGTTAATAAAGTCATCTGATTATGGACTTTAACCACATCTACAAAATACTTTCATAGCGACACCTAGATTGTGTTCGATTAAGTAAATGGGGACTATCACCTAGCCGGCTTGGCACATCAAAAAGAGCACCACATATGTGTAATCTCATTTCCTCCTTACCACAGCTCTGTGAAGTAATTTCCATTATTGTCATATACGCTTTACAAGTTGGAAAGATAAGGCTTGAAAAACTCAGGCAATGTACTCAAGATTAGAAAACTATTAAATGGAATACCAAGTACGTGAACCTGTAAGTCTGATTCCAAAATTGAGAGCTTAATTAACTACTGCACAATACTATATCAAAACAAAGGAATAAAGTATTATAATTCTACTCCTCTAACTCTATACAAAAGGACTCATATTAGTGTTTTACCTCTTACAGCCATCTTTAGACTTTGTAAGATGAAAACATTCAACATAGCCTTCTGGATAATTTGTTTAATGCAAAGAAAGAATACAGAAGATTGGAGAATCCCAAATGTTAGCCCTTTCTGATTTAAAATTGCTGTCCTTAAATAAATAGTTTATGTTAGAGAGGGTTGCATTCTTGATGACTTGTAATGGAATGGATGCTTTACTTTTCATTGGGATATAGGGAAATTGGGAATTGGCGCTATAAGAGCTATTTCTTAATTGTATCATGTTTCAAGATATAGTGTATTACTTTATATAACCAATGTTTTAAAAACAAAATGTAGATTCCCCCAAGTAATAGAATATGAAGCTATAATGCATAGTTTAAATAACACAAATTAGACATTAATCTATTTTTAGCAAAAACATAAGACTACTGAAAGAAAAACAAAGTCTGGCATTGAATATCCTGGGGCACCATAACATCATGGTAAGCGTCTGAACAAGTGGCAAGAATTCACGGCTCTGCCTCTGTCTCTAGTTAGGGTAGGTCCTTGGGTAAGTGACTTAACCATTCTTGGCATCACTTTCCTTTTCTACAATATGAGAGGGTTTCATAAGATGATCTCTTATACCCTTTATACTGTTCCAGAGCATTAAAATGTCTAAAATTTCAACTATGACCTAGGGGCTATTTTAGTGCCAAAGAGTAGAAAGTCATTCTTCTGTGGATTATTTAATGTTTTTACCCAAACCACTAGGAGTCTGGTAAAACCTTTATGTCTTAATATGCATACCTGGAGGTTATTGCCAAATTTCATTAGTGCCAGGATGAAGTTATTTTCCAGGTCTATCGTATTTAATATGTTGAGCTGATTATGCTGAATGGAGCACCTGTACCAGCTACCATGGACAGCTACTTACCGTCCCGTCTCCCTCAAGAAGTTTTCAGTCGCCAAGCACAAATGCTGACAAAGAATTAGATTTCCGTCACCCTCTAGAGGTAGCACAGACACAAAAAGACCTAGAGGTCCCAAATGACTCGAGTGCAGAAGATTTGAGAGCGTGCCTCCTTTCTAAAGAGCCCTTAGTTCCTTGCTAACAAAGGGCATCTTTTTGACAGAGCCCAGCATTGTTGCTAGAGAACAATATCCAGAAGAGAATGGTGCCCCCAGGAATGTCATTCTTCAGTCATTCACATGATCGGGAGACCAAGGAAACACTATTCCACCTTAAGTCTCATGTGTTTGGTGGTGTTGTGAGAAATAGAATGAAACCACCTGAATCCCAAACCCATTGAAAGCTGGCTGATCTCAAAAAAACCAGAGAGATGCAAACATGCCCTGGTCAAGAAAGGCAGATTATGTCCAATCTGTTTCTCTTTCTATATATGTAAGATGCAAAATCAAAAAGCCCCACAAACTCCTTCTGTAAATGAGAAAGCATTTCTATAGTGTTAAGGATTCACGGTCCGGAGCCTCACAAGCCTGGCCCTGCCTCTCGCTAGAGGGGTGGCTTTACGCTATACTATTGACCCGAACCTCGCAAAAGCACAAGATGACATGAAAATAGACAAAACAGTGGACATTTTGTGTTTCTTGTTTAGGGCAATGAATACTGTCCCTTAAGCACGAGCAGCAGATCTCCCTAAGCCTTTTATTTTTCAACTGTAAAGCGAGGATAATAATAAAACTTGCCTCATAGAGTTCTGAGAATTAAATGAGATAATTCACAGATGCCTGGCAGATCGTAAGTGCTGGGTAAATGTTGTCTAGTATTTGAAAATTAACTCACATTTCTCTTTTAGTGCCAGACTTTTGCAGTTGACCAACATCTTTGTTTCCTTTGGCCTGAAAGCACTGAATGTGCACTCTTAAGTTTAGAAACCGAAAGTACCCTGAAAACAAGCAGACTGGTCAGTGCTGTTGGAGTTCATCAGAAGGGCCGTCCACTCCCTTAAATACCTAGAGTACCTCATTCCAGGCTGTGTCCCACAGACAGTTTGGGTGCCGTTACCTTGTGTTCGGGCGATGGGTATCGTTGGTGGGAACCTGCGGTTCTTACCTCCAGTCTAAGTGGGCAACTCACACTTTTGGATGGAACGTGGAAACCCCAAAGGACTGGAGCGCGTGGGTTGTCAGATAAACGTTCATTCACATGTTACGGAATTAAGCGGTCTGTAAACCACACATTATTTTTATTTATTTATGGCGAGGGAGAACTAAGGGATTTTTTTTTTTTAATGGGGGGAAAGCTTTGTCATTTGAGGTCAGGTGTCCCTCCCATGAGTGGCATCATTTTGACGAGAACGAATTTATACAAGCGTTCGGAGGCGCACAGTGGGAACTCTGGTGGGAACGGGGGGGGGGGGGGGCGGGGGGCGGGGATAAAGGGTGTCTAAACCGTGGCAAGATCGTCCCTGGAAACGTCCGCCGCGGCCCCTCCGTGTCCCGGGGGCTGGGCATCCCCCTCGGACAGCAGCTGGAAGGCTAGTGGCTCGGGCGCCACCGGTCCACACAGTCGAGGGTGGCGGCGGCCTGTCCTGCGTGGGGAACTCGCGGCGGCTCGGCTGCTGGGAGGAAGCCCTGGGTGGCCTCGGAGCAGAGCGGGGCGTCCCTTCGCCCCCTCCGCCGCCGCCTCCTCCTCTCCCCAGCGGCTGCGACGGCAGTGACGGCGGCGGTGGCGGCTGCTGCCACCGCTGCTGCCGCTGCCGACTGGTCACCTGGGCGCCTGCGGAGCTGCCTGGCTGCTGCCGCCGCGCGGCCCCTCGGAGCGCGAGGAGGAGGCGGCGAGGAGCCAGGATATCCATAGTAACCCGGGATGCGCCGCGCGCCGAGCCCCAGCGAGTGCGGGAGGACCGAGCCCCCGCGCGCCCGCAGCCCGCCGTGCTAGGCGCCCTGCAGCCCCCGCGCCGCGCCGCGCCGGCCCGCGTCGCTCCGGCGGTCCGGGTGCCCCTGAGCGGTAAGCCCTCCCGACACCCCGGCCCACGCCTCCCGCCGCCCGGCCGCCCGCCCCCGGGAAGCGGCCGCAGAACAATGGAGAGCGCCGCCCGCAGCCCCGGAGCCGGCACCCGGGGGAGGACGCGCCGCCGCCGCCGCCGCCGACGCCGCCACCCGGGCCGGGACCGGCGCGCGCCGCGGGGGGCCGGGCGCGTGCGAGGGCGCGCGGCGGGCGGCGGGCGGGGGGCGCGGGGCGCGGGCCCGGGGAGCTGGCGGGGAGAGCCCGGCGCTCGGCGCAGCGCGGCCAGGCTCTGCGCCCCTCCCGCCGCGCCCGCCCCTGCCCCTCCTCGGCGCGCTCGCCCTCGCCCTCGCCCTCGCCCTCGCCCTCGCCCTCGCCCTCGCCCTCGCCCTCGCCGCCGCTCGCTTGCGCTGGGGGCGCCCACAAAGATGCTCAGAGGCAACGGCTAGGGGGGCCGCGTTCCAGCCACATGTCCGCGTCCGCGGGGGCCAGAGCCCGCCAGCCCTCGCGGAGCCCGGCTCGCAGCCAGCCCGCGGCCGCCGCCGTCGCTAGTGCCGCCCGGCTCGGGTGAGTAGCGGGCGGGCGGCGGGCGGCGGGCGGCGGGGCTCGGCTGCTCCCCCGCCGCCCGCCGCGCCTGCTCGCCGGGATGCGGCCGCCCGCAGTGCTGCGGCCGCTGGGGGAGCCGAGGAGAAGGGAAGCCGGGTGGGAAATCCGCGGAGGCTGCGGAAGGGGTTTGCCGGGGCATTTGTTGCAGCCTAGGCTAGCGGTCTCCACTGTGTGGGCTTTTTTTTTTCTTTTTCTTTTTTTTTCCTTTTCCTTAACGCGGTTCGGTTATTGGTTTTCCCTCACCTCCCACCCCTCGGGCTGGGCACATTTTCCCTTTCCTTTCCCTGTCTTCGCGGTTGCGAGGAGTTCCAAGCGGTAAATTACTGGAGGTCTCTCCGAATGCTTTGACTTTCACGAGTATCTATTTTCCAAAGGTCATTTGTGTTCAAACATCAAAAAGCCACGACAACCCATGTAATTGCGCTTTGGATCGCCTTCGAGGAAGAGACCCTGGAAGGGTCGGTGTGGAGCGTGCCTTCTCTCCCCGTGTTTTTTAACCACTGATTGCGCGGAGGGGGACGTGGGCATGGACTCCCCCGTGGTACGCCTTGCAGGGCAGTGACAGAGCAGCAGAGACTGCAATTAGCTGCTTTGCTGAAGGTCGGGTCAGCATTTCTGTTGAAATCCCAATTTCCGCGGTTGGAACTTGGATGTGATTTTTACTCCAGGCTAAAACTTGCCAAAGCCAAACAGGGACTTGCTTTTATAAGGATACAGCCACTGCCGCGTGGTGTTTTTTGTGGGGTTTTTGTTGGGGTGTTTTCCTGTTTTTTTAGTTGGTTGGTTGGTTCGTTAGTCGTTTTCTCTCTCTCTCTCTCTCTCTCTCCAAGAAAACCAGCTGTCTGCAAACATGAGCCCCTCAAACAGACAGGCAGCTCAGGAAGGCTTTGCATTCTTAGAGATTGACGAGAAAGGCTAGTCCCCGCCGCAGTTATCATTTCTCTCCTCTGAGCGACTGAGATGTTAGTTTTAGAAGACTAAAAATTCAGTCCCCGTGCTGCACAAATATGCCCAATATGTTGTATCTGTAGAATGGAAGCATACGAACCCTGAGTTCTTTACGAGTCTTAGACACTTGCATTAGTGTACTTGCTATACGGACTCTTGCATCTGGAAAGACAGGATTAGAGGAAGTAGTGCTGGGAGGGCCCCCCGAGGAATTTAGGTCCAACTGAAGACTTTTGTGAACGTTGACACAAGCGACTAAGGAAGTCTGTAATTCTCTTCTGAGAGTCTTTACAATACGGTAGATCCTGCTGAAGTTTGGAGCCAGAAGGGAAAAAGAAGAAAGAAAATTAGAAAACGCCTCAGAGGTCACCTCGAAACCTGTTATGTTCTTTGTACTCAGCAGATGAGCTTAGGCAAGGAGATGCCAGTGGTGTCTGGGTTATTTGAGTCCATACTGTTGATGGCTCTGTGACAAAATAGGCTATAATGACTTGCGCTGGCTTTATTCCACCATAAAGGCTTCTTCAGAAGTGTTCTGCCCTGTTGTTCTGTCGGTCGTGAGTAACTCTTGGTGTGATGACAGTGATCCTTCCCGTCTCAGATGGTGGAGAAAGGAGTAGCTGGTATAAATGAGATTAAAACAGATGCATGCTACCTAGGAGACTCAGTGACAATGTCATACAAAAACATTACAAAGACTTTGAAAGCTTCAGGTTGCAGGGGGAGATAGGATTTTTGGAAAAAGCAGTGAAGAATTAGAGCTCCCTGTTCAGGGATGGGAACTTTGTCTTGCGGTTGCTCATTGCCAAACTTAATTTTACTGCATTGGAATTACTTTACTTGATGCACCTCGGCGCTTTTAGTAGAAGCAATATTTTTTCCTTCATCAGTGATAGTAGAGTGACTATACACACATGCACCGGGAATGAGAGACCCTATATTGTTAGAATTCTACTAAAGGGAACCAGAGACAGACAACAGTGTTTTGCATCTACCTGGAGATCAAATCTCCATTAAAATAATTTTGAAATACAGCATGGTGCAAGATTGAGTAAGATGCCTTGGGGTGATGAATTTTTAACGAAACTGTATGAATGCATTTGTTTGTCAGCAATGTGGAATGACAATGGCTGAGCAGCCACTAACAATCTAAAAGTTTGCAGGTGTAAGCAGTTTTTTATAGTATCGAATTCTGATACCTTTCTTGCTCTTGATTTTGCTGCAAATGGTACAGTAGGTATGGAATGTTAGGGAATACTTTCTTGAAAATAGTAGTATTTGTTTAAAGTTACTCTGCATGTTCCAAATACAGTACAGATTACAGCACAGTGTAAAGGAAAGGCATCCCCAATAATCATTTGTGATGTTATTACTCTCTTGTAAATGTTGGCAGATATTTTGCAGCTTATTATCAAGTCATTCTCATTGCATCATTCATTGAATAAGCATTTTTTGGGTATCATGGGTTCCAAAGCAGGCTTATCCTTTCTCTGAATGTAAGGCAGACATGTTCTCCAAATGTCATATTGAAATAAATGCTTCGGCGTTGTCGGTGTTTATACCACTGGCAGAGTCTGTAGAGACACCGGGTAGAGTTTATTGATGTCCCTATTTCTGACCAGATACTGGTATCAACATATGTCACAGGAATATCCATCAAGCCAGTTAATGTCTCAGGAGGAATGAACAATTAGCAAAATTAATTTAGAGATCTGCTTGATTAAAGTCATTCATGCTCATGAGTAAAAACATTTGTATTTCTGTAGACATGTTTGGTTTTTACATATTTTGGACTTATAGCAGTAGCTCAGCCTTAGTATTTATTGGTGCCAATACCAGTAATCAAAGTACCAGGTCTTTCATAGGCCACCAGTAATTAATGGAAGTGTGAACAGAATCCAGATTTACCAGTTGGCTACCTGTCTTTTCCCTCCATGGCAATACACAAGAACAAAGCATAAATGTTTGCCATTGGCTTTAATAGCCGCGTATATCAAGAAGCCTTGGGAAAAAAATTGCTGCATCCATATTTCTTTGAGGTAAAGATTACATTAGCTATGATGTCTTTATGCTTGTATTAATATTTGATTTCTTTAAAATGATTGTTTTCAAAGTGCAGTACTGTCAATATATTTAATAATTTGCTTGAGAAAGAACATTTACATGAGTGCATTTATCTTCCCACATAACTGTCAATAATACATTGTTCCAGAAATCTATTTTTATGTAGATGTAATTTTCATGTAAAAATTAACCTTTCTTATAATTCTAGTGTGAGACGAAAACCATTCTTATTCATCTGATTTTTGCTTTCTCTTCACACAATCATGAGATGGTTTTTTTTGAGAAGGCAAATATGATTCAGCTGAGTCATTTTTTTTCTTTAAAAAATTGTGAAGATAGATTAACTTGTTTAGTTTAGTTCCCTAAAAATTTTTGTCTTTAGTCCATATCTCCTAGCTGTTCATATTTACAGAGAGTGAAGACCTAGGGACTGTTTGCTGGGAGTTTCCTCCCATGAGAACAAGAGGAAATTCAGAGCCGATCAAAGCAACTCTTGAACTGGAAGTAACAAAAACGCACATTCTGACCCCCCCCCCCCTTGGTTACTGAATACTCGATAGTACATTTTTAGGTAAATCACAAAACAAAGTTATTCTATAAGTGACTTTTATGGATACAGGTCTTTGGGGTTTGGAATTTAATGTAACTAAACTGAAACTACTGACCTCCCAGGACCAACCACAAGGAAGGACACCCTCTGGAAAATCAATGACTGCACTGAGATCTTCCCGGATGCCTGCGTGTGCCACGCTCCTGCACCTCTGTCACTACAGACAGCCGCCTTCGCAGTGCACGGGCAGGCAGGTGGAATCAGTGGGTGCCCCCAGCATCAGCTCAGGGCTGCTTGGCAGTATGTTCAAAGGGCATTCAGGTCAATATTGGTCAGGGTTAGGTTTTTGTGGCCATCTTAAAACCAAGACTCCTGGCAAGAGAAAATGGCATTTTAAGACTGTTGGAGCATCCTCTCTTTCTAGCTCCTGTCAATTAGAATGACTTTTTGGTAGCCATAAGTTTTATGGTCTGTTTTTGGTTTCAATTAAGGCTTCAGAGTGACTCGTGTAGAATTGTAGCGGCAACAGGTGGTATGTTTTGTGTTGTGTGATGTTCATAAAAGTCTCATTTCCCCATGTTTAGAAATCACGACCATGTTGTAGTTATTTTTCTAGAAATATAAAATGTAACTGTAAAAATAAGCTGCTTCTCTTTATCTCCATGATTCACTTCTCCAGAAAAGACTTGCAGACCATATGCAGTATTTCTTGGCTCTTAGTGCATTTTTTTCTGTCCTAACTGTCAACTTAGTATAAAAATAATTGGTTCCAATTGTTTTCTTGTAGTATAGCTTTCCCTCCGGAATGGAAGGTCTGGCATTGCCTCCTAAACATCTCCCAGGGGTTGGTTGATACTCCTGATATGAATGATGCTATTTATTTCACCCTACTGGTAGATTAGTCATAAAAACTCATGCCAAACCAAATTTGGGACAAAGCTTCAAATTAAAAATATATAGTCCCTCCCAAGTTTCAACATTGTTTACACACTAGCTCTCCCTTCTTTTACCCACCCTGAAGTTCTCCTGTCAGGAAAGCTGTCTTGGAAGATGAAATTTTTTTCATAGCTAGTGGGAGAACCTCTTCTCCTCCATCTTCTCCTGACCACCTATTGCTGACTTTTTCTCTCCTCTCATTCACTGCTCTTAGTTCAGGTATCTTTCAGGTCACACGCACTCCTTAATCCCTTTCCTTGGATCCCTCTCCTAATGCCTCCAGAACACCACTCTGTCTTTTCCTCTTTTACATTTTTTATACAAACAATGGCCCACTTCATGAGCATTTTGGGGGGTGCTAGTGATATGTCTGCTATAAAGGAGCCAATAGCTATGCATTTTTAAGTGAGCTTATATGCAATTAAAATTAAAAAAAAAAAAAACAGGACCAGAAAGCTCCCATAAAAATGCTCTGAAGTCCCTTTCAGAATACCCATAAATATCTCCACCCATGTGAAAGGCTGATAATAGTTGTCATTTGTCCATATTTAAATAACTTAAAATATTTATTTTTAATTGTATGTTGTGCCAATGGTAATTCATTGTGTTGATTTTCTTGTATTTTTGTTGCATATATGCAGAATTTTATTCCACTGTGGGGTCCAGTAGACTTTGATATTTCATTATCATTTCTCTGTAGCCTCCTTGAAGGAACATGCATTGTGAATTCAGCAAGTGACATAAAAGACAGCTTTGCAAACACAACCCTTCCTTCTAAGCCGAGAAACCATCTCTGTGTGTAATCATGCACTTGGGAAATATTTATTAGACATCTGCTATCTTCTAGAAGTATTTGTTCAATGTCTGCATTCTTAGGGCAGGAGATATACCAGCGAACAAAATAGACAAGGTTCTTGTTTTCTAGAGCAGATATCTAGTTGGGAAGGAGTGACATAAAACAAGTAAATGAATGGAGAAGAGAATCGCAGGTGGTGGTAAGTGTTGTGAAGGCCACACCACAGGTCAGGTGCTTGAGAGTTTTCTGGAGGGGAAGGATGCCACTTTAAAAAATGCGTTCAGATAAGGTATCCCTGAGACAGTGCCTCTTGGAAACCTGAATGGTGAGCAGGAACCAGCTGTGCAGAGATGCTGGGGGAAGAGCTTTCCAGGCGCAGAGAACTGCCTGTGGAAGAGCCCTAGAGGGAACAGGTGCAGTGTGTTTGGGCAACAGAGAGAAGTTGCAGGTCATCCTCAGCAGTCATGGCAAAGAGTTTGGGTCTAATCTAAAAACAGAATGGGGCAAATGGAGAAGGTAAATCAGAAGTGGGATTGCTTTACCTTTACCTTTGAAAAGAACACACTGGCTGCTCTGTGAAGGCTAGATAATACTCGGGCATGAACGGACACAGACAGACTACGCAGGAGACCATTAAGGTAGTCCAGGTGAGAAATGACAGTGATTTGGATCAGGTTGTGGCAGGAAACAAAGGAGAGATCGGTGGAAAGAGCCACAATATCAAAGTGTGAAAAACTTCTTGAAATACGACAAATATAGGAAAATATGAAGAAGAAAATAATAATTCTCCATAACCAACACTGCCCAAAGTAACATCTGTTAATATATTGGCATTTTTAAGGAAAATAATCACTGTATTGTTTTTGATATTTTGATATGTGATCAGGATTACTCAGGCACTGCACACAATGCAAATACTAAAATTTTCAAATTGCCCTAAATTCTACCACCCAGAAATAACCATCTATAACATTAGACTGGCAATCACTGCAGGCATCTTTCTACATATACAAGTGAAGGGATTGATAAATGGATGCATGAATAGAAAGAGATACTTTTATAACAGTGGCAACAATGAAATTGTACTGGAAATGCTCTTTTAAAATAAAGAGCATCAAAATTTAATTTCTTATATTTAACAGCAGAAAAAACAGAGGTAAAAAGTAAATATAACTGTTGAACTTGAAGCAAATGTCTCTTTACTCTAAGAATTATTTCTTAAAGGACTTCCTCTTATGGTTAAGAGAATTGGTTATGAAGAAGGCAAAGAGGTCTGAGCAGGAGTGAATTGAGATTTTATGGGACTTGAGAATTGAGAATTTGGGACTCCTCTTTAAGAAAATGGAATATACAAGGAAACACACACACACACACACAAAGAAAATGGAATATAATTCAGTGGAATACTACACAGCCATAAAAAAGATGAGATCTTGTCATTTGCAACAATGTGGAGGGATCTAGAGTGTATTCTAAGTAAAGTCAGACTGAGAAACATGATTTCACTCATGCAGAATCTAAAAAGCAAAGCAAATGAATAAATAAACAAAAAAGCAGAATCAGACTTATAAATACAGAGAATAAACGCTGAGTTAGCAGAGGGAAGACAGTGGGGGCAACATGGGTAATGGGGAGGGGAAGATACAGGCTTTTTTGGTTATGGAATGAATAAGTCACAGAAATAAAAGACTCAGCACGGGGACCACAGTCAGGGATGCTGCGATAGCGCAGGATGATGACGGGTTAGAGCTATACCTGTGGCGAGCACAGCACAAGGCACAGAGATGTTCAGCTGCTGTGCTGTATCTCAAAACAAATGTGACATTGTGTGTCAACTACACTCAAATACAAAAAACTAAAAAATGAAAACAAAGTCACTTGTCGTGCTAATACCACTTTGGTTTGTAACCAAAGCCATGATTTAAGGAATTACTAAACTTGAATCCATTTTTTAAATAGAAATTTAAAAAAGAAAATGAAGTCTAGTTTACAAATCATAGAAAAAGCCCCCCCCCCTTCACGTGCCCCCGTGGCCTGGGAAAAAGCAAATCACCAAATAGGTCAAGGGCCTTGGAACTTAAGCCTCAGTGGCTTCACTCTGCACCTGCCTCACACTTGGAACCATGATGTTTTTCAGACTACTAGTTCCAATTTTAAATACATTGATTCTGTGTGAGTATTGATAGTCAACTGTATCAGTATACTGAGTATCACACTCTTGTGCTTTCTCTCCTTTGTAATTTTGCAGCTGTGATTTACTAGCGTTTACAGCCGCTGTGCAGCCTGAGACCACCCTTTGTAGAAGATTTGCTTTCTCTGCCTCGACCCCTATAAAATCTCTCCTTCTCTTGATTCCTCAGTAGCACAGCCAGGATATATCCAGACTTTTAATGTTCTGTTTCAAAATTTTCTGCCCTACAATGTGCTCTCTGCTGATCTTGTGTCCTATCCTTGAATGCACTTTCTCTTCTATTTGTGTTGTTACCCACAGCAGGGACACCAGTTATCCTTACTCTGGATCATCTTTGTCTCTCTTCCCCACATTCATGAATTTCTTTATAATTTAATCTTTTTGCTCTTCTCACCTACATCCACCAGGAATTTGAAAATCCTTTCTTCTGTGTCAGTAATTCCATTTTTAGAAGTGTCTCCTCTATTTCCTGATATTTCTGATTGATTGATTGACTGATTCTGAAACAGCACTCTTTGTTCCCTGTTTCCTCCAGTCCGCAGTCTGGCTTTTCATCCCTTTCAGGTGTTTTTCCTCATTCTGTCACTGAGCTTCCATTTTTACTGAAACCATTATTCTAGAGTAGAAAGTTTGTGTGAGTATTTCCTTCTTTTCCTTTGAATGAAGTTTTTCTAGAGTTCATTCCTTATGCTGTGACCCTTACGTTGGATTGTCCTCTCCTCCGTCCCTCCCTTCCTCTCTCTCTCTCTCTCCCCCTACTTCTGTTCATCCTCTCTTCTCCCCATTCTTAAGTCTTTGCATGTTGGCCATGCTGTTTTCTTCATCCTGCCCGTGCTTTGGGGGGCTCTGTCCAGACACAGTGTCAGTAAACTTCTTAAATCACTTCCCATTTCTTCTGGGACTGGTTTGCTCCCTTTTTCATATCTATTTTACGGCCTGGGCCTCCTCACTTTTTCTGAAGTCTGAAGAGATGGCGGAATGAGGCAGAAAATCGTAGGGAGAAGTAGCTCAAGCTGTATGTGGTGTTGGCTATCGATTTCCTAAGCTATGCTCTCTCCCATTTTGCCAAATGTCCCCATTATCAGCCTTCTTTCCACCAAATTGGGAGGGCATGGGTGGGAAATAACAAGGACAGCCTTTCTTTCTTTCTTTCTTTTTTTTTTTGTCCTTAACTAAAGGATTCCATTTGAGCTGGTTGCCAGCCTGGAGATAACCTCCGATATGGCAGGTTTCCTCATTTCTGTGGGCAGCCCTAGAATCTTCAGTTCCATGGAGTCAGCCCTTTGCTCCTGTTCTCCCATTTCACACATTTCCATTAGTAGAGAAAAGAAACAAATAAGGGTATTCAGTGACTGTGCTTTTCTCTAAATTTAGGATTACTAGTGAGAACTTTCAGAATTTTGTTGACTCACCTCTCTGGGTAGCAGGAACAGGATGAAGAACCAAGGAACACGGAGCCCTTTTTTTTTTTTTTTTTTTTTTAATTTTGCTCCAGGAACTTATGTTTCTTTCCTTGGCCACTTGTTTTGAATTTTGATCATATGTATGTGCCTTTCCTTGATTAGTTACTGTTGGGGTTTTTTTGTTTTTTTGTTTTTTTTTTTGGTTTCTTTTTTGTGTGTTTTATTTCTGACGTTCTCCAGTCTCTTCACATTTTGTTAGGTATTTATTTAGGAAGAGAAGTTCTGTGAGGCAATTTAAATTTATTTGGAGATTAAATCAGACTCTGGGATATATTTTGGAGATAGAACATAGATGTCTTGATGATGAATTAATTTGAAAAGGAAGGGAAAGAAGGGGCTGTGAGTGACTCCTAAATTTCTGATCTTAGCAACCGGGTAGGTGATGAACAGATTGGACTAGGGTGGGGAAAAGTATCATTTCTGTTTTAAGCATTTAATGTTTGAGAAACTTGACATCCAGGTGGAAATGTCAAGCAGGTGGTTGGATCTACTAGTCTGAAACTCAGGGGAGAGATGCTCTGCATATAGGTGGTATCTAAAGCCATGTGCCTGGATGAGATCACCTAGGGAGAGAGAATGTAAACACGGGGAATTGTATAATGAATATGTACAGATCAAGATGCGTTCATGGAAGACCTCTTCAGGCTCAGCCTGAGCTGTTCTTAATGTGACAGATGTCTGAAATATTTCAGTATAAATGTATCAGGTTAATGGTTGGTGTGAATCAGTGAGAAATATAGATCAGAGAATATTTTAAAGATGGGAAATTTTATGCTTCTAGAGCTACACAGTAACTAGTAACCAAAGCATTGGCTTTCAAAGATTACTGAGACTTGCTTTTAATTATTAGCACTTTAAGTATATATAATTGAAAGTGAAAAGATTTGCTTTTAAACGAAATGTTATAAATTATCAGTTATAAAGACTCAATTTTCTCTGTTTTCAAAGTGAGTCTATATATATGTATACATATACATTTTTTATTTAATAGGTTTTATAATTAAAATACAGCTTTTACTCTAAGGTGTATATTGTAAAGAAATGCTGTATTTTGAAGTAACATGCTTAGTAAAAAGAACACTGTTCCAGAAAGTAGGAAAAGATTCCAGATCCAACTCCTCCAGTAATAATTACAATAACAAAAAAACAATATCAAACACACATAATCCTTTCACTGTGACATGCACTGTTCTAAGCACTTTGCATATATTTACTTTTTAAGAAGTTGTAGTCACACAGCTTCCAGCTACTTAATCTCTCTGGACTTTAGGCTCCTCGTTTGTAAAGCCAGTCTTCCCTCTAGCTCTAAAACTCAGCATTAATGTATCTTAAATAGTACAATTTATATCAAGAAACATAAAAATGTTTTAATGATCTTATTAACCAAAGCAAATGGAAATAGACTCTTTTATAGGCAAGGGAAGATAAGCCATTATATCACAAAGGTTAACCAGCATCAGGAGTAAATTATGGAGGTTTTGGTTGACTAGGACTCCATCGCCACAAAAATCTTCCCTCGTGGGGCAGCCTAGGTGGCTCAGTGGTTTAGCACTGCCTTCAGCCCAGGGCCTGATTCTGGAGACCCAGGATCAAGTCCCACACCGGGCTCCCTGCATGGAGCCTGCTTCTCCTCTGTGTCTCTGCCTCTCTCTCTCTCTGTGTCTCTCATGAATAAATAAAATCTTAAAAAGAAAAATCTTCCCTCGTGCTTTTGCTCATGCTGTTTCGGACCCTACCCTTTGTTCCAGGTCTTGCTTGCCACTTTTTCCTTGAAGCCTTTCAATTAGAAATAAGCCAGCCTTTTTCTGGACTCCCAATTTTTTGTGTCTTGTTTTTGGGTATATGCATACGTATGGCATATTCCCTGTGAGCCCCTAAGCTATTTGCAGGCAGGGACAATAATTTTTACAAAATCATCCATCACTTTTTATATTTATTTATTTATTTATTTATTTATTTATTTATCTATCCATCACTTTTTAAATTCAGTTTTCTTTATATGGACAGAGTACATACAGTGAATGAAATTCAGGCTTATTCCCTACAAAGTGAAATAATTTTATTCCAACTAAAAGCATAATATGTTATGATAAATGTTGACCTGAGAATCAAGACATGAATCCTAGCTCTGTTGTTTACCAGCCTCTGTGTCCTTCAAATTAGCTTCGATTCCTATCAACTGGCGATATCGGTATGTCTGTTCCCTCTGTTACCGAGCCATGAGCATTGAATGAAATAATATATGTGAAGTACTTGTTGAAAAGAAAAACACTGGAACCTGAGAACATATTTTTATGCTTCTCAAGCAAGATGTGGGGCACATTACCAGTTATCTTCAACTGATTCTCTGAAATGTTGGGGTCTGGGAACTTGCCCCAAAACCCACACCCCAACCTCAAACAGATAGTTTTCTGCTTTCCTAATGATTTTGAGTAAATACGATTTATTTAGCACAGTTAATGCAGATCACTTCTCAAATCAAAGAAGATGAGTTTTGTAGTAATGTGAGGAGTAAAAATCCAATGAAAATGGTGTGGTAGATTTCACCACACAGTGCCTTATAACTTCACCCTTTTTTAAACAATGCTTCTTTATGTTAATTCCACATAATCATTTGAAGAGTTTATGCATTGTTTCTCTGCACAACTATACATGAAAGCACAATATATTATGTCAACACGGAGTGCAGCGAAAGCAGTGGATTTGAGGTACTGTGAAGACCTTGGCAGTCACAGCCGTATCTGCCCACAGAACATTCTCTGCTTGTTGCAGAGCCACCAGCACATGGTTTCCTCTCTTACACATGACCACCATCACGCAGACCATGGCCAGTCACCCGCATCGCACACCAGAGCGAACTGCTTCCACTACGGGGCTTGAAGACTGGCCATGTGCCGCATTTTAGAGACCTAAGAAGTCAAATGATATAATTGTCACAATCATCTAGTGTTTTTACAGAAAGATTTCATGTACCGCCAGCCCAGGAATCCAGATTTTTAGCAAAATTAAAACAGAACTTAGATTAGCTGACAAGCCAGACTCTCCCAAATGGCACAAATTTAATGCATTAAGCTGTTCTATGAAATGTAAGAGTAATTGGGGTCCCTGACAGTGAACTAATTACTCAGAACGGTTTTATTTTATTTTAAACAAGCGAGCATCACTCTTTCAATAAATAGAAATCTCTGCATAAGATCTTGTTGGAAATCCTGTGTCTGTGAAACAGTACAAATAAAAGAAAATAAGTGATTCACGGTGATTCCTACAAAAAAAAATATGAAAACTGTGCAGAGCATTGTTGTTCATGACCAGTTCAAATAATAGATCTAAATGTTGACCATTTTCATTACTGCATGGTATTTCAAAACATAAGCCATGGATGTATCTAAAATAGTTAGCAACAGTACCTTAACATATACTTTGGCTTTATGAACATCTTTATTTGGAGTCTTATGAACATCCTTTCTACCTAAAAAAAAAAAAAAAGATTTTTTTTTTCAGTATGGCAGTTACTTGCTCAGTTGCTAGGTAACAAGGCAGATCTCTATAGCTTTATCTGAACACACAGCACATGATTTCTTAGTGACAATTATTTATATCCAATATATTAAAGTATGCTGTATTGATAATGATGAGATAAATCGTTGATTTACCTTCGGTGCCTTTGCAAGAAAGCGTGGAGTAATTCACAAAGCTAGTTTTGTTCTAACCTTTTTTTAAAGTGCTTATTAATATTCACCACTGAGAATGATCAGTTTTCTTGCAAAGCAGCAATAGCTAGATTGTTGATCTGAACATCCTTCCAACTAGCTGATCTCAATCCAAAGCATTGCCACACCTTTCTGACTAATTATCCTGTACATCATCTGGGAAGAGGTGATTTTGTTCTTTGATGGTGTCCATTCAAATGTCATAAAGTTTGAATTTTGTGAAAATTGTCATTACTCTTTATATTGCTTGTCATTCCTCATACTGTAATCGTCCAGGAGATCTAGCTCTACACTGAGAGGTAGCAGTTGATTTAGAAGGTATTCTTATCTTAAAAAATTAGCATTTATCATTTTATTTTTTTGTCATGTGATGCAGAGCTGAGAAATCACAGCAGCATATCATCAGTGTTACACAATCAACAATGGTGTCTTGGTAGAAATCTCTTAACAAAAGTTACCATTAAAGAAAAGATTGGTAATTTAGAATTATAAGCAGTGAATTTCTGTGGTAAGGAAGGGAAAAAATAATCCCTTTCCACTGTTTGTGGATTCTACCCATAATAATTGCCTTTCATCATATGGATTCACTTGCTCTAATACTTCTTCATATACACCAGGAACCGTGGGAAGTAGATGTTTATTCCAGATTCATTTCTTCCTGTCATTTATATTGGTAAATTTAAATCATTATTGGACGGAATGTATGCATTGAATTAATAGCTATTTTTCACAATCTTTTTAAAATAGAGTCAAAATGCTTTTTTATACTGTAGTGGGGGGCAAAGTATCTGTTGAACTTTGCACTTTTGTGGTAGAATGGCTATAATTAGTCCATCAACCATGGGATAATTAGAAATTATGGTACAATTTCCTTTATAGCATAAGAAATGTCACAATAGGTATTGTTGGTATTCAAGTTAGTCTTAAAATATTTAGTGTATGTGTTGAGCCATTAAAAGAATAAAATCTTGCCACTTGCAACAACGTGGATGGAGCCACAGAAGGGAAATAAATCAGAGAAAGACAAATACCATATGATCTCACTCATACATGGAATTTAAGAAACAAAACAAACAAGCAAAGGGGGAGGGGGAAGAGCGAGAGAGACAAACCAAAAAACAGACTCCTAACTGTAGAGAACAAACCAATGGTTATAGGAGGGGAGGTGGGTGGGGGATGGGGGAAACAGGTGATGGGGATTCAAGAGTACACTTACCATGATGAACACATTAAATAAAATGATTTAAAATTTTTAGTTTATAGGACAGTAACATAAGAGAAATCTTGGAGAATATTTGTTTAGAAATTATTTTTTGATGACAGCAAAAAGAATGCATCCATCCTCCCATAGAATCGGAAAACACAGAGACGAAAATGAGTTATTACCTGGATGTTGTGTGAACTGAAGATAACCTGTCTTTACAAGTCGGCATTCCAGGAAGCTAGTATTATATAGACAATAGTTTAATATGGAAGTTTGCACTTTACTAATACTAATGAAATGCCTGCATTCAACAAATACAGTCACCACCACCCGGGAAGCTGTAAAAACCACGTAGAATGATTGATTACTCTGAATTTCTGCAGTCTTGAGTATGCCACAGGCAAGGTCTATATTTTATTGACTATGGATGGAAGGCCTAAGCAATTTAGCAGACAATTCAACAATAATTTATTTGTCTCTTCACACTACACTGTTCAGTTTTCACTGTGGTGTTTTAAATACCAAAAGTAAAATAGAAATCAACCTCCTGGTGTCTTCTCCACTTTCCATATTCACAGTGACATACGGGTTTGCCTCGTTTTTAGAAAACATGCTGTTATATAAATCATCATGTATTCTAAAATTTTTTAATCGTTTCTGTCAGGGAGTCAAAGCAGATGTCTGTTTGCCATGTAACAATATTTCTCTCCTTAAAAAGGGATCAACTGGAAGATTCCAATAGTTTCTTTCTCTATATATATAATTATGGGAGGAAAAAAAAACTATTTATACAGAACTTTTTAGGAACTTATCCATCCTGTGAAGCTAGGTATACTTGTGAATTCTAGTTGGGGTTGACTTACTTTATATTTCTTATTTCCAGTTGGCATATTGTTGAAATGCGGCTCCATGTGATTGCTACCTTCCTTTGTGTCTTATTTTAAATGCTTATCATTTAAGTGGACTTTCACCATCATGTATTTCTTTTGTGGTGGTTGTTGTTAAATCATTTTATTTTTATTTTTATTTTTTTTTTGTTAAATCATTTTAAATGATTCTAATTGAAATCTTTTTTTTTTTTCCTCTTAATACCTGAGCCTGTCTCCTGTAGAGAAATTAGGTAATCCTTAGTATGAACTATTATTGTCTTACTCTTAGGCTCTACTTTAAAAAATAAAAATTAAATAAAAATTAAAAAAAGAAGGAAAGAAAGGAAAGGTTCTTTGTCCATAGAAAATAAAACTTACAGATCTGTCAGAAGGTCAGCATCCCAGGATGGGAAGGTTACATTCTGCAAAGCACTAGAGATGTTTTTGTTTTGTACTGTTAACATGTGTTTTATACTTTTCAAATCATTATTTATCATACTGTGCACAAAAGAAAAAAGCCAAAGAATCTCTGTATTCACCTCCCTTTTTGTTTATCCAGCCATTGTGGAAATCTTGGCTGAGGGTGAAAATACTATTAAATAATCATTTCAAAAGCAAATGTCATTTCTGATTGAAAACAGATGATTCTGTGTGCATGTGTGTGAATATGAAGATTCCAGGAAAATATATTTGCCCAATATTCAGGGTGCCTGAAAGCTTGAATATATATTCATCCATACTATTTGGAATAAAAATTATCTTCAAGTTTTAGGGCCACCTGGGTGGTTTGGTGGTTGAACGTCTGCCTTCGGCTCAGGTCATGATCCCAAGGTCCCGGGATCGACTCCTGCATCGGCTTTCCCTCTGCCTGTGTCTCTGCCTCTCTCTCTGTGTCTCTCATGAATACATAAATAAATAAATCTTTAAAAAAATATTTTCAAGTTTTAAAGATTATTTTATGGCACTTTTTCTCAAAAGACCTGAAGATGCTGTTTAAAGAATTTTCACCTGTGCTTTCTCTAATGCCACAAAAACATAGGAAGAATAGGAACTGAAACTGGGGTGATGGTAGGGAGAGAAGAGAAGTAGGAAAACTACAGAAAGGTAAGCTCGGGAAGAGCAAATAAGTTACATTTGTGTAACATGCCAGCAGGACACCTGGTGCGTTTCCTCAGAGGAATGCGCAGGGATGAGATTGCTTGCCAGACTTCTGGTTGCCTCTTACTTAGCTCCATGGCCCCTTTGGCTGCATGTGCGTTGGGGAAAATCACCAGTCTGAACCTTCCTGAGCCTTGTGTTCCTCCTCTGTAAGATGGCGATGGTGCCCACCCTGCACAGGTTTTCTGGGGACTAGCTGTAGACAGACAGGTGGACACGCAGTCCCCTGATGCACAGTAGGTGCTGAACCAATGCTAGCGGCCATTTTGTTTTCTTGAAGGTTCCTCTACTCATTACAGACATTTTTCTTTCATCTTTAGCCCCCAGATGTCAATGCATCACCAAAGTTAGGACCATGAGCGATGCTTTCAAAGCAACAAATCTGAGAATTATAGCCAGGACAGGAACTTAGAGTGTCAGGATCCCTGTGTGGGGCAGCGGTTTGGTGCCTGCCTTTGGCCCAGGGCGCGATCCTGGAGACCCAGGATCAAATCCCACGTCGGGCTCCCGGTGCATGGAGCCTGCTTCTCCCTCTGCCTGTGTCTCTGCCTCTCTGTCTCTCTCTGTGTGACTATCATGAATAAATAAATAAAATCTTTAAAAAAAAAAAAAGAACTTAGAGTGTCAAGCAAAGCTGCAGTGGCTGACCATGGCCCCTGCACAGCGTCAGGGCCTGGATGTGCAATATCGTGCCCGACTTAGTAGATCTTTGTTAGTTTCTGCTTTTATTTTATTTAAGATTTTATTTATTTATTTGAGACAGAGAGGGAGCATGAGCAGGAGGGAGAAGCAGACTCACTGCTGAGCAGGGAGCTGGATGCAGGACCCCAAGACCACGACCTGAGCGGAAGGCAGATGCTTAACCAACTGAGCCACCCCAAGCACCCCCTCGTCTCTGCTTTTAAAGAAACATAAAAATCAAAGCATAAGAAAACTTTTTTGTTGTTCTAAAACTACTTAGATTTTGGAAGTCCCCTTGTATAAATGGGGGTTTAAGACAACAACTTATTTTCAGATTTACTGGCTAAGGCATCCTTACATGAGCCACATGAGGGGGGTGCTCCGGCCAACAGCAGAGGTGATTGAACCATAAAAAATATTCATCATATCAATTGTGTCATCTTCATGCCTCCAGTCTGTTTAATTGATTTTGTTTCACCAAAGTGATTACCCTGTTTGTTTTAATAGAAGCATCAGAAACATTTGCCTCCAGCTTTTTCCCCTCTCTTCCTACTCTCTTGTCATTGGGCCTTCCTCCCCACATATACATCTTGTATCTATGATGTGCCTCAACCCACATTAGGCATTATTAGTTCTAACAACAAATGACACAGAGTCCCTGCCCTCAAGGAGCTTCCTCACTGCTGGGAGGTAAACAGAGAAGTAGGTAGACTTCTATAAGAGACTTGGTCCATCGACAAAACCCATCAATTGTGGCCTTTCCACAATTTAGGTCATGGCACTTTGTAAGTATCCAGAAGTAGGACAAGATATAGAGCTACCCAAACTGAGATTTTTTTTCCCTCATTTTTTATAAAAGTTTTTTTTCTCCTTTTTATGAAAGTAATACATTATCATTATAGAAAAAAATAGAAAATACAGAGAATCAAGAAAAATTTGCTATCCCTCTTACTCAATCTAGCATGTATCTTTCCAGACTTTGATATATATAATTTTAATTAAAACATTACAATATATTTTATAGACTCAAGCCATTTTGAAGTAGAAGATAAAGATTGAGTGGCAGATTTGGTTCTTCCAGTAGCCTGTAAGCTACTTAAAGACAGGTACTGAGGGGATCCCTGGGTGGCTCGGCAGTTTCGTGCCTGCCTTTGGCCCAGGGCGCGATCCTGGAGTCCTGGGATCGGGTCCTGCGTCGGGCTCTGGGCATGGAGCCTGCTTCTCTCTCTGCCTGTGTCTCTGCCTCTCTCTCTCTGTGTCTATCATAAATAAATAAAAATAAATCTTTTTAAAAAAAAAAAAAGGTACTGAGTCCGCACACCCTTCATGTTCTATTTTTTTTGGTCAATAAATAGGTATGGAGTAAGTCATGTTGGGGATCAAGGGATGGGTTTGTGAATATATTGCTAGACTGTTTTATTTCTCACTTAAAATTTTAAGATAAAAAATGTCACATTAGCAGGTGTGACATTTGTTAGATTCTTCTTAATAACAGTAAGGTTCTTGTTCTTAGCCTAAATCCTTTGGAATGTTTCCATATTTTAAACAAGTGGACAAGACCAGAGCCACCCGCCCCCAAAACAAAATACAACAATAACAAAAAAACAAGAAACTTTGATCATTAAAAAAAGAGATGACATTTCTTGTTGTGACCTTATTAATTCACTCATGCTTGCCACATATAAATCATTGAAGAGGGAGGAAGAAAGCAAACTTGGACTTCCTTCTGTCACTAGTTTCCACTTTCTAAATATACCATCTGCTATACTACCTGAGTGATGGGTCAGGAAGTATTTCTTCAGGTTGCTTAAAAATAAACTCTGATTAATGTTGTTTTCCTATTATTTCTAGTAATGGGAAGCCAACCTCATAATGTTGACAGGAGTTTGTTTGGAGAGATTGCTTATCTCATTAGGAGTTTGGGATAATAAAAATGGAGGTGACACCTCAGCTCCTTCATGGGCAGAATTTCAAGTTAACCGGCCCCGTCTGAGACATTTCTTTCCATGATCTCTCTAGTCCCGAGAGGGATTCATTAGGCTATACATAGACCACAGCTCAGTATCCTTGTAGATGCTTAGAACCTAACTACATAATGTTTTTATGTGTCACTCAGACCTGAATTGGCCCCATTAGATTGGCTGTATTGCTATTTTGGTTAATTACTTGTCATCTAATTCCGTAATTTATGTTATATATGCACTTAGTCTTCAGGTCACTATGCATATATAGCAAATCATGCATAGTGACCCAAAGGCCAATGCCTTTCTTTATTGTACAGTAAAGTCACAGTGAAAATAGAACTTATCTGTTGTAAAATACCACTTCTAAAAGGCTTCTTTTTTGGCTTTTTACAATGCTTTGATGCATTTTTAAAGAAAGCAATCTAAAAATGTCATATGATTTCTACCTGTACCCTGAAGCCGTTAAATAATTATTTTCTGGGATTGCTCTTGTCTTCAATTTAATTAACTAAAAAAAATGGTATTCCCATAGTTTCTGGCTGTGAAGGTCTTTCTGCATATTCTTGATCATTTTAATTTTAGTTCATTCTAATGATGTTCCCTATTGTCAAGTGAAGCAAAAAGACCAACCACCTTAGTTTTTCAGGCTTTAGGTAAGTGTTCTCTTCCACATGAATTCAGCAAATTCAATTCAACATGTAATTTGTTGAGTTTTGGGATGGGCATTATGCTAGAATCCCAAAATACAAAGATGTGAGAGGCATGCCACGTGGGGAAAGAAGAAGCATGTAAACAGATAGTCTGTTCCAGTTACATGGTAGGAGACAGGCATTGTCTAAGGGGGCATACTCAGCTCTACCTAGAGAGTTCCTGGAAGACTTCTCAGAGGAAGTGACAATTGAGAGAGACATCAAGAATGGTGAGGGGCTCACCAAGGAAAGCCCAGAAGAGGGATGCCTGGGTGCTGCAGTCAGTTGAGTGTCCAACTCTTAGCATGAGCTCAGGCTCTGATCTTAGGGTCCTGAGATCCAGCCCAGGTTAGGGCTCTGTGCTCAGCATGGAGTCTGCCTGAGACTCCCTCTTTCCCTCTCCTTCAGCTCCTCTCCCCCATTCTCTCTCTCTCTCTCCCTCAAAAATAAATAAATCTTAAAAAAAAAATACAAGAAGAGGACGAGAGGAAATGGCACATTCAGTAGAGAAAGGGCAAGTATGAAGGGCAGAGAGGCATGCACCATGTGACGCCTTGTGGGAACCCTAGTCACACAGTGTGGGTGGGCCGAGGAGGAAGAGGAGGAGGAGGAGGAGGAGGAGACCAAGGAGGCTGTTAGACTTCAGCCTTCCAGCCAAGAGAAGCCCCTGCAGGGATCTTGAGCAGGAGTGTGGTGTGAATATAGTTGTAGTCGGGGAAGGTCCGGTGGCGCAGTGTGCATTCCTCATCCCTGGCTCTGTTGTTTGTTTTTAAAGACAATCCCTTCCTTCACTTTTCACTATTGTTCCTGCAGGGCTTGATCCAAACTATCACATTTTCTAGGCCAGTGAGCTGAGGACATGTGAGTGCAAGGGCCACAGGCCAACAGGTGGCCTACTCCCATTATCTCCTGGCTTATCACAGAAATGTTTAGGTTGCTTCATAATTGTCCTTTGGGGGGGGCCACTTTTTCCTCCTGCACCCTGCTTGCAAAACTAGTGAGCTGTTGATCACAAGCCTAGACTTGCCTTGACAATGGACACAGTCCCTGCCATATGTTGATGGTCGGGTCCCTTCGTTGAGGTACCTGACGGCCTGCTGAGTGTCCCCCACTGGCATCACAGAGGAGTAAGCCGTGCCTGCCACCATTTGCAGACAAGCAAATGGTTCCAGTAGAGGACGATAAACGTCACAGGAGAGAAATGGAGGAACAGAAAGGCGGGCAGAGAGACCAGGAAGCCTTCCTGCAGAAGACGGCATCTGTATCTCCCAGAGGGGCAAGCACAGAAGGCAGAGGTGATGCCCCAGTGCGAGGCGGCAGGGACCCGAGGTGCTGCAGGCCCGCGTGCGAGCGGGAAGGCGGAGCCGATGAGGTCCCAGGGGGCCGCGCCTCCAGGGCTTGCACACCTCTCCCCCAGGGAGTTTGGACGCGGCCGCCTGACACAGCCCGCTGTGCAGGAAGATTCTTCGGAGAGCAGAGCGAATGTGTCGGGGAGGGGAAGCTGCCTCTGTGTGCCTGCCCGCGGGGCTCTGACTGCGGCCTTCTGCTCCTCGGCCCATTTTCACTTCTGGTCAAAAGAGGAAACTACTTTTGGGGCGCCCGAGTGGCTCAGCTGAGTGGCCGACTCCATTCCGGCTCAGGCCGTGCGGTCTGGGTTGGGGGGTGAGCGCACGGCGGGCTCGGCGCCCACGGGGTCTGCTGGAGGCCCTCCCCCTTGCCTGCGCCCTCCCCTCTCTCAAATAAGTAAGTCTTTAAAAAAATGAAACTCCTGTGTAGCCCTGCAAACTGTCCTCACCTCTTTTTGTTTTCCTTCAAAATCTATGAGGAAGTTGAGACAAGTGACAATATTCTCATTTCTCAGATGCACATCAGTCCTGCACAAAATGCGCAGCCCGCGTGGCAGAGTAGGACTGGAGCCACCACCCTGTTTCTTGCTTCTAGACTGCACTGTCTGCTCTGAAGATAAGTCATGAGATTATGCAGTTCTAGCAAAATGGAATTCCTCTTTTTAGTTTTCAACTGAAGCAGCCATGGATGGGCATCTACAAACCAACATGAAGGTTTTCTCTGAAGCTTACGTCTCTTGAATATGTTGTCTGCTCACAGTAAGTCTGTTTTAGGATAGCTCACATTTATGGAAGGTTCACTGTGTGCTTCATATAACGTCAATTCATTTAACCACTCAATTCTGTCTGGTAGGGCCTAGTATCATCCTCTTGTGAGAAGAGTAAACTAAGGCACCGAAATAGTAACTTGCCCAAGGTCACTCAGCCACCCAAGGTCACCCAGCCACAGGCATTTGGGCCAGAGTTTAAAACCTAGACATAATGGCTTCAGCGCTTCTCACTCAGCTTAGAGCAAATACGTGAAGAGTGGACGTGTCTACAACGTGATCATTATTTTTCGGAAACTGCCCAGGAGCATTTGCTTAAAGGATTTTTTTTTTTTAAACTTTGAAAAGAGTTTGAAAACTTTTTTTTAAACTTTGAAAAGAGTTCTGAAAGCAGCAACACCAAACCTTCACGAGGGCATTCTGGATCCTTCCAATCATGAAAAAGTTTCATTCATCCAGAAATAGTTGCAGCCAAGCTCATGAAGGACCACTTTAGAAACAAGACAGCATCTCAGAGAAAAACTGGATAAGTTGTCCCTACCCAGAATAAATCTTTTAATAGTTTTATTGCAAAAAAAAATAGTTTTATTGCTAAACTTGAGGGTTAAAATTCGTAATGGCAAAATCCAAAGATCAGTAAGAATCAACACTTTTGCGCCTAAAAAAAAATTATCTTGGGACAAGGTATGTAATGTCTCTTCATTAATGACATGGCATACAAGTCATCAACGTCTCTGTGCTACATTACAGTTCAGATATACAGCAAAGAGCTTCCAGGTACTTTCCAGTGTTACTGATTTCTAGATTCTCCTTTTTTGTGTGTATTTCTCCAAGTACACTTACTTTTCTAAATATATAAAAATATGTGGTAGCCTTTATTTCTCTCTGTGTCCGGATCATTTTAACCAAGTTTCCCATCCCTTTGTCCAGTGAATCTCCATGTTTCCCATCTGCCACACTCATCCTTCCTTTTTCACACATCATAAAAAAGAATATTGTATCTACCCTAAGAAGCAGGAGCCCTTGTGTCACCTCTTAAACACCTTCCTCCTAATGAGATTGATTGCGATATATTGTTACCCTTCACTTATTATCTCCTCAGTCCATGTTCAACCCAGAGTCACTTAGTTTTGTGAAGGAAATTGTGTGAGACATTCTTCCAAATGCTCTAATAAAATTCAAATATATCACATCTGCTCCATTCCCTTAAACTAGTAATCTTGTAATTCCATCAGAAAAGCAATCAAATTTGGCATGCCTCTTTTTTTTCCTTCATAAAACTCAGATTCTTATTACTTTTGGGTTTATTTCCTCTAGATGTTAACAGATTTTTTATTACTCTCACAATATTGCAAACTTGCCAAATTACAATTTCCAGGGTCACTTTCACCATTTGAAGATCGGGGCTCTCTTTTCCTTTTCCCTCATTTTGTGGTGCCTAAATATTTGGATTACTGTTGATTCCACACATCTTATATTAACCAGACCCATTACTTATGGGGGATGGTGGACAAAGTGAGGATCAGGTAGGGGATGACCTCCCTGCTGCCAGCTATCTGAAGCCATCTTCCCATACCATTTCCAAGTCATCGACTTAGTCATCTCCTTCTTCCTAGCCAACAGGTCTTGGCCCCATTTTTGGGTTCTGTGGTCTATAACCTGCTTCCCTTCCCTGCCCCCCCCCATCGCCACCTTACATGTTCTGTTCACATTAGCTCACCTGCTTTTGCTGCCCTTTAGAAGAGAACTCACACATAATTCTTTTTTTTTTTTTTTATCTGCTTGTTTTCCATTCTTTCATGTTTCCGTTTATTGGCAGGTAAAGTTATTTTTACCTCTGGGACTCTGTCTTTCCACCACACATGGGGTATTGTTTGAATCTTTGCTGCTTGTACTTCATGATGAGGGCATTGTTTTTAGGTTGGATACTCTCAGGCCTGGTTCAGAACACCTGCCCCTGTGATGCCTTCTCTCAGGCCTAGCTGGGTGTAGCCGTGTTAGATTGTATTGTTTTATCCTAAGGTCCTTCCTTCTCTTTTCCCATTTTCTCATGCTTAGTTACTTCCCTCACTATTAATAAATTCATTGATAGGTACTTTCTGTGGATTTTATTGCGTTATTTTTTAGCTGGATAACACTTAAATACTTTTCTTCCGTCAACAAACAAAGACAAGTATATTTCAAACTGTGTTGGGGACTTAATTATTCCATACTTACTCCTAGAGGAGTGGAGATTTTTTTATTTCATTTGTTCATTCATCTGTTCACTTATTAAACCAACATTTAATGAGTACCTCCAAGCTGTCAAATACTGGGCTGCAAAGATGATGCCTCCTTTCCAAGCATTCACAAGATCATGACGGTGTCAGCAATAGAAATAATCCTAACACAGTGTGATACGTGCTATGATGGACTTGGATTTACCAGGTCTACTAGGGGTTCCAGCCTGGGGAGGGGAAGGCTCTAAAGAAAAAGAATCTAGGTCTGGGGGAATCAGGATGAGTTTCATGGGCAGACGGGGGAGAGGGAAATGGTGTTTCATGGCAAGATGTAGTCTTACAAGATAGGCACTCTCAACTTTTCCTGATTGCTCCTTCCAGATCTGCCCATCTTTGTATTATTGGCAGATCAAGAAGAAACTAAATGTCTGTAGGAAACACAGGCACAGAGACTAAAGGGGAAAAATAAGTACTAGGTTTGTGTATTAGTTAACAAGGGCTGCTGTAACAAAGTACCACAGACTGGGTGGCTTAAACAACAGAAATGTATTTTCTCACAATTCTGGAGGCTCAAGGTCAGGAGCAGGGTGACAGAACGTTTGGTTTCTTATGAAGCTCTCTCCTTGACTTGCAAATAGCCACCTTCTCACTGTGTCCACACATGGCATTTCTCCGTGATGCTTATGTCCTAGCCTCTTTGTATAAGGATGTCGGTTGGATTGGATTAGGACCACCCTGACGACCCCATTTTAGCTTAATTACCTCTTTAAAGGCCCTGTTGCCAAATATAGTTCCATTCAGAGGTACTGAGGATGAGGGCTTCTGCAAAGGAATTTGGTCAGGGTTTGAAGAGGAGACACAACTCAGCCCATAACAGTTTGTATTTGGGCTTTGACAGTGTGTGAACCAATGGCAAAACTGGCTTTCAGAATCACTTAATTTAACTAAAAGAATATATGATGAGCTGTTATCTGCTGAGCAAAGCTATTTAAATGTTTTAAATTTATTCTAAATGTTACTATAAATATCCTAGATTTCTGATGTAGCTCCATTTAGAATTAAAATATTACAGAAGTCATCCCTCATTAAAAACTAAACTTTGTCCATAAAGGCCAAGACACATGACAGTATATGAACCCTTTCAAGACTGCAGTGGAAGCCACATCACACTCATAATCACTGATAAAATGATTAGGCTTTAAATTGCTTAATTTCCAGTAAGCAATTGCAGAGATAAATTCATTTATCTTGATTTAGATAGATCATTGTATAGAATTTCAATGTAGATAAGAATATAGGTTAAGAGAACAGCTCCTCAAAAAATGTAACCACTTGAATCTTCTTTATGGAAAATATATATATATATTGTTAGATATGAAAGAGTTTGAAATGTCTTCCCATTTTTAGACATTCATAGATTCTCTAGTGTTGCCTTTGGTGTGGTCTGACAGGAAAAGCTCTGTAATGATCAGAAGATGTCAATTCTAATTTTAACTGGGCCATTCATTCCTTCATGATTTTGCGCAAGGCATTTAATTTTCCTGAGCTTTTGTTTTCTCCTTGGTCAAAAGCAGAAGATTTTATATATATACATATATATATAATATATATACATAAATACATTATATATGCATCTTATTTCATCTTTTACACTCTTGTGCATTTTTTCCAGTGTAGAAATTATTGAATCAATATTCAAGACAGTACTTAGATTTTAAATATCAGAACTTATTTTTAAACATTAATATAAATTGTGCATTGTGGTGGAAAAGAGAAAATTGTGGATGACAGTATTTATATGGGCAGAAATGCCCTGCCAAGAGGGAATTGATTTAGAAACAAATTTAGAATTCAAAAGGTGTAGTAAGATATAAGAAATTTCACAGGTCACTTACATCCCAAAGTAACAGTTAGAAATTAGACCATTAAAGTCATTCTTAGGGTAAAATGAAAAAGATGTCTTTGAGGCAAACTTTAAAAGGGAAAAAGACCTGGGCCCAGCTCAAAGGGGTGGGAGGAAATTTAGATCCTCTGAGAAGAGGAGAATTGCCCCTACCCCAAGTCTGAGTCCTCAAAGGAAGGACACAGGTGAGCACAGAGCAGGTCCCCTCTTACGAAATCTCCCAATAGGGAGCGCTGTTATTGTCATGCACAAGGATTTCCTAAGCACCAGGGAGGTTGGGGTCCTGGTCCTGCCTCGTGGGTGCTGACACCAACACCAATGCACAGGGGTGTAATGGATATCCAGGCTGGCGGACGCTGACAGCCAAGTGTCGGCATTTGGTGACCAAGTCTTGTTAGTAGCGGGACGTGGAACTTGGTGAAAGGCCCACCACTTCATTTCTAGGTAATTGGGGAAGATTGAGTGGATGGAGTCGAATAGCAGGGCCTTAGCCTGGCTCCTCATCATCTCACAGCTGGACTCCCGGCTGCCCCGACATCTCCTCCCAGGCAGTCCTGAGTTCTGTGGCTCACCTAAATAGTAAAGAGGGGGGAGAAAAAAGGAAGGATGGAAGGGAAGGAGGGAGAAACAGGAAATAAAGAACACAAACCCCTGCAAAGCTGTCCTGTTGGTTTCCTTTCTATCTGGCAACATGACTTCTGGGACAACCACCCTTTTTTGGATTGTGGGCCTGAATCTGCCCACCCCTCACCCTGGCCTGCGACTGGGGATAGTTGCCAACAATCCTCCGTCCTGCTCAGGAAGCATGTAACTAGCCGGAATCCACATCTGTATGCTGATCCTGAAAGCAAGCAGTGATCACAGCTAACATTTTTTTCTTTTTTCTTCTCTTTCTTTCTTTCTTTCTTTTTTTTTTTTCTTTTTTTTTTTTTTTTAGTATTTTTCATATGCTGGGCCTCTTTGAAGTGCTTGAGATGGGTCTCATTGAAACTCCCACCACCTCTAAAAGCTGAGTACATTATTACCTTTCTTTTACAGATAAAAGAAACTGAGTCACAGGCCCTCCAACCTACTTCGAGATGCACAGGACTTCAGGCCAGGGCTGGGGCCCAGAGTTTTCCTCTTAGTTACCTCCTCACAAAATGAAAATGATAGGCCAAGTCCTGCTGTTGACAAAACTACTTTCTGGTTTTCTGGGTGTTTTAGCAAATTCCACCACGAGCTCGTCATATGAAGCATATTATCCCCATTTTATAGAAGCAAGTGATACTCAAAGGAGTTACATGGCAGTACATGGCTAAATAGCCAAACTATAGGAAATAATTAATGGACAAGGTTTCTTTTTGTTTTAAAATTCAAATTTTCTGGGGCATCTGGGTGGCTCAGTGGTTGAGCATCTGCCTTTGGCTCAGGGCGTGATCCTGGGGTCCTGGGATCGAGTCCTGCCAGGCTCAAATTTTCCACAGAAGACAAATGTTGGCAGATACATACACATATGTTATTTTGCACTATATGTAGCTCAGAATCAGAATATCGTGAAACTTTAATCAAAATTAATGGTTTTTAGACCTATTAGAGATGGTTGTCACAATTCTGGAAAGATCTAGAAATCTGAGATTTTTGTTCTTTTAATTTTTGGCAGAACTGGGAATTAAACACTGAAAGATGGGTCCCCAGACAAACTTCAGGACATGACTACATGCCAAGTCTCACAACCCCTTTGTCATTTGGGCTGACACAAGTTCCGTCCCGACTCAGAGTTTTTCTGTTCCCCGGTCAGAAACTTCTCCCCTGTGGAGCTCTGGGTCCATGCCCAGCCCTGTCAGAGGAAGACATCCCTCTCATGTGGATGAAAAATGGTGCTGGAGGCAGACATCTCCTCCCCAGGCCTTGAGCCTAGTCTTTCTCAAAAAATATTTATTGACCGCCAAACCTGTCCCATGCTCTGTGGAAGGCACCAGGGACAGAACCAACAAGAAAGAAAATGAAGCCTGAAGATTCCGTAGGTTCTTGTGGGGCCTACGCTCTGAGTGTCTTTGGGGACATGACATGGGAGAGGCAGACAGTGCAAGAGGTGCTTCGCAGAAGAACAAGCCACTAGAATCACTGTGTTGTCCGCCTAAGACTAATGTAACATCGTACATCTACTATGCTTCCATTTAAAAAAAAAAAAGAGAGAGAGAGAGGGAGAGAGAATAAGCTGCTCTGGGACAGGTTGAGTGGGGCTCCTGACCAATTGTCTCTGTGCTCTGGGGCACACTTAATATCTCCAGAGCCTTTGTGTTTTCCTTCTATAAAATAGGTGTACGATATGTCTCTGAAAAGACTGAGCAGAAGATAAAAGGGGAGCTGCCCATAAGGCTGACAGAGGGCCGGATACGTACAAGGTACAGAGTAAAGGTCAGTTCTCCTGCATGAAGAGAACTTGTTTGTTGAGGTACAGAGGCCTTTCCTGCCACAGTGCTTGGCTGGTAAGAGACAGGATAAATAGCAATAGATCATCATGGTAATTGCCCCCATTTGTCAAGCACTTGTCTTTCAGGACCAGGCCACCTGCCGAGCATGATGGCCGTGGCATCCCATTGTGCAGATTCACTTTTGGCGACTTAGGCCCTGCTTGGGTTCTTCCCTTCCTTCCCAGGGACAGCCAGCGCACTGGGGGAAGTCTGTCTTCCGTGCATTTGGTACTTTTTGCCAAGGGACAGTTAGTCATGCCATTGGTATTTGAGATAATTTGGGAAGCACCTCGTCTATGCAGGCAGAGATTAATATCTGAATGCTCTGTGCTCATTTAAAGCCCTCAGAGGGTTTTTTGGTGGTTGTTTTTTGAGGACTTCTTTCCTGACATGTGCACCGTGCAGAAGATTGTGAAACCGTGTCTCTGCAATATGCACCATCCATGGTTCTCCCACCTCCAGACAGCTGGATTCCTAGTCTGGAACATGAGGCAAGCCACTCCTGGGACGTTCCAAGCAGCCCACACCTAACACCAGTGTTCCCGTTCCACGCGCAGCCCACACTTGGCACCTCTCCCGCAGCCCCCTCAGGCCCGGGCTGTGCTCTGCCGTGAATTACAGTTTTATTTATCTGAGCCTGGGCCTCTTTCCCCCTAGACGCAGAGCACCCAGAGCTGCTGAAGCATTGGTGCAGAATGCGCCTTAATCCGTGGTGTGAATGGAGACAGCAGGAGGAGCCCGTCAAACGGAGGCGTCAGGGGGAGAGGATCTGCTGCGAGAAGGTGGGCCCCCCCCCACCTCCAGGGACAGAGCCTGCCAGTGGGACTCAGAGGCTGCCTCTACCTCGGGGGACGCAGACGATGCCTCAGCTCCCGAAAGCGGCAGAGGCGTTAAGAAGTAATATCCGGAGAGAAAACTGACGTACAGTCCAGGAGACATAATTTGCTGTAAGAGGTTGAGGCGAGGAATGAAGACGACAGCTGCCTTTTTTCCTACTGGTGGTGGCTGATTGCATTCGGTCCTCTCATTTTGATTCAGCCCTTTCCTGTCTGTATGATATTACCGTTACATTTTTATGCCATTTCAGATTTTCCTTTGTTGTCACATGTGGGAAATGGATTACATTCTTCTTGTCTGTGAAACCCAAGGAGATTGTTTTGCTTGGAGATGATCTCACACTGTGTGGACTGAAGAGTACAAAGGAGATCAGGGGCCGGAGAAGTCTGTGCTCGGGACGAGGTTTATTGTAATGGCTCTAAGAGGGATCAGGGTAATCCATTTGACCCAAAAGCTCATCCTAACCCGTGGTGACAGAAGCGGCCCAAAACACTACCCTGCTTCTCTAGATGGCTGCTGCCTCGTAGTTATGTACTCTGCTTCTGTAGGAGATCATTTGGAGAAGAGGTTGTGTGCTCTGTTGCTACATCTGGTTTTTGGCCCTATCTAATCCACCTGTATAACCTCAGCTTTCCACGTGGGGATTATTTCTTTGTTCAGCAAACACCTATGTAGCACCTCATATGTGTCGAGCCAGGTGCTAGGTGCTGTGATATTTGTGGAAAAAAAAAGAAAAGCATGCTCCTCACCCTTGCTTTAAACCCTCATGGGGAGGTTAAGAAACAAAGGAGACCATGGAGCTACAGTATGAAACTGCTGCAGGAGACGTGGCCCAGCCTTGGTGGAAGCGCAGTGGCCGGGTACCTCAAGAGAGGAAGGTCAGGAGAAACTTCCTGCAGGAAGTGACACCGTAGGGTGGAAGGGCGATGCGGCTGAGCTGGCCAGGCCAAGCTTCTTCCTGTAAGGAAAGTTGCAGCTGGCGGTGGAGGAGGGTTGGGGGACGCATCGCAGGCCAAGGAAGCAGCACCCGCAACAGCCGGGGGCCAGTGTTCAGTGAAGCTCCTGTTGGGTCGCGTGGCCATGCGCCGAGTATAGGTGACACCTGGCAAGAGAGGACTCCGGAACGCTGGACTGCAGCCGGCTGGGCCAGGGCCGCTTGAGGGCTGTGTACCCCAGCCTGTAGGCGGGGGGAGCCGTGGGGAGTTCTAGGCAGGCCGTGTCTGCAGTTTTGAAAGCCCGTCCTAGCTGCCAAGTGGGAAGAGAGTGGGTGTAGGGTAAGACCGGACCTAAGCACACCACCTGGAAAACCGTTAACTCGGGAGGAAGAAAGGGCCAGGGCCGGCCTAGAGGACAACGAGATGGGCTCTGAATGAAGGACCGCGGTGACCCCGCTGCAGCCACACGGGCCATTTTGCTCCTCCTCCAGCATCCAGGGACCTTCCTGCTTTGGCCTTTAGGCTGGCGGCTCTCAGCCCGAAGCAGTCTGTGCCCAGATATCCGGGTGGTTCCCTCCTGATCGCCTCAGGCCTTGGGTCCAACGCCGCCCTCCCCTGAGGCCTCACACTGTTTAAAGCTGCACCCTGTCCCCCCCCCCAACCCCGCCCGAACTGCCGCCGCCTGCGTTCCCCGCGGTCGTGTGGTCCCCTCCTAGTTTGCTCCGTAAATTCCTTTATTTGTAGGCTCACTGCGTGTGACCCTAGTCCCGCTAGGTGTGAGCGCTTAGCGCAGGGGTGCCCCTGTCTCGGCCCGTTGGCCTCCGCTGGTGCCGGGCTCCAGGACCAGGCCGCGCCCCCAGCGGCTCCGCGGCTCGCGCCTGTGGAGCGCGAAGCTGGTTGGAGGCTGGGGCCGAAGATGCGAGAAGAGGCAGGCAGGTGCCGGTGCTCGGCCGCTGGGCAGGTGGGCAGGTGGGCAGGTGGGGCGAGGGGAGCTAGGGAACGCATCGAAGCGGGGGAGGGGAGGGGCCCGGGTGGGGAGGCGGCGGGTTCTCCTGGAGCCCGGCGCCGGGCGGTGGGGCAGGCGCTGGAGGGAGGAAGGCGGGAGGCCAGAGGAAGGGCGCGGGGGCCTAGGGACAGGCCAGGGCCGACTGGGGCGGCGACTTGCCTCCCGCAGCAGCGGCGCCCGGGCGCTGGGTGGGAGGCCGAGGCCGCAAGCTGCACGAGCCCGCGGCGGCCTGGGGCGGACCTGCGAGGGCGGAGGAAGTCACGGGCCGCCGAACGGCGAGGAGCCGCCGCGACCGAGGTGCCCACGCGAGGGGCGGCGCCCGCAGGGGCGGCGGGGCGGGGCCGCGAGGAGGCGCGTGCGCGTGGGCTGCGGCGGGCCCTCGGTCGGAGCGCTCCGGAGAGACGAGACCCCACACACAGCGGCCGGCTACAGCTTTATCCGAAGGAGTTGGCTCCCATGATGGTGGAGGCTGACGAGTCCAACACCTGCCCATGGAGTCCGAGGCCGGCAGGCTGGAGCCCCAGGGGGTCGCGAAGGTCACGGCTCGCAGCCTTGCCTCCTGCCGGCGGAGGTCGGCGTTTCGTTCTGTTCATGCCTCCAGGGGCTTGGCTGAGACCTCCCCGCCCTCGGAGGGTAATCTGCTCTACCAGGGTCCACCGCTTTACGATTTACGCATTGACTTCATCCAAAATCAGCCTCGCAGAAACATCCAGATAATGTTGGACCTCACACCTGGGCGCCGACTAGGAATCTCTTGTCCAAGAATCCATGCATGGTACATCTTGCACAGACAATCCCAAAATCATTTGTCGGAAGCACATGTTAGGAAAGAAGTCCTCCAGACAACAGCAGCGACACCTCTCATGGCTTTATGCCAGCACAGAGCATCCTGATACTAACCTTTGGCTGTGGAGACAAGGTATTTCCCAGATTCTCTCAAATACTGATGGCATGACTAACTTTCCCCCTTGGAAAAAAAAAAAAAAAAAAAACCAAACTCCTGAAAAAGACTTCCCTGAATATCCTGGTTATCTCTGGGAAGGAAGAGAAGAACCTGGCAGAGATGACACTTAATATGGTTCAAATGACACTGAAACTATCAGGGGCAGCTACTGTTAAAATAACCGCCACAGGGGCAGGTCCTAGTAGGGAAGCAGTAAGGATAGGATGATTGCTTCCTCTGAGTAACACAGAGTCTGGGGAAAGATACTGGCTTTTATGGGTACTGAAGCGGACAACACTGATGGCGTGAGCCTCAGCGTGCTCCCAGGCTCCCTCCAAAAATATAGACCCATTTTTATATTTAAGATAAATCTACTGCAATGCAAGCCACTAGGTCAGTAATGCAATATAGTCACAGATATCTATCCAGCCCCTTTTGTATCATCCACATTATGGTTAACTTTTGATCAAGATGACCGGGGAAAAAGAATTCACTGACATATGTAGACGATCCCCCTACCCCAGCAAGTTCCCCAGGTGCACCTTTACCATGCAATCCCTCACTTGCTGATGTACCAGTTTATTTCTATTCTAGTTAGTTGTCAGCAGCCCCTCGCTGATGTGAGAAAACAACCATGTTTGGTTTATCTGTCAACCAGGTTGACATGCAGAGTAACAGATTTCATTCATATGAGGGAACGCCCTTTCCCCTCCTCTTCCTGACACGGCACCTATACAACTTTGTTCAGTCTCTCCTTTAGAAAAAAACATTAACAAGTGATGTTCATGTACCCCAGAAGGGGGATAAAAGTGTGCTGCCCTAGGGGGCGCCTGGGTGGCTCAGGCAGTGAAGTGTCTGACTTCAGCTTGGGTCATGATCTCAGGGTCCTGGGATCCAGCCCCACATGGGGCCTCCCACTCATCTTGGAGTCTGCTTGGCCCTCCTGCTCCAGCCCTCCCCCTGCTTGTGCTTTCTCTGCCCCTCTCTCTCAAATAAATAAATAATTAAAATCTTAAAAAAAAAAAATCAGACTAACCCAGATACCTAGCTAACCAGGCATGAGGGCTAGAAGTGTTTCACCTGGCCCATATGCAGAGCCATTTGGGGTTTACAGCCTCAACATCAGGGCTCTTAATTTGCACAGCTGGTGCCTCCTGCATGTTGCCTGTGGAGAGCCCATTAGCAGCAGAGGTCACAGAGGCTGGGGTCCCGTGGAGCTGCAGGAAAATCCAGCTGTTTTGTTCTTCTCAGGTGAGAGAGGACAGAGCCTCTTTATCATGGTCATTATGGTTAATAAGCATCGACTAATAGGATGAGAGGGTGAACTCCACTCACAGAACATGAAAATTTCATTACACAGGGCAAGACTGGAATGGCTCAGGACGTAAAAAGGCCTCTCTCTGGGATGAGGGTCTCCCAGGCACAGAGAAGTCAAGGACCTATGAGTCAGTGAAAAGCCCCAGTGACAGGGTTCAGACTGCGTGGTGGAGCACAAACATGTTGGATTAGAGGTCGTGTTGAACGTTCTGGGTTTTCACTTAGGGACTGTTTTGGGTCGTTCAATGCAGCTATCTGTGGTCAAGGTTTATTATTTTATACGGTGGCCAGAGTAAGTTCTTTAGGAACATACTCCCATCAAAATGCTTACTTTGCACATTTCAGGACTCCAAATGAGCTTTGAGGGTGTATTACTGTGTGTAAGATGTACGATGAGCTGAACAGTTTTGGGTGAGGAGAGGGAGAGAAGGGGATGCACCTTACTGAGTCATGCTTGAGAGTGACAGCCTATGCTCTTCAGTTGGTTGTTTTTTTTTTTTTTTCCTTTCAATAATCAGGTTTTCAGACTGCCACATTTGCTCCTATTAATCCACTTCCCCAATATCTAAAAGTCAGTCATTGCTAAATGACATTATTCGAGCAAAGGATTTTGTGTAAAAAAATGTCTGTTCAGTTTTAATGATGAAATTCCCCATTCTCCTAGTTGTGATGCTGAGTTCCCACTACTAAAATAAACAACAATTACATAAAATTATCGATTTTTCTTTTCTAACAACAGTAACAAGAACACCCGCCTCCTGGGTTTAGTGCTTACTCTGTGCTGGTCCCATTAGCTTGCATTGCATGGATTGGCTCATTTGGTTCTCATCCAAACATTCCTTTAAGATAGGACTTATTATTACTCCCACTTTACAGATGAGAAGACTGAAATGAAGAGGGTTCTAGTAACTGTCCCACACAAAAGCTGTTGGGAAGTGGCAGGATGGAGCCCAAACTCAGTCCAACGGACCCCAGAGTCTGGGCTCTTACACCATGTCAAGGGTCGAGTCATCAATCGATTTTACTTCACAAAAAGGAAACTTTAACATCAGTGTAACCACACCAAAATCTTATTACGCACAGGGATGGCTCCAACAATTTAGAACAAAAGAGAAGTGACACCAACTCTTAACCTTTAGAAATGGATACAGCAAATTTGTCTCTCAAAAATTATTACTGGATTAAAAAAAAGAAACAAAAGAAAATGAGTTTTAAGATAGTAATAGCATTTTAAAATGTGGAAACAGGAAGGTCAGGATTTTTTTTTTTTTTATGATAGTCACAGAGAGAGAGAGAGGCAGAGACACAGGCAGAGGGAGAAGCAGGCTCCATGCACCAGGAGCCCGATGTGGGATTCCATCCTGGGTCTCCAGGATCGGGCCCTGGGCCAAAGGCAGGCGCCAAACCGCTGCGCCACCCAGGGATCCCGGTCAGGACTTTTTTAATCACCTGTCACAGTAGAAAGGTAACCCCCAAATGACAGTGTTCCCTCGTGTCATGCTTTTTCAAAGTATGAATCTCAGACCCTGTGATTCGCAGCGAAAAAGGGCAGCATATCAAAACTAGGAAGCCCCACGATTCACTCCTGGCTTTTCTGTTAACTCTGGGTGACCCTGAACACATCACCCCCTGAATCTCAGTTTCCACGGACTTAAAATCTTTTTCTTCCGGTAATCACCAGAGTTTGTGCCATCTCTGAGTATTTTATGAATATCTTCCAACTAGAAATTTCTGTAGAACTTTTATATGCTGTCTTAGAATCAAAACTAATTATGCTCTTTCCTAAGATGATTATTGTGGGGTGTGTTTGGTTTTTTTCCCTCCTGATGAGATCAACAGCTGGGCAGACATTTTTTTCAAACATTGTTAATTGGTCACGTGAACTCCACCATCACAGTGGATCTTTGGTCATTTGCTAAAGATGGGGAAGTGTTCTCTCTCTCCCCCATAAGCAACCATCAGATCCTCCACACGATACAGAGCCACATGGGAACCATTAGAATAATAAGCAAGTCTTTTCCAAAGACACTAAATTGATTTCCCTTTATACCAGAAATTGGGCTCCCAGAAGGCCCTCCCAGAAAATTGATAAGAGAAATACCAAAATCAAGATATTGAGCCTGATCCAACTGTATTAACAACATCCCCACTAAGAGCTAGGATCCTGAAATAGCATAAACTCTGAAAGAGAAGCCATCTTCTTTTTTTTTTTTTTTTAAGATTTTATTTATTTATTCATGAGGGACACAGAGAGAGGCAAACACACAGGCAAAAGGAAAAACAGGCTCCCTGTGGCAACCCAGAAGTGAGACTTGATCCCAGGACCCCAGGATCATGACCTGAGCCAAAGGCAGATGCTCAACCACTGAACCCCCTTAGATGCCCCTGAAAGAGAAGCTGTCTTAATGTTACTGAGAACTGACCGTAGCTCTAGGAATTTAAGGAGACTTCAGTGTGAAGATACAGGGTCCTTCCACCTAAGCTGACCCTGGAGATGAGAGGGGTTGGAAACGGGATAAACCAGGAAGTGAGTCAGGTTTCCACAGATCTGTCAGTAACCCTTTTATGGACCTAAAACCACTCTGTTTCATCACCCCTTCACCTCTGGGGGGGGGAAAAGAGAAAAAAGTAAGTAAACTCATGTCACTGAAAGGAAAATGAGATCAATTTTTGTTTTGAGGGCCTCTAGTGGAATAGCTGTTTGAGGAAGGCTTTCCGTGCACCGTTAGCAGTGTGGCTCTCTTCCCTGACAGGCCCACAGCATCCTGCGCTTTTTCTCCCCTTCTAATTTTGTACGTGTCTTAACTGAGCGCCGTTGTACACTTCGTTATCAAGGTTTAATTAAAACATTGGCATTCGTTCAGTGGGCACAAGGTGTGCTTGTATCTAAGGAGCAGAGATAACAAAGGGTCAAACTTACTGAAACTAAAGCAGAGCATCTTCTCTTAAAATTCAGAGGCTCTGGGTTTGGTTGGCATTTATGTGAAGAGCTGCCACAGGACAGCTTTTGCATACCATGAGAAATCCCAGGTCCCTTTCAAATTCCTTTGTTCATGGAATATATTTCCATGTGTTCAGCATCCAGTGTATTAGGATGCTCAAGACTGAGAAAAATCATAGGTGTTTGAATCTACAAGACTGCAGAAATGGCATGCATACATTAACGGCACAGGTTTTCAAAATCATCTTGGAATGAGGGAAAACGTGAGTAGCCTACAAGAAGCATATGGTATGAACTGTTCATTCCATTTGCATTTGTTTCTGAGAGCTGTACTTATTGCAGCTTATAGAATCAATTCAATTTTAGCTTTTGCTGCTCTGTGCAATAAATTATTTTCTGTGTAATAAAGAAAATATGAGCCAAAAATACGGATTTGAAAATGTTTCTGTCACAAAGCAAGATGTCAGTATGTTGCCTAAATAGAAGTGAGACTGAAAAGTCTCCCTACAGAAAATCCAAAATATTAAGGCTCTGTTTTCCATCTTACTTACACTGATTTTAAGAAAAATCAAATATATAAGTGTCAGTTGCTTAGAAGACCACACAGCCTGTAACATTTACGTCTCCTGGGCTATATTGATCTAAATGTTGTCTCAAACATTATCAATCTGATTTTGATCAACTACAATGCATTGCATAAAAGATTTACTTTTCCTGTTGTTGCCACTGAAAACACTGAATCAACATCCAAATTATACTTTTCTGATAAAATTCTTAATCTAACAAGTCCTTTCTGTTTGTTGTCATTCATAGCTTTACTTTTGATTCATTATTAATCACCGGCTCGTGTGTTCAATCGCTATAAACTGTTCATAATGGCTTCTTTGTAGCTCTTAGACTTCTCTAATCTTCCCACAGTGAATTACAGTAGAACTCGATTCATTTGTTGGCATTATTAAATAGTTGATTAATGCCCAGGTTTTAAATTGTTAGTCTTTTCTTATTTTCATAAAGGATTAAAATCAGGATTTGCTGTTCTTGCCAGAACCCGGGGAGAATTTTCAAAATATTTCTCTCTGAAGCCTTGGGCTCTGACGCCCTCACATTTGTGAATGTTGTATTGAGGTTGTTTTGGTAGCTCGAGCTCCCATCACTGTCCATTCTCACTTGTCAGGTTAGGAGTCCTGACGGTAGACCCCAAAACTCTTCTAGAACCCAGCCCTTATTTTCCTCAGAAACCAAACTAATTCACGAGAACGAGAATGTCTTCAGCAAAACGTTATCACCACAAGCTAGACCCAGCACTCTTAGCAAAGACAGAGCATTTATTCACTTGCCGGAGATCCCAGAAAGACGCGGTAACCCTACAAGAGGCTGGAAGTCCTTCTACTATAATTGGGTAACGTGTGCTCCTCGCTTACCCCTCGGGAAGCCGGCGTCTCCGAAGCGTGGCCTCCCGCAGGGAGTGGGGGGGAAGCGCCGAGGCTGTGTGTGGTTAGATGCGCCGAGAGCCCAGGCCCCGCACCAAGAGAAATTTCCCGGTTTCCCGGCCCTCCCTGCCGGCGCAGTGAGGCTCAGACTCCCTAGCAAAGCGTGAAGACGCAGAGCCCAACCTCACACCGTGCTTCTAACCCGCTCCTCAGAGCACCGCTCGCAGGAGCTTCCCGGCTCCGGCCCAGGGCCGGCTTCTCCTCTCACGGGGCCTGTGCGATCCAGCCACTCTCTCCTCTCCTGCCCTGGACTCCGCGTTTGCCCCGATGCCAGGGCTTGCTTTCTCAGGCCCTGGGGGGGCTGGGGGTGCCGGTGGGGGTGGCTGCAGGGAGAGGATGGGGAGCCCAGGGAATTACTAAAACTGCCCAAATCTGTCTGCGCACCAAACACGGTCAGGAATGTGGATACAACTGAAAGTGTGACTATTGTCACGTAGGCGGGCTACGATATTTTTTTTTAACATCAGGAAGGGAAAGCACTGTAGTGTATTATACAAAACGTAGCTGCACATGTGTTTGTATGCGTTTCCCTTTGCACACTCTTATGTCGTGAACCGTTCGTTTGACTCTCTGTTTTTAATGTGTGCTGTCCTCACCCGTGCCCTCAACCTTGGGATCAGAGGCCACGCCATCCCGCCTGGCACGTGTACGGAGCCCCACAAACAGCTCTTGAAGCTCTCCGTTGTGCACCTGACCGCCTGCGCTGGTCCGCCCCATGCCCCCGATGGGCGGCGCTGCCCTCTCACCACCCCAGGAGAGGGAGGGCGGCAGGCTTGGAACTTTCTACCTGCGGGTGGGAGGCAGCTCCTGGAGGCCACAGACAGGTTTGTGGCGTAGATCGTGGTGACGGTCTCACAAGTGTGTGCTTCTCTCCAAGGTCCTCAAGTTATAGACATTAAGTGAGCACAGCGTGTTGTCTGGCCCCCATGCTCCAATAGAGCGGTCTAAGAAAGAAAGAACTTGCTGTTTCTCCACCTCTGGACACACCCAGGTGACACCTAGACTTACCTGCTCGGAGAAACATGTGTCCCTCCTCTCCAAAGCCGGCCTCTCTGTCTGTGCTCGGGGGCCATCCCCTGTCCCCTCTCCAAGATCCATCTGTTCTTCTCTCCTTCTTTGAGCCTCGAGGCTCCCTGCAGTGTCACCCTATCCCCCCACTGCTGAGATCACCACACTTCAGCGACATCAGGATGTCCGCAGTTCCCTCAGCCTTGCTCACACCATAGCCCGTTCCTAATGCGTGCAGTTGCATCAGCCTGCAGTACTTTACACACGCCCCTTTTCCCTGTGGACATCCTCCTCCAACAGCTCACTTAAAACACCCTTACCTCCTTGAAAAATGTCCTTGGTCCTCTCAGAACACAGCTCTGTATTCGGTGCTCCCATGGCAGGTCATCATTCAATATAGGACCAATCACAGCCTGGCAGGGTGATCTCTGATGTACACTCATGCTTCCACATTAGATGAGGAACCCATTGCATGCAGAGGTGAGGTCTCCAGACTCGCTGTATCTCCATTGTGTGGCTTTCTCATACAGTTGATATTTTAACAAATGTTTGTGGAATAATTGTGCTACCTTTCCTCTCATTAGGTAGGACTCTGTCAAAGTAAATACTCATGTCATATCGTGTTCTTTGTGTTAAATAGAATTTTTCTTTGATAATGTGCCGTCCTAATGATGTTTCTAGACATAGAAGAAAATATGCATTAATAACTGTTGTTTTTTCTTTTCCTCTTTGTCCCTAGTGAGTTGCAATCATCTGTCCTCTCAAGCTCAGAGATTACTCAGTATCTGCCTGTGGGTACTCTCCCCCCTCTTCCTCATGTTACATGACTCAACCCCAAGTAGCCTCTAGAGTGAAGAAGCAAATAATTGCACTGACCACTGTCCTCACAGTCATATTAAATAATAAAGCATAAGGAAAGGACGGTATTTATTAATCCTGCACCAAACACACGCACGCACGTACATGCACACACACAAATCATCACATTTTCGTATATCAGTTTGCATGCATATCATAAACACACTAAATGCTTCCAGTAGCTCTGTGAAGGGGGTATTATCATCACCTCCATTTCACAGATGCAGAAACAGAAGTTGGGAAAGGTGGATACCTTCCCTGAGGTCCAGCCTCTGAACGTTGGAGCTAGGACTCAAACGCAGGTCAGCCTTGCATCAAAGCCGATTCGTTCTGTTACTAAAAACTGCTTCAAACGTAGGGAGAATCGATAACATTAATGATTGTATGGCTTGTATGCGTAACTGTGGTAGATTATTCATAGATACGCTGTGTATACATCATAAAAATAGAAATTATTTGTTAAGCCATAGTGGATCAGGCCTCGCATATATTCCTAACTGCTGATAGATGCACATCACAGGACATCATTCACCGAGGAATGTTTTGTGTTGGCAGCCTTCCTCTTAGAGGACACCCCATAATTCAGATAAGCATATTGAGACCCAGCGAAGAGCAAACCGTCCCCAAAGGTCAGGATGTCAGTGGCCCAAAGCCCCATCCTGGACTTTAAAGAATAGGTCTGTGCTTTTGGAGAAACACAGTGCGTCAGCCTGTTTGTCCTGAAGGAGCAAAGTTGACACTCCCCGTAGCTAAGGATCCCAAACAACAGACTAATTTGAAAGGGATACCAGGTTCATATGACAATGCCAACTGTAAAGAGAAGATGGGAAAGACAGCAAAGGCATTTCGTAGTTCAAAAATATCTGAAGTCCTGTAGTCTCTAAAATAAAGTCATGGGCTAAGGGACTGTTTTGAATTCCTCACCACCCCCTTCCCAGACTTTTCATACCAATTATATATTTACGTAAGCAGTCCTAGCTTTTGAGCCGATGGAACGCTACAAATTAGATATGGATAGGATTATGGGGGGAAGAAAACCAGATTACTTTAGCCTTCATTTATTTTCTTCATGTAGATTTATACCAGGTATTTCATATGGTTTGGGTGAAGAACCAGAAGTGATAATTTTCAACACCAGAAAATTAAATGTGTTCCAAAATATGCTTCTACTTTCAAAAGTTGATGAATCAGCACACATTAAGCCAGCAATAAATGACGTGTGGGGATATTTAAGGCACTGAAGCCCTTCGGGATGAGCAGATCAGCAAAATGCAACACCAGGAGAACAGGTTCAGGTACTATAAATATGGCCACTGCGTATTTCACCTCTCTTGACAACTATAGCAAGGATGTAGAATCCGCAAACCTATCTTTAGAATTGTCAGAAAAGGTATTTACTGAAAGATAAGTATTTTGCAAGGAGGGAGTTTGTAAAGCGATTGTTTCTAAAAGACAAAAACTGTTTAGTAGGATAAAGTCATTCAGTGGGAAATAGGTGAAATCTTTACTGACCACCATTTTTAGTTAAGTAAAATCACCATTGCCCTAATCCTATTTCCAAGTGGAAAATGCACCCACTCGCTTTCCAGCCACCATTTTTGCAAAGCTATTGTGTCATCAGAAATGTATCCCTGGTATCTAAACGGTGTGTCAGAAATATGTAAGAAAAGCCATTGCAATATGGAACTTAGAGTTATATTCTAAAGCGTCACCTGGCTTTGGCTCCGAGGGTAAAGAAAGTGCAAGTGTGGAAATCTAACAGACTCAGTTGCTTGCATAACCTCCCTAAACCTGTTTCCTCGTTTGTAAACTAGGAAATAATATTACTTTCCATACAGGTTGTAAGGATCTGATGTGATAAATTATGCATAAAGCCTGGCCTGTAAACTAGTTTTATATGGCCTCCTAGCCATATCACTACATATCATCTACTCGTTTTAAGTCTTCACAATTTATTTCAGTGGTAGAAATGCAAGGGAACAAATGCAGTTAAAGCACCTCTCATGCCCTAAAATATGTAGATTGTTTCCTACAGTACCATTTCCTGGAGTAGTTTCTCTTCCCACCCCTGGCACATTCCTGATTCCCCTGGCAATCACACCACCCACTGAATGGTTCAAACACTTTCCTGGTCTACTTTGAGCAACTGTGAGTCCTTCTGTCTGCACAATTATTTTTATATGCCATACATATTTAATTAGGAGAGCAAGGAAACTACTCCAAGGTTGAGGAGTAGTGATGTTTGTGTGCTTCTCCTCTGGGGCTTGCATGTGGACCAGTTTGGTTGGCATGTCTTGCTGAGGAGACCAGAGAGATGGCCTCAGTCCACAACTGAGCAAACCCATCGTGTCATTCCTGGTCCCGAATCATGACTCAGCCTAACTGTGGAACAGGATCCCCCGGGGTGCTGAGTCGCCCTCCGTCTGCCTGTCCCTTGTCTTACCATCCCTGGGCTAGCATCATCTGTTCATGAGACCAACAAATAGGTTCTGACAGCCTACCCCATGGCCACCGCATGCTAGATGCTGCCCTGAATCTCAAAGTAGTCATGCTCCCTGCCCTCACAGGGCCTATATTCCAGTTTTCGAGGGAGACGACAGAGAAGCACACAAGTAAATATAAATTCTAAAAGGAGCCATATGAGAAACGAACAGAGTGCTGTACCCAGGAGTAGAGGAAGGACCTACTTATGGGGGTGGCCATGAAAGGCCTCCCTGATGGGGCGACATCTAAGCCGAGTCCTGAGTCTGCAGGAGGAGCCAGCCCTTTGAAGAGTGTAAAAACAATGTAAGTCTCAGTGACAGACAGTGCCCCTCATCCCAGGTGTTGTGGCCATGAGCACGCTCCCATCATGATGAGGCCAGGGACACATCATTGCACTCTCTAGGGGGCCTCGGTGGCATTCAGAAGCTTTGCCCAGCACAAGGAGAAAGCACATCTTGCCCAAAGGCCACTTGGTCCCCATCCAGCGACCACCCCACCCCATCCCCAAGGGAATTTTGCATACACAAATGGCGTTAATTTAGGCTTATTCAAGAACCATGCTTCTTTGAAAAAGGATTGAAAGCAGGAAAGTTGAGCTGTGTGACTTTGGAAGGCAAAATTCATTTTTCCCATACTTCAAATCCAAATCCAGATTTTCAAGTTTTAGGAAAATCCACCCATAAAGACAGGGGAAAAAAAGCTCCACAAGCTCTCTGAAACCGTGGGTGAAAGATGCCTTTGCCAGTCAAGATGGTCCTAATACAGCATCCAGCCCCTATCGCCTTTTGCACTTTTCTAGAATTCCTTAAAACAAGAATCTGAACAGACTTTCCTCTTGTTGGGTTTTTTTTTTATACCACCTTGTTTTTGTAGAATAGTTTAGATTTTTCAGAAGATTTTCACATCTTTTTTGGTTCCTCAAGATAACTCTATGAATGAGGAAGACAGGTTGGGAGTATGAATGAGGCAAAAAGTTAACAGAACTTATGCTTTGGTTTCTTTGCAGAACATCTCCCCTCCCCAGCCATGAGTTTCTGTGGAATGTGGAATCTGCCTTTCTTCTCCTCTGGAATATATTTCATTCCAAATGTTCATGTGAACAGGGGAGGCAGTATAATGGCGTGATGGGTGCACAGGCTTTGTGGCAGGAGGGCATGTGCTGTGTGTGTGTGTGTGTGTGTGTGTGTGTGTGTCTAATCAGGGCGCTGCCCCGTAGTTTATATGCCATCCTAAGCCTCGGTTTCCTGCACTGCCACCCTCCACCCTCAACAACACCAAACTCACAAAGGGTCGGTGGGCGATAAACCAGATAAGGAAAGCGCGGAGCGCAGTGCCTGAGTGAGGATCCTTTGCCCTCCTTTGGCCTCTTTTTGTCAGCACTCAGGAGAGGCTGAGCCCCGCAGCTGCTGTGTAAAGAGTAGTACTCGCAGAGCCTTGCCTTCCCCGCCAAACCCGTTCCCCCTCCTTCTTGCAACACCCTTCTCCCAAGCCCGATTTTCTGGAATCATCCTTAAAAAGCCTCCCTCTCCTTCACCACCTACATCCAATACTCACCATCCCTGCCCTTCCTGCCGCCCAGATAATTCTCAGATCTGCTCCCTCCTCCCATTGCCATTCATTTATTCATTCAGTGGCTGTTTGTTGAGTACCTACTACATGCAGCCGCTACACTGGACGGGGGATAGAGTAAGTGAACAAGCCTTAATTCCTGGCACTCGTCCTCACTCAAATTATTTCAGTGTACTCGCCTACGGACAGTATCTCCTTACTCCAATCCAGTCTCGGTATTGACATCAAAATTATCATGCTAAGTAGTACTGATCTCTGATCTCACCAGTTCCGATCTCATCCTTTTCCCTTCTTTAAAACCTTAATGGGTTTCCCAAAGATTTAGGCATAATAAAAACAGCCCATGTTTTCTGAGCCCGCACTAGGTGCCAGGCATATTTGAAGCACTTTACACGTAATGTCTAATTAGGTTGGAAGACCAAGTGCCTTTAGAACACCCTCACATCTGGCTGCAGCCCACCTTCACGATTTCTTGCCCTGCCACTCACACATCTGATTCTTCCTTGCCAACCATAAGTCAGATCTTAAAACCATAAACAGACATGTCATGTTCTTATGTTCTTGCACATCTCTGCTGTCTTGCATGCTATTTCTTCTGCCTGGAATTCCCTTCCCTTAGTCTTCTAGTTGGAAAACTCAGCTCATCCCTGAAAGCCTTTCTCCTACACTGAGAAACCCTCTGTAGCTCCTCCAGGCAGAGGTGGTCACGCCTGAGCCTGCCCTTTCCTAACTCTGTGTGTCTGCCCCACACAAGCTAGCATCACTGACACAGCCAACCCTGAATGTGATATTTCTTTTTTTTTTTTTAATTGGAGTTCAATTTGCCAACATATAGCATAACACCCAGTGCTCATCCCATCAAGTAATGTGATATTTCTGATGAATAACTGCATACCCCAGGCTGTACCGTTGGGGTCCCACACCGTGACATGACCCTCAGAATAGAGGCTGCCAGCAGGGACCTGAAACTGTAGGACTGTTAACAGTTCTATCAAGGGCACAGGCACCAACTTTTAGAAAACCTGCTGTGGTTCCTTCACAAGTTTTCTTCCTTTTGTGTTTTGCACTTCAAGGAGCAAAAGTAGTAGAACTCCATGCTTGGTTAACATTGTTCCCTTATTCTGTGTAAGGTTAGGTCTTGGCTGGCCTGGGTGCTGTGCAAATGGAAGTATCAGCAGGCAGGGCAGAAGAGAGTTGGAGAGCATCTTTGGTTTTCCTGCTTCTTTGGTATCCATTAACTCCATTTTGTGGAAAATAACTTACGAGCCTCCAAAGGAAGCCTTCTGCCTAATTTTTTTTTAAGTAGGCTCAATGCTCAGCATGGAGCCCAACACAAGGCTCGAATTCATGACCCTGAGATCCAGACTTGCACTGAAATCAAGAGTCAGATGCTTAACTAACTGAGCCACTCAGGTGCCTCGCCTAAATTTTAATCAAAGATCAAACTGAGCATTTGGAAAAGGAGTATTTGCTAAAGAAAAACCAGGCACTTGAAATTTCTTATGTTTAATGCCCAATTATGCATCTTCCCAAAAGTCTCCAATTGTGGGGAATATGACAGTAGATCCGGATTTATGGTAACAAGAACCTTTTCTACTTCCTGAGATATAATTCAGCAAAGACATAAGCAACAAAGGACGCTTAATGCTGACCTTTTGGAAATTGATTTTTTTTTCATTTAATTAAGGTAGGGTTCTAAATAGTAAGTATGTCATAGGGTGTCTGTCTGTCTCGTTTGGAAGTCCAGTGAATTTTCTGCGAGCATGAAGATTTAATCATCAAGTAAACTGAACTAATCAGACAAAGCCCATTCATTCTGTTGTCTTCCATGATCGTTCAGATTCCCCAGCTTCCTAATAAATTGCTTGGCAGTCAGTCCAAATTAACCAGAGATATACATCTGTTTGACCTTGCATATAGACAAGATATTAGCCATGAGGCCATTCCAAGGAGTAAATTCAAATACTAGCTTTAAACATTCTTGAATTTAAGCCCTTTTATATTGAAATGAATAGTTTATAAAACCTTTTCTCCCTACAAAAATCCTCATAAATGAGTACACTGTTACTATTTTTAAATGAAGCCCGTCTTTTTCAGCTTCTACATGACTAGAGCTTTTGCAAATAGCCATGTAAATTATTACAAAATAGAAAGAAAAAAGTGTTTGAAAAGTTGCATTTTATTAAATTCCTAGCTAAATGCAAATTTTTTTTCCTCTCAAATTCACAATTTAAATTATTCAGTTTTTCGTTTGCCCAAATGCGGTCTTTTTTTAGGAAACAAAAAATAAGCCTTACTTATGTAAGATTCAAGTGCTTCATAAAACCACCATGTTAATAATACTTGTTTTTTAAATGTTGTGTTTGGAAAGGTAGCGTCTCTTTTTCTCCCAGCCTCCTTAATTAGCATTTCTCATACGTGACATTTTCCTAAGAGACACTGCAGTTAAGGAGCTAAGGATCCTGCAGTGATTTTTACCTCTGCTCATAGTTTTCCCTCAGGGAATCTTCAACATGTTCTGTCCATGTTCATGAGATATAAATATCATTCTTTATGAATCCTGGTAAAAGGAGAGATTAAACCTAAATAAAAACAAGAAATACTGGGGAAAGGAAGCCACTTTCATCTCAAAGAATTAAAATAAGAGATTTCAACAATTGAGGCATTTTGCCTGAAACAATGTTGGTAAATTCCTTTAAAAGTTGAGGTTAGAATTCTTCTGTGTCAAACAATCATTTTTCTTTTATTGGAAGGGAACTTCGGCATTTAAATTCTTCACCAAAAATTTCAACTTACTTGACTCCAGTAAAGACTGAACCAAGCATTTCAGGAAGATTTAATTTAAGCCCAGGTGGGAAAAAGAATGATGTAATCAATAGGTATGATAATAACATTGTGGCATTTTCATCATTAATTACGCATTTTACAGATATCAAGTGTCTACTATGTGAATAACGTATTAACTAATTAATGATATGCTCTATAATCTCATCATTCTAGGGCAGTGTAAGAATAAATTACCAATTTTTCATCGTATATAGGTTTTGTGTCCAGCTTGATGTTACAATTATCTTGAAGGAAAAATGAGTAATTCCTCACTGTATGAATGACATTATATGTAGGTAATGAGTTCAGTGACAATTGAATATTAAGCTCTATTTTCTACCAAATACTAAATCACTGTTTATTGCCTGATTTTCACTGGAGGCTTATAAATTATAATGAATTATATTGACAAGTGGGGATATTACTTTTCTATTTGATAGTCCAATGTCTATTTTTTAGAAATCATTGTTCTTCCTTTTTGTTTTTTTTGTCTCGAGCTCATAAATTTGATCAACAGGCTTACAAACCTTACACAAGACAAATATACCCTACTTTGTTTTTGTTGTTGTTCTTTTTTTAAGATTTTATTTATTTTTTCATAGAGAGAGAGGGAGAGAGAGAGAGAGAGAGGCAGAGGGAGAAGCAGGCATCATACTGAGAGCCCGACGTGGGACTCGATCCAGGGTCTCCAGGATCACCCCCGGGCTGCAGGCGGCGCTAAACCGCTGCGCCACGGGGCTGCCCCCTACTTTGTTTTTTATACAGTATACTAAATAGATTTTTTTTTCTTGGAGCATAACTAATTTGGTACTGTCATTCAAAGGTCTGTGACTATTATTTGTTTTGAGATTTCTCCGTCTGGGTCTGGTGTGGTTTAGTGGTGAGTCACTTTCAAATATACTCCATGCTAGGAATACAAAGAGAATAAGGCTGATTTCTGCCTTCAAGAAGAAAGATTTTGGCCTAAAGGAAACATGTAAGCACCTAGCTGTCGCTCAGTACAAGAGGTGACAGGGATGACTGACAAGGGTGTTGGTAGAAGTTTCATCTTTCACGAAAGTAGTATTTGAACTTGGTCTTGAAATGTTGAAGGATGTGTAGGGGTTCACCAGATAGAGTAGAGGTGACAGATATTCAAGAAGAAGGTGCAGTTCATATGCCTTCAAAACCTGAAGGAAGTGTCCTACTTTATCACAGATTAAGTGCTCTAATCCCCAAAGAATCATCCACCCCCGGAAATATCACCTCTTTACCTGTCTTGGTAAGATAGTTTACAGCAGAGGTGCTGAGCTCACCACGGCACAGCCCGCTGGGCCCCGTTCACACACCAGCGCCATCCGCAGCTAATGACTCCGTCTTAAAGACTCTCTGCTCTGGGGCTTTGTCAGTCACCGCCAACCGAGGCAGAGAGAACACTGAAAGTTGTTCACCACCCACCGCCCCCCCTCTGAGGATTATTTTTTTTACTGTGAACCCCTCCATTAGCTGGAACTTTTAGGTAGCTGGTGTGGTCAGCCCTTGCTTTCAGTGCATGAGACAATGACAAACGGTGGCTCCTGAGTATTTATTGAAAAGAGCAAAGCCTACCGGGATGTTGCTGGGGCCTGGGTGCATTCCTCAGCCACCTCCTGTGGCAGCACTGTGGCCCAAGGACAGACGGTCTTTGTAGAGCATGACTCAGGCACTATGCAGTGCTCCAAATAGCCAGGAAAAATTTGAGGGCACTCGGCAAGCTACACGTAGGCAAGAGAAGAGAAAATGTGTTCATGTATATATATTGGACATATATTAGACATATATAGGTCATATATATGATGCATAATAGATATTATATATAATATTTAGAATTCTTCCGAAATATTTTTATATACTAGGGGATCCCTGGGTGGCTCAGCGGTTGACTGTCTACCTTCAGCTCAGGGCGTGATCCAGGAGTCCCGGGATGGAGTCCCACATGGGGTGCCCTGCATCGAGCCTGCTTCTCCCTCTGCCTGTGTCTCTGCCTCTCTCTCTCTCTCTCTCTCTCTCTCTGTCTCTCATGAATAAATAAATGAAATATTTTTAAAAATTGCATATACTGGGATCCCTGGGTGGTGCAGCGGTTTAGCGCCTGCCTTTGGCCCAGGGCGGGATCCTGGAGAACCGGGATGGAATCCCACATCGGGCTCCTGGTGCATGGAGCCTGCTTCTCCCTCTGCCTGTGTCTCTGCCTCTCTCTCTCTCTCTCTCTGTGACTATCATAAATAAATAAATAAATAAATAAATAAATAAATAAATAAATAAATAAAATTGTATATACTATATATATTGGAAGTATGTATATGCACATATATATATTTAGGAAGAATATATATTGTATATTATATATATTTGGAATTCCAAATATTACATAATGGATATAAAACATAGTATGTGTGTGTATATATGTATATATATACACACATATATATATTTAATAATTCCAATAAGGATCCAACAATAATGGATAATGGAGGGGAGTGTCATTTGACCATAAGGTATACTAATTCTAAAAATTAAATGAAATTTTATACATTCTATATGCATATCATTATACTAAGGTTACTTAACACAGCACCTCATTATGTCAAGGTAATTGAGGTTTTGCCATGTAAATATGCAACATTGAACCGCTAATGCAGCCCTTGAAAATTTACCTTAATTAAAAAAAAAAAAAGTTCTCATTATCTGGGAATCATTACCTGCTGACGGAGGTTTCCGATTGCCCTCAGATTCCCCACTACCTTTTCCTGGCCGGGCCTTCCCCTTCTGGCATTAAGGTTTTGGAACAACAGCCAGAGGGAAAGGAGTAGAAGACAACTTGACAGAATCATTCCTGTGGTAGTTATATTAATGAATAAACTTGGAAAGACTTAGCCGACCGGCCTCGGCTCCTCCTCTCCTAGTACCCGGGCACCCAGAAAGCTGGTCCTGTGACTGTGCTTCCTGGGCCCAGGGCCTGGGGACCGGGAGGCCTGGGGGACAGCTCGGGGGGCCGAACGCGAGGCCCGAGGGCGCTGGGGCTTTCCGGGTGTCCTGGGTGCCCCGTGCCACCGCTCGGACCCGCCCTCCACGCCGGCTCCAGGCCCCCGCTCCGTGACACCGCCTTTGCTTGGCGGGGGGGCGGTGGCAGAGCCTAAGCGACGGTCGGGTGGCCCGCCTGTGCCACGGCTCTTCCCCGGGGCCGGGAGGTCGCTCACGCCGCGCGCGGACTTGAGTGCGGCGCCGCCCGGCTCCGAGCCTGCGGGGATCCCAGGTCACCCGCTGCCCGCCCTGCGGCCTGCCCGGCTCCGCCACCACCGCTCCTCCTCACACATGCAGAAGCTCTTGTGGGAACCATGTAGAAAGCATAAGCATTTTTACCCCAAAATGTCACAACTGGGAGAATCAGGACACTTAAGAGATACATATGGGGGCGCCTGGGTAGCTCAGGGGTTGGGCGTCTGCCTTCGGCTCAGGTCGTGATCCCGGGGTCTTGGGATCGAGTCCCACACCCGGCTCCCCGCAGGGAGCCTGCTTCTCCCTCTGCCTGTGTCTCTGCCTCTCTCTGGGTCTCTCAGGAATAAATAAATAAAATCTTAAAAAAAAAAAAAAAAAGCAAAAAACAAAAAACAAAAAACAAGAGATGGGCAGCCCCGGTGGCGCAGCGGTTTAGCGCCGCCTGCAGCCCCGGGTGTGATCCTGAGACCCGGTATCGAGTCCCACGTCGGGCCTGCACGGAGCCTGCTTCTCCCTCTGCCTGTGTCTCTCTCTCTCTCTCTCTCTCTCTCTCTCCCAGAATAAATAAATCTTTAAAAAGAGAGAGAGAGAGATACGATAAGTTGGAAGTACTAGTGCTCGTTACACTTGTACCAGGGAGGGCCCTCGTCACCGTGGCCCAGGGGCGGGCAGCACGGCGCCAGAGCAAAGCCCCCCTCGGTCGCACCTCCCGTGAAATACACCGGACGCCCCGCGGGTCCCGGCGGCGGGGCCTGAGGTCCGGCTGGTGACCGGCGCCTGCCAGGAGCATTGAGCTTTGCACCTGGTGCGACCTGGGTTAGGGCCTCCAGGAATGGCCTGATCACCGAATACCGAGGGCTTTCTCCCAGCGTTTCTCGTCTTTTTAACAGCTTTATGGCAATGTATTACGAATCATAACAGCCCCTCATTTGGGGTACACAGTTCAGTGAGGTTCAGTGAATTTACACAGTTGTCCACCACCAGTGCCATCCGGTTTCAGAATAGTTTCATGACCCAGGAGGGTTCCTCTGTGACCACTGCGGTCACCCGCTCACGTTCCCATCCCAGGAAACCACTGACCTGCTTACTCCACAGTCTCCAAATGGAGTCAGACTCAGGTACGACTTCCTCCTCCTACCATAATGTTTCTGAGGTTCACCGTGCTGTAGCATTACCTTTACTCTTTTCCTTTTTATTATTGAGTCTATTTTGTTATTGAGCATATTACTGAGTGTATTTTACTTATCTGTTTGCCAGTCGATGGGACATTTGGATTTTTTCCACTTTCTAACTATTATGAATAATGCTGTTTAAAAATTCATTTATAAATCTCTGTGCGTACCTATGATTTCCTTTCACGTGAGTTGCTGCCTAGGAGTGGACTTGCTGGGTCCACTGGTAACCTTCTGGGTAAGAAACTGGGTCATGGTGTAAGATACGGGCCATGCTCCAAAAAGCAGTTGTACCCACTTTACATCTCCGCTAGCAATATGGGGGTTCCGGTTTCTCCCCATCCTACTGTCACTTGGTATTATTAGTCTTTATTTTAGCCATTCTACTGGGTATAAAGTGGTTCCGAGTTTTATGGCTATGTGATTCTCCAGGAGATAAGGAAGCAGATGGAGGTGAGGGTGACAATGGAAGTAAAGGGATTATTGAAAATCCGTTCCTCAGTATCATCCTGCTTTCCCATCTTAAGCCTATCCTCAGTACCCACAACATCTGCTTTCCTTAGAAATACTTGTTTAGAGATGCCTGGATGACTCAGCAGTTGAGCATCTGCCTTTGGCTCAGGTCGTGATCCCGGAGTCCTGGGATCGAGTCCCACATCCGGCTCCCTGCTGGGATCCTGCTTCTCCCTCTGCCTGTGTCTCTGCCTCCCTCTCTCTGTCTGTCATGAACAAATAAATAAAATATTTTTTAAAAAAAGAAATACTTGTTTAAACTGCGAACATTCTTTTTTCCTCCACACATGGGCTGAAATATGATTCTAAAGTGCGGTAGTAGCTAGCTAGGCAAAGTAAAATCCATGGATGCGCTATTTAAGCCATAATTTTAGCTAGTGTTAGGTAGATTTTTTACCTCCTCCTACACCACATTCTTTTATCAGAACTACTGACAAGAAACAGAATTGATTGGCTTAAATTTATCGCATCTTTCACTATTCTACCCACTGATGAAGGCTGTTATGTCATTCAAGTAGCTAAACAGCATGAAGAGGCAGCAAAAAAGCAGAGGAAAAGACCATTTATAATCCAAAAACTGAATAACCCTCACCAACCTAGGATCGTTCCTTGAGATGCAATTTGTGAAAGCTTCTCTTCACAAATATGTATAGTCATGTATTTTGCATATTTAGTATAATGTATAATATGTGGGCATCTGTTACGAATGAGCTTTTGTTAAACGTAATATCATTTACGATACTGAGACCACAGGTCATGCACTGTAATAGATCTTAAGTTTTATGATCTCAAAAGCTGAATGAAAATAAGGTGAAAAATACCCTCAAGAACCATAAATTTTCCACATAGTTAGCAAAATATAAGCCAAACCATGGCCTCTCCACTTCTTAAGATGCAGAGCATTTTTATGTATTAATAATACTGCAAAGAGATTTGCAGTTTTCAAATGCTTTTAGCTCATCATCACATTTCCAAGAATAACTTCAGATGTGGGATATAGCACATATTTCCCATTTTCTTTTGCAACAAATTTTTCCTTCAGTAATCCCAAAGATTGGGTTATTGAGCAAGGCGAACCAAATTTCTCCTATGAAAACCTAATTTGCAGCAAGCTGTACTTAAAAGTAACTTACAGAGAAATGAGTTAGGAACTGATTGGTTGGTTTGTTTGTTTTTTTTAATCTTGTGGAGCAATGTTTATGTGAAAATATAATCAGAAAATTAGTACCTTCATCAAGAGGTAATTCAGAGAGCTTTACAAATAAACGTAAGATTCTCATTGATTACAAAAGAAGGCTTTCTACCTCCAGAACCCTTAAATGCTCAGAGGCAATTATGCCATTAAGGTCTCTCTTTCCATGCAGAGATTATCTCATTTCCTCATAATTAGTATTTCCTGTTTATTGAGACAGACCGTATTCAGAAAACACACATCTCCCCCATACCTCCTTCACTCACTGTCCTTTGCTCTCTCTGGGTCTGTGTGACTTGGAACATCTTTTCCTCCCCGTTAGCGTAGCACAGTTGTGTTTTGATGACATCTATTACACAAACCGCTACGAGCTGATTATTTAGTAGCAGTTTCTATGGAAAGTCTTAGCAGAAGAAAAAGAAAATCTGGAAAATCTATTCAGAGGGACTTTTTTTTTTTTTTTTAATGAAGTGTTAGAGGTGAAGCGAAGGAGTTAGAGATGATAGGAGGTAAGTCAGGTTTCCATCATCCGTGGCAAGACTGTGTTAAAGGAATTAGCTGCTAGAGCTCAGAAAGAATGGAAAACTAGAATTGAAAGGAAAAGGCAATAGGACCTGGATGTTCTTTTCCTCTCCGCCTTTTAGAGATAGCTCCCCTACTTCGTTTGCTATCCACAGCAGAAGGGATCAGATTTGAGATTTTAGGGGCGGTCCTCTAAGAGGTGCTTGTGTGCTCCATGCCATGAGGAACTCCAGGATGCAGCAGCCCTGTTCTCTGACCTCCTGGGGCTTGCAGTTGGGTTGAACAGGCAAGACACAGAACCTGTAGAAAGAGCTAGCAGTACAAACCAGGGTATATATACCTAGTGTCAGCAGCCCAGGGCAGCCCTCAGATACTGGAGCAATTCAGAGAGAGAGGGTGCAGTAGTCCAAGGTGAGCAGGGAAAGCTTTAGGTGGATCTTGACTTCATCCTTGCAACATTCTAATGAAAAGGAGAGCATGGCATTCGTATCCATATTCATAGAACACACAGAAGTGCTGTGTCTTTAAGCCAAAGGAAGGTATGTGGCACAGTTGGAGCCGTGAAGGAGATTTGGCTGGAGCAAAGGAAATTTTACATGAACAAAAGAGAGGGCTGGAGAAGTGAAAGGCATGGTTCTTGATCTAAAATAGACCCAGAGCTATCTATAATAACATATTTAAATAACAAAGATGATAGTAAAAATTTTGCTGATAGGTTTATTTAAGGATAGGGTAAAAAAGTTTAACGTTTCTGTTACACTTCAAAGAGAAATCATGCCTTAGCTCAATGCTTTGTGATTTCTGGAGCTTCCTAGTCATTCTCATTCAATCCACAGAAATCCCTTTTAGTCTTGGCATGCTGTGTAGACACGTAGATTGAGATGAATGGATGATAGATACATAGGTGGATGGAGAGAGGATGGATGGATACAGAAGGATGGATGGATACATGGATACATACGCATATAGATAACTGACAGGCAGATACACACACCCATTTTTTAAATATTTTTTTCCATCTGCCGAATTGAGAGCCCTAAAGGACTGAATATTTTTTTCTTCTTTGTGGCTCACTAATTGTGTGACATGGTGGTTATATGTGAAAGACATCCAACAAATGTGTGTTGCCTAAGATCATTATTGTCCCTTTAATATCCCTCAACTTTAATATCGACTCAAAGACGTTAATGCTCACTTCCCTAGTTGGAAGAAGAATCAGGGGGAAAGCAAAATGTCATGATGTTCTGCTTCAGAGCGCCTGCTAGCCACCATATTATACCAGGCATGGGTTATTACAGCCCAAGAAACAGGAGAGAAAATGTCACAGGCAAAAATCAAATGCGAGTTCAAACAAGGATTTCCGGCATTGTGGGAGTTGGAATCGGATGACAACACAGGCACTTTTGCCTTGATGGCTTTCAGGTGGAAAGTGTTTAGAAATTACTACCAGGAAGGGGAGGTGGGGGGGAACCTTTCACATTTAATTGCAATTTTAGTTCTGCAGATGAGAACAACGCAGGTAAGCATCCACCTCAAATGGTGGATGCTTCCATTCTGGGCATTTAGGAACAGCAATTCCTCGGAATGCTTGCAGTTTTGTTAGAAGAGGCCACTCTGCAGCCAGATGCACGCTCTAGACTTGGCGAGAGCCGCCCTCCTTAGTTGGCAAACATCTAGAAAAGGAAAAGGGAAATTATCTGCCCCGTTAAAATGAGAGGAGGGTTCCGAATGCAGAATAGAGCTGTTTCGTCCTAAATAGCATTTAAATAAAAATCCCTCTCTAAATAAAAAAGGGGCATCCCCTTGGTGGTGCTAAGGAGAAGTACTGGTGTGCCTGGCGCTGCTGCGTGCGTAATCCCTGGAGTGTTCGGCTACACGTGTTAGTTCACGTCTGTCAGCCAAGTCGCAGCTCCAAAATATAACACATGCAAAATGTGACACTGAGGAACATTATGAGAATTTGTGATTCTCCCTGGAGGACTTGGTCCAGCCAGCGATAAATGGATTGAGATTTCGTGCGGAACGTGGAGACAGACGGTCGCTACATGACTTTTCTTCGTAACTCGTGAGCATTGTCGCAGTTTTCTTCGGCGTTTTTTATATTGTGTCTATGCAAACATGGCCATGAAAATGGAAATTGTAGGATTATAGGATTTTTTTTTTTTAAGTACGTGGAATGTTTGCTATCCAGCACAGAAGCACAATCTGAATTTCCAACATTAAGGGGAATGGATAATAAAGTATGTTATGCTTCTCAAAAGCAATAATAGGGTAATATGGAGTTATTTAAAATGTCTACTGAGAGTTGGGTATGTAGGAAACTGTTTTAGCTTTAATATTGGGGGAAAAAATCAAGGTGAAAATTGTACATATGTTATGGCTACTGTGAAATATAATCATGGGGACAGAATGAAAGGAAGTGCATCTATACATTTACAGCCTATGAGGAAATCGTTCTCTTATTCGTTTTTCTGTATTTTCTGTCGTAGAGAAGAAAACAGTATTTTTATTACAATCAAAACATTGTCTAATTTCTAAAAGCAAAGAAAAAACATGTTTAATTTACATTATATAATTATATTAATTATAACTATTATAATTAATATAAATTAATTTAACTTATATTAAATTTAAAAAGAAAAAAAGTAAGTCTAAGTATGCTTTCACTGGGGCCATGATATATATTATGACGTGAGCCTATTCAGTGTGAAGGTAAATGTCATGCTATCATCTAGGAGAATTCCCATGACTAGACCCAGAAACGTAAAAGATGTAACATTACAGCATTGTCACTCCACAATATTGGTTTTTGAATTGAACTGAATTGGCTCAATACCTTAGAATGGCTAAATCCCCACTATATTACCATTACTTTACCCCCATTATCCTCATTGGGTTCCTTTTATAAGCTGTTCACTTCCACTCAAGCAATAATGAAAACCATACAGGAATCTTCTCTATCACAGTAACCATGGCACTGGCTTTTTGAAAACCAAAGGTTTGCAAACTTACTGATCATCACTTGGTGCTTGGGGTGATAGGATTCCACTATTACCCTGTCTGCTTACAATGACCAGATATTCAGTTGTTCTTACACAAGGCAAATCCAACTGCCTTTGGACTTGACTTTTCCATGATGACCAATCTTTCCTTGGAATCGTCTCTCTGTTACTGTCTTGCCAGTCGGATCTCTTATTGTCAACTTGGAGTTTTGCAGCCAAATGTCAGCCCCACTAGCACTCTAATATTAGCCAACTTGGACTGAATCTTGAGTAGATGCAGACTTCCAGTCCTCTATTTATGCATTGCACAAGCAGTTCTGCAAGGTACCCACCTGAGTTCTTCTGGCTTGCAGCTTTAACACTTCTATGAGCCTTGTCCAGAACGGAAGCTATATTATTTTAATGGTTTCAGATGATCGAAACCCAACATAGATATTTTGAACATGATACTTCAAAATAAAAACAGCACCATTTTTAAAAGCCTTGTAACACGTAACCAATAGTGTAGCTAAGTCCAAACGCTGTAGACGCTGGTAGCAAGAAGAGCATGATGAGTAGTAAAAGCAGGTGGACATCCTGGCCATGCTACCATTAGCGGTGGGACCTCAGACAAGTTACTCAGTATTTCTGCTTCAGGTTGCATCTCTAAAATAAGAGTGATAGTGTTATTGTAAGGATTGAATGAGATATTTGCACACATGTAATGCACTTGGCACAGTTTCTGGCGCAACTAGAACATAGCCAGTGTTCAGTAAATGGTAATCATCAATATCTTCAGTAATATGGGATCATTTCTAATAAATAAGGACACTTACTCAAATGTTTTTGACACGAATCATCACTCTGTGTTAATTTCTTCACTCTGTGTATCTAGCTTTCTGTTTACCTGCTATAGCTTTGAATGTAGATCAGGTCTGAGGTGCCTTTGGTGCAAAAAGGTGGTTTTATTAAAGCACAGGGACAGGACCCCTGGGCAGAAAGTGCTGCACCAGGGTCATGAGGAGGGGCCCAGTATATACTTTCAAGTTGGGAGGGGTTAGGGAGAGCGTAAGCCTCCCAGATGTTTTGGAAGCAAGGTTTCCAGGATCCCAAGGGGGCTAGCAATTGTTAGGAAAGGTCATTTATTACTGTTTAGTAAACCCTCAGTCCTGAGACCCTTCATATGTGTATCGGTGGGGTCATATGCTTGGAGGCTGACTGCCAACGCATATCTTGGTGGGTAGAGATAAAGGAAGTTTCCAGAAGGATATGTTCAAATAGACTCACGTGGTCCTGGGGGCCGGGCTAAGATTGCCTTTTGCCCTTAGCAAAGTAGTAACATCGAGGCAGCTGAGTCCCTGGAGGAAGGTCACGCTGCTTGTTTCAAGGACTTGTCAGTGGGCTGTAGGTAGTAAGGACATTTAACAATCTTTCTTTGGCCTTGTTTCCTGTATTATACCTTCTTCCAGGTAGTTCTGTGGAAGAGGCAGCAGTGGAGCTCCAGTGTAGAGGACTGTTTCAACGTACCTCCTCTTAGGGATTAGCATGCATTCTTTTCGATTAGGTCCTAGTATTAAACTAATAGCTAGACACTAGACCCATTCCTACCAGTACCTGTCCCGTCAATGGGAGTTTTTCCAAGGTCAGCCAGATCTCTGCCTGCAAACACCAGCCAACTTGTGCGACGTGACTAACTCTCTCAAACCCACCAAGTCCCTGTCTCTCTGGGTTAGGATTTCCATGCATCTTTAGAGCCCACGAACAAATAAGCACACCAGGAAGATTCTCTCTTCTCTCTGCTGGTTATTCTTACAGTCTCACCCTTCATTTTCCCAACAACACGGGGATTGGCATTGACTCCCTTGTGTCATAGGTGAGAAAGCTGAGATGGGAAGGTACCTCGCCCCAAATGAAGTCATAGGAGAGTAAACCAAAGGCAGTAGTGGAGGTTATGCCAGCTTAGTCTTTCCAGTTGTTAGTTAGTGCCAGTTATTTGTCAGAATAATTTTGAAGGTCTTTATTATTATAAAAACCATTTCTTAGCAGGACCCAGGGGCCCATGGTTGCAGCCTGAGCATCAGGTCAAATTAGCTACTGGGAGGAAGGCAGTGGGGATTTTATGGAAGGAAATTATATTCAATAGAAGCCTTTTGGCAAGGTAATTGAGAGTAAGAATAAAAGGGAATGAGAAAATGTAGTGTTTTTTAGATTTGCAAATACATTTGAAAAGGTGAATGTGGTGTTTTTCTGAAATGGAGAAATTCCTTGATCTTGATGCTTTAAAAAAAAAAAAAAAGAAAAGAAAGGAACAATGCAAAAATATCAGGGCATTTCTCTGGATCGTATAAACAATGCTGACTGCAAGTCACGGGCATTGGAACTGTACTTGTTGAGCCTATTTATAAATCATCTGAGGAGTATATGGTGAAATCCCAGATTTGTGAAACCTGCTAAACTCCTCCAGATAGGGAAATGCCAAGCTGGCTAATATAAATGCAGAAAGACAACACAGGGTTACAGGAGTAGGGCTTCTGCACGGACAACCGTAGGGTAAGGAATACAAACCATCCTTCCAAGATTAAAGGGCTTTGAATCCTCCCCTATGTCAGTGTAGATTTTCGTCCCTAGTTATTCCTGCTGCCGCTAAAAGGACAGCCAGAAATCAGGAGCGCTTAGAAAGGGACATTTAAGCAGGGGCATTAAAAGCAGAAAATCGCATCCTGCTCAAATGTAAAGCCATGGTTCACTCGTACCTGCAATGTTGTGAGCAATTTGTTCGACGATCTTTAAGCAGTTGTGATAGGGCCGGAGAAGGGGACAGCGACTGAAATGATCTGTGGGGGAATGGAAAGGAGCTATGGTATGGAGGTGAACCGCAAAGATGAGGACGCGTCAGCCTGGCAAGGTGAAGGTCTACAAAATCATAGGGAAATGGTACCTGTGGATGCTCACCTGGATTAATATTTGCCATCCCTGTTATCGACAGACACGGGTCAGAGAGTGGGTATGAAAGGAGTAGAGCATACTGCTGGTTTGAAATCTGAATCAATTGAGGCAGAAAGGCCAATGGGCTTCTGACAAACAGGCAATTCAGAATTCAAGGTGGCATGGGATGAATGCCAAAGAAATGCCTCTCTCTCCCCTTTAAAACTTGAAAAGAGAAATTTTTCTTTTTTTAAATCACTTATACAGTGGAGAGTATACTTTAGGAACCAGTAGCCCAAGAGTCCCAGTTCTGCCCTAGAACTAACTACACATGGGCAACGAAAAGGTTAAAGCATTTCTTATGAATGGATTTACAACATGTTGTTGTAGAAGTCAGTAATATTTGGAGACATGCCCAAACTTTGCAGTTTACTTGGGAGTAAAACAGATTTAGGAATCTAGCAACCCTGATTCAAATCCCAAAGCTACCACGTACCGGCCCTCAGATAGGCTACTTAACCACCCTGAACTTCAGGCTCCTCTTCTGTGAAGCAGGAAGAACCCCTTTCCAGAGAAGGATGTTGGGATGGTGGAAAGCAGGTTGCAAGGGGTGGGGACTGAGGCTCTCTTCAAGTCTTGGTTCCCTTTGTCATCTCTTCTAGGAAGTGCCCTTTGAAATCCCGTCCCAGGGAGACCCTGAGTCTTCCCCCAGGTGGGCAGTGCTTGCTTCTAACCCTACTCTGCTACTTCTATCTACATGAACTTCAATCTTTCATATTCATTGAGCCCCTATTATTTCAAGAGTTGCTTTGAGCATTGGGGAAATCATAATGATGCGGATAGACCAGGCCCTGCTTGCAGGGAGCTTACCTGGGGGAGAGAGGCGTGTATACACACACGCGTGCGCACACACACACTGGTCCTATAAACAAAGTCATGTCAGAAAATGACAAAAAGAGGATCACAGGGTAGAGTATGACGGGGGTTTGAGGACGTGGTTCTCTCAGCGAGGTGGGGGAGAAGGCTTTTGTGAGGAGACAACACTTGAGCTCCAGAGGGATGAGAAGGCGTCATTTGCAAATCTTGAGGGGGGCATTCCAGGTAAAAAGGGAGAGAGGCCCCAAGACAAGGATGAGTAAGGAACAGAGAAGGCCAGTGTGAGCATCCTGAATGGAGGGACACAGAAAGAGGCAGAGGGCATCCAGCCCTGTTGGGCCTTGGGGCCGGTCAGGACCCCGATTTTATTTTAAGAGAATGGGAAGCTATTGGAGCATTTTCGGCTAGTAAGGCATAAGACTTGACTTGTCCTTTGGAAAGAGCTGTAGTTGCTGGGTGGAGAACCCAGTGCTAGGGCAGCTCGAGTGAAAGGAGCACCGTCCCTACCCCATTGCCCCTCTGGACTCGGCCTGTGCCATTCCCATCTTTCCAGAGTCAAGGGCCCACTCTAATTTCATGCCACGTCTCTCACGGGGTGGAGGTAACTGCACAAATCCCTTCACTCTTTCTTCTTTTAGGGCATGTGAAATTTTTTTTCTCTCAAATGAAGTATTTAACCCAAATATATGTCGTTTCAGGTTTTAAAAATCAATTTGATTGGCCACAGGAAACGTATTTTGGCATCTCTGGGAGACAGGCTGCACGACGATCCACCACAGAAGCCCCCTCGGTCCATCACCCTCAGGGTAAGTGCCCCGCTAGTTCGTTTTGTTCTCCACTCTTATCCTCAAAAATTATTTTGTGCAATAAAATAAAATGACCGAAGCAATGGATCAGGAGGTACAGGCCGTTTGTATAAAAACGGTCTCACTTTTTATTGTATTTTGTAAGATGAGATTTGGTTTTTTTTCTCAATGGGTTAAATATCTATTTGGGGATATAGATGTACTTCTGACAAACCACCACCTTTAAAGAACCACTCCCTCTACTCCCTCCCCACACTCTCCCATCTGCACCAAGTGAGAGGAAATGAGTTTTCTGTGAGACTCCTCAGACTCACAGAAAGGAAATCACTTGAGGACCACAATTAAGGGAAGATCAATTTAAAGTTGACCTTAGGGTCTCCTTTTCCTAGGAAGTGGAAGTTTGTCGGCTTTACCCCACTTCAAAAATTCAGAATAGAGAATTTGAAAGTTGAGGAAACGATTTCAGCTATATTTTAGGATTACGGGGGCAGAGAAACTAGAGAGAAACCATTCAGGGGAGAGGAAAGTGAAGTAAGTGGCAGGAGAAGGAAGGCAGGAAGGGAAGAGCAGAGAGAACAAGAGAGCCAGAGTCGACCGCCGGCAAAATGGCGGTGGAAAGGAGCCACCAACAGTCACTGGTTTTTGTGAGGCCCTATTGGAACTTTTCAAAAACTCATCAAAAGGCTGGGATCTCCATGACCAGCTGGGGAGTTCCAACTCCTTTCTCTTTATTTAGTCCTGCACTTGCCTCTGATCCCTTTCCTGCACGTGTCAGCCAAGGCAGGGACAGCAAACAGTGCTCATGAGCATGGCGCCTAGATGTAACCGCCAGCGATGAAATGCGGCGGAAAGCCTGTTATCAGTGAACTTCAGCAAACAGCATAGCTCCTGCCAGCACAGCAGAGGGCCAGGCAGCCAAGGAGCTGTTAAGATCTTGAGTCTGCTTCACTGTGAAAGGAGAAGATACACAACAGTGTTAGGGAATGCAGGAGGTGTGGCTGGAGGGGGCAGTCAGGAGGGACACGGGGCAACTGGGACACACAGGCACGTTGGGAGACCAGCTGGGGGCTTTGGGAGCAGTGACAGCAGGAATAGGACGTATTTTTTTTCTTCTCGGCCATGGAAGTCTCAAGTAAGTTAGGGGGGGAATAGAGCTAGGAAGGGGTTATTGTCTCACCTTCATGTCGCTACACGAAAGGAGGGAAAGCTACAGGTGCCATCAGTGTAAACATCCTAACAGGCCTCTTTAGACGAGTGACTCCTCCTACCTACTTGGCTCTCTTTCCTTCCCCTCCTGAACCTCTCCTCCTGCTTCCCTGGAAGAGATTTAGGAGAACAACAAACAGATCAGAGCCAGAGATCCCCCCCGAAAGAATGCAGGGTCTTAATCGGTCACAGGAGGCCCAGCACAATGGGGGGAGAAGTGGCCTGGAAACCCAGCACAGTCCAACCCTCCTCTGACTTGCAGACACTAGAGCCCAGCCTTCTGCCGCCCCTCGTCTTCTGACCACTTTCCCTCAGCTTGAGTCATCTTTGCCGTTGACACGCATCCTCTGTCATTATATGCATTGCTCTGCAGTCTGCGTGTGACATGCTGTGTTTCCATACTGTGTCCTCTTCCCTGCCCGACTGCCAGACCACCCTTTGAAGGAGAATCAAGACCCATTAGGCCCCCTCAGGGCTTTCGGTTCATGCATCTACCACAGTGAGGACACTCTGTCCACGTGAACAAGTACTTCCTTCCCTTGTAAACACCCACGATAGTGTCAGGGGTGCCCAACACGTGTGTGCCTCTCTCCTGAGCTCCTCCGTAGCACTGGGTGCAAGAAAACAGGGTCTGATTGATTATCCTTTCAACTTTTGACCTGAAATACTTAGGGGGGAAGTATTGCCTAGATCACGCCATTCATAAAATGGCGGCATATCACCCATTCCTTGGCAATTGATTCAGAAATGACTCCTTACCCCTGCAATTTGTCTTGTCAGTATTTCACAATTGTGAAAGCAAAGGTTAGCCACAAGAACATGGTATTTATTTCATGATGTATTTCCATTCAGGATCCCAGTGGTAATCACACTCCTCCTCAGTTGTCTCCATCACTTAGCCAAAGCACTTACACCACTGGTGGCTCCCTAGACGTTCCTCACATTATCATGCAGGGCGATGCAAGGAGGAGAAGAAATGAAAACTACTTTGATGATATTCCCCGATCAAAACTGGAGAGGCAGATGGCCCAGGTAAGGTGTTAAAAGCCTCTGTGATGTTTTTACCTTTCCCCCATAGCAAGGTAATGCATCCTGATATCGAGCACTAGCTGAACGGTGTGCGGACGCCTGTCGTCCACCCAACCGGAATGTTACCGTGTATGCCGTGGCTTTCATTCCGCACTCGCTTGGACCAGACCGAAACAGACCTCCCCAGGAATGGAATGCACACACAGACCCTTGTTATCCGTTCTTAGGGGAGCAATCATCTGATCTTGTTGCACCTGGAAAGCCTTTGCGCCAAGGGGAATCATACCATGTACGAATCGAATCACGATGGAAGTGAATAACAAAAGTCTGGGTGATAAAACGTGAGTCGGTTAGATGATGGAGCAGTAGTCGGAGGGACATACTGACGCCTCATGGTGTCGTTAGCTTTCTCCCAAGTTAACGCCTTTGTACAGGGTTGCGTCGTCTCATAGTCTCACCTCCAGGAGTTGAAGGTCATGACGCTGCCTGACCCAGAGAACTGAAATAACCCTTTTCCATGGTTTCCGTAGAGAGGCCCGGGTCTAGCCTGCCCTCAGATGGCTGCTCAGAAACGTGAGGCGGCCGTAACCAAACAGCACAGCTGCTCTTAACACAGTCAGAGGGGCAGCTAGCGCTGCAGTTGTCTGAGAAGTCAAGATTTGGATTTGTTGACGACGACCGGCAGAATCGACTCTGCATCCTCCTCCCGGGTTCAGACTGGTGTGTTAAGAGGCTTCTCTCTGCCTCCCACACCTAAGATGAGAATCTTGAGGTGAAAATTCGACTGTAATTGCTCTGCTTTGCTTGTTAAATATCTTTCTTGTGGTGAGATTCTGTTTCGAAAAGCCTTTGGTAAACATTCTGTGCTGCGGCTCGTGAAAGAAAAAATGCGAAAAGAATGTTCTGGAAACCATGGCCATCCTGCCGGCAAATGCCCTGGAGAGAGAAAGAGAGAGAAAGAGAGAGAGAGAGAGAGAGAGAGAGAGAAGGAGGGTCTGGTGTATTGCAGCTCCTTCCAGCTCTCTCGATATTGAATTGTTCTCTGGGTTCTTTGTGCAGGGAATGGCGATGCTAGGATTACAGGCAACCTTTTTATTGAAGGGAGATGAAAATGCACGAGATACAAGTAATGAATAATCTTCCCTCTCACTCTTTTTAAACATTAGCTTTTAATCCTTACTTCTGTTTTCACTGGTGTTCCTTTAAAGAGTCTGAAAGCTTTTTCCCCAAGCTGTTCAGATATTTCCTGCAGCTTGTTAGTGTTTATGGATCCCATATCTGGTTAATGGCAGCATTTCAGTGACGTGGTTTGTTTTAACTTTGAGCCCTGAGGTCTTTGTGTGTTAGTGCACACTGGGTCCTTTCTGAAGCTTTCCCTTCCCTGGGTAGACGAGGATGCTTCATTCAAGAGCATTAGCTACTATTGGCTATGCCAACCTCAAAAACAGAGTCACCTATTTGAGATGCTCATATAATCTCTGAGATTTCTGCACATAGCACAGTTTTTTCAAAGAGGAAATTAATTACTCTTCTGCCTGCGTGTGAACACTCAGAGGTAACCTAGCAGGACTGCTCCCTTAACTTCTTTCATGAGATTCCTAAGCGAGGGCCAGTATTGAAAGCTCAGATGTTTTTCCTGTCCAGTCAGAAGGCGTCCCTTTCAGGAATGGTCTCACCTTGAAATCTGCATGAACTTGTATTTGGCCAGACGAGAAAGATCCAGAAGCAGAAGGAGGATGAGATGAGCGGGGTGGATGGGACATGGGGGGCCACAGAGGGCCTGTGTGAACGTGTTATTTTCCTCATGTGTCCTGCTCACAATGATCGAATGCCAGGTGCAGACACGGACCAACCTGAGTGTATTAGACCTTTCTGAAATCCTGCCGCTCGATACAGCACTTTGGCTGCAGAGAAAATAGGAGTTGGCACTACAGGAATCTGATCAATAAGAAAAAAGGATTGTGGGATCGCGACTCTTTCAGTTGTGTTAATTGAAGTTGGTTGTTTTTTTTTTTTATATATATATTTGTTTCTCTTGGGACTGTTTCCTAGTCTAGAAATGCCAAAAATTGTGGAGAAATGAATGTGGACCTTTTAAAAATAGTTTCAAAGCTCGAACCTGTCAAAATATGAAATACTCAGTGATTTGGTGTTTGAACAGTTTTATTTAAGTGCTTTTCTACTACTCAGCCCCTCAACTGATGCTTTTTCTTATCATTCCTTTTCTGGTCGTTTGTTATAATGATGTTTTAAATCCATTTGCTTTTTTAACAATCCTTCTTACCCTCTCTAGACCGCATTCTTCCCCGAGGTTATGTGCTTAGCCAATAAAATGGAGTCTTCCTAAAGGCTTGAATTAGAGATTAAAATTTCAGCAAGCAAGCAGCTAGTTACACCTCCTTCCATCCAGGAGCTGGGGCCCTGAGTTTCCTTTCCAGGGTCTTTCTCCCAAGGGGCTTGCTTACATAGCATGGGCAAGGCTTGCCTAACCAGTCTGTTTCCCACCAAACAATAGAAGTCCATCTTCAGGCTTTCTTACGTAAAGGAAAGGAAAATGCAATTAAGAGAAAATCACCAGGCCAGATCCATGTTCTCAGAAACCACTGTCCATCAAGTGACAGAGGCCCCACCAGAGTGATCTGGAATTCTAGTCATAGGCCCAGAGATCTTGGTGGCAGCTGTAATTCATGGCAGTGTTGCCTTCTTAAGGTCTGCTCAATAGATGTTTGAAAGTGCTTTGCTTAACTTGGAAAACCAATGTGTAAAGTTAAATGTAGATAAATTTAATGTCCCCTCCGCTATTAAATTTGTTCATTGGCAAATGATTTTCAAAAGTAACACCAGAGTGATGTTTACTTGCGTTCAACTTCAACAATGTGAAAAATACCTATTTGGGAATACAAAGGATTTTAGATGCTGTGGCTATTGCTTACTCATATTCAGATATAAGCAATGTTCTGGCATCAAATTGTCTTAAATGAACATGTTATTCACAGAATTGAGTTCAGTACTGACAGCATTTTTTAACCCAGCAAACGTAATGATATAATCACATCTAAACAATGGGTTTCTGTCATGCTGAAAACATTGCTTTTCTAGCCTACAGTTCTAAATTGGACTCATTAGCCCAGAAGCTCTGAAGTGTTCCCACATTGACGTACCTCTACTAAATGAATGTCGCACTCACATTTGTATAGTAACAACTTAGGGCTTTTAAATTTTCAAAGTACTTTCACATCTGTTACCTTATTTTAGTACAAACTATCCTGCACAACTACTCATGTACCTATTACACACGGCAGGTCAGCTTCTTAGTCCGAGTTCTGTAGAGATGGAAAAGCAAGTGAAAATGTGGAAAATAGATCAGAAAGGGGACAAATAATTTCCAGTATTTAGGGCCACCTCACAATCTTTAGAAATTCTCTTGAGTGATATTTGGAAGTCAGAATAATCTTAAAATGAATAATAGAGGCACCTCGGTGGCTCCATCGATTGAGTGTTTGCCTTTGGCTCAGATCATGATCCCAGGGTCCTGGGATCATGTCCCACATTAGGCTCCCTACTCAGTGGGGAGCATGCTTCTCCCTCTCCCTCTGCCTGCCACTCCCCCTACTTGTGCATCTCTCTCATTCTCTCTTTCTGTCAAATAAATAAATAAAATCTTTAAAAAAAAAATGAATGATAAGGACGCCTGGGTCGCTTAGTGGTTCAGCGCCTGCCTTTGACCCAGGGCGTGATCCTGGAGTCCTGGGATCGAGTCCCACGTCGGGCTCCCTGCATGGAGCCTGCTTCTCTGTCCACCTGTGTCTCTGCCTCTCTCTCTCTCTCTCTCTCTCTCTCATAAATAAATAAAATCATTTAAAAAAATAAAAATTAAAAAATGAATAATAAAGGAGAGTAATGGAGCTAATAAAGTTTAGGAACCACATTTTCCAAAGTTATAAAGAAAGGAAAAAGAGTTTCCCGATGTGAAACTTATCACCATTTATAGAAGTCCTGCATTTACAAAAAACACATATGGAAAAGTGAAATGATGCTCCCATTTTCACAAAAGAAAAAGGGCTCCCAAGTAGTAAGAGAAATACATATCTTTGCACAAATGTTAGCTTGACATTAATGAGGAAAATCCATAATGGAGAAGTCCTGGTGTTTTGAAGCCTCTCATCTAAATCAAAATATCAGTATTCAGGGTGATTACCTTATCTGATGCACGTAAATCTGAGAAATAGACATTATCCACATTTTGAAGACCAGGAGACTGAGAAACCACAAGTCTCGAGTGGTCCAGGTCACACAGCCAGAAGGAAATCAAATCAGAACTCGCCTGGGGGATTATGTAAGGCACTGCAAAGGCTTTGTGTGAATAGCACCCTGGTCAGTAGAAAGTTGATTCAGTTGAAAGCCTAATGTTTCTTGATCCAAACAGTATTACTTGCTAAGTACAAGTGATCACTTACTTCTTTATTTGACCTCATTTTACATATTTTAGTAGCTCTACAAATGTTTGTTCTTCTGTTGTCGTTAAAAGAAGAGAAACAGAAACGAAGTCAGGTGGAAGCTCTTCCAAATCCGTGTCTGGGAGCCTCTGTGCTTTATCTTATCTCACCTCCCCATCGGCCCATCCTGTACTCAAGGAAGCCTGGGGGGTGAGGGCATCACCCCAGGGCTGGCATATGGCAAAGCAGGGCCTCACACTCTGCCGACCCGACCACGGCCTGGCTCCTCTATGGCTCTCAGTACCCTGTGCTGTCTTGAATAATATAAATACATATTTTTACATGATACACAACATTTTAATGACAGTTCAACAAATACAAACTTCCCAGGTGCTAGAATAGATTACACTCACGTAGGCTCAGCAAGCAGAGTGAGGATAAAATCACTAGTGGTTTAGTGGAGACTTACTGAATCAGCTCTTATGTTATCACCGTAAAACCCTTTAATGCAAAACTGTCATGGTTATTTGTTAAGCCTTTCAGTGGAGACCCCTCTCTGTACGTGTCTAGGTAGAACTCTGCCTTTTACTCACGTTTGTGAAAGCTTTGCATGTGGGCACGAGCCTACGAGGCGGGCAGACAAGTTCTGGTGCATGTTTTCTGGAAATAGTGGCTTCTTCAGTTGGAGTTCTGATTTGGTTTCTTTGTGGCTGTTGTGACCTATAACAAGTCACGTGGTTTCTCTGACCTTCTGTTTTCGGGTATGGATGAGGCTAAAGCCTGCCTCTGGGATTTGTGTGTGTCAGACGAGATCATTTATGTGTAAGCATATTCTAAACTGTCAATCACTGTGTTGATACATCGATGCTAGGACTCTCAATTCAGACTGGTCGGTCACCTGTCAGTCCCTACTTCAGAGGTCCCTGGTTCATGATGGGGCCAGGTGACGCCAAAGATACTAGAAAAGTAAGTCTCACTCAAGTGGTTGTAATATTCCACAAAGACCATCTTTGTTGTTGTTCCAGTATTATCCATGCGTAGAATATATATGGACAATGGAAGTGGAATTTTGTTCTTTATTACTTTAGTTGTATAAATATGAAGGCTGCCAAGAAGCATCTATCATGATGGAAAAGGGGTGTGTGCTGTGAGCACAAAGCCAGAAGAAGCAGAAGACAGATGGAATAGTTCTCTACAAATTCAGGCCACATTCAGGCCACTCCTTAATCGCTCCTTTGCATCACTACATTGTACACCTGAAACCAATACGTTAACTAACTGGAGTTTAAATAAAAAACTTTTTTCAAAAGGTAGGTAGCAAAGAATATCTATAGTAATGGCGTGTGATTACTATTTTAACATGGCAGGGCAAAACATTAAGTGAGAAAGAGGTATTATTTTTTCCTTAAGTGAAATTTAGAACTTGCTTGAAATACACAGTACACAAAATCACTAGAAAGGCATGGGTATCTCAGGCCATAGGCAAATGCTTAGCCATCTTTGGGAAAGAAGGAAGATGGTCATTTATTCTTTCACACTTTACCTGGGAGAGCAAGTCTGTTGTTTCCAGAAATTCTACCCACTGCTCTGGTATTATGGGAATTCACAGAACCAGCCTTCAGAAAACAGCACAACTATGCTCAAGGAACACCATTTAACAAAGCGATTTTTCCCTCAAACTAAGTTTTCTTATTACTGTGTTAGCACCAGATTTTTTTTAAATGCTCATAAGTTAATGGCAAGTTTGAGTTTAGATTTCTATCACCTAGCCACTGCTTGGAAAGGCTCATCCTGTCCGTGACTTCAAAATTTTCTTCCATGAAGGTCTAGAGAGCAACTCCTGATACTCAAGCACAGATAATACCTAACCCGAAAGAAAGAAAGAAAGAAAGAAAGAAAGAAAGAAAGAAAGAAAGAAAGAAAGAAAGAAAGTTAAGAATAAACTCAGTAAGCTCTTCCATCAGGAGCTCCTGATTTGACAGCTTGTCAGGTTGACAAGCTGACACACCAGCTTCAGAGATAACTTGGGATGTTGATGATGATATCTGTGCCCTGTTTCGAGTCAAGAACTCTAGACCACCAGCCACCTATTCCCAAAGGCATCACACCAAGCAAAAGTGGAAAAGGTTGCTTCCATAATTGGAATTTAAACCCGATGTGTGTGCACTTTGTTTATTAATGTGGACAGATAATTGCCTCTTCTCAAAATATACACTGCTCTCCCCATGACAACGTTGGGGTTGGAAATTCCAATGTGATTAGCGTCTTTGGGGGAAACATTGGAGTGTTACTGTCGATCCTGTACATCAGTTTAAAAACAAAAATAATGGGAAGAAGTGGGAGGGAGAATCACTCCGATGGATTCGCTTTTTAGATTTTGATGCTCGTCTTACAAGTCTGTATTCTTTCATTCTCCGTCAAGTCCATCAGCAAGGCAAATTAGGCAATCAGGAGTTGGTTCTGACAGGTGCCAGTTCAGACCTAAACACCTTCATTTATTTTACTGCAGAAGTTTTGATGTCTCCTCCCTGTCTCCAGGTCCTGGTACTTAACCAAAGTGAATGTTCCCAATTAAAAACAGACCATGAATTTAAACACACACACACACACACACATGAGTATAAAAGATCCTAGTTTTGACTGAATAAATAAGAAACCTGACAGTATATAAAAACCCTATTTCAGTGGAATTGACCTCATGATATTTCCTGGTGCCTTCGGCTTGCTGACAGTGAGCAGCTTACAAAGGCACACCAGACTATTTTTCCACTTGTTAAATCTTTGGAATGTTTCTCATTATATTCAGTCCAGTTCTTGGGTCTGCAAGTCAGAGTTTTGGCTGTCATAATGTGACCTTGATAAATTTTCAAGGGTAGGAGAATTTGCTTATTCATTCTCTCTCTCTCTCTCTCTCTCTTCTCCCACCCCTTCCTTTTCTTCTTCCAATGTAAAAAAAAAAAAAATGCAGACAGGGTCTTTTAATGTCTGGAGGAAATATGGCTATTTTTCTTCTCTCAGCTAATTCCGTTTGTATACGACTGAGGTAATACACCTGCAGGGACTCTTGTAGCTACATGCAAGTAACAGAAATCCAACTCAAGGTGTCTTAAAGTAAAAAAAGGGACGTGTGTTTGAATCATTCCACTGCAAAGTCCAGGGAGACATGGGTCCGGGTGCTGCTATCATGTCTTGTTCTTTGGCTTCTCATGGTTCAGCTCTGCTCTCTGGGCTGGCTCTTCTCCCAAACAGGCTTTCTCTATATGGGGGAGTTTCAAATCCAGTTCCTGTTCAACAGGAAACTACAAGAAAGAGGGTTTATCCTTCCAAGAGTTCCCCAAAAAAAGTCCCAGGATTAAGGCCCACTGGTTCAGATCAGCCTGTTTTTTTGGATCACTTATCTGTCCAGAGCGAATTACGAAAGAGGGTGTGTGTGCGCACATATGTGATGTGATTAGCCAGACGTAGGTCATGTGCCTAGAGGGGATTTCAGCTTCCACCACATGCACCACACAGACTGAGGGGTGAGAAAGGAGCCCCTCACATGGCCAGAGTGCCATGACCGGAGATGGGAATGGCTTCTCTGCGGGCAGTGCCAACAAAAAGTGGGTGCCTAAATAAACCCACTTTGACATTCTGAAAATGTCTGATAGAAAATTGTCGTATCACACAAGTATTGATTTCAGTGTTTCATGCCTAATTTAATGAGCTTTTTAAAAATACCGGATCTGAAGTCATGAGATCAAGGGTTTTAAAAAAGCCAGCCCATCTCAGTTATCTATTACCTCCATAACCTTGAACCAGCCTTTCAGCCACTTGAAATCTTGGTGTTTTTCTTCCTAAAATGAAATTAATGCCCACTTCACATTATTTTTGTGAGGCACAAGTAAAGGAGTAGTTGTCCAAGTATTTTACATGCTCTAAAGCTTCATGTATGGGTTGTTTTATTAGAAAGTATCCATTATTTTGAGAAAACTTCTACACTATGCTTTTTCAACTAACAACTGGGCATAAATGCACTGTAAAGTAAAGCTCATCATATTTAACAATGTTTTATAAAACTATCTATCTTCCAGCTTCTAAACCTAAACTAATACCTCTCCACTAGTGTGGAAATCATAGTTCTTTGAAGAGAGTTCGAATACTATAAGAAGTTCCCATCTGTATGTAACCCAGTTAGCACTGGAGCTCTTTGGCAAGGATTCATGGCTGATGCCCCTATTTAAATACTTTCAAATACTTTATGAGTTAACGTACATCAAAATCTATCATTATATTTTATATTTAAAATTTTTTTTCTCTTATGGTGAAGTGTATGTTGGCAGTGTAGTAGCAAGGCCTGACTCTCCCTTCATCATTTTAAAATTCCCTGTAATAAGCACGCTGTAAATATATATAGACTAGATTATACAAAGTTATAGGCACCACAAAGCCACAGGTTTCTAGGACCCCAGATTAGAGACAAATTGGGATGTTCCCTCATCTCTTAGAAAAACTATCTACAGAGAGCCTGGGTGGCTCAGCAGTTGAGCATCTACTTTTGGCTCAGGGCGTGACCCTGGGGTTCTGGGATCGAGTCCCACATTGGGCTCCCTGCATGGAGCCTGCTTCTCCCTCTGCCTGTGTCTCTGCCTCTCTCTGCGTCTCTCATGAATAAATAAGTAACATCTTTTTTAAAAAAAGAAAAGAAAAATTATCTGGAATAGTAGTATATCCCCCGCCTACTAGGTCTGGTAAGTTAGCTCATCACCATTATTATCGGAGGCAGCACCAATTGATACAACGTAAGAGGAGGAGAGGAAAGCAAGGAGGGTGTGCCGCTTACACAAGGCCACGTGGACTGTACGAAGTAGAGGCCCTGCGGAGGCGGGGAGAAGTCGGCTCCCCTCTGCCGGAGGTTCTCTCAGGCTACAGGGCATTCGAGTCTCCCCGTCGCCACCAGCCGCCCCCCCAACCAGCGGGCCGCGGGCCCCAGGCATCCCGGCCGCTCGGCCTGTGGGTGCTCGCGCTTAACAACAGCAACACATTGTTTACTGCTGAGCGTTCTTCATGACAGTCTCCCAGCCTTTACCGGTGGCCACGGTCCACACCTCCCTCCTCAGCCCTCAGCCTGGGGTGTGTGACCTACTGCGGGGTTTTACCCTGACATCACCCCTTTCCAGCAAAAACAGCTCTATCAGGTTGTTCGCCCAATAATCCTCGTCTATCAGTGTCTTTTTAAGCTTGGTCAGCACTCCGTGTATCAGTGAGCCTCCCCAACCACATCATGCGCTGATTTAAAAAGCTTACTTCTGGGGGGGTCCCGGGGGGCTCAGTGGGTTGAGCGTCTGCCTTAGCTCAGGTCATGATCTCTCGGTCCTGGGATCGAGTCCCGCATCGGGGCTACGTGGTCAGTGGGGAGTCTGCTTCTCCTTCTCCTTCTGCTTGTGTGCGCACTCTCTCTCTCTCTTTCCCTCTCTCATAAAGAAATATAATCTTAAAAAAAAAAAAAAGCTTACTTCAAAAAAGCATGCCTTTCAAGTAATCTCTCCAACATGTTTAGTCCTGAGCAGACAGGACTAAGGAAGAAACTGCATCTCCTACCAGAGACCTGTTGGGTTGGCGTCACTTAAGATACTCATTCAACCAGACCTCGTTTTTCCATATTTTCTACACGGATGATATGGGGAAATAGTGGGGCCTCAACATTGGTGAATGGAACGGCCTCATCCAGTACTTCTTTTTTACCAGAGGCAGGAAGCAATGTTGAGCATCTAGTCAATAAATGGATTTAAATAAAGAAAATGACAGCCTCAGTTTTCAAGGGAACATAATGTATAAAAAGATGTTACAGGCAAAGAACAGTATTACTCTGCAAAATCCAGCTCCTCTGCTGCAATTCATATTATTTTTTTTTAAAAGCTGATTGGCACATTTCTGAATGAGTTATTAATATTTCGGTGTTTTAATGGTTCTGAAAATGTATCAGTAATGGTGGCATCCAACGTTTGAAGTAGAACCAAACAGCCCAGATTGCAATAAACAGCGTGATCCCAATTGGCTTAAATTCCCTGCAACGTCCGGAGAAAGTGGGGAGCTGTACAATACAATCTCAATTTCAGTGTCCCTTTTTCCTCTCTGCTTCAGTTTTTCTGAAGAGATCTCACAAATAATCGTATGTCGTCATTTAGGGCTACAGCTGTCCTATTAGGGAACGCAGGTCATGTATTATCTCTACAAATGAACAACAGACATCGCATAGCCTGTACGTTCCCTCCTACTTGGGTAGCTGAGGGCTTATTTTGTGTGCTCTCAGTATTTGAATCTGTTAACAACGAAGGAGGGAGTGAAAGAGGGAAACCTGCAAATTGGGACAGACCACAGGAATTGGTCACTGCAATCTGTCCCATGCCAGTGGACTTCTGATGGGCCCAAACGTGGCATTTCATTCTTCCTGCTTCTGCTAGATTGATTAATGCTCAATAGCAGATCACACAGACAGAACAACCAGAACCACCGGTGACCTGACTTATCACTTCCAGCAGGTGATCTGTCCAAGAATTTCCTCTCCAACACAGGGGAAGGCCATGATCCTCAAGGTTTGATAGCACTGCCCTTGAGCGAGGCAGAGAAATGACGGGTAACAGCATTTTCCTGAGGCCAGCATTCCCTGCAAATGAAATAGTCAGTCTGAAACTTTTATTAAAAAAGCCAGTGGCAAATATATAACTAAATAAAAATTAAAAGCAACCACCATCCAAAACCCTGAAGTTGAGACACTCGAGGGTGGTTGAAGAGGAGAATCACACACAGTTGTGCAAGTCACAGGGCTCCCGGGAGGGGAGAGGAGGACCATCCCTGTATCTGTGGCAGGAAGACGGGAGTGATCCAAGGCTGGACCCAGGCCTCTGGGCAACTCGGGAGAAACAGAGGTTTCTGATCTTCTGATTTCCAGGCAGCCTTTGGAAGAAGAGGCTGCAGGGCTGTCACTGCTGGAAGAAAAGACACTGGGGTGTTCAGGGCATTAATCCACGCCTGAACACAATCTCTTTGCCTCCATCTTTTGACAGATCTCATTTTAGTCTCTGCTCAAGGAGCCGCTGAGTCCACTGGCTGCTGACCGAGCCTCCCTTTGTTAGGGTGCTCTTTCTTCTTTTGCCTTTGAAGCTGTTTTGTTCACGCTTCAAGTTTGTTTTTGTTTTATTTTAGAAGCGCTGTCATCCAAGAAAAGGAATGGACTTCATTATACCTTTAGCTTTCACCCTGAACCTTTCCTCTTTCTTGTCGGATTCTTTCTGGTCCATTTCCGAACATCCTGAAGTGTAAGGGAATCATGACAAATACAGGGGAGAAACTGAGAAAAAGAACATTTTTTTCAGGGCTAGAACAAAGCAGAAAATTTCATCTCTGGTAGAATCTGACCAGAGGGCTCTATTCATACACGTTTCTTTATTAAACTAGCTGCACAGTGTTGTTGGCAGGACTCCTGGAAGGTTTTCAGAGCCTAATTGGTATTGGTAAGTGGATGGAGCTATTGTCAGCTCTCTCCATTCCGAGACCCGCCATCAGCCTCTGAATCCCAGTTTACTACTGGTCCTGACAGTGGGAAAGGGATTGCGTCTGTAGCAATATGCATTCCATAAACAGTCACTTTGCAACCCATGCCTTGAGCTCAAAAGATGCAGGATCTATCCTGGAATGATGTCAGGGTGCCAGGGAGACAGATTCTTGTGCTCTAAATTTTTTTTAAATGTTCAATTTCTGCTTGAAAGAATAATCCTTTTATAGTGTGGAAAACACAGACTGAAGTCGGCTATAATATGCCAGATGCTCAGGGAAGGCTTCTCTGAGAAGATGATGGTGGAGTAGAACCTGAAGGAAGTGAGGGAGCCCATCACACAGGAGCAGGAGGGAGAATATTTCAGGCAGAAGTGGAGGTAAATGCAGAGGTTCGAAGCAGGAGTGTGCTTTGCTGTCCAGAACCAAGTAAGCAAGAAGAATAGAAGGAGAGGAGGGCAGAGAGAGGAGGACAGGGATGGGTGCCAGAGGATGGACATGCTTGCAGGCTATCGTCAGGACTCTGGATCCTCCTGTGAGTGAGTTCAGGGAAGCAGAGTGGCCTGACGCAGCTTTCACCTCAAATAGATCATGGTGGCTATTGAATGGAAAATAAGCATGAAGGGGGCAAGGATGAAAGCAATGAAACCAGTTTGCAAGCTAATGGAATAATCCAAGTGAGAAAAGGTAGTGGCTTGGACCAGGCAGTGATAGGAGTGTGAGAAGAATTAGAAGTAGGTTCAACAGGACCTGCTGCTGGATTGGGTGAGAAATGTGAGCAAGAGGATGGCTCCCACTGGAAGAAGGGGGTTGCCGTTTGCCAAGACAAGAAGGCCTATGGGGAAGATTAAGTAAGCAGGAGCTTGGTTTGGGCATCTAATTTAAGGTAAAGATGCCTGTTAATCATCAAAGTAGAGGTGTCAAGAGGGCAGCTGGGTATCCAAGTGTGGAGCTGGGGAGCGATCCAGACTGGAGATACAAATTTGAGAGTCAGGACTGGGTGAGACCACCTCATGTAGCCAGAGAAGGGAAAGGGATCGAGGACTGACAGCTCCAGGGATCAGAGGATGACCACTCATACAAGCCAGCAAAAGAGGCCAAGAAATGGAAGAGAGTGATCAAGTCTGCCAGAGCTCAAGGAAAATGAAGAATCTGATTTGGCAGAGTGGAGGGTATAGAGAAAGGCAGTTTCTGTAGAATGGGCTCAGGTGAGTACAGAAAAAGGGAACATGGAGGCCACATAGGCACCCTCTGGGGCATTTTGTTGCTTGAAGATGAATAGAAATTGAGTAGGATCTCAAGAAGGATGTTGGGTCAAGGGAAGGAGTCTATTGTTAGTAGAAGGTGTTACAGCACCATCTGAGAATGTTCCAGTAACAAGAGAGGACATGGATGAGGATGAAGAGAGAATATATATTACAAACTACTGGATTGCTACCAGTTGAGCAGAAGAGGAGTCTACTTTTAGTAAGAAAACCTTGAAGATAGGTAATATGCTTTACACATTGTCATTAGACTGGAACGCAGATGTGTTATATTTTCTGAACTGGATTCCTGGCGACCCAGGGTACGACACTGGGGATAAGAATGAGACACATGTTGTAGCTTAAGAAAACATTTCCAGCGTCAGGATAGAGGTCCAAAGATAACATGATAACACCTTCCCTTCCTCAAAGAAATTAATATTCAATTATTGACTACACCTCAGTTGTAAGACTACTATATCTTTCCCCAGTCGCCATTGATTTGGACTGCATGGTAATTCAGTTCAAGTAAACTAAGTCAGCCTGGAAATAAGCAAATGAAATTTGCAGAGGGATGTTTGACATCCCTTTTGTAGAATTGTCTCCAGGTTCTGTACAAGCCGGCCTTTAACACATTGGCGTGCTAATTACGGACTTTCCTTCTCTCTCCAACAAAGTGAGTAGCCCTTTGTCAGACTTGAGCAGGAAAAATGAGACCTGTTCTAACAGGAAGTCTACAAGGCTGATTTCTGGGACCTTTACCAGAAATGTGTCAGCAGTGACGTCATTGACCGAGATCTTGCACAACAAAGCGGACTAACCTCAAATGATAATGAATAGCGGGAATCCATGTTCTTGTAAGAGAAGCTCCAAACACATTCTGTGAGTTCACCGGTTCAGTAAATACATTTGACAGCCTTCTGTATTCTAGGTCCTAGAAGTTTAGCCGTGAAAAAGTTCCCTCTGATGAAGCTTAACGTGAGCTGCAGAACAACCTGACAACATAAGTAGGTCAAGAACTATTATTATTCTTTATTGATGAAGACATTCTGAAGCTTAATTAAACTTAGATTTAAATCACAGCTGTTCTAGGAATTTGGACCCCAGATGAAATCTTATCACCAGTAATTTCTTTCCCAGAACTGTTCAAAACTCAGCACTTTGATGCAAGTTGTACCGTGAAATATTATCTTCATAAGTATAATGAAATTCCGTGGTGGAAACTCTTTTGCATTAAAAAAAAAATTCCAGCACTCGGTCTAATAACCACGTGTCTAGAAGAAGAGCCATTTTATCTTACGAAGACACCAGTTATAGCTAATCCACCCGAAGTAACTGCTCTTTGAGCCTGATACGTTATTTACTGCCAACAGAATTACAGTGATGCCTGAAACGTCTCCACTTCTTCTACAATGTCCACAACTTAAACACCATTAGCTGCCTTTAATTCCAACCCTTTTTTAAAAAATCTGACTTCTTACCATTTGCACTGAGTCAACTAATTGTTGGAACGTACAGAAGTTTTATTTTGTCTACATTGAGGACGTAGCTTACAAATGAAAATAGTTATTAGAACATCTTTAAAATGTACAGAAGCTACACACTCTCCTCCGTGTATGTGATCAGAGGTAGTTTTTTTCTTCATTGAGAAAATTTTTATATGGATTAAAAAAAATAAACTGAGTGATGCATGAGACCCTCGCTTCCCTCCTTAACTCTCTCTGAGAGAGAAGTTGTTGGAAGGTAATATTCGTAGACCAGGGTGTTAGTGGGAAATTTCCTGTAGATGTTAAGTCCCGAACATTCTCCAGAGAAAGCTGTGGTTAATGCAGCCAGCTACCCCGCTGAGGCCTGAGCCAGGGGTGGTGACCCCAGCCAGGGTGAACCTGTCCCTGTGCAAGTAGAAGGCTGGTGTGGGAGAAGGGTGGGGAGCTGTGGGAGCCACTGAGGAGAGCGCTGGAGGGAAGGGGGAGGTGTCCCATGCCATCTAAGCCTGAGGAGAAGAGCTCTGAGAGGAAGGCTCAGCCAGGGCTGAGGGAGCCCAGCAGAAGGGAAACTGGCACCCCCTGCCACAGGCGGACTTGTGATGGGCAGATGGCCCGGCCTGAGCTGGAGAGGAGAGGGCTGGAGGGACGCGGCCAGGCCGCAGGAGGAGGCCGGGCGGTCCCCCTCCCCGTGTGTGCCATCCAAGGCGTGGGTGGGCGTGGGCTCTAGGAGGCCTGAGGAGAGGTGGGAGGAAGTCAAGCCGGAGAGGTGTTTCTCACACAGCAAGTGTGTGCTGGGGGCCCATCCCCTAGTCCCCCAGGAGCCCCACCGGATACACAGTCGAGCCTGTGTGCGGCAGGTGGTGGCACCTGCTACAAGAGGACACGGAAGGCCGTGCTAGTGTCACCCTGAGAGGCCACGCAGGCGCCCGTGGATCCAGCCACAGCCCGAGAAGCAGAGGCCCCATCCTTGCCCGGGGAAGACCCCCTCCGCAACAGAGAGCGGGACGGAGGGAGGGCTGGGGGGCGTCCAAGATTCACCAGCCCACCCCCCAACTCCTAGCTGGAGAACCAAGGAGAGGGGGACAAGGTACAAATCCGGCCTCTTGTAACCACCAGGGGGCTTTTTAAGCCTCGAACCAGGCCTGGATACTGGGGTTCTGTACCAAATGTGGATTCTTAGTGACCCCAAGTGACCAGGAATTTCTGAGGCCTGTGCAGAATGTCAAGTGGCCTGGCGCCCACCGGGGACGGGAGGCCAGGCTGGCCCCTTTGGGAGTAACAATCGCAAAACAGTAAAGCTCTCGGGGGTCTAAACCCCGGTGGAGTCGAGACTGTTCCTCGCAGAACCGGTTCCATATAAGTGCAGATGCCCCTTGCCCGTTTGCCTGCTTTGCCTTTTCAGGGTCAGTACCGCGCTGGCCCCCCTTCCTGGCCATCCCGGTGGGCTGACCTGCTGTGACCCACTTATCCTTTTTGACACTCAGAGTCGTTATCTGTCGGACGACAAGCGGTTCTTGGCTGACTTCTATCGTTTAGAGTCTGTGAAAGCCGGGGCTGCCCCGGGGGCCTTAGTCGGTTAGGTGGCTCCTGATCTCGGCTCAGGTCACAGCTCAGGGTTGGGGGACAGAGCCCCTCTGCAGGCTCAGCAGGGAGGCTGCCCGGAGTTTTCTCTCCCTCTCCCTGCACCCCTATTCCTGCTCTCTCTCTCCCAAATAAAAATAAATATTTTTAAAAACCAGTTCTGTGAAAGTCGTGAACGAATTAGCTCAGAAGTGGGGCTAAGAGCCCTGAAAGGTGACCCATCCCCGCCACATGCCGGCTTGCACCCGTGAAGCTGGTCATCCCCCCAAGGCCCGGAGTTAGCGTGTTTAAATCAGAAGCAGCTACTGCAGGTGAGGCCGCAGGTGTGATGGGCAGAGGGCTCCGCCGGAGGGTCTAGGTCTGAAGGGTGGGACGAGAGCAGATCTGCGGTGGGGAAGCTACCACCAAGTGCAGGGAGGGAAGCAGAGGGAGAGCGGCGGGGTCTCCTGGGCTCGGCCCCCCAGAGATCTGACGTCCTGGACGGGTCGCCAGTTACCTAACAGTGTGTCCTCCACAGGCCACCCCGGTGACAACGGGAGGGATGGGGGGCAGGGGGGCCGGGATGCCGCCGCACCTGGGTGGAGAGGTGGCATCGTTCCGGGAGGGAGGCGGGAGGGAAACCGGTGAGCCGGGGTGCGTTTCCCCCCAATCCACTCGCTGACGCGATCGCTTCTCAGCCGCGTGGTGCGTCCGTTCCTTTCCCCCCGCACATCCTGGGTCGGCCGGCTCCTGATCTGGGGTGATCTCGGTGCTCCCCGAGTACCGTCAGCCCTGCCGCTGCCCTTTCCTGTGATTCCGTTTCACCGTGTCTTCAGAGTGATGGAATTCGGGAGAAGACCCCCATAAAGAGAGCAAGCCAGGAGCGTCTTGGGTTTGTTGAGTGGCTCCTGCTGTCACTGCGGGGGGGAGGGGGGGCGGGAGGCACCTGGTACCTGGTGCAAAGCAGACCTGACTGTCTTTTCATGACTGTCCTTTGCTAGCTTGGCAGCGGCGTGGTACAAACTCCGGGTTTCGGAGCGGCCTCGTGAGGGGCTCCCCAGTGCTGCTCCCTAAAGGGTCTGCTCACTTAACAGATCCGGTGTCCCCCCTTCCCGCCGCTGACCGGCGGCCCGATGCCTCCCCCTTGCCAGGAACAGCTTTGCCCGGGAGAGCCCCGGGCCGACAAGGAGCCTCTAGGGCTATTGCCAGCGACGACCAAGTCGGGAAAGGCGTTTTATCGCACTCTTGCTTTTGGTCGTCGAGGACAAGAAGACAGAAATACTCTTCACTAAAGGCTTTTTCCAGCATCTCTCTTGAACTCCATGCAAATGCTTACCCTCTGAAATGAACGATGTGAAGAGGGAAGGTGTTTCCACCGTCTCTGGCAAATGTAAAACAGTCTGCTTTTTTCCAAGATGTGAATTTATAGGTAATCTCCCTTGATATGAAACTAATGCATAAATGGTCTTCCCTGCCCCCCCCCCAGCCCAGCCAACCCAAAATGCTTTAAGCAAAAGAATGAGTTGGAAGCCAGTTATTAAACCTGGGCATCCTAAAACATTTTTTTGAGCGTGTGTACATGTGCGTGTATGCGCGTGCGCGCACTTTGTGTGTGTGTGTGTGTGTGTATAAGAAATGTGATTCTTTGCTTTTTATTATTTTCCTCCTTCCTTGATGCTACCTTGGTAGCTGCCATGTTCTAAATATTGACAAGATGAGATAGTTTTCTGTTTATATCAGCAGTCGTCCGTCTGTGAGATATGGACGAATCAGAACGCTGGATTTCCTTTCTCAGCCATCCATCAGGTTCATAATGTAAGGTCACAAACGGTTATTTTTCTTTCCTGAACTTGCGCTATGTGATGTGTTGCAAAGTGTTGTCGAACAGCTACAGGGACTGTGTCCCGGCAATGCAGAAAACGTGTGATGTCTGATGGCTTCAGAGATCCTGTCGATTATGCTCCATTCGCTGTGCCTTGTGACTAGTTGACGTGCAAACATTGTCCGAAAACAAGAAACATACCTGGTCTTGGAGTCCACAGTTAAAAATCTGTCCCGTGTGAGTTTTGGCTTTCATCCCAGGTGTCCATGTTAAACTTGCTTTCACAGGAAGAAGGAAAAGGGTAAATTGATATATATATACACACATGTATATATCAGCATCCTTCCCATCTGTACCTCCCCGTGTCCGTGGGCTCTTCAACCCATTGTGTCTAAATAAGTTCCCAGAGGTTCATTCATGTGCTTCCCTCCTGAGACACAGCTGGGTCTGATTTGCATGGTATTCCGTAGACTATGCCAGGGCAGGAGCAGAAGAGCCGGGAGAGGCGCTGTTATGGCTACCAAGTGGTTCTCAGCCTTTTCCCATTTGACAGGCCTGAATCGGTCGGTCCTTGGAATGCGTGTGGCATTGTGACCCATTTTGCTCTGAACTGCTTATTAATAGTCAAATATTCACCGTTTACCTTACCTCTGCATTTTTAAAAATCATTTTTCTTTGGAAAGTAGACACTTTAATGTTTGGTCTTCCCTGTTTTGTATTTTAAAATTACAATCCTACTTTCATTATCCTGTTAAATTTGTCCCATTGTATAGCCTGCTATCGGAGAAGTTGAGACATTTGGTTGAGAATCACTGAGCAGAGCTCTGGGGGTGGCATGCGAGGGGCCTCCTGGGGGAGGGGGGTGCCACATGGGCACAGCCCTCTTGTGCATGGGACTTCTGGCTCTTGGGGTCTCTCCATTGCCTGGTACCGATGTTCCCATAACCCAGCAGTCCCTCCCAACCCTGTAAGTGCTGACCCGTGCTCTCCCACGTTCAGAAGTGGCCATCTCTGCTCTTTATCGTGAAAAGGAACAAATTTAGCATGACCAGCTTCATTGGACCAAACTGGCACACTTTATTCTTGAAGATTTTTAAAAGACCTGCTTCCGCGTGAGTGTGGATGTTTGTGGGAGGCCTCTCCTTACATTCATGTCCAAATTCATGTCTATGTACTCATAAGCGTAGAGCTCGAGGGAGCATTCTTCAGAGCCTTAGAGTTAACAGAAAATAAATATAATCACATACATCCTAGAGATGTTTGGGTAGCTCATCTCTGATCAACATTGCTCAGAATTCCGGAAAGTGAAACCTTAACATAACAGTCATCATCTAAAGTCATTTTCGCTTTTCATGAAGTGCTCTGAAGAAATAGAGAATGTTTGTTAATATTCAGATCTAAATTTATAAGAGGTAGGTGGAAACAGTCCCTAGTAAAAAGATTTAAAAGCTGAATTAAAAAAAAATCAATTAAGTCCTAATTTTAAATAATTTTAAAAAGAATTAATACAAGGCTTGGAAAATACCATACCTTACCTGTTCACATTAAGAAGCTAAGTCATCATCCTGGCTTTTAATTATTTCCTGCACCCTTGGGAAATTTTTTTCTCAAGAAGAAAATAATGATATGGGCGATGTTCCCTTCATATGCACGGAGCATATGGAATATGTAGTATCTTCAGTTTCCATGTTCAGGGGAGAGAACCCTGCAATTCGACAATTTCCCATTTGCCTTATGTATCTGCTGCACGTGAACTTAAAAGCCATGCAGCTTTGGCACTTCTGGAAATGAAGCAAAGTTTAAAAGCTGCATTTTAGCCTCTGCCATCCAATAAAAAAAAAAAAAAAAAACGATCTGTAGACTTTCGTGAATTTTCTCCCATGTTATATCTACATTCGGTTAGTGGTTTTATACTTTTCCACTGGTGGCATAAAAGATGTTTGATTTAATTACACCATATTAAGTATGGATCACCTGTAGGCCTTCATGCTCAGCTGGACGGTGCCTGCCTCGCTGGCAGTTGGTAAACACCCATTCAGCACAATCCATTTTCCATTTAAAGCTCTAATCTCTCAAAAAAAAATAGATAAATAAAGCTCTAATCTCAAATTTTGTTTTTTTCTTTACAAAGTTTAGTTTTTGAGCTTGAAAGGATACTTAAGGATGTACATTTTCCTTCATTTCATTGATAATATCCTAAAAGAAATGTATACATACATACAGACAAACTAAGTAAATGAGGTTTAAAGCCATGACCAAATTCTTGGAATATTAAAATCAGAACATAAAGGAAAGGTTTAAGTAATTTAAGCTCTAAAAAAGTATCCTGAAGCCATTTAGTAAGAGTACACTGAACCATTTAAATTTCTCTTCTGTAATTAGTTAAGCCTTTTAGGGAGTACTGCCAGTCAGTAATAGTTTAAAATAGAATTTTTGCCCCAACCTTTTCCTATTTTGTTACTTATTCTATTTAAATATAATTGCGTCATTGTTACCTGTGTTTAGATCTACTGTCCATTAAGAATAAGGTCTGATCATATTCTTTAAGGCAAAAAGACTCTTGGTCTGTTTAATTTTTTTTCATATTTAAACAAAATTTTAACTGGGAAATCATTAAATTAATTGTGTCAACTTACCTGAGGAAATACAGGTACCATCTCGATAGGAGTGTAGTATTTTACAAGACCTAGCAACGGGCCTCACAGTTTGGAATTATTTCTTGACTAAGGTAGAAACCGTAATTTGCCTTTGGGCTACTTTTGCTCGTCCTTATGGGGAACTGCCCTCCCCAGCTCCTCCTCAGCCCGGCCTCCAGGATGGGGGAGCCCTAAGAAACCTTTGTTGTCTGAACTCTTGTGTTCACCGTCAGCTGACACTCTAGCCTGCCCGAAGGCCCAGGCCACACCTGCCGTTGGCAGTACGTCTATCTATTCTCGTAAAATTGACTCCAGAGAGAAGACTCAACACTGATAAGTTGAGTCTTATAGATATTCTTTAGTCTAAAGTTAAACACAATAAGTCGATGGCTCTCCAGGAAGAAAATAAATTTATTTTTTTATAACTTCAATCTTAACACTTATCCCTCCTTTGAAAACAAATGTCCAGAAATAGCCCTAACTATGACAAGACTCCTTTCCTATTTCCAGAAAGATAGATTTAGTCCCTGTATAGAGAACTTAAAAATGTTTGGGCTGGAGCAATGTTCCAAGGCCACAAAGAAAATAGAGTAAGGATTGCATTTTTCTTCCCTGTGATTTCCTCCCCCTCCCCCATCACACATAGGAGAAGCCCTGTCAGGTCACCCCAAATTCAAAGCAGGTGGCTTGTGATTTCTGGACAAAGTGGAGTCATAGAAGAGCAGATGATGGCGCTGCCTAAACAGAGTTAAATGGATGTGCCATGAGTTTCTGCAAGTGGTTTTCAAATAAGAGGTCGGGATGATTTCCAGACTGAGGTGGTTTGTGCTGGGGCTTGTTCCCAGAATGGCTGCTGCGACTTCTGTGGATGATGTAAATATTTGGATCAGCATTTGGCTGTAGCTCTGCTTTAAATGTGTGAAACTCACGTTGAAGTTTAATTATAAAAGTGCCTGAGTTAATTCGACCATTAGAGAATGAGTTTGCCTATGATCTGCATGCTTAATGTACTAACACCTGAAATGTCCCCACAACCCAGCTTCACCCCCCTCATCCCCCATCCCCAGCCCGATGCCCAGCCTTGGCCCCGCAACCCCATGGTACCCCCAGCTCCTACCATGTCCATCCAGGCTGTTGTGAGAACTGCCTGCCAAGCTCGGCCAAGGTACGCCCCAGCTAAGACAGGGCCGACAGGATGACCTGACGCTAGGTTTCCGTCGTCACCTCACAAACACTGGCTTGAAAGATCTTTTAACATCAACCAGCTCCTCCTTTTGTATCATCCCACGGAGTTGCGTGCAAACTTCTGTTGTTTTGTTAACAGTGTTACCCGTGACTTAAATGTACAACACCTGTTTGCTGTGTTGTTGTTGCTTTATCGAGGGAGGGGAAGAAGGTGAAGGGGGCGGACTAGAGGATTTGCTGGATTGGGGGAGAGCTTTTAATTAAGAGCTCATAGCTGCATGTTTCCAGAGTTTTAACTGTAGGTTTTATCGCTTAAAGGTCATTACATTCAGCTTCAAAATAATATCGAAACCCACATTTCCTACATTTTCAATTTTATGCTAGTATTTTTTTAAGAGCAAATCACAGCCAGCTGACTTGAAGACAGAGAGAATACAGGCCAGATGTTTGAAAGAGAAGGAAAAGCTTATAATGGGCAGCCACAGGAACTTTCTCCTAAAACTGATTGCACCCAGTCATGGCTTTTACAAAATAAAAGTTTATATAAATATGAAGAGAAAACTCAAGAATGAGTCAGGGACGGATCAGAAGACAGACAGAAATGCTAAAGTAATTATTCCAGGTAAAGTCTTAACCAATATCAACAGACACCAGATGGGAGAACCAAGCCGTAGGCGAGTAAATTAGCAACCAAAACAAAACTAACAAGGGCTTAGACTAGAGAGTGAGAGAGGAGCTCCAGGGGATCTGATAGGTCACCATCCTCCAGTGAGCTCCGAGACACTAACTGCTCTTCCCGAGGCAGGGAGTGACCCACCTCAAGGAGAAGAGATTCAGGTTCTCTGCCTCAGCGAAAAGGCCTGTGTCTTCCTGAGTGGCTCTAGAATTTTCTTCTAGTGTTTCAAAGACAGAAACTTCAGAGAGCAAAGCCCATGCCTACACTTCCCAGCCTTAGTGGCCACCTCATGTGCCACCTAACATCAGTCCAGGCTACACAGAGAAACTTGAATGCCAGTCCTCTTCCCCAAAACACGCATCCTATTTAAGCTGTTCCTGGAAACTTGCGGTTTTTAACCTGTTGGAGTTTCTGATCCTTTCAAAGAATTTAATGAAAGCTGTAGACTTTTTTTTTCCTCCCCCAAAACTTCCACCTTTACATCCTAAATTTTGCATTCCTATCCTGGATTCCTTGAAAATCCTCCTTAAGAAACCCTACAGTATCAACCCATTTGCTAATACTTCTATGGAATTTGGTCTCTCACTGAGGTTTTACTCGGTCTGGTTGCTCATGAGACCTATTTATATGCTTCCAACTCTTGAGGAAGGTAATTCCTTCATTCTACAAGAGCAACCGAATCCAGGTTAAAAGAGAGTGGCTTTGGAAATCTGCCTGTTGTCTAATTTTGGTTAGTGTCCATTAGAGAACAAAGAACTGAATTTCAAGAAATTAGAATCCTTACCAGAGAAAAGAATGAGAAATCACCCGCATCTGATACCTAAATCAGACTAGAACTCAGAAAGACCTGCCAACACAGGACGTTGACTTTATGGTGCTCACGCTAAGCAATTATAGTGATAAAGCTAGTCATGGCTAACCTCATGGAAAATGATAGATGGGACAAACGATGTCCCTCTGTCTTAGGTCTGTCTTAGTGGGCGTATGCATCATATGATACTCCATCCCATGGGCATGTGCATGTGTTTGTGGATTAAGATCCCCAAGTACATGCATATGCACATAGGATCAAGCTTGGTATTTAAATGTTTATTATTCATTTGTGCTTTAGGTTTTCTGAGAGAGGTAGCTGAATACATCCAAGACCATTACAGTGGCATTTTATCGATCCACATGAATTCAGATGAGGGAAACTAGTTCTCCATTCGTAAATTTTTCATCTAAAATTTTGTGTAGGAAAAAAAAGAAAGAACGAAAGAAAATTTTGTTTAGAATCACACTTAAACTACCTTTTCTCCTGAGGTATAAAATCATCCCAAGTACCTGGTACATGTCATATTTGGAAATGGAAATTCATGGAACTGTGTATTCTGAATGTATAAGCAATTCAAACTTTAAAAAAGTTCAAACCATCAAAGCTTAAAAAACAGAAAAGTCTTCCCAAGATGGTATGTTGTTTTCTGTTGTACCAGAAAATTATGAATCAGTACACCATTTATGAATGTCTCCACATTTTACTGTAAAATCCCTTAGCTTAGGGCATCCTTCTAAAAATTCATCAACTTCTTTCACACCTCAAAAATTAACCCAGCTTTGTGAAATGTGATGCTACTGTCCGTAAAACCAGAATAAGCAGTCAAGGTATTTACCTACATATAATACACCCCAACACATTTGCACACCGCAGCGCACACATGTGAGATATACTCAGGCTAGCCATAGGGAAGGAACTTGGCCGATGGCTCATGTTACCTCTAGAATAAATGTGATTTTCAGACAGGAGACTGGGGAGAGCCTTCCATTACCTTGCGACCTCCAAACGAAGCCACAGCCTCAACTCCAGTCCAGTACTGGCAACACCACCCAGAGAAGCTCATCTTCCAATCGTGTGATTACAAAGCTTTTGTAAGTTACTATGAATTTAGTATTTGGGTGCCAGTGGGGGTAGCGGATGCACTTCTGGCTTGTTCACGTTCATAGTGAAGATAGACCCAACTGTCCATCACTGAAGCTCCCAAAGAGTTCTCCCCTTCTCTATTTCTTAGAGTAGCCTTTTCGATACAGAGAAAGTCCAAGTAAATAAACCTTCGTAATCCCTTTTAATCTTGTGAGGTTTAAGGTCTGTTTTGCCTTCTTCTTAGACAGTCATGTATTTTAAAATGAAATGTGATAAATGGAAACATAAGACATATAGACATCAACACTCACTCACCAATGGTCTCAAATCATTGGTGTCTGTCACCAGGGTTTTTTTTTTTTTCCATTAGGATCATACTCCTGGGTATTTTTTTTTTTTCTAATAGGAGAGAGAATTAGGCTTTGCTGAGAATTGCGGGTAATATGAACAGGTAAATGTTGAAAAAAAATGCCATAGGTTTGGGGACAGGTGTTGTCATGACTATAGCAGTAAAAGTAAAATCAGCTCTTTGAAAAAAAAAGAAATGTTTCAATCAGGACAAACTTCCCCAGTAACTGAAAAGACAAGGATTTCTCCGAGATATTTTCCTTAATTTAATGAAGATGTGGGCATTCTGATGGTCATAGAGCAATTTCAGCCTTTTTCTTTTTTTTTTTTTTTCCTGTTATCTATACCGCTTTTACTGTCTACTTACCGTGAAGCATTGGATTTATTTCGGCAGTAATCCCAAAACTGGGATTGAAATGCCGCCTTTCTTGGAGGCCCTTTAACCACGCCCTCAGCTCCTGGGCCTTTCGGAGCACACCCCGCTTCACCTGGGCCCTTCCTCTGCATGCACGCCTGATTCCCAGCTGTGGTTTTGCAGCGTGCCTGGGTTCCTTACGTCATGTCGAGAAAATGATTTTTTTAATTCACTTTTTAAAAAAAGACACATAGAGCACTTTCTTTCTCCCTTCCCCCCCCCAACCTCAACCCCACTCCCACCCTCTCTCTCTCTCTCCTTTTGGAAGATTAGGGTGGGAAAAAATGACAAAAGAAAGGGACCCTATTAAAGCTTCAAAAAGTTGAAGAGGAGTCAGTTGACTTTTGATGGAAAGACAAAACAGACATTTTGCTACAAACTCTTTGCCCCCCCACCCCTACACCCAGCACAGCTTGGAGTGTGAGTGGTGTTCTGTACCAAAGCAGTTTTGGATCTGATCATTTATCAGCAGAGTGATTGGTAATTCCTGGGAGACTTTCTCATTTCTCTCTTACCACCTGTCTCCTATCCAGCCACCCAGTGTAGGTCTCCACCAGGAACTGGGCTCTTTCCGTTCTGCAATAAACGGAGATGCCATTCTCTTCTCCCTGCAGGTTCCCAATTCATGCCCGCCCCATCCTCAGGTGGATCCACCACTGGGTGCACAGCTGTGAATGAAAAGACCCCAAACTGCACCTCCGCCTGAGAAGGGGCCTAACGCTAATTACCTAGGCAGCCAACTCAGCCCAAATGGAGTGCATGTCGCTTAGCTTCTCAGCTGTCTCATACAACCCTGTAATTACGTAGAGAGTAGCGTGATTTATTTTTGCAGACATTGCTGCCTCAAAAAAAAAAAGGCAAAACGTTTTTAGATGCCCCCATTTTGCAGTTAAATATGATTTGAAAGATGGCATCTTTAGAAAATGCTGCAGTTTTATTATAAAGAGCAATTTAGAGCTCTAGAACTGTAGTTAATTCTACAGCATTCTCTCTCTAAAAGCATTTATTTGTTAGGATTAGTTACTGTTAGTTCTTTAAAGTTATTCAACGACTTTCAGCCAGGAAACTCAGCCGGTAGGACTTCCACACTTTGGTTTTAAATCGCAACTCATATTTATACTCTCTTTTTCATAAATCATTGAATTGCTTTGTATTTTAGTATTTAGGTTCTATGCTGATAAAAGAGCTCAGAGGGACAGAATCAACCCAAGATGCCTGTGCAAAAATGCGGGTAAGTTTGCCAAACAATTTTATTTCTAGTCGCTGAAATACTAAATACCGGGTATGGTTACAAATTGCCACTTTTCAAATGACTATTTTCTTCATCTGCTGGTCCGCTGAATCACATTGCTGTTACATAAAAAGGTGTTTAGGCTTTGTTCGTGTTTATGCTTGAGCTTATCTCACTGTGGCATGAGTTGATGTATGTCTGACATATTTACGTATTTATGCCAAGTTGCATATTTAAAGATTTAAAGTTAATTGTATGTACGTTGGTCATTCTTCAGATTCACTAAAGACCTTTGTTCTCTGAACTGCATGAAAACGCTTTAAACACCTACCTGCCAGTCTGAGGCTATTTACTACTGTAAAGACCATCAGTTAACTAAAAAATTATCAATTGCTCAAGTATTGAGAGCATATTATATAAAGCTAACATTCTTTATGAGGTCTCTCAATTCTGGGTTTTTGTTTTTTAGTAGAAGAAAAAAAGTCCACTCTGAGTAAATCATGTAAGGGCAATGTTGACAAAATGGCAGTTGTCAATGTCTGTGACGAGTGGCTGCTGGATGCTTATGCATCCTACTCACACTACACATTCACTGTAGCTCGTGTGTGTGTCCCTTGTCCTTGCTTCCTCTGTAGCAGGTGTATAGAGGTTATAATGACACCTGACTGCCCGTACAGATTAAGAACTATAGACTCATCCCATATAGCAACTAACTAGAGTCAAAATTTAAGATTGTTAGCAAGTGAACCCTAACTCTTATTTATGGCCAGTTACACATTTTCATTTATTTTACATGAGCAGCATCGGGGAGGGAGGGTGGAGGAAATATTTAAAAGCATATAATTAAACTAAAACAGCTTGGAAGGCAAATATGTCATATCGATGGCTCGTGGAAAGCTAGTATATGTGAATCTTCATGAAATTGAGAACTCAGTACATGATCGCTGACTTAATATTCGGATCAGTTCCATAGCAGAAGGATTGAAACTAGTTGTCTCTCTGTTTGACATAGAGTCATACTTCTTTTGTCCATGCCAATGACTCGTTATCCCAAGTACTGTATTTGGATGAAGAAAGCTGTGAGAGGTGTCAGGAACTCTGTTCCGGCTTTGTGGCTGCTTCCATTGCCTTGGAGATCACTCTTAGTCATCCTAATAATAACCGTGGATATTTACTGACTAGTTGGTATGTGCCAGTCTCCTGTGCTGAGCTGAATGCTTTGCAGGTCTATCCCACGTAATCCTACCTCAAACCTAGAGATTAGTATAGCCCCATCTCTGTTTTACATTTGAAGAGACAGAGGCTCAGAGAGGTTAAATAACTTTCCCAAGGTCATGTAGTGAAGAACTTGCCAAGGTGGGACTGGAACGCAGGTCTTCCTGACTCTAGAGACCAAGCATTTAACTACTATGCTCCCCATGCTTCTCCTGGGACATGAGGACATTGGACTAGACACCCATTAGGGGTCCTCGTTCGTGATTTTGTAATAACAGGAATCTTGTATTCTGAATGTATATCTGATCTAAATTATGTCACCAATGAACAATAAGAAAATAGGAACATCTTTCAGTCGTCAAGCCTCATGATAATTTTAGAGCTATTTATGAACATGTCTAAGAAATTAATTTGGCATCTTGATTTAATACTATTAACTCAGTTATCTGAGTCCAGCTACTTGAATGCTATAATCAGCATAAATAGTGCATAGAGTACAGAGCACCATTTAAAACCAGATTTGTGATTTGAATTCCAGTCAATTTCTTGAAATTAAGTGGATCTGAAATTCCATTTTGATAACAACAGGAAAGCCATTTTAATAGTGTCGGTGGAAAATAATTTAGTTAAACACTTGTCTTTTGCTTAAAATGAAAGAGAAAAGGCTGTTTAGAAGCCATTCTCCTGTTCTTTCGGGGCCATTTTTCTGGTTTGCTGCCCTTGGTATTTATTTGAGGTCGTTTACATGAAAATTGGAATTTTATTGATTCTTAGAATATCACAAACTCTTATTTCCCATCTTGATTAAATAAATATCAGTCTTTGGTTCAGTAGCTCAAGTTGCACTCACTGGATTCACTAGAGCTTTTCAGAACTAAAAGTGCAGGCGTGCTCTGTTCTCTGGGACTGTCGTGTTGTGAATTAGAACTCTCACCAACTAAAACGGTGTGGCTCTCAACTTGCAGCTAATTTTCAGTTCAAACCTCAAGTTGCTGTTTTCTCTGTTGTCAACATGGTAGGTAACATTGCAGCCAAAAGTCTCAGAATAATCAAGCCTACCCTGGGGAAAATACTTTAGGACACAGGTGATCTTAAAGGTTGAAATATAGTTAATATCAATTAGACCAAAGTACCATAGATTAAAACTTGACCTGGTTTACTCTTTTCATGGGGAAGAAAAAAAAAAACACCTTTTCAATTCAATGGTATGCATTTTAGCTGAAATTAAAATTTCTTTCCCAGTAAGAAGTAAATCAGTATGGTGCTTCGTTCTGAGAAGTATCTCTTCAATGTACTCTGTTCACAAAGAGGACTAAGATCTGGCCCCTTGCTCCCACTGAGGTCACAGTTCAGTAGAGGAGTCCAACGTGTTAACATTTTAATTCCCCCAGAGTAGAAGTATCGCTGGAGAGGAGTCTTTATGTTTCCACCCACCTGCAGGATCATGTCCTCCGCAGGCATGGTCTCCTAAAATCTGTTTATTAGTACTGATGACGGTTAATACTTGAGAGCTGTCTGCCAGGCCTTGCCCACGTGATTATGTGCATTAATTCATTTAATCATGAGGTAAGTATTGCTATTGTCCCCACTTTACATATGGGGGAATAAAGACCAACAAAAGTTAAGCAGCTTACCCAAGGTCATCCTGCCAGCAAGTGTACAACCAGCACGTGAACCAGAGTGATCTACCTTTACCACCAGACTCCAAATCCTAGGCTTTCCTCCCCCCTCTGCTGAGCCAGGGGACCATTTGTTGTCCCTGAGTTTTAAAATAGATGAAAATAGGGATGATCTGTGTTGAGAAAGAGCTTTAAGAACCTTCAAATACTCTGTAAAATTAGCTAAATTAAGCCATGTAGGTACAGACATATGTAGTAATTTGGGGTACACATTCCAACCTGTTAACCTAAATAAAAATTTCAGGAGTGTTTTTATTGCATCCTAAGCAATTACATTTTTTTCCTCCACAAGACTTAAACAATGTGCCTTGTTTGCCCCAGCACAAACCAAACACAGTCTTACCTCTTCAGAAACATCTGGAGTGTTTGGTAGTCACAATCGGTTATTTCTAAGTTTATCTAAACCTATGTTTATTCATCTCTAAGGTCCCCTCCAGTTCTGAAGCAAAGATAATTCCACACTGATGTCCTGGTCTTTAGTTAGACTCCTATTATTTCAATCAAAAAACAGGCCGAAAGCTGGCCTAATGTGTGCGATGACGGTAATCCACATCATGGTACGATATGGAATCACTGCTGTCCCTGTTCAGGTTAACTAGCAACCACTGACCTTTTCATTGTCTCTGCAGTTTTGCCTTTTTCCAGAATTCGTATAGTTGGAATTATACAGAATGTACCCTTTCCAGACTGGCCTCCTTCATTTAGCTGAATGCTTTTAAGCTTCCTCCTGACATGTCTTTCGTGGCTTGATGGCTCTTCCTGTCGCTGGGTAATTTCCCGTGTATGGATGTACCACAGTTTGTTTATCCATTTCCCCATTGAAGGCAACCTCAGTTGCCTCCAGGTTTTGGCAGTTCTGAAGAGAGGTTCTATAGACACTTGTATGCAGATTTTCGTCTTAGGATTATTTTCTCCTGGATCCAAACCCTCTTGAAATTGTCTTCTCAATTGTGTTTGGTGAAGAAGAATCAATAGAAACTTGCATCAAACCCTGATCTTTTTTTTTTTAAGTAAAACTGCAATTTCTGTCTTATCTTTCAGCATTTTATGTCATAAGAGCCTAAGAGATTAGAGACGCCATGATATTGAGGCACACTTCTAGGAAGATTGATTTCTGTGAATTATTTCGCTCTTCAGTAGTACAGCTTGGCCGCTTACTTCCTTGACAGCTTTACCGGCATTTCTAGTTTAAAATTAAAATCTGAAGACCTATATTAGTGATGTGTGAGTGGTAAGAGATACCTATTTAGTTTGGACATATTAACTGCTGCCGTTCAGGTTACTGGTTGGGTTTTCTAGCTAAATCTATGTTCAGAGACAATCTTCATTTTTGAAAGGACGCCTAAGGGGAAGCATTAGCTCTGGGAACCTGAATACATGATGCCCCCAAACATGTTCCCCATAGAACACGGAACCTTCGTTCCGTCACCCTCCCGGTCACACTGTGCAAGCACCTGGCTCCTCAGGCCCTGTGCACCTTAGAGGGCAGGAACCATGTATATGGTATCCCAGGCCATGCCATCACCTATTTCCCTTTTAAGGTGGTTTTGATGGTTCACTAACATAATGCCTGTAGAGGGCCATCTAGTTCAGTAAAGCCTCAAAAACACTTTGACTTCTTCCTCCAAACATCTGAAAAACAAATGAGTGGATGGATAGATTTGCTTTGAATTATTTCATTTGTTTTTCCTCAACCCTAATGTCCATGTCCTAGTCATTTCTCTGGTTTTCCATGCTCACAACATGTCAGAGAGTATTCAAGATCTTAGGAATCCTGCACTCTTATTTCCAGTGTTTAAAGGCCATTGCCAAAAGGGAGAAAAAACATTGGGAAACTGTACATAGGATGGCAAGATATAATTTTGCGGTTTTGCATTTTGGAAAGGTAGCTTATTCCTAAGTCAAATGGGAGTTTGCTCACCTCTTTAAATACTGTGTCCACAAGACTGAACTTTACAAAGCAATAAATACATTGCTTTGGCCTTTGAGTGTTCTCTTTGGTATAAGTAACTCCCACTTCAGAGATTCTAAGACGTTGGGTGGCTGGTGAAATAAAGGATTTGCTCTGGCTAGACGAGGATTGGCCCTTCCTTTTTGCCACCCCAGACGTACACATACCCCACCCCCAGCCCTGAATTTTGCCTCAGGGTATGATTATCGCTAATATACAAGATTCAGTCACTTCCCTAATTAGATGTGCCATTAAGAAACATGTGCTGCTGGAAGAGGCAGGCCATTATATTCAATTTAACACTGTGAAATCTGACTTTCTCCAATCCCGTAGTTGATGATTAGTATTGTTCACAGGTGTCTCTGCTCAAGGAAATTTCTCTTTAAAAAAAAGAAAAATATCTGTTTTCAACTAAATTAGGTAGAAATCTGCCATCTTGATGCAAGATAGGAAGTATTTCAAAATTATTTTTAAGTCAGGGATAAGCAGCTCTTCTGGCACATTTAAGTTTGGAAATCTTTATTTCCCAAAGAGCTTAGATGGTTCTGATACCATAGCTCAGGTTTCTTGTTCAGCTTGTTCCCTTTCACGTGTCTCATTTTTAAACTTCCAATCTGGAGGCACCTCTAAAGTTGAATTTTCAAATACATAGATTTCCCAATAATTGTGCCCTGGCTGCAGTGTGAAGGCTGTCTTTCTTCTGTGCTTGTGAGGAAACAAATTCACGTTAGAGAATGGATTAGGAAGACTGATAAAAAGATTTTAGAATTAGATGGAAATGTCCAGAAGCCTCTTTGATCTTAGAAGACACTCCTGTAGGAACACCCTCACTACTCCACATCACTGTCGTGGGCCTCCTCTGTCTTTATTTCCCACTTGTGTAAAGTCACGTTTTGCTCCTTCCACAACTCCCGTCTATGAAGAGTTGTTGTTCTCAGAAATCGTTCCCGGGACTACTACTTAGGAACCAGGCTGGGGAGAAAAAAACAAAACAAAACAAAAACTTGCCAACCGCTGTTTTTTTTACAAGTCTCCATTTGCCCACGTTTCAGGGAAAAATCACATATTTCAACTTCCACCCTCTCCCAAGTACTGCCCAAGCTGGTGTGTACAGGTGGAAGCTGGCTGATGAAACCACACATGAGAGTAACACAGCCTTTGGGACACTCACCTGTATGTGGACTGTTGTTTTGTGTTTCCCTGGGGGTCCTCTCAAAGGAAGACTCAAGAGTCCCCATCCTCTTGTCCCATGCTCTTCAGACCCAAGTTCTCTTACTGCTGTTTGTTTCTGTCACTCTGGTTCCTGCTGCTTCCCCATGAAACACCCTCACTACTCTGCAGCATTGAGACTTCAGCTAAAGGACTAAGTCCCACTTTGTCCTCAGCTTTCTTCCTAAACACATTGAGTTGATTGCCATCGGTCCAGATGTATCGCTCTGCTCCACATTCATTGCTGCAGCCACCATGTCACTGCTGCCCCAGCATGCAGCCCAGAAATGGTTCCATAATGCTCACAGATCTTGACTTTACTTCCACTCCTTTTTGCTAGTGTGGAAAGCAGCTAAGTGAAAGCATCCATCCTCACAGATCTTGACTTTACTTCCACTCCTTTTTGCTAGTGTGGAAAGCAGCTAAGTGAAAGCATCCATAAGTGTAATAGCTCAACTCTCCTGGGGCTCACAACGGGCTAGGCACTGAATTACGTAATCCTCACAGGCCTCCAAAGTAGATGCTGTATTAACATACCCATTTTACAGATGCAGTAACTAAGACACAGAGGTTGAACACCCTGACCCATAGTGCAGCCAGGACAGGAATCCAGACACAATCTTCTGTGCTCCTCTTCACTGTGGTTCAGAGCCTCCTGGAGGAAGGAGCTTGGCAGCGGGTCCCTGCATTAATTCAAGATGACCACACACATGCACACTCTGAAGTTGGTCTTCTATGTGATGGATTAAACAAGTTGGTGTGTCTTTTTCACATGCTTACGATTGGCTTTTTAATTTTAAAAAATCATACATTTTTAAAACTTCATATTTTATTGTTACAGAGGCAATACACATTTATTGTTACCCAGTTTAAAAATAGAGATACAGAAAGGAGAAATAAAAGCAATTGTGATTTTATCACACAGAGATGGTAAACACCTCTCTGTTAACAGTTAACACCCCGTTCATATGCAGTCCTCCAGGCTGATGAATCACGTATCCATAGGCATCCTTTTCCTACAAAGAAACAGAAATGTTCAGTGCCTGCTGTTTTGTTTTCTGATCTATTTTTAACCTAACAATATATTTTAAAATGTGTTTATTCCAATATATATTCATCTTCAGCATTACTTGCAGTGGTTGAACAATATTCCAATCCGAAACTGAACCAAACTTACTTAACCAGTTCCCCTTGTTGCTTGTTAAGTGGTTTAGAGTCTTTCTACGTTATAATCGATACTGTGGGTGACATCCCTAGATCTACATCTTTTGCAACTGGCCTGTTGGTTTTTGTTTTGTTTTGTTTTGTTTTGTTGGTTCTGTTTTTGGTTTTTTGTTTTTTGTTTTTAGAATGAGCCACTAAATGTAGAATGGCTAGGTTAAAAGGATACACATCTTGAAACTCTGGGTGAATATTGCCAAGTTGCCTTCCAAAAAGAACTCGTTCCAGTTTACATTCCCAGAGAAGTGCACAAAAATGTGTTGATGTTTGCTTGGCACATCTCTCATGGGCGTGTACTTACTATCTTGGATGTAGTCCTTGTTGAGGAAGAAACTTGGGGAACCTTTATGAGACACCATACCTCTTCAGCACAACCCCTGGGCTTATCATCTCTGTCCTGTTAACATCTGTTCAAGAGGTGACTCCAGAATCTGTCTCTATGACCTGAGCTCTTTATGTGAAGAATGTTTTTTATGCTTTATAAGCTTCTGAGAAAATATGGAAGATTAAATAATTCTCATTGTTTGCTTTGAAAACCAAGAGCGGCAACTAAGCATTAACTGAGGGTTTTTTGGAAATCACTCATCAAGCAGAGGATAGTGTGTTTCGATAAATTAACTTCTCTCTGAATTAACGTAGAGTGCAGTACAACTGGGTTTGTGTGCATAGCAGTGGAGAACAGTTCTGACTGTGACTTTCAGTCAAACATCAGCTGTGTTTTTAGGGCAGAAGTTCTCACGCTGTGGTAGCAGCAGCAGCAGCATCTGGAAATTTGTTATAAATGCAGAATCTTAGGCCCTGCCTCAGACTCACTATCTTAGTGTGTCCAGGCTCCTGTAATAAAAATAACATGTTACAGAAGAAATTTCTAAGTGGTTCTGAAGCCTGGGAAATCCCAAGGTCAAGGCCCTGGTAGATTTGGTGTCAGTTGAGGGCCCTCTTCCTGACTCATTGACTGTCGTCTTCCCTGTACCCTCTCATGGTAGAAGAGGCCCCTCAGGAGCACGCTAGCCCCATCCAGAGCTCTATGCTCACGGCCAAGCTCCTCCCAAAGGCTCCCCCTGCTAGTATGTGGGGCATTAGGATTCAACATCAGAAGATTGAGAGATCGCAGGCATTGAGTTCGTGGCGCCTACTGAATCAGAAACTCTAGGTGTGGAGCCCAACGATCTATTATATACCAAGCCTTCCATGTGCTCCGAATGCCCACAAAAGTTTGCCTTGGTCCACTGGACATTCCTCTGCGAGGCCTGCTGTAGAGCTAGGCTGCCCTAGAAGAAACATGGTGCCTGGAAACCAGCCAGGGCCAGACCAGTAGAGATGGAGGGCATCGCCCCACGCTGGACTATGTCTGGCCAGGGTGTGGGAGTTGCACGTGGCAGGATAGTGGCTGTGTCTCATGCTGGAGGAGTTGTCTGAATGGCCACCTGCCCATTGTCTGCTCTTGACACATGCGGTGAGACAGGCTCTGTATTCACCCGGCCCTCATTGTCGAGTTCTCATGACTGGAAAAGCCCTTGAGAGGTCACTTAGCCTCCTTTCCCTGCCAAATGAGACTTACCCCTAAGTCGTTAGTGACAGAGGAGAGTCCATACTATTTTTAAAGACGTCTAGAGGGAGAAACTTCCTGGCTGCCCCTCGTGATCTTCCTGCCCCCTCGGGAAGTGTTTCCTTCTCATCTCGGTGCTGGCCATTAGAACCAGTTTCCTCTTACGAAAACAAACACCTTGCCCTTCTCTCCTTGAGGCTGACAAATCACAAAGGTCTGTGAAGCTTCCTCGTCTCATAGGAATCTCTTGGCACACCTCTAATCACTTTTGTGGTTCTGCAAGTTCTTCCAAGGCCTTTGTGCCTGGCTCTGGGCACCAGAACTTTCTGACAAGTTTGCTGAGCTCTTCATGCATTGAGAAGCTGCTACTGTGGTGCTTCCTTACAAAGCTGGCTTTGTGCTTGTTACCATACATTATTAATTCATTTGTTCATTCACTTAAAAACCATGGACTTCAGCAGCTGTTAGATTGAACCCTATGAAATTGTTGTTAACCTTTTTTTTTTGACCCATAAAAATGGCCATGTTGTTGGGTTCACCCTAAGACCATGTGCTAGACATTATGGGAGAGACAAGAAACAAATCAAGGAACGTGTGAGCTGTCCTCAAGGAATCCCCCGCATAGTGAGGGAAACAAACCACCCCAAGACCCAGGGCAGTGAACACCAAGGGAGGACAGCAGAGGTGCCCATGGTGGGCCTGGGGAGCAGGAGCTAGCCATCCTGCCAGGCTGGGAGGCCACGCAAAGCTTTCCCAGAAAGTGACATTGAAACTGAGTTCCAAAGGGTAAATGCGCACTTCAATTGGCTGATCAGTGGTCTGCTCTCTACCTCTTATAATCTCTGTAGCATAACTGGTGTCACTGAATACAAAATGCAATACCCCTGGCTTTGTGCACTTTTTAAACGGTTTGTAAGTTACTCAGGGCTACCTACCAAACATAACTGTTTGATCCCATTTTAATTTACTTGCTGAAACTGGATATAATAATGAAGCTTTAAAATGCACTGAAAGAAAATATTACGTGGATAAATTAATCGTTATGACTCAGCACCGAATATCTAACTAGAAAGTACTCCCAGATAGCCACGTATTGGTTAAAACTATACTCTAAGTTGGATGGCAGGAGACCATCGAGAAACCACTCCCCAGTCTGTGTTTAAAATACACTGGATATGAGCAGGGCGTTGTAGGAATGCAAGGTCGGTAGCATCCGCCCCATGGGCCGCCTTACTCTGCTCCCTCTCTCTACTGGTTCTGGGGCCCACACGATTCTCATTAGGAATGTAAACATCACTCCAGACTCAGATACAACATCACGGCTCACGACTGAAGTGCTCCCCGTCACAAACCTCTTTGCTCTCACTCACACTTACGAAAGTCACGCTCTGAGACAGGAGCATCCCTGCGGCCTCAAAAGGATCTTCTCGGACTGTTGATTCCGTGTTAGAAAATGAAAAACTGTTTCTTTTCAGGGCATGTTATACAGATAAAATAAAAGCATCAATGGCCATTTCTGCCTTGATACAAATATTCAAACAGTTCATGATTTATAAGACACAATACTACTTTCTTCAGTGAACTCAAAAATCCCTCTTTAAAAAAAAAATTCTAAAAGTATCCAGTTACTTTACCTGTTAACAGTATCTCAGGTGCCCACCTGTAGATTAGGAGGGCTGTACGACCCCTATTCAGTGTAATGCTTGTAGATAATACAAACCCAAGGGCTAACCATGAGGCTGGCTATGCATTTAAGATTCAAAAGTGGCATTTTATTTTAGGTTTCAGAAATGTAGCATTCCCATATAACTATCATTTCTCTTGGATAATAAAAGGATGATGATTTTATTTGGGGAAATTGTGAACAAAACGCAAGCGACTATCACTATAGTGCCTTTAGTAGGAGAGCAAGATGCTATAAAGGCTAAGTTCATTTGGGGGGGTGTTACCTGGGAGTTTTCAGCTGCTAAGGTATCCCGAGGTCCTCATTACAAACGTCTCTCCAGTAAAGCTGGCCCCGAAGAGGGAGGGAATTGGAGGACTTGGGGAAGCCTCAGCAATCCCACAGAGTGTGGCCATAGGAAAACAAAAAACAAGAAACAAAAGAGAATCATGATGTAAGGTTTGCCCCGAGCATTCTCCTGAAGAAAATTCTGTTTACCCAAGTAAATAAGGCTTGAATGCTTAACATGAACATATAGGGGTGTAGTAACCATCCAGAATCCCAGCAAGGCCTGCAGAGAGCTCGTGGAGACCAACGTCGCCCCAGAGCAAGCACTTCGTGACCTGAACCGTGATGTCCAGCCTGGGTGCCTCTACATATTCGCTGTCTTCCTCTGGGTTTTCAGCTTTTCCTTAAAGTAACGCATGAAAAGTCATCTTTGACAGCTCAGTTGGTCCCAGTAGGGCCAACAGAGGCCCCCCGCAGGGGACGGATCGCCATCTCTCACAGAATCATAGGTGCCTCACCAGGGAGCCTTGCTAGAAGGCGGGCCAGGTGCCGCTGGGCCCAGCTGGGGGCCTCATCTTCTCGTCAAGGCCCGCAATGCGGGAGACGCAGAGTTAGGGCTCGGGGCCGGGATGTGTGCACCCCCCGACCCCCCACCTCTCGCCCCTGGCCCGGGTTCCCCTGCAGCAGTCTGTGCACAGGCTGCAGCCCAGGCCTCCGCTGAGGAGAGGGGGGATTCTGGGCCCGCCCCAGAAGATGCTGCGAAGATGGTAGCATCCTTGTCCCAGGACAGAAATCACCCCCATGCCTTCCTTCCAGGCCTCCGGCCCCTCCATCCCGGTCGTTGCCCCGCGGCCCTGTGTTCCCTGCTCTCAGTCCCAGCAGCGCCCACGTTGTCGCGTTGCTCCAGCCGGGAACGTCCCCGATGAAGGTGGCAGCCGCTGCCTGTAGCCGCCCCCGCCGGGCGTCCGTTCCGATGCCCTTTGGCGGCCCTCGCAGAGCCGGCTGCTCCCCCTGGCCGGGCCTCCGGAGGCTTCCTCTGGGGGCGAGGCGCCCTGTGCTGTGACGGCCTCGGGCCTGCCCACCTGCCCGCCTGCCCTGCCTGCCCCCGCCTGCCCCCGCCTGCCCACCTGCCCGCCTGCCCCCGCCTGCCCCCGCCTGCCCTGCCTGCCCCCGCCTGCCCACCTGCCCCCGCCTGCCCTCCTGACCCCGTTCCCCGCCCTCCAGCCCGGGCCTCCGCCGCCCGCCCCGCTGCTTGGAAACGTCCGGGCGCCGCAGCTGGGCCGCGGAGCCGCCACTTCCAGACCCCGCCGCCGGCCTCCTCCCGCCGCGTTCCTCCCGGTTTCCAGGCGAGCGCGTGCCGCTCCTCTGGCGCAGCAGCCTCCCCGCCCCCCGGGCGCCTGAAGGCCCGTGGGTCCCTGGAGGCCAGCCCGCCGGCCGCGGGGCCTGGGACGGAGCCACAGCCCGACAGCCCGGCCGCTGTCCCCGCCGAGCCCCGGCGCGGGTCCCAGCTTCTCGGCAGAATCCCACAGGCCCGAGGTGGGCCCCGCGTTCTCTCAGCCGGGGAGCTGCCCGTTGCACCCTCGCAGCCGCTGAGTGGACCGCAAACGGCTTTGCTTTCTTCCTTTTCTGGGGCGTTTTCCTGACGCTAAACGAGGCGTCGGTGTTTTCATCTTAGGTTAGCTGCGCGGGCTTCGCGGTGCGGGCGGCCCGGCTGACAGAAGCTGGTCGCGGCGAGACGAGGGGCGGGCCGCGGCGGGGTGCGAGGCTCCTCACGCACGGCTCCTCCGCACGGCTCCCCCCCGCACGGCTCCTCCACTCGGCTCCTCACGCACGGCTCCTCACGCACGGCTCCTCCGCACGGCTCCCCACGCACGGCTCCCCACGCACGGCTCCCCACGCACGGCTCCCCACGCACGGCTCCTCCGCACGGCTCCTCCGCACGGCTCCCCACGCACGGCTCCCCACGCACGGCTCCAACGCACGGCTCCCCACGCACGGCTCCCCACGCACGGCTCCTCCGCACGGCTCCCCACGCACGGCTCCCCCCGCACGGCTCCTCACGCACAGCTCCCCCCGCACGGCTCCTCCGCACGGCTCCCCACGCACGGCTCCCCACGCACGGCTCCTCCGCACGGCTCCCCACGCACGGCTCCCCACGCACGGCTCCTCCGCACGGCTCCCCACGCACGGCTCCCCACGCACGGCTCCTCCGCACGGCTCCTCCACACGGCTCCCCACGCACGGCTCCTCCACACGGCTCCCCACGCACGGCTCCCCACGCACGGCTCCTCACGCACGGCTCCCCCCGCACGGCTCCTCCGCACGGCTCCCCACGCACGGCTCCCCACGCACGGCTCCTCCGCACGGCTCCCCACGCACGGCTCCCCACGCACGGCTCCGCCGCACGGCTCCCCACGCACGGCTCCCCACGCACGGCTCCTCCGCACGGCTCCCCCCTGCACGGCTCCTCCACTCGGCTCCTCACGCACGGCTCCCCACGCACGGCTCCCCACGCACGGCTCCTCACGCACGGCTCCCCACGCACGGCTCCTCCGCACGGCTCCCCACGCACGGCTCCCCACGCACGTGCGGGGGCCATGTACGGCAGCCGGCCCAGGCCCTGGTGCTGCCTTCACGTCGCCGCCGTGTGGGCTCTCCTGGCTTTACCTTTGATTTGTCTTGCAGCTTTTTAAATAGTTGCTTGGATAAAGCATTGGAAGGATAAAAGTATCCAAATCTTTTTGGCCGTCACAAAAGGAGACTGGCAAGTCGGGGTAGTTTTAAAAGTAGCTAAAAGCACTTAAAAGAGCTGCTTTTGTCTATACTGCATGAAAGAGTCAATAAAGACTAGTAACACTCTTCCCCGTTTGCCCTGTCTTTGAAGCAGGTGTCTAGCTCTCCAAAAGACGTAGCAAAACAGGGTGGAACCTGAAACACCTTTTCCATGGCTCAAGTGAAAGGTGCAACGTAATTATTATAAGTTCAGTGAGGTTCATTCACACTATCCAAGTAAAAGCCTTCTTTAATTCTGGTCACATTTAGGGTTTAAAAAAACAGAAAGTCGGTATGTTGGCAAATTGGACTTAAATAAGAACAGAAAAAAAAACCCACAGAAAATTGGGTAATGTTCTCTCCCAGTTACTTTAATATCCGTAAGGCAGGTGTTTGCAGAACATGGTCGTGGAAGGGGAAGCTGTGGGGGCGGCAAACAGGGAGGAGGAGGCGGGAAAAGGGAGAGGTGGGGTCTCTAAAAACCCACGGCAGTTCCCGCCGTAGCAGTTTTGCTGCATCCTCGTCCGTGTTCCCGTGCGAAGCCCGTTCTCCGAGTCCTTTCTCAGGACTTTATGCTGTTGGTGATTTATTGAAATGGTTTCCTCACCTTTTTGTGTATTTTCTCTCCTGTTTTGTTCCTCCCTGTCTTATCTGGAAACTCCATCAGGCTAACTGTCAGGTAGGTTCTTCTCGATGTGTAATGCGGTTATCTGGAGGCCCCAGAGTGGGAAATGGAGTCCCCAGACGATTGGTGACCTGTGACAGATGATAAAGCCACCCAGAAAAGGCCCATCCTAAATTGTGGAGAAACTCTCCGCAGAAGCTGCAGAGTCTCGGCATGTTAGGCCGGTGTGGACGTCCATCCTAAGGCCTTGGCCTAAGGAGGTGTAACAGCTCTCGGTGATAAAGTAGGTTACCTGGACTGTCTGGTCCTGCCGTGGCTCAAAACAGTGTCCCGGAGGGCCTCATTGTCGCAGGGCCGTACTATCCCGCCCTGTGTGGTTGCAGCGATGGTGCCCTAAGCGTATCTGTTCTTACGGATTTGGCCAGGTTCCGGAAAAATTCACAATGATGTCTTTTAAACCCCTATTTCCAGCTACATATTCAGACCAGTATGGTGCCATGAGAAAGGAGTAGCTAGGAGAAAGGGGGAGTGATAGCATCTATTTTGTCACTGCAAACCTCACCCTGGGAGTTCACTCTGATGTGGCTTAACGCCAGTCAAAGGGTGGTTACTTGAAAGTGCAGTGGGAGACAGAGCTGTTCATGCCCCCCCTTTGGTGTCCTGGAGAAGACATATCCTTCACTCATGTGAGGCTGCAGAACAAGCTCTTTTCAGACCCCCAAGTGCAAGACAGACACTTTAGAGGACCAAACCGTAGCTAAGCCCAAGAGAAGAGAGATACACATTTAAATCAGTGTGTTTGGTGTGTGTGTTGTTTTTAAGTTGGGGGCTCATTTTTACCTTTCAAGAGGAGAAATTAATGTGCTTCAGTTGCCATGCAACACCAACCACTCTTAACAGCTTTCTAATTTTAATTTCAGAAGTCTACAGAGCAAATGAAGAAGGTCCCCACTATTATTCTCTCGGTCTCTTATAAAGGAGTCAAATTTATTGATGCAACAAATAAGGTGAGTACCACATGTCTCTCTGGTTTAGATACCCGATAGGCACCTGGGTATGTGATCTAAATTCCTTTTGTTCCCCTTCTGCTCCCCCCCCCCCCACCTTTCTGCTCCCTGAACACAACCGTGGACATATACACGTGCACACACTTGTACATATATACAGGAGGGCACATTTCCCCTGGAGGTCTGGAGGACTTCATCTAGGATTCCTATATGTATTTTGCTTTTTCTGTGGCATCTTCTCTAATAGACTTTGGCTACTTAGTATCCAGCATTTCCCCCTCGGATTAGAGAACATAACAACAGGAATAATTTTTAAAAAGGCACATTTATAATGAAATGCAGCAATCTCATTGTTCCTCCGCCAGAGGAAATGTTACTGGCTAACAAAGGCCTGGGGCATTTGTCTTCCCATTTTTCTAGAGATGTATAGGTCCTTTCTTTGGATGTGTGTAATCAGCACCTGACGCAAGGAACACATTCTCTGACTTCTGTATCTTATAATTGTGTCTATTCTCAGCTGTTGAGATGGAAGAGAGGCCTTCAGCTGTATCGTTTTGTTAAGAGGCACAATCAGGGAAAAAGCTGAGGCCCTGCTGTAACTCTGCTGTGACTTTGTGCTCACGATGGGAACAGGTCATGGGTGCTGTGGTCCAGTGTGAACAACAGGGCTGTGTTTTACCTAAGTGTTCCTGAGTTCCTCAGGAACATGGCGAACATGACCATGTCTGCCCTAGACTAGGATACTTGGGTGTGACCATTGTCCCTCTCCATCAACAGCCAAACCTGACCGGTCCCTCCTCACAGCACCCCCCAGATGAATGCGTGTTTTATTCCTATAGCCTCCCAACCGATAAATTGTAGGAAGAGGGGAAATGAGGTGATTCTCACTGGTGAATACCATTTATTTTCTGGGCCCCCTACCCACTCACACCCCCCCACACCTGTACTCCATTTTAGAGAATGGGACTCAAAGTCATGAAACAGGTGAACTAAACAATAGTAACTTAGGGCCAGGAGCAACCGGACTTAAGACACCAGCAGGGAGCTCCATGGGCAGGGACTATTGGGTGGCTAGAATATCCCCGAGCATCTGAATCAACCAATCTGGAGTTCCCCTGATTTGTTTGATAGAACCAAGGAGATTGCTGTATCAACAGTTAGACAAGCCCAGGCTCCCCAGATCGACTTAGGCGAATAACCTCCCAATTTTAGAAACAGTTCTGAAACTGAAGCAGAAAGCTCACAACCCAGCATGATCCTGTAGGCAGATGATGTCCAAGGTACAGAGTCGGGTGCCATGTGTGGAATGATAGTTTCAAGCCTGTGATATGTCATCAATAGTTACTATTGTGGGATTACAACTGTGGAGATTCTCATCAGAAAAAAATCTCGACTGGAAAAAGAAAAAAAAAATCCCGATTGGTCTGCTTTTTTATAAGTTGGAAGCAACTAGTTACTGGTGCACAAACTTCCTTTCTCCTGAAATGATAGTTGATTTTGAAGGTTTCAGGACTTTATAGGACTCTTATAGACAACATCATGGCCAATCGCTGTTGCTAAATTTCAAGAAAGGCTTTGGCATTGGGGTTTTTTTCTACCCCTTATCTGAAGCAACCCTCTCCCATTTGCATTTGAAAACTGTGAATGGCAATATATTTCTAGTAGAAGAGGTCGATATTCCTTAGGTTAACCACCTTCACAGTAGCAGACTCTGACAATTTCTAAACAAGTGGCATTTGACCTGAGACATTCGCAGTCATCCTGTGAAGCTGGTGGCGTGACAGGATGCGTCTGTATTAATAGCACCCTCTCTAATCCACTGTGCATGATCAGAGGACTGAGAGGGCTCCATCAGTTCTGTTGCATTCAGCTCACAGCCACTCTGAGGCCTATACCTCTGGATCCCCCCTATACCCTGAGGACACGCGTCTGCTTCAGTAGCCAGTAGTGGGATGAGTTACCCAGTCCGCTCACCGGTCACTGTTCTGCGGAAGCGGAAGCACTGAGAAACACGCCCAAGATGATTCTGTGCAAATGAAAGCACTAAAGAAGGCCAGCATACCTTCCCGGTTCCTGGAGTGTGGTCCTGAACGTAGTTTCAGAATCTAGGGCGGAGGCCACGTGCCTGCGTTGGTGGTGGGCAAAGCCAACCTTTCCATAGCCACATGTGCCTGGCGCTTGTCTGGGAAGGGGGGGGTGGGGGGGAGACGTCACTGACTTTGACATCCCGGGGCCCTGCAAGGTGGCTGATTGGCCCCGACCCAACAGTGGGTGGGGACAGAGTGGGTGATTCCAGGCTGCGGTCTGGTGGTGGGGGTAAGAGAAGACCCAACAGAGAGACTGAAGTGGAACGGTGAAGGAATGCAGGGTGCCCGGCCATGATGGGGGGCTTAGGCCACAGAAGGCTGAGCAGCAGCCCCCTCGTCCCACAGGCTCACGGGGCCACTGTGGAGGGGCCGTGCCCAGGTCATGTGCTGAGGCCTGGCCCCCAGCTGCGCACCTGCCCTGTGGCGGAGGCCAGCCCACCCCCCGCCAACACTCATCCTGGGTTGAGGCATGGGGTAAGCTCAGGAGCCCTGCTTTCACTGTGTGTAGGGAGTTTGTCCCCTGGGAGGCCTGGTTTTAGTGGGCCTGGCACGGGAAGCACTGGTGGAAGGGATGCATGTTTGGGGACCCCGTGGGTGGGGTGCGACTGAGGTGCTGGCCACCAAGTCTTGAAGAGGGCACCCCCCCTGAAGTTGCACCTCCACATTCATACTGGGTGCTCTGGGCATGCCCCCCCTAACAGCCGGCCGCTACCCCAGGGGTCCCTGCTCCGCTGCAAGGGTGGAGGTGCCCGTGGAGGTGGAGGTGCTCACAGAAGGAGGCAGGCCTGGGACTTCTGGGGGCTGGTCGTGGGGAAGGACCCGGGCCTGACCCCCACCCTGCACCCTGATCCAGCATGGCCTGGGCACCGGGGAGCCCCAGCACTGCTCTTCTCCCCGTGACCCCATTCCACAGGACAATCAGCCTCCAGCAAGGCGTGATTTCCTCGAATCCCTAAATGACGGTTCCTATGATAGAACAGGGTGGCCACACCCTAATCCCTTGACCCTGGGACCCCTTGTAGTCAAGGTTAAAGTTAACATAAGGTGAGGACCTGAAAACATGGAGATGATCCTGAATTATCCAGGTGAGCTCAGTGTTCTTGAATCCCTAAGTGACTCAGCTGCCGGGGCCCAGACAGGCACTAGCCAATGTGGAGCCTAGACACTTAGGAAACGAACAACCTCTAATCCTGATTGAAGAAGGGAGAGCAGAAAATGGCCATGGAATAAAAATGGAGCTTGGAACAGACCTCATCCAGAGATGTGGAAGATAAGGCCCGTGGGCTTCCTGTCCATCCACGGCCAGGGGTAAGCCCAGCGTGGCCTCCTGCCCACAGGTGTCTGAGAGTTTGGTTACAGACCCGTCTTCAGACCAGCAGGGCCTTGCCGGAGGTGACACAGTCCCTGCATCCAGCTCTTGGTTGGCAGGGGGCTGCGTTTTGCCTTCCCGCTCCGACCCCCTCTTCGGCCCTCCCATCCAGGTAAATTCGGAACAGCGCGGGCCTGGGCCTTGGTGTGTGTGTGTGTGTTTTTGCTTCTGGAAAGCCAACTTCACACAGGCTTACGCTTTTAAGCACAAAATAATCCAGAACATTTGTTTAAACAAGTGCCCTCTTTTTTTTTTTAAATAGCACATACTTCTTCTCCTAAAAACTTTGACTCAAATGAAGAGCCCATTAAGCATGTGTGCTGTTCTCCTCTGAATCAGCCTCTCCACGGGCCACCTCCAGGCAGCCCTCAGCAGGGCTCCCGCCCATTTCAGATGCTGTCTCTGAAGCAGGTTGCATCCTGCCAGAGAAGGCCCAGCCCAAGGAGGAGACTCAGGAGAAGACCCCTGCCTGTCAGGCCAGCAGTGAGGGAAACGGGGAGAGGCCGACTCCCAGGCCCCGCCACTGCCGCATCACACACCGTCCTGACAACCTCTCTGTTAATGGGCTGGACCAGATGCTTCTATTCTACACCTACCAGCCATGCACCTTCTCAACATGTGATGCAGAAGACTGAGCTGCCCAACCTTCTATCCCAAAGAAGGGATGGCAGGAGCCCCTTCCCACTCCTGTTGAGCCTTTTAAAAGCTCTAGTCTCCTTAGAACATGCTTGGACATGGAGGCCGAGCAACAGGAGAGGAGCCCATCTTAAATGAGAAGCAGCACCTGTACCTCAGGTGGACATCCAACTGTTCATTTATGGAGGAGCCGCTAACTGAGGTGTGGCAGGGGATGGAAAGGATGTGTCCCCCCTTGGCATCTTCTCCAAGGAGGGAGCCAGCCACCCAGTCTCCAGCTGTAGTGTCCTTGGTCTGAGACGCATCTTCCGCTCAGAGAGCTGGCCTCACCGTTGTGTGAAGGTAGACAGAGTAAGGGCAGCGTCTCAATGGAGATCTCAGAGCATCGCCACATTCCAGCCCCGTGGATGGATCAGCACATTCCGTTCAAAAATACCGCCCTGCATCTGCTATCCATATGGATTCACTTAACAGCGTATTTTTAAAGTGCCAGTAAGGATAATTAAATATCAGTTATTTTTCACCAAGTATGGAATACGTTAACCTGCCCTCCCTCTAGACCACATGGCAGCAGAGGAATAAAAGTTCCAGTGGCAGGACAGGAGGCCGGCTTGGGAACACGGAGCAGGGCAGAGGAGGGCAGGCCTCAGTGCACAGCTCAGCAATGATCCTGGGCTCCTGGGAAATAGAGAGGTGTGGGCATACAAGGAATTGAGGAAGAGCAAGAAAGTAGGTCTTCATCCACTTGGGCTGCTATAACAAATTACCAGACTGAGTGGCTTAATAAGCATTTATTTCTCACAGTTCTGGAGGCTGGGAAGTCCAAGGTCAAGTCACCAGCAGATTCAATGTCTGAGGAGAGCCCACTCCCTGGCTCGTGGATGGCACCTTCCTGCTCTGTGTTCGCATGGAAGAGAGTTCAAGCTAGGTTTCTCTTCTCTTGTAAGGGTACCAAGTCCATCATAAAGGCTCTATCCTCAGGACCTTATTGCCTCCCAAAGGCCCCCCTCCAAATACCATATCACATCACGGCTCAGGATTTCTAAGAACTCAAGATAGGAATTTGGGGAGGACATAGGCATGCAGTCCATGATAAAGAGAGCTCTCCAGTGATATACTCTACCTAGTTTACAGTTTCACCCAGGGCCATGATGCCATCACATGCCACCAAAAATTCTTGAGAAGTGGCATCTTGTGCATTGGCTAGATTCAGGGAATTCAGTGCAATAAAAATCACAGGGCATTTTTCACTGTAAAACTTCTCAAGAAGTTGATTTTCTGATCTGTGTGCAGTAAAGGATCTCAAGAACATAAAATGCCAATTTAGTTTTAAAAAATTGGAGCCAACACTCTATTTCTGGTGACAGTGGATCTGAGACAGGTGACCCCAAGTCCACACTCCCTGAGGTAATGGCAGCTCCTGATCAAGATGACGGTGGAAGCTCTCGGCACTCGCTAACATCACCCCCGTGAAGACTGTAGATTCTTAAATTCATTTTAAGACTCACTAGTTCCTAATTTAGTTTTCTACTTGAAGAAATGCTATCTGAATGCCAGAAGAGGATCGTGACCTTCTATTTTGGAACAGTATCTTGCAGCAGAATGTTATTTGTTTATGGGATTCAAATTTCAAATTGACTTATTTCTGACAGAACGCTGCATGTAGTGTCAACATGCAGGGCCACAGTGAAGAATGTCCTAATTTAATTTTCTTTTATGTGTTAATTCTGTAATTGCTTCCCAACCATACAGCTCAGTCGAATGAGGAACATGCAGTACTTGCTGGGGGTGCTGGCAGGGAAGGACATTTTGTAAGCATTTTTAGGCTTTGATGGGTATACGTGGAACATTTTATTGCCAACAGGTTATTTAAGAGCATGCAATTAAAAAGTAATTAGCGTAACTAAAGTATTGAGGGTTTTAGAACTGTGACAACTGCAAAAAACATAAATAGGGTGTTTATAAGATAAAAAAAGGATTGCATGATTATGTGAATTTTTTTTCTTTTTAATACATCTGTGTATCAAAAGAGTTTTTTAGCAGGCTTTGCAGCAGCCAACACGATGCTCCTTGGTTATTTTGTGCTTAGGGATAAAGGCACTTAAACCTTTCTTCACTTACCTCCCACCAGTTACTCTTGGAGGCACACTGGGATGAGGGGGCTGGCAGGGAGATGGTGTGAAGAAATGCTAGAGAAAAAAATAAAATTATGTTAAACCAGGAAGAGTGAGGTAGAGATGAGGGGCCCTGCGGTGTATGAAAGAGCCTGAGCTCCATGGCATTCAAGTTCTAGCTCGGCCACCTGCCCCACATAAGGCACTTACACTGAGTGCCATTTTCCCCGCCTGTAGGATGGTGACGACAGCACCCACGTAAAATCCTGCACCATGGGTGTAATTAGTAAGGTGCTGCCATCCATGGGGCCCGACATCAAGCTGGGCGTCCAAGACCTGAATAAGGCAGTGTGATTGTTTCCCTGATACCACCTCTTCACCTTAGCGTCTGCTGGAACCTCCCAGAGAGAACACCTTGCACTGTTGGTGGGCATGCAAACTGGTGTAGCTATTGTGGAAAATGCTACGGAGGCTCCTCAAAAAAATTAAAAATAGAACCACATTATGATTCAGTAATTCCACTGCTGAGTATTTAGCCAAAGAAAACAAAAACATTAATTCAAAGGGATACATGCCCCCCCCCATGTTTATTGCAGCATTATTTACAATAGCCAAGACATGGGAGCAGCCCAAGGGTCCATCAGTAGATGGATGGATAAGGAAGGTGTGTGTGTGTGTTTGTACAAATATACACACACATATATATAATAGAATATTACTCAGCTTTAAAAAAGGATGAGATCTTGTCATTTGCAACAACATGGACGGACCTGGAGAGTATGATGCTAAATGAAACAAGTCAGTTCAAAAAAGACAAAAACCATAGGATTTCACTCATGTGGAGCTTTAAAAAAATAAATGAATAAACAAAAAGCAGAATCAGACTTATAAACACAGAGAATAAACTGAGGGTTCTCAGAGGGAAGAGGATGGAAGGATGGGCAGAATGGGAGAAGGGGTGGATACTGGCTTCCAGGCAAAGGCCCAGACAGGGAGTATGGTCTGTGACCCTGCAATCACATTCTGCAATCGTACAGAGAAGCTGAGCCCCTGTGTTATACCCTTGAAACTAAGGACACATTGTCAACTATCCTTTAAGAAACTGTTTTCAGGAGAAAGCACCTTTATGCCTCACCTGTCCTCTTCCTCCTAGACCTGCCTTTGCTCCAAGGCAACAGGGGCAGGACACGGGACAGTGAGCCACAGGATGGGCAAGGGTCTGGAGAGCTCCTGGGGATGGAGTTTCTCCCAACACGTGGAACGTGGCGGGTGATCCCTTCCAGACAGAATCCGCGGAAGGCAGTCCCGCCTGTCTATAGGTGTATGTGGGGAATGAGAACAGTAAAATGCTTAGGAACTACTTTTCTTTTTTTTTGAAGAGTGCCACCCTGAGTGCTTCTGCTCACAGCACCTGGTGAGAACCACTGCCCCAGGATATGATGACATTAGGTTGTTTTTAATTCAATGAAAACATTCCTTCCAGACCTGGTGGACATGTGCCCACAGATAGCGTGTTGGGTCACTTTGAATGGTGTCGGTCTAGAACATTCTAGAAAGGAGGAAGGCAGCTGATTCCCAAGTCCTTTGCCTTGATTCTAAAATATGCTGGTTTGCAAAAGAAAACAAAGAGTCGTGTATTTCATTTATTCCAGAACATAATTGCCGAGCATGAAATTCGTAATATCTCCTGTGCTGCCCAGGACCCAGAAGACCTATCAACCTTTGCTTATATCACAAAAGATTTGAAGTCCAATCACCACTACTGTCACGTGTTTACTGCCTTTGATGTGGTGAGTAAATTCTGTCTTTGGACAGATTAAATATTTCCCCGGATGGTACCTGCAGTGTGTGGAAAGCTCAACCTGCAGTTAAGATACTTGGTTTGTTTATCAAGTATCAAGGTGTATGCCTCACGTGAGATATTCTGCAGACTGGGTTTTTCTGAGCTTTTTCTGTATTGTCCCTCATCCATTAAATTTAGAACTCCCCTTGTACTTGGTATCTGAACTGCTATTGCTCAACTACTAACTTCACTTTTCAGATTTGATGGGTTCCTGTCTTTCTTTGGTACCGAAATATAGTCAGGCCTGTTGGTTTCTCTGGTGGCAATTTCTAAATAGTAGGGCATCGCCATCTAGGCTCGTTGGGGAGAAACAGAAATTTCAGCACCTCATGCGTCATCTGTGGTCTTCTGTATTGCAAAGTAGTCAAGCAAATGAGACACCTACAAATGATAACTGGGAACACCAAGGTTTGATCCATTTGTGCATTCAGAAGTTAGTCTTAGGATGGCATACTTGTGGTATTATACCACTTGCAGTCCTGTTTGTCATTGAGTCTAAATATGAGCCCTTTACTATTGACTTGAGAAATGAAAGCAGTTCTAGAGAACAAGTGTTCCTCCAAGATAGATAGACGGATACTTCGATGTGGTACAAATTCTTGCATACATTTCTAACATGGTACCTTGGGCGCTCTGCATTTGAAGCAGATAGAACAGATGTGGCTGCAACCATGAAATAATCTATAATCAGAAGAATTGTAAAATGTCACTTTAATTTGACAGCACCACTCTGTCCAATGTGTTTGAAATATGCATAATTAAGGAATTACCCGGAAAGGACAATATGATGGATTCCTGGAGGCCAGCCCACACAGGTCCGTGTCATGGGGTGAAAGTCCTTGGAGCAGCCTTTATCAGCCTCACCTACCTCCTAGGGACCAAAGACTACCATAATCCAAAATACACACCATTCTAAGGAACATTAGGCTCGTGCCCAGAGCGTTTGTATCCTGCTGCCAGTGGCTCATCTCTTTCAATGTGTGAAGATTGAAAACAGGAAAGGATGTTCACATGCCTTTGAAGAAAATCCCTCCTGTTTGGGAGATATGCGGAAAATAAGGTAAAAGTGATATGTGGCGACCATAAGACTCCAAAGCAAAGCCCGCAGAGGCTGCTCTGAGTATCTAGCTGTGTGTTTGCATGAGACCAGCGGTGTTGATTAAAGTCATTTCAGCAGTAGTCTTGTGGTGCCTTAAACGTTACTCGCGATTCTTGTGAAAGGCGGTTGTTTCTGTAAACAGCAGAAGTTCCCTTATCTCCACACGTACTTTGGTTTGCATGAGACACCTTTCACTGCGGTAGTTGGGTGTCACAGAAAAGGACAGGCAGATGAGTGTCCACCCCCCAACGTGGCTTCCAGCTCCCTGGCCTTCAACCACTAGCAGGACTTTCCAGAGTCTTGATGTCCTCTGTCTGGAAACCAGGTACAGGGATTCCCGCCTCACGGTTTCTGTCAGGATTGAAATGAAGGGGCATATGGAGTGTGCCTTGTAAATAATAGGTGTTCCGTGTCAGCTCCCCCACACACACACCTCTTCCCTCTCCCTGTCTACTGACATCACCATTGACAGCCTGGCTCCCTTTCGGCTAAAAGACATAAAATAGATTTGCCGCAAGTGTATTTGTGATACAGTTTCCCCACTGCTCTTGTAAAAGAACTGGAAAAAAAAACAAAAGAAGCAATAAATAAACAAATAAATAATATAGAAACAAGAGAAAGAAAATATTGGCTCTACAGGCCTTAGAATGGTCTATTGCCTCTGTGCAAGATTTTCCCTGACCGTCCGAGTTAATACTGTGATACCCTTCAGGACGAATTCCAGCCTTTCATCGAGTACTGCAGCATTTCTTTCTAAATCGGTTTTTAAAGTAATATATAATTGTCCTTTGTGATCATCCCCCAAACACTGTCCTATATTCAAACTAAAAATGATTCCCATGGGCCATCTGCCCCCTTGAGGTTTTAGCAGTACACACACACACACACACACACACACACACTGAGGTGAAGTGTGGGGGAAAATAGTCAACTGTTTAGTTTTAGGTTCAACACGATGTCCCCGATACATTTAGAAGCATGTAGAGAAGTGCTTCATCTTTTATCTTTTCACCCAGATGTTTGATTTACTACAGACCTTCACAGGCTTAGGATTCTGGTATCAGCTCCAACGGATTTTTATCATACACCACAAATCCATCATTTTAATCCTCTCTAGGTGAACACAGTTTGTCTAACCTCAAAAATAGTAACGAAGGCCACCAGCCTTCACCGGGGCCTTTGAGCAATTTTGAGATGCAACAAGCTTTGCTTGCACCAAAAAAAAAAAAAAAAAAAAGAAAAGGCCTCTTTGAGCATGGATTTTGTATCTTTTTATATAGGGCAGTTCAATATTCAGTCCAGTCTCGAAACTTTATTTTTTTTCGAAACTTTAAAATTATTTTGATGTGAGTCATTCCCCTGAGCCGCCCAAATGGAAAAAAAAATTTTAAAAAGGCTGCCTTAAGTATACATTTTATCTTTTAGCTGGTACATATGAGTACATACATATTTTTTTATTCCAGAGTTATTGCTTCTTTGACCCTTGTAAACCTTTTACAGGTCAAAAAATGTTATGAATATCTGCGATCATTGAGAAAATTCAGTGATGTCTAGAACACTTCCAGTTAGGGAAAGTTACATTTGAAATTCAGAGTATCTTCTCATGGAAATCCTGTGGCCTGGAAAGGGAGGCCCAAGTCCCCCTACAGAGCTACCACATGTAGCTCAGATGCCAGGAGCGGGTGGGTGCCCTGTGTCTCCCAACTTCACCTGGCTGTTGAGCCTTCTTCAGAGTGCACCTTGTAGGGGTGGCATCCTACAGAACATACTTTAGGAAATGTTCCACTTTAGGATCGCTACACCTATCTCCATTACTTAGAATCTATGGTACATGCAGCCTGTGAGAGTTTCAGTTTCAGATGACAGGTCGGTGAAAGTAAAGAGACTAGAGCAAAAGTGGAATTAGGGGGGCCAGGTTCCCATGAGAAAAGCCAGGATGTACCCACTGGCAAGGACCATACCTCCTTGCATTCTAGACTCTCCCCACCATGGCAGTGATATCTGTTCCTATCTCTAACTCACAAGGCCTGGGAAGTACCTCATCCATCCACTGCAGAACAAAGGGCTTCTCACACCCCACCTTCCAGGCAGTGAAAACGTAAGGGAAGAGACAGCAGTCACACTGGGTGGAAGAAAAGGATGTGTCGTGATCTCAGATGGCCAAAGAGGAATACCATACTAGCTAGGATTGCCAAGGCACAGGCTGCAGGGAGGAGGGGGAAATGATGTCTCGGTGACCACCAGATCCCAAAGCTGTAGTGACCAACCTTAACCTTAGAAGGACGCAATAGGTAAGAAACAGATATAAGCAAGGTAATTTGGCAACTGTCACCTTCTAGGTACTGTTCGCTCAATCCAGATTTCTAAGTAATAGAATGAGGTAGGTGGGTCAGAAAGGTTTTAATGCACACTCTGTGGGACAATCGTATTTATTGCAAAAGTCTAGAGAGGACTTCATTCAGTAGTTTTAAAATATGAGGGTTTTTTTTTTAATAGTATCAAAAGCCATGAAGGCTGCTAGACCCTTGCTAATCCTCATTTCTGTATAATGAATACGTTCACAGTCTTAGATATTTTTAACCATGCTCATGTTTCTCTTACGTGCGACTCCTGAATTCTGTAATCTTGAGTGTGCAGCACGTGGTACGGTCCCGGCTGGCTCGGGGACATGCAGGGAATGTTGAAGTCATGATGCTGGTGGGTGGTGGATGTGGGAGACGAAGCTCCCTCCTTCCTGTGCTTTCTTGGCTGAATGTGGGCCATGCAAGGAACTAACCCGGAGAAGCAGAAATGACGAAATGCAGGCAGACGTGTTGGGTGGACTATGTGAGAGGAGCTGATAGCACCCTCTGCCAGGATATACCAGCACAAGCCAAAGCACGGGGTAGGGACGGGGGGGAGGACAGTAGAGTTCTTTTGTCCTGACACCTGTCCTGACCAACGGGACCTACATCAGCTTCTGACTTTGGCTCTGCTGTGAGTTTCTTTCTTGAGTTTTTCTCATCTGTTTAATGAAATTAAAATTCCTTTTTTTTTTTTTAAGATTTTTATTTATTCATGAGAGACCCAGAGGGAGGCAGAGACACAGGCAGAGGGAGAAGCAGGCTCCCTGCAGGGAGCCAGACGTGGGACTTGATCCCGGGTCTCTAGGATCACGCCCTGGGCCAAAGGCGGCGCTAAGCCGCTGAGCCAACCGGGCTGCCCATGTTTAATGAAATTAAAATTCATTCTTTCTTTCTTTCTTTCTTTCTTTCTTTCTTTCTTTCTTTCTTTCTTTCTTTCTTTATGATAGTCACACACAGAGAGAGAGAGAGAGAGAGAGGTAGAGACATAGGCAGAGGGAGAAGCAGGCTCCATGCACCGGGAGCCCGATGTGGGATTCGATCCTGGGTCTCCAGGATCGCGCCCTGGGCCAAAGGCAGGCGCTAAACCGCTGCGCCACCCAGGGATCCCTGAAATTAAAATTCTTGAGCCGCCCCCCTTTTCCCCTAATTTGAGTGAAATATAATTGGCCTCTGACTTTGTATTCGTTTTAAGTAGACGACATAATGATTTATGTGCATATTGGGAGGTGGTCACTACCATAGCTTTGGTGAATATCCACCAACCTCACAGCTAAACAGGTTTTTTTTTCCCCTTGTGATGAGAACTTTAAGATCTGCCCTCAAATATCCAGTATAATATCATTAACTGTGGTCACTGTGCTATAGGTGACATCCCCAGAATTTGTACCTGGAAGTCGTTTGCACCCTTTCCCCCCCTTCACCCATACTATCTACCTGTTTGTAAACTGTGAAAGTAAATACAGGGGGTTGCTCAAAGCTCCCGATGAGAAGGGTTTATGACTTACTGCTGCAGAGGTTGTCTGACAAAGTGGGCATCTGGTGCAAGACTGCTGCTGCTGCTGCTGGTGCTGTTGGCACTAGGTGGCCTCTGACAACTAAATTAATATTTACATGCAGCTCAGTGGCAGCTTTTGTTCTGCTTCTCACCTTCTCCCCCTGAAAGTGGCCCTCCACCTCCTTGGCTAGGAATACTGTCAGAGTACATGGCCATAGAAGAAAATGTTCAAGTGCAGAGAGCCCTCAGGATGGAACCGATCACCTCCCCGGCTCATGTGCCCCATGTAACAGTACCTGACAGCAAAGTTCCAGCCATTCCTGGGCCCCAGGTCAGTGAAACGCCTCTGCAGGTAGGTGTCAGGAAGGATCCTGCTCCCAAGAGCATCAAGTGGCTCTAATTGAATTAAAAAAAAAAAAAAAAAAAACAGCGCTGCCAACCTGGTGATCCTTATACCCTACCACTTGTTCCCTCGCCAAGAAAAAAGGAATAAATTAACACTGTCAGGGTGCATTTCTGTCTCTCTTTCCTGCATTGGCATAAATCATTGAGAATCAACCAAGTCACAAAGTCAAAGGTGGGTGGGTATTCAAAGAATAATAATCACTTTTTTTTTTCTCTCTCATCCCTATTTTTTGTGAGAGAGGAAGGGAGGGAGGAATGTTATTAGTGCCTTAAATCAATCCCATTTTTGGGAAGTGAGAACAAAAGGCATTCTGACATTTTTTTCACAGATTGTCTGGCAGCATTTATACATGTGTTCATGTAGCCTCCTCCCGAAGAACTAAAATAAACAAACAAAAAAAATCAGATGTCACCTTTAGAGGTGTGGCCTTTAGAGTCAGGTCAGCGCACCTTAGCTTTAATAGTTTGGCGGAGAACTAGTCCTCAGGTTCCTCCCTCTCCAAAACAGAGATAAACATGACAGTGAGCACCTCCAACGGAGCCTAAGAATTAAATGAGCTACTGCATGCCCACTCCCAGCCCAGGGTGTTCCGTCCTTGTCAGCTGCTAGGGATGGGCAAAGGGGTAGTAGCAGTTTGGTGGAGGTTGCATTCTCTCTTGTCATCTGAACCTGGATGAGAACTTAGGTCCCAGTTTTCCACCAAGAGCATGTGTTTGCTGCCGCCATAGTCCACACTTGAGGAGAAAGCCAGGAGTCCACTGAAGTACATACTGAGTGCCTACTATGAGTCGGGCGCAGGTCCTTGCTCTCTAGGAGCTCATGATTCAGGAGAAGGAGTAGGGGACCTAACAAATTGTTGCAAGAAAATCCCAACCATGCTGTCCCGGAGCTGGGCCAGCACCTAGCAGGGCCGGGGCTCCCAGAGGAGGCGGCTCGGGCTAGAAGCTGAACGCTTGGTTTGTGTGAACATGTGATAAGTTTGCAGGTGTGACAACTCATTAATTCATTTTGGAATGGCGAGCTCATGGCACTAGACACGCATCTGCGATAAAGCAAGGAAAAGTCACTTGTATTCACTGTGTGTATTAAGCTGAGGAAGTGGATATGTCCATTTGAGAAAGATTTTCAATGAGCAGGATTCAAATCAAAAGGGGTTTGAATTTGGTAGGTACCCCCCCCCACACGCCCTTTTCAAAGGTATCACAAGTTAGTGATGGGGTTATGTAGCTTCCACTAGGAGCTTCGACTTTTGAAGAGCGAGAAGAGACGGACCCCTGGGTGGCTCAGCAATTGAGCATCTGCCTTCAGCTCAGGGCGTGATCCCGGAGTCCTGGGATCGAGTCCCATATCGAGCTCCTTGCATGGAACCTGCTTCTCCTGTCTCTGCTTCTCTGTGTCTCTCATGAATAAGTAAATGAAATCTTAAAAAAAAAAAAAAAAAAAAGAGTGAGAAGAGGTTGAAATCTAGCAAGCCCCTCCTGTGCACACCCCTTCTCCAAGTCCCTGCTGAGAAACAGGAGAAAGATCTGCTGTGTTTTGCTTCTGCTCTGGCAAGCCAGTCCTGCAGCGGGGCTGGTCAAGGCCCTCTATCCAGCTGGCCTGGGCTGTGGTCCCATGTGGACGGGTGACCATGGGGCACAGGTGCACAGCCTCCAGGGGGGACTGCAGTGGTACAAAACAGCAGGTCAAAACAGAGAGGGGAGGATGCCCCCTCTCCTTGCTCAGTCTTTGTAAAGCTGCGGCACACACGCATACTCAGGGTAAGGCATGAAGTTAAACCTTTGCAGGTAATGGGATGCTTTGCTGCCTGTAAAAATCTGGATTAAAAAAATATTAATAAAAATCTTTTAAAATCTGGTTTTTGAAGACCACTTAGCAGCAGGCAAAAGCCATTCATGATTTAATGTTGCACGAAAAAGCAACTTGCAAAACCACACATTAGGGATGATTCTAATTGTTTTTAAGTTCACGTAGATAAACCTTCATAGAGTATACCCAAGTATTTGTGCGTATGTAAAAAGAAAATAAACCAAAATGCAGTACTGGCTATATTCCAGCAGTAGAATTTTACAAGTGATTTTTCTGTTCTTTTATGTATTTTCAAAATTGTCTACATGTGCTCCTGTTACAATGAGGGAAAAATAGGAATTTCCTGATTCTCTTAAGTGAGCTGAAATTAGCCCTGACAAAGCTATCTGCATGTTGGTCCGTCAACCTATCAGCCCTGGACTAGATAGACATCCTTAGGAGTATACCTACCGCAAGGCCTGTGATGGGACAGTATTTATTTCCACAAGTATAAGCTCTCAAGATTAATTTCTGGCTGGTACTTGAGAGAACTAACTATAGGTAGAGTTAAGGAGATGTCAATGAATTCTGTGAATATGCTCAGAATATTCCCAGAGTTATTTTTGCCTCAAGACGTGGGTGAAGCAACTTGTAGATGAAGCTTACCCGAGGCCTTAAAAAACAAGAAGTACAAGCAAAATACAGCCAACAGAAAAATGTGGCTTCTTTCTGGAGACCCCACCAAGGACCCAGATTGAAAGCCGCTTTCCTTTGTCTTCAGGGCCCCCATGGCGTTGTCTGCCCGTGTTTGGCACTTATGCATCCAGGTCTACCTGCAAGAGGAAAGGGAGGGGACAAGAATTGGCTCTGTCCATCCATGTTCATCCATATCTAACCCTTAAGTGCAAGTCCTCTGATTTTAGGAACTTACCAGGCAGCTTCCTTTTTTCAATTCTTCCAACAAACATTTGTTGAGCACCTCATGTATCCCAAGCCCTGTAAACACAAAGTCAGATGAGACTAGAACTTCAAGGAGCTCCATCAACAGAGGGAGTGGCCCTGTGGAGAGAAAATACTAGTACATACCACGCAGTAAGTAAAGCGATGTCGAGGTGCTGCAGGGCTGCCTGAGGAAGGGCTCCCAGGGTTAACCCAGGGATTGGGACAGGGGACTAAGAGAGGACTCCTGGAAGACAGAATGCCCCAGACGAATCTTCAAGGATGAGCAGTAACTCACCAGCCAAGGGTGGGAGATCGGAAGAGGGTGTTTTGCCAAAAGCAAAAGCCATTCCACAATAGACAGAATGCTTGGCCATTTGGAATCGTCTCTGGGGTAATTGTTGCAATGAGGACATCCTCTCAGATGAAGGCCAGCCTCCTGGCCGCTGCACCTCTAAGTACTGGTTGTGAGACTGTCAAGCCCTGCAGTGTGGCCTTTGTGTAATATGCTGCGACTTAATGTGGTGTCAGCTCTGTGAACACCTTGGAACAGCGAGTAGTTGGCTAGGTAGGGGACGTCAGCTTCTAGTCCTACAATCGTGGATCCCCCAGGGTGGAAAGAGACCTCAAGGTCACCTGGAGGAGCCCCTACTCCCAGTGCCATCCCCTCAGTGACCATGATGGGTGCTGTAGTTAGGTGGGTCTAGCCTCCGCCAGCCATCTAGGCACAGCCTTTATTCACCAGTGCTTGTGTAGCAGCACTCTGAGGCTCCTCATGGTGCCCTTGGCTTCTCCACCCCATCTGGGGCTTCCATGCACAGAAAAGGTCCATGCTTTGAATGTCCGACTGCATTCCTCCTTGGATGTGATGAGCTCCGCTGACCCCCGGAGACCAAAGAACAGCCAGGTGAGGGGCTGTCATTTTCTGGGGTACGGAGCTAACACACTCCTGCCATTGTAGTTCCTGAAGTACGGTGGCTGTTTTTTTAGTGCTAATGGAAAATGCCAGTAGGCAGGTCAGGATGGTCTACTGGTAAACAGCAGCTTCCCAGCCTGGGCCAACAAGGCCTCTTTCCCCGTGGTGTCCTATCCCCCCTCAGCTTGCTCCCTTACTGTCACTTTCCTCAGGTGATGGGCAAGCGAGTATGATATACCTTGTCAGCCATTTTGGCAGGAGTGGGTTAAACAAAGGGAGCTCTTGAACAAACGTTTACCTGAAGAAACAGACACCATCTATGCCCCCTTCCACAAAGGACTTAAGGCAGCCTCCATGAATAGGTATGACAGGTCTGAAAACCTAGGCGCACACAGATCTGAACTAGGGCAGAGGTCTACTCAAAGGAAGCTCAATGCCAGGGAAAGAGTTTTAACGTCAACACGCGGACCACAGAGTTGGCCATAGCTGTTAGAGCTGAGCCTCAGATTTGGCTGTGAGCTCCCTGGACGTCAAGGCAAAGAGGGAGACGCTTGCTGCTTTGAAAGAGGAGCATAACTCATCCTCTCAGAAAACAAAGCTTCAATGAGGCATAAGGTCTGAAAGGACCTTTCGCCTGGGGGTCTGTGACGGAACACTGTATGATAGCATCTCACACAGAGCGAGTCCCCCAGACACAAGATGTGCCCTTGGAGGTGGCCTCGGTGGAAGTAGAACACGAGCAGCCTCGTGACAGCAATAAGGCAGGAAGCCCCGTGGCACAAAATACTGGCTCCTCTGAGGTCAGACCTAGGTTTGAATCCTGACTCTGCCCCCATTACCACAGCAGTTTGAACTTGGCCCAGTTAATCAGTCTCACCGATCCTGAGCTGCTCACACATAAAATGGGGGGTTGAGGGAACCATTCTCCCTTTATAAGTAGTTGTGAGGACTGGATGATCCACGGCTGGCACTCAGCAGGTAGTAGTAAGCCACATCCTGTGGGAGGGCCTGCAAGGGCTGCTTTATCCTCCCTGTGAGATGATATAGAAGATGGTCTGGGGTCACAGGTGGTGCAGCTGAGGTGCAGGGATAACACCCAGCACAGCTGCAGGGGTGGTCGTGTGCAAGTGAATGTCCATGTACCACATTGTTCAGCTAAGCGGGATAGAAACTAGACAGTTGAAGTTCACACCCTCTGCTCTGCCCTTGGAGTAGACATATTGGGGCTCCGGGTTAAAGAAGGAGCTATGTCTTTTAAAATTCAACCAAACAGATGTTAGACTTGACATCCAGTGTGAAAATGGAAGCACCTACATGGGATCCTTGGCCAAATGGATGGCCAGCCCCACTGGTATGTGGAGGTGAGCCAGAGTAACGCCTGCAAGCAGGGCCTTGGGTTTCACTTGGAACAGTGTCCAGCACTCTCTGCCAAAAATGGAAACGGCACTTAGAACCCCAAGGTGGTGGGTAAGGAATAAGGAAGCAGTTTTTGAGCTAGAATATTTTCTCTTGTTTCCAGTTATCAAAATGGAAAAGCTTATAATATTTTATGACTATAAAATTACTCATCTTCATTTGAATAAAGTTCAAACCACACGAAGAAATACAAAGAGAAGGACCCTGCACAGCCTCAACACTCAAAGATGACCATTAGTAAAAATCTTAATATACATCCTTGTTTTCTATGCACATAGATACCATCTATGTATATATGTCCATATATTTTTACTTTTGACCAGTTTTTTTTTAATGACTCAATTTTCAGTTTAACCAGCTGCCTTGTGTTCCACTGTGTGGACTTCTGTAGTATACTTAGTCCTCTATTTATGAAAACCTTAAACATTATAATGAATATTCTTGCAAAAATGCCACTGAACTCTTCCGCCTGAAAAATGTTCAAGCCCATACTTTTATCAAAAATGCTTGGCTTTTTTTTCTCTCTCTCTCTCTCCTTCTAAAAATAAAAGAATGCTTTTGTTTCCAGCCCCATCCTGGGCCACCTCCACAGCTGCTCCTCCAGGCCGGGAGGCAGCTTGGCTCTTAAGGATGCAGATAAAGCTCATGGCTAGGACAGAACCAAAAGGCATCCCTAACCCAGGGTACCCCAAACAAGCCCAGACTGGATGGACACAGGAGGACATGCTAGATTCCTAGGGCAAGCAAGGTCAAGAACTGGGCTCTCCCTGCACTTGTTTAGAGGTTTCTAACAAGGAAGGAAGAATGAAGCTCCTCACAGGGGGGTGGGGATGGGCTGGGGCTACAGTGACTGGAGTGGTCAAATTCCACCTGCCAATATCTATACCTCTAGTAAGAGCCTATTTACTGTATGGTGCGCTTACACATCTCTAAGTTTTATGAGCTGGTTCTTCCTTTATATAAGCTATTTGGAAATTTTCACTTCTTCATTATAATGATTATCAGGTTATGGAAATGGTAAGTATTAAGTTTTCAAATAAAACATAAAAGTATAAAGCAGGAAAAAAAACCATAAAAGAATCCTAGTGATGCATCAGTTAATATAAATAGCTGAGTGACCAGAATTTTTCCAAGGGGACAGACGACTCACATCGGTGCTGCAGTTTTTCCAACACCAACCTGATGAATGTTCTGGGTACAGCCTCCGTGACTAGGATGTAGGAGGACAATGAAGGGCATCTCTTTGTCTCTCCACGAGCCTCCCCTAATTCCCAGACACTCGCTAGGGACTCAACCCTTGACACATGGAAGTCGCCAAATATGTGTCCAAGGTGACGGTTAGCTGTGGTCCTGACTGCCGTGAGCTCCCAGTAAATGCAAGCTTGCCAAAACATCTCCCGTTTGCATAAAAAAGATAAGTGTGTGCCCCTTGGCTACCATTAGGCTCTATCCTTAAAATACGAGGGCTCTGCAAATTCCTCTAATGTAGCAATTCTTAATTCGCAGATCAGGATCCCTAGGGGAAAAGGGAAGGGCTTTGGAGGTTGTCGTGTTCCCCCCTGGGGCGGTTGTCCCCATGGACTTGGGATTCCCTGCCTTCATCCTAAAAGCCTCTGCTAGAGAGGGAGTGCTGCTGGGCGTCCTTTATCATGGAAGGGGCACATGCAGTGGTTGACAGTCCTCATGATGATGGATCATGTCAAGTCACAAAGGACACCCACTGCTTGGAGGCTGCCTCTCCACTGGCCCTGGCATGAAACCCAAGCAAATTGTGTACTTTTCAGGACCCTCACCCTGGCCAAGATGCATCGACCACCCAAGAGCTTCTATATTTAATGTTTATTTTAAGTTTATTTGTTTTTTTTTTTTTTAACAGTTCTCAAAAGTCCTTTATCGCAACTGTAGTTGTAAGGTAGAGTGGTCAAGAGCATGGCTACCAACACTTGTATTCAAATCCTAGCTCAGCCAGGTGCCAGCTTCATGACCAAGTTACTGAACCATTCTGTGCTCAATTCGCTCACATGTAAAACAGGAGCAATAATAGCCCCACAGTTATTAATAACCCCTACAGGGTGGTTGTTAGGGTTCGAGGTGGTCCATGTGAAGTGTGTCATATGGTCCATGGCACACAGAAAATAATATGGGCTGAGATTGCCATTAGTTGAGTGTAATCGTGAGTGATTCTCAAAACAGTCCAGTGAAGTCGGTCCTGCATGTTATTATCCCCATTATCCCCATTTTCATGTAAAGAAAAATGAGGCTCAGAGCATGCTGTCCCCAGGAATCATCCTCCATGCCTGCACCAAACATACATGCACAACACAGGCTATCCTCTTTCATTGGTGGTCTTTGTGAGGTAGAAGATGCTCAAGGCCGATAGCCATAATAAGTGCGATTCTAGAAAGACACTCATGCTGAAAAGCCAAGGTAGGTATTTCCCAATAAGCTAGGAGGGGCAGAAGGAGCCATGGCCAGAGACAGGCTGGCTCACGTCATCTGAAAGATGTAAAGTAAAGTAGGACATGTAAAGCCAAAGGAGTTTGAATGTATCCCCAAGGGAGGTCGTGACTGGAGAGGAGAACATGGTTGTGGGACAGTCCAGCTCTGTGGTTTGGGCTAACAGGTGAAGGGACACCTTAGTGCTGACTGTGCTGCTGTGACCAGGATGGATCACAGGAAGTGGGGTGATTCCTCATGTGGCTGAGGGTGGGGTGGTTCCAGGACTGACTCCCCACGACTCCACACTGTTCATGCCAGCTCACGGGCTGGCAGTTCCTCTTCCTGCTGAATCTGCCCAGCCTTCTTTAGCATTGCATGGTGTTCCCGTTTTTTGTGGCTTCTTGAACAGCCATTCCAAGACTTAGTGACCTAGAAGAACATCCATTTCATAATGTTTATGATTCTGTGAGTAAGGGATTTGGGCAAAATGGGGCAGTTCTGCTTTCGTCTGCTCAGTGGTATGTGGGGCCTCCACTGGGGTGGCTCAGATGGCTGCTGATGTTGGGACAGCTCTACTGGGGCCAAGTGTCTGCATTCTTGGGGCCTCCCTGTGCAGCATTTCCTAGAGATCCCAAGTCCGGGATGACTCCTTCGCTGTGTATCCGGTGGCGAAGCTGGGATGACTGCCACTGCTGGTTCTTTCCAGGCAGCCTCTGCCTCTGGCTAGCCTGGTTATTTGCACAGCATGGTGACCTCAGGGCGGTCAGATGTTTACCCATGGCTGCTTTCCTCAGAGCGAGTGTTTGCCCAAGAGGCCTGGGTCAAAGCTACAGGGCTCCCCACCACCAAATCTCAAAGCTCCCCACATGTCCCTTCTGCTGCAATCTGCTAATTGGAAAAGTCAGTAGGGCCCACCCAGATTCAAGTAGGTGGGGAAACAGACTGACCATCCTGGGGGGAAGTCACGGCAGGAGTGAAAGGGCAGCGGAACTGATGGCAGCCGTTGTGGGGAGCAGCCCCCACGCGGCGTAGGGTTAAAGCATGGACCTTGAGTCACAGACACTCGTTCACATCACAGCTCTGTGACTTTCTAGTTCTGTGATGTTGGGCAAGTTACTTAACCTCTCTGAGCCTCGACTTCCTCATCTATGAAGCAAGGATAATGGTATTTGGCAGATAACTGTGGTAATCCTTAAGACAACAACTCTAAGGCTTGGCCCACTCAATTCCTAATGCCTGGAAGTCCTCACGTGATGGTAGCTGTGCTGCCTAAGGCAACGACCCTGTAGTATACGTACACCGCACAGGGTGCGGCTATGGTAGTGCTGTGGCCCTGGCGTGTCCTTTGGCTCCTCATCCATTCATTCACCGAGCACGTACTGAGCGCCTGCGGTGTGCCAGCCACACTCCCAGGCACCGGCCTCACCACAGTTGTGAAGATAACAATACAAGTAGAGGGTAGTTGGGCCTTCAGGTGTTGGAGCAGCATCCCTAGCGCCCCAGTGCCAGCTAACGTCACTGGGGGCAGCAGGCCTGGCTCAAAGGAGGAGGCCACTTCAGCCTCCCTCATGCTGCAGTATTGACTTTTGGTCTCATCCCAGGAGAAGCTCCTACTCTCACAATAAGTGTCCTCCCATTTAAATAGTGTATCTAAGTTACTAGGTAAGGAGAGGCAAGGGAAATGAACCTTCGTCCCCACCCAAAGACGTGTCTGCAGGTCCTGAGGGTCAGAAACACTCAGCATTCTGAAGCCCTGTCAGAACCAGCCGCTCCTCATACCCGTGGACCCTCCCTGGCTTCCAGAATCAAGACCTCAAACATTGAGGTGGCAAAAGAGATAGGGAAGGTAACAATGTCCAACTCCTTACTGTACATGATCATGAGAAAAGAACTCTTTATTCTAAATTAAAATGAAAAGCCAGGCATCAAGAGAAAACACAAGCCAAACCAGGAGAGGCCATTGGACACAGTGTGGTCTCCGTGTCTTATTTGCGCAGTTTCCTAACACCACAAACTAATTAAAAAATGAAAAAGCAGGGCTTCTAACCTGGGACCTTTCAAAACCTTTAGGCTTCCAATAATAGTCCTGCGAAAAATCACACTTGCTCAAATGAGCATCTTTGACTTTCATTTGAAGACACTGGAGCTTTTAAGTAAATCTCACTTTCAGGAATTTGTTTTTAGGTTAATGATAAAGCAATTCACACTCCTTAAGCTCCCGCTCCAGTAGCTACAAGCTGCACATTGGCACCGCGTCTGCTGCCTTTCCCTCAGCCCATCTGCGCACCCAGCGCACCAGTGGCCGCCTCAGAGCCCTGTCAGCTGGACGGCAACCATCTCCACAGGCTTGCCCGGCAAGCCCGAGCACCCAGCACTTCACACGGAGACTGCAGAGGTCAGAAGCCCCAGTGTGCCTTTCAGAGGCTCCCCTCTGCGCGCTAGGAGGCAAAGCTGACGGTGACGTGGGTGCCCGGGGTAGGCAGTCGAAGGGTTCCGCCCTCTTGGTGCCGGGCTGGCCGGAGCTGTCTGCGGCCCTCCTCCACTGTCATTTGTGGGTGCCCTGCTAATTTACTCGTGTGACTCCTCCTCGGAGGCAAACGTGGGATCTGCGCTCACTGCAGGAGGTGCTCAAGTGGGCTGTGCAGGGTTCGGGGTCTCCCGCAAGCACACACCCATCCTGTGGGGCCATCGCTTCCTCTGTCACCCAGAGAGGAAGATACCTCCTCTGTTGAAAGAGCTTTCCGTCTCCGAGGCCTTGTCCCTCCTTGAGCGTAAGACCTCAACAGTCTGGTGTCGCCCTGAAACCTGGTCTGTCCAGAGACCCATGGCCTCGTCCACGTGGCTTCCGAAGGCCATCCTGTGTCCCTTGCCCTGACGTCATCACATGGGAACAATCCCAGGCGGTTCTGCCCAGCACCATGGGAATTGAGCCTTTCTATGTGCTTGACTGGGGAGGACGGGCGGGTGCGGGGGCACCGTTGCAAAAGCAGCATAAGCAGAGGCCATCTGTGTTTTAAAAAACCATGAACAGACATTCTAGGGTCGCTGACCAGAATGAGACCTTGAGAAGCCCCCGCCCGCTGTCTGCGGGCCCCCTGTGGGCCACGGGCATCTGCGCGCTCTGGTGCACCCTGACCCGGGGCATGGCCAAGACCTGCCTCTTTGAGGTGGGCGGCGTCGGATTTTCTCACTGAGAGAAGACCGGGCGGAGCTGTGCGGGGAAGAGAAGGCGGGAATCGGGGATACATATCCAGAGAAGAGGAAACAAAGCCAGAGTCGTCTTGGAGGGAGCGGTTGAAGGTCTGAAGAGGAGACCCTTTCTCCCAGTCGCTGCTCGGACCGGCATTCGGGCCCGACACACTCTCCTGTCTCTTGCTGGTTTGATGATGAAATATGGAGCCGACCCACAGGGAGAGCAAGCGCCTCACGAGAGAGATGGATAATTGGCTCTGTTTGCACGCTGGCGGCTGTAGCTGTGAGACACCACAGCAGCATGACTAATGCCTCTCCCCTCCGCCTAAATTAGATTTTGATTGTGCTTCGGAGATGTTCACTGAATCACAGATGTTTGAGGTAAAAAGGCCCAGCCCTGTCAGGCACGGCTCCTGCGGCGCGTGTGGGCCGGCGCACAGGGGCGGCGGGGCGGCGGCGGGGAGGGAGCCGCGGCGGCCCCTGGGGCCAGGGGGTGCGGCCCGGGGAAGGCGGGGCCCCGCTGTCGCCCCGCCCCTCGGCTCGGCCAGCCTGCGGCCGCGGGGTAAGCGCCCCCCCTCTCCCGCAGAACCTGGCCTACGAGATCATCCTGACGCTGGGACAGGCGTTCGAGGTCGCTTACCAGCTCGCGCTGCAGGCCAGGAAGGGGGGCCATTCGTCGACGCTTCCCGAGAGCTTCGAAAACAAGCCCTCCAAACCCATCCCCAAACCCCGCGTCAGCATCCGCAAATCGGTGGTAAGTAGGAAAGAAACGTGAGCTGCAGGCCTCGCTGGGGGCCGGCGGGGGCGGGGGGGGGGCGTCTCCGCCCGGCCTGCGCCCTCCACCCCCGCCCGGCTCCCGCACCCCGGGGGGGCATCCGACCCTGGAGGCTCCCAAGGACACTCCGACTTTCTCTGTCACCCGCGGCAGCCCTGCGACAGGGGGGGCCCAGTGCTGCCCAGTCTTTCCTGAAGGTTCCGGCAGGCGAGGAAACGACGTTCCCTGAGGCTTCGCTGCCCTGAGCGGGCTCCCGCCCTCCCGCCCGGCGCCCTGCAGAGCCGCCCTCCTTCCTCCAGGAACGTCCCCTCCCCTCCGCAGCCGCCGAGACCTCGTGTCCTGGGGAGGCCGTCCCGCGGCCTCCGTGCTTCCCCGCCAGCCTCCACCGGCCCTGCTCGGCGGCCACGGGGCAGCACCCAGGTGCCCGCCCTCACACCCGTGCGCCCTCTAGCTCTAGCTCTCTCCTCCCTGTTTGTGGGGTCCCTGGCTTGTGGGGTCACAGGGCAGGCGTAGGATCCCTAACGTCTGTCAGGAAGCACCTCCCTTGGTGACCACGCGGCTCCTGGTTTGCAGTCTTCTCTTGGGCCTCTACTCCTGTCACGGTTCTTGGCAGCCTCAACACCCTCCGTGGGGACGACCCCTCCAGCATCTGGCCTTTGCCCCTTGATGGCTCATTATTACCCCCCTTCGGCCATTCCGTCCCATGCTCATCCCTCATCTCTGAGCATCACCAGTGACATACCGGTCCCCGAAAGTCTTCCCTTCAGATGCCACGGTCCCTTCAGCTCTGCCCCCACCGGGCCCCACTGGTTCCCAATGTTGGCGCACTCCCACACATCCAGACTTGTGTGTCCAACTGCTGCGACATCTAACAGACATCTGAAACGCAGCATGTCCACAACAGAATTCTCTTCACTTTAATTCCGGTATGATTGACATACAGTGTTCCATTAGTTTCCACTTTATAGTAGAGATTTAACAGCTCTACGTACTGCTCGGTGCTCATCTGGACACGGAGCCTTAATCCCCTTCACCTGTTTCCCTCATCCCCCACCTACTGCCCCACTGCTAACCCTCATTTCTCTATAAGTTAAGAGTCTGGGGTTTTTTTGTTGTTGTTCATTTTTTAGAAAACAAATATAAATGAAGTCGTGTGGTAGTTGTCTTTCTCTGACTTATTTCACTTAGCTTTGTACCTTGTGGATCTGTGTTGTTGCAAATGGCAAGATTTCATTTTGTATGGCTGAGTCCTATTCCCTCCTGTGTGTGTGTGTGTGTGTGTGTGTGTGTGTGTGTACACACCACTTTTTCTTTATCCATTCATCCAACCGTGGACACCTGGGCTGCTCCCATATCCTGGCTGCTGTAAATAATGCTCAGTAAACATAGGGGTGCATGTATCTTTCCAACTTCATGTTTCATATTCTTTGGGTAAATATCCAGTAGTGCAGTTACTGGGTCATATTGGTAGTTCTGTTTTTAATTTTTTAGGAAGCCCCACACTGATTTTCCACAGTGGCTGCACCAGTTTGCATTCCCACCAGCAGTGCCTGAGGGTTCCTTTTTCTCCATATCCTTGCAACACTTGTTTCTTATGTTGTTGATGTTAGCCATTCTGACAGGTATGAAGTGATATATCTCATTGTGGTTTTGATTTGCATTTCCCTGATGATGAGGGATGTTGAGCATCTTTTCATGTGTCTCTTGGCCATCCATATGTCTTCTTTGGAGAAATGTTTCACGTCTTCTACTCATTTTTAATTGGATGATTGGGCGTTTTGGGTGTTGGGTTGTTTACAGTCTTTATATATTGTAGATATTAACCCCTTATCAGAGTTGTCATTTGCAAATATCTTCTCCCATTCGGTAGGTTGTATTTTGATTTTGTTGATTGTTTCCTTTGCTGTGCAGAAGCTTTTTATGTTGATGTAGTCCCAATGGTTGATTTTTGCTTTTGTTTCCATTGCTTCAGGAGACATAATCTAGAAAAACACTGCTATGGCTGATGTCAGAGGAATTACTGCCTGCTCTCTCTTCTAGGATCTTTATGGTTTCAGGTCTCACATTTAGATATTTACTCCATTGTGAGTTTATTTTTTGTGTATAGTGTAAGAAAGTGAGCCACTTCCATTCTTTTGCATGTAGCTGTCCAGTTTTCCCAGCAACATTTGTTGAAGAGACTCCTGTTGCATATTCTTATCTCTTTTATTGAAGATTAATAGATCATATCATGGGTTAATTTCTGTTCCATGGACCTATGTGTCTGTTTTTGTGTCAGCACCATACTGTTTTGATGACTGCTGCTTTGTAGGATATGTTGAAATCTGGGATTGTAATGCCTCCAGTTTTGTTCTTCTTTCTCAAGACTGCTGTGGCTAATCAGGGTCTTTTGTAATTCCATACAAATTTTAGGATCGTTTGTTCTAGTTCTGTGAAAACTGTTGTTTGTATGTTAATAAGGGATTGCACTAAATCTGTAGATTGCTTTGGGTAGTGTGGCCATCTTAATACTATTTGTTCTCCCAATCTATAAGTATGAACTATCTTGTCATTTGCTTGTGTCATCTTTAATTTTTTTTATCAGTGTTCTGTTGTTTTCAGGTAAAAGAACAACTTGGTTAAGTTTATTCCTAGGTATTTTATTATTTTTGGTGCAATTTTAAGTGGTATTGGTTTGTCAGTTTCTCTTTCTGCTACCTCATTATCAGTGTATAGAAATGTAGTGGTTTCCTGTATACTGATTTTGGATCCTGAAACCTTACTTAATTCATTTCTCAGTTCTCGTAGTTTTCTGGTGGAGACTTAGGGTTTTCTATACATGGTATGATGTCATTTACAAATAAAGGTTTACTTCTTCCTTACCAATTTGGCTACCTTTCATTTCTTTTTCTTGTCTGATGGTTCTGGCTAGACTTTCCAGAACTTTGTTGATTAAAGTAGTGAGAGTGGACATTCTTGTCTTATTTCTGATCTCAGGGGAACAGCTGTGTTTATCATCATTGAGTATGAAGTTAGTTGTGGGTTTTTCGAATATGGTCTTTATTATGTTAAGGTATGTTCCCTCTAAACCTACATTGTTAAGGGTTTATCTATTCATGTTTATCATGAATAGATATTGCACTTTGTCAAATGCTTTTTCTGGATCTTTTGAAATAATCATATGCTTTTTATCCTTTCTCTTTTATTGATATGATTTGAAAATATTGAACCACTTGCATTCCAGGATTGAATCCCACTTGATCGTGGGGAGTGATTTTTTTTAATGTATTGTTCAATATGGTTTGCCAATATTTTGTTGTATTTTTGTATGAATGTTCATCAGGAATATTGGCCTATAGTTTCTCTCTCTCTCTTTGATAGTGTCTTTATCTGGTTTTGGTATCACAGGGTAATGTGGGCTTCAGAGAATGAATTTGGAAGCTTTCCTTCCTCTTCAATTCTTTGGAAAAGTTTGAGAAGAAAAAGGTTTGCTTTTTTTTTTTTTTAAGATTTTTGCTTATTCTTGAAAGAGAGAGGCAGAGACACAAGCAGAGACATAGACATACCCAGGTGTCCCGAGAAGAATAAGTATTAACTCTTCTTAAATGTTCAGTTAGAGGGGCATCTAGGTGGCTCAGTGGTTGAGCATATGCCTTTGGCTCAGGACATGATCCTGGGGTCCTAGAATCAAGTCCCATATCAGGCTCCCTGCAGGGAGCCTGCTTCTCCCTCTGCCTATGTCTTTGCCTCTCTCTGTCTCCCGTGAATAAATAAATAATCTTTAAAAAATTTTAAAAGTAAATGTTTGATTGAATTCACCTGTGAAGCTATCTGGTCCTGGACTTTTGTTTGTTGGGAGTTGTTTTGATTATTCATTCAATATCATTGCTGGTAATTGTTCTGTTCAAATTTTCTATTTCTTCCTGATTCAGTTTTAGGAGATTATAGATTTTTAGGAATTTATTTCATTTCTTCTAGGTTGTCCAATTTGTTGTCCAATTTGTTGTTAGAATATTATGAAAAATTATAATTTTTCATAATATTCTAATTCTTTTTTACTTTTGTGGTGTCACTTGTTATTTCTTTCATTTTTTATTTGGTTTATTTGAGTCCTTTATTTTTGATGTGTCTGGCTAGAGGTTTATCAATTGCATTGATCTCTTTGCAAAGAACCAGCTCCTGGTTTCATTGATCCGTTGGTTTTTTAGTTTTCTATTTCATTTATTTCTTCTCTAATCTTTATTATTTCTTTCTTTCTGCTGGTTTTAGGTTTTGTTTTCTCTTTTTGTAGCTCTTTTAGGTGTAAAGTTACATTGTGATTTTTCTACTTCTTGAGGTAGGCCTGTTGATGTAAACTTCCTCTTCAAACAGCTTTTGGTGCATCACAGAGATTTAGCATCATTGTTTTCATTTTTCTCCATGTATTTTTTTATTTCCTCTTTAATTTCTTGTTTGACCCATTCATTGTTTAGTAGCCTATTAATTATTTAACTCCTTGTATTTGTGTTCTTTCCAGATATTTTCTTGTGATTGGTTTCTAGTTTCATAGTGTTGTGGTCAGAAAAGACACATGGTATGACTTCAATATTTCTGAATTTGTTAAGACTTATTTTGCAGCCTAACATCTATTCTGGAGAATATTCCATGTGCACTTGAAAAGAATGTGTTCTAGGATGGAATGTTCTGAATGTATCTGTTAAATCCATCTGGTTCAAGGTGTCGTTCAAAGCTACTCTTTCCTTATTGATTTTCTGTTTAGATGACCCATGGATGTAAGTGGGATGTTAAAGTTCCCTACTACTATTGTATTACTATTGGTTCCTTCCTTTAGATTTGTTATGAACTGCTTTATGTATTTGGGTGCTCCCATGTTGGCTGCATAAATATTTATGGTTGTTGTATCTTCTTGTTGGATTGTCCCCTTTAGGATTAGGATTCTTTGTCTCTTGTTACAGTCTGATTTGAAGTCTATTTTGTCTTATAGAAGTGTTGCTACCCCGACTTTCTTTTCACTTGCATTTGCATGATAAATGCTTTTCTATCCCTTCACTTTCGTTTCAATCTGTAGGTGTCTTTAGGTCTGAAATGAGGCAGCATATACCAAGTCTTGCTTTTTTATCCATTCCATCACCCTATGTATTTGATTTACATTCAAAGTAATTATTGGCAGGTATGTAGTTATTACTGTTTTGTTACTTGTTGTTTTGTAGTATTTTCTGTTCTTTTCTTCTGGTCTCTTCTCTCATGGTTTGCTGGCTTTGTTTAGTAATGTAGTTGGATTCCTTTCTCTTTGTTTTGTGTATCTGGTCACAGTTTTTGTTGTGTGGTTACCATAATGTTTGTATATAACATCTTTTTTTTCTTTTTTTTAATAATAAATTTATTTTTTATTGGTGTTCAATTTGCCAACATACAGAATAACACCCAGTGCTCATCCCGTCAAGTGCTCCCCTCAGTGCCCATTACCCATTCACCCCCACCCCACCCCTCCTCCCCTTCCACCACCCCTAGTTCATTTCCCAGATTTAGGAGTCTTCATGTTCTGTCTCCCTTCTGATAACATCTTAATGCAGGGCAACCCAGGTGGCTCAGCGGTTTAGCACCACCTTCAGCCCAGGTGTGATCCTAGAGACCTGGGATCAAGTCCCATGTCAGACTCCCTGCATGGAGCCTACTTCTCCTTCTGCCTGGGTCTCTGCCTCTCTCTCTCTCTCTGTCTCTCATGAATAAATAAAATTAAAAAAAAATAACATCTTATTCAGATGGTAGTGAATATTAAGTTGATGGTCACTTAAGTTTGAACCCATTCTAAAAACACTAAATTTTTAACTCCTCTCCTCCCCTCCCCAGGTTTTAGGTGTATGGTGTCATACTTTACATCCTTTTATTTTGTGAATCCCTTGACTGATTTTAAAGGTATACTTAATTTTACTGCTTTTGTGCTTCCTACTTTTCTTACTCCTGCTTATGGTCTTTCCTTTCCACTCAGAGTTTTGTTTAATATTTGTTGTACGGCTTGTTTAGTGGTCATGAATTCCTTTAACTTTTGTCTGGGAAAACTCTTTCTCTATCCTATTCTGAATGATAGCCTTGCTGGGTATTCTTGACTGCAGGTTTTTTCCTTTCAGCACTTTTTTTCTGGCCTGCAAAGTTTCAGCTAAAAAAATCAGCTGATAGGCTTATGGGGCTTCCTTGTATGTAACTTTTCTTTTCTCTTGCTGCTTTAAAAATTCTGTCTTTATCACTACTTTTTACCATTTTAATTATAATATGTTTTGGTATGAACCTCCTGGGTTGATTTTGTTAGGAGCTCTCTGTGCCTCCTAGATCTGGATTTCCATTTCCTTCCCCAAGTTAGGGAAATTTTCAGCTATTATTTCTTCAAATACATGTTCTGCCCCTTTTACTCTCTCTTCTCATTCTAGGATCCCTATAATGCAGTGCTATTATACTGGATGGTGTCACTGAGTTCCCTCAATCTATTCTCATTTTTTGTTAATCTTTTTTCCTTCTCCTGTTCAGCTTGATTGTTTTCCATTCCTTTGTCCCCCACATCACTGATCCATTCTTCTACTTCCTCTAGTCTATTTATTCCCTCTAGTGTATTTTTAATTTGTTATTGGGTTCTTCTTCTGATTGTTTCTTTGTTTTGTTTTGTTTTGTTTTTTCTGTCTCTTTGTTGAGGGTCTCACTGAGGTCCTGTACTCTTTTCTCAAGTCCAGTAAGTACCTTTATGACCTTTCTTTCTCAGGCATATTACTTATCTCTGAGAGTTTTGCTGTCTTGCTGTGATTTTGTCCTGTTCTTTCATTTGGGACACATTCCTGTTTCCTCACTTTGTCTAACTCCCTAACTCCCTGTCTGTTCTGACACAGAACAGAGTCAGTCATGCCTCTTGCTCTTGAAAGTAGTGGCCTTAGCAAAAAGCAAAAGTGCCACTATAGTGCCCTGCAGTGCAATGTCCCCTCTTCATCAGAACCTGGCATTTATGGGGTGTCCCCTATGTGTGTTGTGTGCACCTTACTGTTGTGGTGAGCTGCTTTTGCCTTCAGTCCAGTTGTCTTCTATGGCTCTCTTTGCCTATTGTGGGCAGGGTTTGGTTCCCTGTGATAGTGGGCCAGTCTGGGGCTGCCTTAGGCTTGAGCTGGGTTAGACCAGGTATTTTCCAGAGCTACAGGAGCATCACACTGCAGGGCACTCTCCCTGGGTTGTACCCTGAGAAGTTTTTGTTGGAGAGTGGGGCCTGTAGTCAGACCGGATGTCAGTCTCCAGCCCACTCCTGGGGCCACAGTCAGATTGCTGTGCATGGTTTTACTCCCCTTTCCCTGGGAGTCCCTTTGGGAGTGGTGCTAACCCCTCTCAGGGCTGCCTGCATACTGCCATGCTTGTGGCGTTGTTCTGGATGGACTGGCCAAGACCAGGTTGGGGGTAGGTCTGCAGGAGAGCTTGGGGGCCGGGCATGCTGTTAGCAAGCCAAGTGGTGAGTGTTCTTGCTGCAGTGGTTCACACAGGTGTACTGGTCTAGGCTGGAGCGTGGAAGAGGGAACTGGTGCCTGCCAGTTCATTTTCTCTTGAGTAAGTCTCCCATAGATCCTTGCCCCTGCAGCACATGCTCTGAGATCAGTAAACAAATCTCCCTCCCTCCCGTATACCCCAGGTATCTTTCAAACTGCTGCTTCAATGCCATATCCTGGTGACACTATTTGTTATGCTGTCTCCTTAAGGGCAGGGACTCAGTTTCCTTTCACTTTCTCTCTCTCACTGATTTTCAAAGTTCCAGATATGTTAAGCCCCCGACTATAAAAATCCACAACGTTAAGCCCCTCTGGTTTTCAAAGCCAAGTATCATGGGAGTTCATCTTCCCAGTGCAGGTCCTTGGTGCCTGGGGTGCCTGGGGTGGGGTCTGCACCTCTCCCCTCTGTACCCACAGTATCCCTTCCTTAGGTCCTGCAGATCTGTTTGGCTCCCAACTGCATCTCTACCCTTTTACCCTCTTCAGTGTGACCTCTTTTCTCTGTCTAGCTGTGAGTCTGTCCTGCCAATCTACAGGTCATTTACACTGATGGGGGTGTTATCAAGGTATAGCAGGAGATAAAGTGAGCCTAGGATTCTCCCCCTCTTCCATCTTCCCTGGAAGTCCCCAGAACAGAATCCTTGATTCTCCCCTCAAAGCTGTTTATACTGTCTTTCCCAGCTCAGTAAATGGCATAACCATTCACCATGCTGCTCAAGCCATAAATCTAGAGTCATCCTTAATTCCCATCTTCCTCTGACCACTGTGTACAACCCCTAAGACATGTCTCAGATCCAGCCACTCCTCTCCATTTCCTCAGTCACTCTTACACAGACTACCACCACTACTCTCTCCAAAACTATGGCAGTACATAGCCTAACAACCTTCCTTCTTCCTCGTGCAAGCAGAGTGATCCTAAAACACACATCAGATCATGGCACCACTGCCCCCATGTACCTAAACCTAATTTCCCATCAAGCTTCTCTCTGATGCTCAGACCTTCCTACTTCGGAACAGAACAAAGCTCACTCCTACTGGAGGCCTTTGTGCCACCTTTTCCTTCCACCTACCATAGGGTCCCCCATATTTCTGCACAGCAGACTCCCACTTGTCATTCAGGTCTCAGCTACATGAAGAGGCTTTTCCTGGCCCATTCTGAGGTAGACACCTAGTCATACTCAATTGTATACCTGCTTTTAATTCTGTGTAGCATTTATTGATGGAGATTTGTTCATTATCTGTCTCCCCTCCCCCCAAAAAAACAACCTCTAGTTAAATGTCCAGTTTTCAGAATATTTTTTGGATCATCTCATAGCGTATCATATTCTTTCTCATTGGACTGATAAATCTGTCAATGGCAGATGTCTCCATCTGACTTGACTCTGGTCTCCACAGACTCCTTCCAGAAGAGTGCAACTGGGTTGGGTGCCATGAGGGCTAATAGAATATGCATCTAAAAGCGTCCACTGAGAAATATGAACTACACAGTGAATAATACTGATGTCCTTTAACTGCCTCAACATCCCATCCCCCTCAACTGGTGCCCATGTTCCATTTCCCTCAAATCCAGTTGTTTATTGCTGAGACATATTCCACAATGCCTAAGCATATGTGAGCCTTGTGGAGATACAATCAGTTCATGCTGGAAGGTAGTCAAAGGGCACGGATCCCGTAGCCTTCCAGCAGGCTCCCAAGGTCACAGTGCAAGAGAAATGAGAGCCTTTCCCCGCTTCCTGGCCCCACCATTCCTGAGCAGAGCAGGAGGCCAGGGCAGATGTGGAAACACCAAAAGATGAAGCAGCAGTGTGATGGAAAACTCCGTCCAAGGCCCCTCCTAAGAGCTCACAGCTCAAGCCTTACTCAGGAATGGCCTGACTTTGGATGCACGGGGGCCAGAACAGTTTTAAGCATTTTATAGCTCAGCCTCAGTCTGATTCAAGGCCTACCTTGACCTGGCCCTGCTCACCTTTCCACTCTCCACTCTGCAAACTAACTGCAAGTTCTCAGCCACTTCTCTTTATCACAGGAGTTTTGCACGTGCCGTTCCCCCTCTCCTTGCCCCATCACGAGGCAAACTCTAGCTCACCCTTCAGCTGTTTAGACATTACTTCATTCTTTTATAATATCTATTCAATAAGCATTTATTGTGTGCTATTTATTTATTGGGTTGCCAGGAGCTTTTCTAAGTTTGAGAGAAACAGCAAACAACAAAATCCTACACTGCCATGGAAGATGAACTAATAAACATGATGTGTGTGGCAGAAGGATTATAAAGAATAGAGCAGAGAAGAGCAGAAAAGTTAGGATGCTATTTTGTATTGGGTGATGAACAGGTGAGATGGTAGTGATGAGCTGTGACCTGAATGACATCAGGGTGCAAGGCATGCAGGTGTCTGGGGAAAGGCCTTCCCATAGAGTAGATGATGTGAGCAGAGGCCCAGGATGTGGGCTTGGCATGCAGGGAGAAGCAAAGCCAGTGACTTTCAAGATTTTGCCTTGAGGACTTCGGGTTTAGTCTGTGATGGCAACTACTGTAGGCTTGAGCTGGAGAGTGACCTAACCTGGTTCATCTCCTCTGGGAGCTCCCCTGGCTCACTAACCACAGAGCACCCTCCCTTCCTCCATTCCCTCTCCTCAGTATATTGAAGTGCTTCTGTGCTTGCTCCCCATCTGTGTGCCTTCAAGAGCAAGGGCTGGTTCTCAGTCACTGCCCACCCTCCAAGTACCCCGCATACACCTTATGCAATAAACGTGTATCAAAAGGACAAAGACATGATTTTCACATACTAATATCCCCGCAGTCCTGTCAGGGCCTAGTGTCAGTTCCCAGGAAGTGTTAGGAAGCGTATACGCACTCTGGTTACAGGCACCGTATAACAGGCATCAGCCTTTCTGTTTTAAAGCAGATCGACCCATCTGAGCAAAAGACTCTGGCCAATCTGCCGTGGATTGTGGAGCCGGGACAAGAAGCCAAGAGAGGAATTAATACCAAGTATGAAACCACAATTTTCTGATACTCCCCATCCTCCTGTCCTCGCGGTGCCTTGCACACTGAGCAGTCCCGGAGCAGGCTTCCCTTCGCGCCTCCGTTTCCACCCAGCCCAGGAGGAAGACTGCTCTGTTTGTGTGGCCTTGTCACGGGCGAAAGGCCGCTGGCCATTCCTGGGGACGTTCTTTCTGCACCAGTGACAGAAAGTGTGCAAACAAGACTTTCCAGCCGTAACCCCTGAAAGGCATGAGTTGAGATTTTTTGCTGACTCTCCCGACTCCCCTCCCTGCCACCACCCAAGGTTATTTCTAATGACTCTGCCCCCAACACTGCTTTGCTGAATTTGGGGATAATACCTTTAAAAAAAAAAAGGTACAGGGGATCTCTAATACTGCCTAAAAGTATAAAAATCTTGGCTTTTTCACAGTCAGCAGTTTTAAAGGTAGAATCAGAACAGAACTAACCCCCATAAAACACCTGTAAAATCATATCACTAAGCATCATTCCATGCATAAGGATAAAAACCATCCCCATGATTGCCAGGAAATCCTGTTTCCCAATTTCTATATTTGTGGATTTTATATGTAATCAACCATGTCAGATAAAGAAAACATTTACATCTATGGATTGATTCAAAATTTAAGAATGATTCAAAACAGAGGAATTTATTATGCACAGAAAAATGTGTCTTGTATTAAATATTTTTATTAAAAGAATGTTTCATTAATGCACTGATAAGAAAACTAGGTTAGTTGTGAAGGATGTTTCTGGTTTCACTTCAAATAACTAAATTTTTACTGCTACCACCAAGAGGACCGGCTTGGGCGTGGCAAAGCGCTGATGACCCTCCCCAGAGCAGGAGATTAGGGCAAGCAGACTGGCATCCAACCGAAAGTGCTGATGCAGCCATAAGCTGCAAAGATTGTTTTTTTTTAACCTTCACAGTGTTTTAAAGAAAACGTTAAAAAAAATTTAGGGCTCCTGCTGTCAAGATTTCTGTCATGGAAACCTTGTTTGAGAAAGGTGTTAATAAAATTCTATTGCAAAAATTTTTTTTCTAGAAAAAAAATACAAAAAAAAAAAAAAAAAAAGAGATATTCCAAAGTAATAAAACTCTTTTCTTGAAACAAATAAATGTTTGCTTACTATTTGATTAAATAAAATTTACTTACATTTCTTTAAGGTATTTTAATTTTTTTAATGTCTCTGTGGAGTATTTGTATGATACCATAATGTATATTTATGTAGAATCAAATTATATAAACAGTACCAATATCATTATAGAAAAAAGTAACATTTTAACGTATATTGTTCTAACTGATCATATTGTGAATCATTTTGAAGTTCATTATAGATATTGATAAATTGTGGGATTGTCTTAATGTTTTTTTTTAATTAACCTGTATTATTTTAAACCTGAGGATTATCAGTTATTCATCAGTTGGTGAGTTTTAAAGAAGGATAACTAAATTTTATTTGAAACTGACAAATGTATATGGATTTAGTTCAGTGTTGAAGAATTTTAATATTAAATTACTTGACCTGAACAGTTCCTTGTATATATTTTGCCTATTCACTGTTGATATGTATGTAGTAAATGGAGAGTAAAATAACACTGAAATATGGTACCAAAAGGTAATTGTATAGGAGCAAAGTAAATAGTAGCTTTGCTGAAACAAAAATGTGTAAATATGCTTGGGCTTCCAGTTATAAATTTTGTAATTTTTGTCATTATTTATATCCTATATAAAAAAAAGCACACAAAATAAAACAAATTGTACAGCCACTGGTGCTTGGCATCGTTCTGTGAGCACCTTTCTGCTTCCATTTAGGAACAAAATCAAAGGCCCAGCCTCCTCAACATCTATAGCTTAAAGGGATTTTTTTTAGCAATGGCAAAATTGAGAAAATGTGCTCATTTCTAAGTTCAACCAGTCTGAAAAAAAGGTACATTGGCCTTTAAACCTTAAATTTCAGCCAGAAAATCCCCAATGTCTTTAAATATTACAGTAGAATTGGCAAAACAGAAATTTCTAAATGAGCAAGGACCACCCAAGTAGATCACTTGTCTGGGACAATACAGATAGCATGTTTGGCAAAACATCTACACATCTCTCACTCAGCTTGGGCTGCTAAACCAAATACCAGACTCTGTGGCTTGAACAGCAAATGTATTTCTCACAATTCTGGGGGCTGGAAAGTCCAAGATCAAGATGCTGGCAAATAGGTTTCTCTCTGAGGGCTCTTTCTCTTGGTTTGTAGGCATCTACCATCTTGCTGTGTGGTCATGTGACTTCTTTGGTGTGTGTGTGAGCGCACACTCGCATGCACACGGGTGCAAGGTTGGGGAGCAGCAAGCTCTCTGGTGTCTCTTCTTACAAGGGCACTAATCTCATCCTGAGGGCCCCACCATCGTGACTCCATCTAACCTAATTATATCCCAAAGGCCCATCTCCAAATACCATCACATCGGAGGATTAGGCTTCAACATATGAATCTTGGTAGGGGGTCAAAACATTACATAACATCAATCCTTCCATTTTCCTAAAACACACATGCCAGCTGCAAGTCAGAGACACTAGAAAGGTCAACGATTCATATTCCATAACCTGTGACTTTCCAGAGATCTCCCCTGCAGTGCTGGCTCTGCTACTCTTTGAAACACACACCAAAACAAACTTGGGGTGCTACCAGCCTGACATGCATGGACCCAGGTCTCTGAAAACACTAAAACCATCTGAGAAGAGATGACATTTAGAGGCAGAAAGGACAGGCTTCCTGAGGAAAGGTTTGGGCGAGGATTTTAGATGGTAATGCTTCAGCTGAGCTAACTGGGCCCCTTTTTATCTTTGCTAACCACCAAGAGGTCAGCAGTCCTCTTCTCTCTGTGGATCAGATGCTTGTTTGTACCAGTTATGGTCCCAGCATGAAGCAGATGGCACATTCCAATTGGGATATTTTAAGAGTTTAATAAATAGAATACTTACATAGGTGTTGGCAGCATGTAGGGAAACAGACGGGTGGAACGGTGTCCCTGGGCTGGTGATCGCCTAAAGGGGAAGGGAAAGGAGGGGGCTGACAGACAGGCTGCAGGACACCGCCAGCTGTGGTGGCCCTCTGAGGGGGAGCCAGGGATTAAAATACACTGATCTCACTCTCCACCCTGCATTCCCTGACCTCCCTGGAAGCCAGAGGACAAGGAGCCCACTGATGCAGTCTACACAGGGCAGGGAAGAGGGAAGAGAGGTCCGAGGGGCAAGTGGAAGAGAGCCAGCCCAACGATGAAGGAGGGGCTTGCAGCTCATGTCTTAAAGGAGCAGTCTGACACATCAGTAACCGCAGTGTCCACGGGGGGCTGGGGATCCCTGAAGGCTAATATTATTCCAAAAAAGAACTTTAATTGAATTATTCTATTCTTTTCTTAAATTATATTCTACGATAAATTTGGGTGAATGAACCCCATGAAAATTAATCCCAGTTAATCCATTAATAAGTCATGGCAGTAGTTTTTCTCAAGACACACCAGATTTTCTGTTGGAATAACTAGAAAATAATATTGGGGTAGACAATGTTTGGATATGATGGAGCACCAAAACAGGCCTAGATAATGAAACACATGGCCAAATTCTCAAAAATAAAAATTCACACTTGGACCCCAAGTTAACACTGCTCTGAAAAGAAATGAAAATCTGGTAAGTGGGCTAGCCTCCAGAGTTCACTCTTCTCCCACAGAACTGTCATATAATGACCGTATTCATAAGTCTATATGGAATAAAGCCTTTAGGACATTCTGTTTTTCAGTTTTCTTTTTATATAATAAGGCGATTCACTATGTTTCCTATGAAAATCAAGCAATCTGACAGTTATAAACACATCTTACAATATAACTGGGACATCAGCCAACATAAGCCAACAGAACCTACCTGCACCCAGGCTGCATCAGCCCACCCCTGCTCCATCTGGCCCACCCCACACCCATTTACTGTGGTCTGTGCAAGTGAACCCAGGCATCTGGGTGCCCCGGCAAGAGTCCTGCTTCCCACAGAAACCATCTCCAAAGCAGGCAGAGAATCTCCTAGGCCTGTTGCCCAGTCACCATCCTGTGTACTGTGAAATCCCATTAGTACCCATGAGCCAGGGAGAATTAACCCTAAGAATTTGGAGCAGACCTCGGAATGCCAATTCCACTTAGCTGTTTCCTCTCTTCATCCCAAGCCAATCTACTGAGAACTTGCTCTGTGTTCATTGTGGCACTATTTAGCTTAAAGCTGCTAATGCAAAGACACAACATACTGCACACTGTATAACTCATAAAGAATTATAGCTACAAGTTACTTATAATCAAAACAGCTTTTGTTTTACTCTCCTATGTTTGTGAAAACTGCATGGGCATTCAATTTTCCAAGAGTAGTTAATGACCAAGGACGTGAGGATTTCCATCAGACTGAAACAGAGACTCTGGGGCAGCCCGGGTGGCTCAGTGGTTTAGCACCGCCTTCAGCCCAGGGTGTGATCCTGGAGACCCGGGATCAAGTCCCACGTCGCTCCCTGCATGGAGCCTGCTTCTCCCTCTGCCTGTGTCTCTGCCTCTCTCCCTCTCTCTGTGTCTCTCATGAATGAATGAATGAATGAATGAATGAATGAATGAATGAATGAATCTAAAAAAAAAAAAAAAAAAGAAAGGAAACGAGACTGCATTGAACAGCTCCAGTAGGGTCACCCCGGCTGGAGGTGCAGCCCCAGCAGCTGAAGTTTCCTCAGACGTCCAGGAAACTGAGGAGCATGCAGGTCACAGAAGAGACTTCATCAGCACAGCAGAGCTTATCGTGCATCTTCCAATGCCTGCCATTTAGGGGACACATAAGTTATATGTCAAAGTACAGTGAGGGCAAACTCAGAGGGAGTCGTTCTTACTCATAACATGGCGTTCAAAGCAATTCATAGTCAATGCTCAATTTAATTGTCCTCTGGATGTCTCAGTCTCAATCAAGCATCCCAACAGCTGCTCCCTGAGGAGCCTGCAAGCTCTCCCTCGTACTGCCTCTCCTCAGTAAGACACATGAGAAGGGAAGTCAAGATGCCTCCAAGTATGAAGCAACATCAGCTGTTTTCTGACATTTGAGAGGCTGACTTCTCTCCACTTATCAAAAGTGCATGCTCAGTTTTTGGAGAGTTTGAAAAAAACAAAAACAAAAGCCCCGATGTGCTAAGTGTTGAGTCAAGGGAGATGCGGAAGAAAGGCACAGGAAATTCAGGAATACCATCTGAGCAGGCCATTTCTGGGGATGTGTCTGGATAGGGAGACGGAAGGCTGCAAACTCAGATGGCTTCAGAGCCACACAGGTGATGTGGGGGGAGGGGAGGTCTATGACAATCCACAGAGCACCCGACTCATCTCAGGGGGCAGCTGCTACTTACTCTCAGCTGACTGTTGCCAGGCAGAAATGAAGACCCTCGGCCAAGAGATTTTCTAAGAAATTAGAATTTATGCAAAATTACCAGATTTTCAAATGCTGGCAACAAATTCAGCATTTTAAAAAATAAGTGTGGGCCAAATAAAACTCACCTGTGGGCTGGGCATGATCCATGCATCAGTCCTTTGTGAGTTTCTGAGATTCCACCAAGCTCCACCAGCCTCCCAGCAAGCTAGATGTCCAGTTACTGATCAGAGGAGGAAGAGTGTGTGTGTGGCTAGAGTGAGGGGGTGGAGGAGGCAGAGACAGTCACTGACATTTGTTGGACTGCTCTTATACATCAGGTTGGTTTATTCAGTATCAGGAACTAAATTTAGGGACTAGTAGCAAAGACCAGAAAGAACAGTCTCTTAAATAGGGAAGGGTTGAATTTTTTCTCATGTAACATGAACTTCAGAAATAGGACAGGGCTGGAATGGTAGGTCCACAAGCTCCTTCTCTGTTCCTACTCTGTCATCCTTAGCATATAGCATCTGTAAGGTCACTCCACAATCACAAAATGGCTGCCGGAGCATTACCCAGCACATCCGAATTCCAGATCATAAAAAGAATGGTAATGACCTAAGGTCTCCTGCCTCCCAAATGAGTAAGGCAATCTTTTTTTTTTTTAATTTTTTTTAAATTTATTTATGATAGTCAAAGAGAGAGAGAGAGAGAGAGGCAGAGACATAGGCAGAGGGAGAAGCAGGCTCCATGCACTGGGAGCCCGACGTAGGATTCGATCCCAGGTCTCCAGGATCATGCCCTGGGCCAAAGGCAGGCGCCAAACCGCTGCGCCATCCAGGGATCCCCAGTAAGGCAATCTTTTAGGAGCTTTCCTGGAAGCCCCGCCTGGCACCTTCTACTTATCACTCATTGGCCACCCCTATATAGGCAGCTGGAAAATGTAGCTGTTGATTTTAGGTGAGCACACGGCAGCCCCAACAATTCAGGAGTTGTTAGGAAAAGGGAGAGACTGGATACCAGGACAGCCACCAACAGTGTCTGCCATGATGGGAATAATCACGGCACTAGGTAAAAAGTGAAAGCAAGGACACACAGGGGAGACACCTGGATAGAGCAAGCCATGACCAGAGGAGGAACTGTTGGTAATAACCCTAAAAGAATTGCTCTATAAATTAGCCACCAAATCCAAGCCGGAAAGAGCCCCTTGTCCATGTTACTATAATGGACAGACCAAACATCTGGGCTGCTCAGCAACAGTCCTGAGGATATCGTGGCAGTGCATGGAAAGGAACACACTGTATAAGCAGGGGTCACACACATAGCTGGCAGGGGGACAGAACAACTGGCAACGGCCTGGCCATGAGGGTGACAGACAGCACAGGGTACCAGTTCTCAACCTGCACTGCACTCTAGACTCACCTGGGGAACTTGGGGAACTTTAAAATAATACAGAGACCTGATTACCATATCTCCAGATACTGAATTAACCAGCCTGGGAGAAGGTCCGGGTTTAGGGAAGTTTTTAAGTCTCCCAGGTAATTCTATTACAACAAAGTGTAAGAAGCTTCACCTCTGGATGGATGAGGCTCTCCTGAACCCCTGAGAAGCTGGGCAGCCCCTGTACGTCTCCAGCACGAGAGGCTCCCAAAAAGCAGGTCCCTGAGAACCAAGACTTGAACTTGGATACACGTGACAGCCAAAGCCAGAGTTCTACCACACTCCCAAGCACCAGCCCAAGGTTCTTCCTCCACTCTCATTCCCAACCCTCCAGCACTGGTGGGCACATGCATATCCCAAAGAGAAGAAAGTTTGAGATGTCTCAGAAGAAAGCAGATGACAGCTTTCCTGCTGAGGGAAGGCTGTCTCCTGGGAGCTAAGAGCAAAAAGGTAAGTCTACCACGAGGTAGAAAAGGATGCTCGGAGAAAGCAGAAGTCACAAGTTCCGACTTTGTAAACCATGGAAACATGGGCAGCAAAGGAATGAAGTCTGTAACTGAGACAAAAGATAAGAATACTATTGAGCCCCATATCAGATGCTTGACATGTTTTTCAGGCCTCACAAAAAACTCTATCAAGTGTTGTGGTCCCTATTTGACAAATAAGGAAAACAAGGCTCTGAGAGGCTACACCTTTTCAAGTGAAAGGAAATGAAATCAAGGCAGAAAGAAGGCACACGGCTCCAGTAACCCCAGGGCTAATGCTATTCTCAACTGAACCCCTTGAGAGTTTCGAAGTAGAAATAAGCATCTCCAGGGGGCAGACCATTGCAGGGCTGCCACATTCTCAACTCAATACTTGAATCATCTGAGAACTGAGACCCGGCTGGGTAGTAGCCAAGTGCTGGCAAATCCAAAACATCCCCCAATCCCGGCCATCCATTTGGCTCCTATCGGAATAGGGCCCCGCTTCTTTTTTCAAAGAGTAATCCTGGGCAGCCCAGGTGGCTCAGGGGTTTAGTGCCTGCCTTTGGCCCAGGGCCTGATCCTGAAGACCCGAGATCGAGTCTCACATTGGGCTCCCTGCATGGAGCCTGCTTCTCCCTCTGCCTATGTCTCTGCCTCTGTGTGTGTGTGTCTTTCATGAATAAATAAATAAAATCTTTTAAAAAAATGAATTAAAAAAAAAGTAATCCTTACAGGCACAAAGATGGGTTAACCAGAATACCCAAAGCAAAAGCATCTCAAGAGCAGGGACCAGGGGATCCCTGGGTGGCTCAGTGGTTTAGTGCCTGCCTTCGGCCCAAGGCGTGATCCTGGGGTCCCACATCGGGCTCCCTGCATGGAGCCTGCTTCTCCCTCTGCCTGTGTCTCTGCCTCTCTATCTCTGTGTCTCTCATGAATAAATAAATCTTTAAAAAAAAAAAAAAAAAGAGCAGGGACCAACTCTGACAGCTCAGGACTTAGGATTAGTCATGATGCATAATGTGAATGAGCAAAATGAATAATGAATTACCAAGTGTGTAACTGAAACGATGCTCCTAGATCCTCTCGCCCAAGGATGTCAGTGAGGAGGCCAACCACACGGACCAAAACCCCAGCTCCACCACTCTGCTGTGGGGCTCTGGTGACTTCACCTCTCTGCACCTGCTTCCATCTAGACAACAGAGATAATACTTTGCAGCCTTGTTGTGAAGATTCAATTAAATAACGTGTGGAACAAGCCCAGCATAGAGCCTGGCACAGAAAACACTGGTAAAAATAACAGCTCCTCCTTCCTCCTAAAAAGGATCTGTTAGGTCTCAGAAGGTTATCTGACAGAGTGGGGCAAATAAACACAAAGTGAAGGGTTTAGAACTACTGCTAATTGAAGATGAATCATAGATGAGAAATGCAGATCTCCCAAATCTTCCTCAGCTTAAGCCTTGACCCCCTAGACTGGTGTGCATGTGCTGTAAACCCAGGGGGACCCCACTTCCAATTGAAACTGACATTCAACTTGTAGCCCAGTGGGTCCGGGTCTCTCTATAAAGAAAGGAAAATCAGATGTGGACTATGGTCCTTTGTCACCAACCGACTGGGTGCAGTTCTTCCTCTCTAAGCTAGGACTGCAGGGTCTGCAAATCCACTCAAGTACTGTCAAGACAGCATAAGGGCTGGGCAGTCCCCGGAGTGGGGAGGCAATGAAGATTTGAATGCACGGTGAGAATGTGTGTTCCTGCTCTTCACAACAGCCTCCCTTGTACTAAGCAGAAGACTTCATTCGGCTACTGGGTGCTTTCCAGTTTACCAGTTGCTCAGAACCACCCCACCAAATCTTGGGCCTGGCATGCTCTCACTCTAGCCCTGGGTGATGGAAATTACAGAGGCAGACTTTCTGTTTGCTTCTCCGCAATAAGCAGTAATTCCTAGTTCTGAAGGCCTGACCTCATAAATGAATTTACAATGAACACCAGCAGCTCATTTTCCTGGATCATAATTTAAAGGAAAACTTCCCAAGTTTTAGTCTACTTAACACCATCTGACCTAGAAGTAATATACCGTTGATGCCAAATGACTTCAAAGACCTGGTCTCTGATAGTCCCATGTCTGATGCACATTTTTCGCCCCCTTCCCTGTGAAAATACATAGCTACACAATAATTCTATGGTTGAATTCACAGCCCGATATCAGCTGATACTTTAATTCAGGTATTTTAATAACTGTATAGTATCTCCATAGTCTTAAAGGGAAGGAATATGATCAAGGAAATCGATTCAAATGACAATTGCAGAGACTAAGAATTATTTGAAAGTAATTTCTTCCTTCTCTAAAGTTCGGTAAGTAAATTATAATAACATAATGTTGAATAACAGATTGCCATACTTGCCAACTTAAACACTTTAGGGACATGTTTATTCATTTCATATAATCTAGAAGCAAATCTTTTTTTATTCAAGTTTTACTTTCCTCTAATGATGCTTCACAATAAAATGCCAAACTAAAACAGAAATATAAAGAAAATGCTGGTGGTGTGCTACTTCTTAATTAGCCTCCTGATATCCTAGTACAGAGGGAGAAGAGAGAATGCACTATGGGCATACAAGCGCATATACAAAAATTTCAATCACTGAACAAATATTTGTTGAGACTCCCAACTGGCACCACATTTATGTTAGACTGTGCTGTAAAAGACCTATAGCTGGCTTCCTGGAGCTTATGTTCTAAGGAGGGACTCCAACAAGTACACAACAAAGGGCGATAAAAGTCATGGCAGAGAAAGGAAGGCACTACGAGAGGGCTGGGCAAACCTCCAGCAGAAAGGTTATCTCAAAGAATATATGAAGTGTAAGAAGCAATTAGGGAAAAAACTTAGGTAGGAGATGGGCAGTATAGAAAAGAGCATATACAAAGACACAGAGGAGGCAAGAAAGCACATAGCAGGTCCGGGGTCTTAAGTGACAAGATGAAGATGAGCACTTTGGAAAGATTAATAAGCAGAGGGTACGGCTAGCGGCAGAGACAGCAGTCAGGGAACTATTGGCAGGCCAGAGATGATGGGACTCGAACATCACCAAGGAACATTCATTGAGCACTTTCTTGGCCCAAGCACTGAGGTAAGTACTTCATGAGCATTATCTTACTAAATCTTTAAACAATCGTGAGAAGAATGGATACCCACTTTACAGATAAAACTACTGCTATTTTCTTGTTTTCTTATTACCTATTGTTCCCAATCTCTCCCAACAACTAAAATGTATTTACTTATCACCCTGGCTGCTACTTAAAATAGTGCTTGGCGAACAGTAGATATGCAAGCTGCACAGAAAAGACAAGCAGGTGGCTGAACAAACAAACCAAAAAAGAAACTGCCCAAATCACACTGAGTTAAAAGACCCACACCCACTGCATTCACTGTAACTTACCACACCACGTTACAATTCTTACTCTCTGTGGTCCTTCTCAGTCTCTTGTGCTGGTCCCTCATCTCACCAACCTCAGACTGCCTTGGACTCTGGCTTAGGACTCCAAGCTTGTCTATCAACACCTGTTTCACTACTGATTTCATCTGAGCCTGTGGTTTTAAATATATTTGATTCACAAATGATTCTCAGATTTATATCTCCATCACAGATTTTCCCCACAACTTCAGACCCTTTTTTCCAACCCCCAACTCAACATCCCCACTTGGATGCCTAATGGCCATTGCAAACTTCTACGTCCAAAGCCCCGCTCCTTCCATAACTATCTTCATCTCAATTAATGGCAACTCTAATCTTCCAGTAGCTCAAGCCAAAGAGGCCAAAACCTTGGTGTCATTCTTAATTTGTCTCTCTCACAACCTGTATCCAATCCACCAGCAAATCCTTTTAACTCTCATCAGTCATATATCCAGAATCCAACTGTCACACTCCCCCTACTGCTGCTACCTACCATACTCTGGCTGCCTTCGCTTTGCCCAAATTATTGCAAAAGCTTCTCACAGGTATCCCTGCTTCTAGTCTTGCCTGTCCCCCTTTTCAACTAATTCTCAACTGGTTCCCACTGCCAGAGGAACCAATTAAAGCTTACGTCAGATCACTCCACTGCCCAAACTCCTCCAGTAGCTCCTATCTCAAGTAAAAGCTCTTACTGTGGCCTAGCAGGCCCTGCACAGTGATGCATCTTGTGTGACACTCCCTACTCAGCCTCCTCCAGCCACACCAGCCTCCTTCCCAGCTCTGTAACAGAGCTACCCCTCCACTGACCTGTCTCTGTGCTCACTGCACTCTCACCTGGGAATCTCTCCAGGTACCTGGACGACTCACACCCTCGCCTTTCACAAATGTACTCAAGTGTCACCTTCTCAGTGAGCAACTCCATCTGAAACAGTAACGCTTCCCCCCTCCCCATTTAAACATATCAACTAATACACTACAGATTCTACTTATTTGCTTTTTGTTTGCCTCTCCTTGGCCCTGAACTGCAATAGGGCAGGCTGTTTTGCTCACTTTTACATCTCCAATTCCTACAAAAATGCCAGGCACACGGAAAATCTCAATAAATATTTACTGAATGGAAGAATAAATAAATGAATTCTCTTCTTTACAGAATCCTATGTCAGCCACACCAGATAGCAATTATCAGAGGTAAACTGAGGAGATAAAATGTTGATTAAAACTGAATTAGACACAGTTGATAAAGCATCAATAGAAAGGATGACTGCTTTCATTTGAAGAATCTTTCACATTTGTTTTCTAATCAACAAATGACAGCCTCAACAATCTGAAAATGTGTTTCAAAAATATTTCGGGATTTTATTTTTTATAAATTTTTTTTACTTCATGTATTAAAAGGCAAAAAAACCCCATGACTTGTATCATAAATACAAAACTAACAAGTTTTCAAAACATACGAGATACATACAATGTAAAAAAAAGTCTTTATATATACAAAATGTAATGTAATTTCCGTTACAAAAAATAAAGGGAAAATACTTGAAAAATGCTCATCTGCAAGTACAAAACTAAATCCTCCCCTTGACTGACCACTTGAGCTGCCTTGAAATATGCAGCTCCATTATACTAGGCTTTACCTTGACTTCTTTTTCTTTTTAACCTTGCCTTTTTGTCATGTTACCTTTTCTTCCCATTTTTCTTTTCATTTTAAAGACAAGGGCCCAATCAAGGTTTTTCAGAAGCCAATGTTTGTTCCATACTTTAACAGTCAAGTGGCTTATAATTCCAAAAGTTAATACTTTATACTCTGAGCTATAAATGAGTTCCTAAACATTGTATGCAAATCAATTATTTGGATACTCTACGCACAATATATCATTTACAGAAACTTCTTCATAAAATTAAGATTTTCACATCAACATTTGCTTAAATCACAGTAAGCCTATAAACTAGTTCCTCGACCCATCCATCATCCCAATCTCCTTAACAATTCTATTTATGGCTCCCTTAAATGCTAAATAGTATTATCTAATCTAAATACACCTGGAGTGGTGTAGGCCCCCCCCCACCTACTCCACATTTCATACACACCAATAAATGCTGGCTCACTACTTACCTACTATTAACACTAATATTTTTTTCGATTTAGTAACTACTGCAGCAGCAAAATTTTTAAATTTTGGTTATTTTCTTATATGAACCACATCTATTGCTAATTTATTGCTATTTCCCTTAACAATATATTGTCAGGGGAAATGGATATTTAAACTGCAATTAAAGTTCCTAACCAGAAGGTTAAAAAAAAAAAGCTAGTTACTGATACTGATGTACTTTTTCCCTGTCAAGAGCTATCTTTCCTGATTAACCTTGCAGCGAGGAAGGGAGGGAGGGAATGAAGAAGTGTGAGAGGGAGAGAGAAGGAGGAGAAAAGGAGAAGACAACAGAAGAGCTGGTAGGTTAAAAGTGACATCTTCCAGAGTCACAATGACTCTTCTGTTATTGCATAGAAAACCATAGAGAATTCTCTTGAAGAATTGAGAACAGTGTTGACAATGCCATTCATCTGAGTAAAGAGACTAGAAGAAAATGTTTTTTTACTGTTTTATATTCTTAGAAAAATTCTGTTAAAACTTCAAATGAAAACCAGCTCCTCAATTATTCTAATTTACAAAAATTCACTTGTAGAACTGCTTTAAAAAAAGAAGAAAAAAATGAAAATTAAGAAAGGTCAAGTTCATTCAAGTAACAAGTCTGATACATAAAAAACCAGAGCAAGCAGAACAGCAAGCACCCAACTCAGAGACTGACAACTAGAGTCCAGCTGCAGCACAGGGGTGCCATCAGCTAGTGAGGAAAAGGTAGACCAGTAAGATCTACTCTCTCCAGCACATACAATTTTTGCTCCATAAGCACTTTTGCTTCAAAGAAATTTTAAAATCTAACACTCACTTATTGAGTGAATTAAAAGTTGCAAACTGTGCAAGCAGACATAATATTTTTAAAGCAAATTTAAGAGGTACAAATAAGCACTAAGACTGTAATTGGGAGAACTATACCCCTTGGGGTACACTGGTTCAGAAAGCAGGTCTGCTACCTTGAGGCACAGTCTGCATAATAATACCATTAAAATACATTATTTCCTCCAAATTATTCTCGTTAATTATGTCAACCAATTTGAATGCATCGAGAGAATTTTACCAACAGTATTACAAGGTACATATTTACATTTTCACATGCATCTTAAAAGACGAAATGTTAACAATGATGATGAGGATTATGAATAACAAGATTAAAGGTGTGTTCATTTGGGAAAAGACTACATTAATATTATTCATCCAACCACAAACATTTCTATAGTGAATGCAATAACTGCAGAACAATTCACAGCTTCACAAAAGTCAAAATATAAAGACTTTCACTAGAATTTTTTCCAATTCAAAACTAAAAAGAGTTCAACTTACATTAATCCTTACTTTACTCTAACATCTGTAAAATATATAAAATCCCAAGATTATCAACAGTCACATATGTTTTGAAGTCAGAGGAAACGTGTATTTTCTTAAGACAGGTTCCATTTGTGTAGAAGGTTTGTGAGGATTCCCCAGTGACAACATTCCACCACTGTTCAGAGAAAAATAAAATTCTCATTAGACTGGTAATCCCTCCATGTGACAACTGTAGTGCCAGCCAAATCCTTCACCCTATCACCTCCCCACTCCCAAACTCCAGCAAACTGCAAGGGAAAATGTCTGAGGTTTAATGATGAATATAGTATAATCAATCTGGTCAGCCTTTCCTGATTAACCCTGGTGACTGACTGCCTCACAGCTACTGAAAACCTAACCCCAACTGCAAGGCATGCTGGGAAAACGTGTAGCCTACTGAAAGCTACAGACACAAGGCTGCACAAAGTCCTCTATGGCCACGACTGCACTGAACTCTGCTACCTGCAAGTCTTTCTCATTGGAATGGAGAGAAGAACGTTTGCCCCTCTTTTCTTTAAAAAATGCTCCTTTGCAGAGAGACTGGTATTCTGATATCAACATTGAGGCTATTTCCTATTATAGGCTATCAAATAGGATATTCTCTCTCCTGTCATTTTCACCAGGAATGATTCAAAAGCCCATAACCAAATTTCTCTATAAAATATTCTACACATTTATTTGCTAAATATTGAACATCTCAAATGCAGCAAGTGTTCTGCCCAAATCCTTCCTTTCTTCTCGCAATAACCGAATTCACTAAGATTACAACAGTGTTCGTAGTCATTTACCAAATGGAGATCATAAAGCTTACCCATGTATCTCACAGCTAAAATAAGGGCAAAAGAGACAATGTACATGAACACCTTTTGAAAAGACACATCAATATTCAGAGTATTATGAATGAAATAATGGTGTCAACTCACTTTTGTATCTAGGGAAGGGCCTAGCATTCCAGCAGTTGACTGATCAGCCATTTGTGTTCAGTCCATAATAGTACATGATAAAAGTATATCCCCATGGACTTCAGTAGAACTCACTGAAGCAACTTTTACTAATTTGAAATTTTTCAGAACTGACAATTTTACTTTATAAAATAGCAATCTAAACAAGACTGCAGAGGACACATTCCACCTACTTAGGAGAGGACTCATTAATTTTCAGTCACTATGAGCAAATCACAGAGATAGTAAGGCCCTTAGAGATCACCTAGTCCAACTGCCTCATTTTACAAATAAGGAATGCAGGGTACTAAAGAAGACAGGCCTTGTCACCCAAGAGGATACTGCAGAGGTGGAACAGCTTCTGGTACCTAATCTAGTGCTCCCACTACCTTTCCCTCTGTTTAAACAAACCACTCTACCTGGAAACATGACATCAGCCACTAACTTAAATATGGACTAAAAAACAGTGACATTAAAAATAGCAGCTAGACTAAAAAACAGTGACATTAAAAATAGCAGCTAATACAGGGAATTTTTAGGGCAATGAAACTATTCTGTATCATACTACAAGGATAGACACATGTCATTATATATTTGTCAAAATTCACAAAATGGGGGAGCCTGATTAGGTCAGTCAGTGAAGCATCCAGCTCTTGATTTTGGCTCAGGTCATGATCTCAGGGCCAGGGGATCAAGCCCCATGTCAGGCTCTGTGCTCAGGGGGAGTCTGCTTGAGATTCTCTCTCTCTCTCTCCTTCTGCTCCTCTTAACCCACTTGCACATGAGCATATGCACTCTCTCAAATAAATAAGTAAATCTTTAAAAAAAAAATTTACAGAAGGACCACCACCAAGAGCGAACCGTAATATAAACCATGTACTTACAGTACTAATGACGTGCCAATATAAGTTCAGCAATTATAACAAATGTACCCATCTGTTGATACTCTGGTGATAGTGGAGGAGGCTGTGCGTGCATGGGGACAGAAGATATATGGGAACTCTATACTTTCTGCTCAATTTTGCTATGAATCTAAAACTGCTCTAAGAAATAAAGTGAATTAAAATAGCTAACATATACTCAAAGTATAGTACGTGACCCTATGTATGAGTATTGCACTAACTTCTTTTACACTATGTATGTTAACGTGTATTAACTCCTTTCATCTTCCCAACTCTGAGATAGATGTTATTATTATACCCATTTACAGATGAGAAAAATCAAGGCAGAGAGAGATTAAATAATCTTGTGGAAAATCTCAAAGATATAAGTGGTAGAGCCAGGCTTTGACCTCAGGCAATCTGCCCAAGCTCCTTCTCCTGACCATTACATTTGTTGCTTCTAAGTAATGGCACACCTTTTATCACCATGTATTCCACATTTCAAATCAGACTTTCTTCTCATAAGTATGAATTAATGTGGATTTGTCATTCTAACAGTAGGTACTCCATGGCATAACACAAGTAAACAACTAAATTATATTACTTTTTAATTTTATAGATAGAAATAATTTGAAAAGTTAAGAGCTTGGAAAAAATTAGAGTGAAAGACAAACCATGAGAGATTCCTAACTCTGGAAAACAAAGGGTTGCAGAGGGGAGGAGGGATGGGGGATGGGGTAGTTGGGTGGCGGGCACTAAGGAGGGCACTTGATGAGATGAGCACTGGGTGTTACACTATATGTTGGCAAATTGAATTTAAATAAAATATTTTTTAAAAGAGCTTTTTAGCTACTAGATAACTACTTTATCTTACTGACATCCAATTTATACAGCTTGGATTTCTTAGTAAACAGACTCAAAAGGTCCATTTCCTTGGACACTACAGCAGCTGTTTCTTTTTACTTTAATTTGCTTTGTGCTTTGGATAGTCTCATTACGTGCTGGGTAGATGCAGGCTGGGCTATATCATAATCACTTTAACCATGCTAGTAATCAAACCAGAGGGAAGAACAGCCTGTCACTTAAACATACAGTTTCATGATCCCCTTACCCATAACTAAATAAAGGTGTGCCCAAAAAGGTATAGTTTAATACAACATTTTATCAACAGCATTGTATTCTCAATGCAAACTCTTTGAAAAGGGTTCATAACAAACATCCCCTTGAAGAGCTAAAAATTGTCTTTTTTATAAGCTAGATTTTTATGTTGAGTAAAACTGCAATTATGTGTGTCTCATATAACCAAAAACTTCATTTCATTCATTCAAATATTTCTGAACATCTATACTGTATTAGATGATTATCAGAATCATTTTCTACACTTGAATATTTTCAGTAAGAAATAAAAGTACTGTAAGATCTAATTTATTAGGTACCTATTTTAAGTGGTCAGTACAATACACAGTATCTTCAACCCCTTTTACAAGTGAACCAGCATTCAAAAGACTCACCTCAAGCATCCCTCTCTCTAAGGAGCCTCTGCTAACTCCACTATCTTTATGCAAAAACGTCCCAGAACCCTTCTATACTTTAGAGACTATTTACTGTCTGCTTTCCCCCAGACTATAAACCACTGGAAGGCAAAAATCAAGTCTTAAACACTGTGCATACAGTGTCTTAGCACTCAGTGGTCACTTAACACATTCTTATTGAGTGGATGGATAAATAGATGCAAGCACCAAAAGATGACCCTGAGGCACCACAACACATTCAATCTTTGACCTCTGTGTTCTCTAACAATAAGTTTACACAAGCCACCTTATTGTATAATTTTAGGAACCTCGACCTCCATGAACGTCAGTTTCCTTATCTATAAACCAAGAATAATAAAATTTAAGCTTCACAAAGCTAGCTAATGAGATGATGTAAGAAAAGCACTTTATAAGCTATAAAATAAAGCAATATATTGTTGCTACTATTATCACTATTGCTACTACTAATAATACTTAAGGAAATTTCACAAATTTTTTTTCACAAATTTTTTAAAGACTTTCAAACAAGAGTTAACCATTAGTGACAATGGAAAATAAAATTAAATTAAACATCCAACTTTCTAGTCATTCTGATCATCTAAGTATGGGGCAGTATGAGAGCTCTGGACCAAGAACATTCCTAACACTGTCATCAAAACTTGGAAGAGAGCTGAAGAAAGCAGACTTAGAGATTTCCATCTCATCACTGCCAAATGAGGATAACAGTAACTGCCCTTCCACTCTGCTGGGTTGTAGGAGGCCCAACTGAGAAACAGGAAGTGAAAATAGCTTGGAAAGTAGGATATAGGCTGCTATTTTCTTTCATAGTCTTTGAGGAATTCTTACCTTAAGATATCCTCCAGCAGAGACAAGCATTTTGCTATCCGGAGAAAAGCAAAGGTCAGTCACCCAGCCTCCATGGGTAGCAGCTCCTTCTTCTACCAAAATCGGAGCACACAAATGAAGCAGCTCACCATTTGAGACATTCCATATCTATACAAACAGGATATACAATGCATTATTAACAGGGTCACTCAGAAGTTTTATATATCTATTCATCTCATCTGGAATATATTTGGAAATTTTTCTTAATATAATTACAATTCAGTAATACCTAAAGAATCTTTTTTAGATTACATTCTCTTGCCAGGTCCCCAGCCAGGTCCCCAGTCAGGTCCTCAGGCAGGCGTGACACAGGAGCCCGCCCTGTACCACAGTATAAATAAACCTCTGTTACCACCCGTGGGGGGGGGGGGGGGGGGGGAGAAGATTACACTCTCTCCTCTCCAAGTTTTTAAAAAGCACTAATTATAATAAAAATGCATCACTTAAAATATTTATCATTAACCGTAATCCAAAAAATAAGAGAACTTAGAACAACTGGTCAGAATACTGTGACTTTTTTCATTTAATAAAAAGAAAATAAGGGGATTCCTGGGTGACTCAGTGGTTTAGCGCCGCCTTCAGCCCAGGGTGTGATCCTGGAGTCCCAGGGCTCCCTGCATGAGCCTGCTTCTCCCTCTGCCTGTGTCTCTGCCTCTCTCTCTCTCTCTCTCTCTCTCTGTGTCTTTCATGAATAAATAAAATCTTTTTAAAAAATTAAAATTAAAAAAAAAAGAAAATAATGAGAAAAGCAAGGAATAAACAAAAAAGGCCTAACAAACTACCTAAAAAAAAAAAAATCATAGAATTCTAGTCCAGTATCTACCACTAAGAATGCTAACAGAGGTTGTTCAACTGAGCAAAATGACTAGAAGGAAAACCTCACCTCAAAAGAAAGAATCAGAAACAGTCCTCTCTCCCACAGAGTTACAAAATCTGGATTACAATTCAATGTCAGAAAGCCAATTCAGAAGCACTATTATACAGCTACTGGGGGCTCTAGAAAAAAGCATAAAGGACTCAAGAGACTTGATGACTGCAGAATTTAGATCCAATCAGGCAGAAATTAAAAATCAATTGAATGAGATGCAATCCAAACTAGAAGTCCTAACGACGAGGGTTAACGAGGTGGAAGAACGAGTGAGTGACATAGAAGACAAGTTGATAGCAAAGAGGGAAACTGAGGAAAAAAGAGACAAACAATTAAAAGACCATGAAGACAGATTAAGGGAAATAAACGACAGCCTGAGGAAGAAAAACCTACGTTTAATTGGGGTTCCCGAGGGCGCCGAAAGGGACAGAGGGCCAGAATATGTATTTGAACAAATTCTAGCTGAAAACTTTCCTAATCTGGGAAGGGAAACAGGCATTCAGATCCAGGAAATAGAGAGCTCCCCCCCTAAAATCAATAAAAACCGTTCAACACCTCGACATTTAGTTGTGAAGCTTGCAAATTCCAAAGATAAGGAGAAGATCCTTAAAGCAGCAAGAGACAAGAAATCCCTGACTTTTATAGGGAGGAGTATTAGGGTAACAGCAGACCTCTCCACAGAGACCTGGCAGACCAGAAAGGGCTGGCAGGATATATTCAGGGTCCTAAATGAGAAGAACATGCAACCAAGAATACTTTATCCAGCAAGGCTCTCATTCAAAATGGAAGGAGAGATAAAGAGCTTCCAAGACAGGCAGCAACTAAAAGAATATGTGACCTCCAAACCAGCTCTGCAAGAAATTTTAAGGGGGACTCTTGAAATTCCCCTTTAAGAAGAAGTTCAGTGGAACAGTCCACAAAAACAAAGACTGAATAGATATCATGATGACACTAAACTCATATCTCTCAATAGTAACTCTGAATGTGAACGGGCTTAATGACCCCATCAAAAGGCGCAGGGTGTCAGACTGGATAAAAAAGCAGGACCCATCTATTTGCTGTCTACAAGAGACTCATTTTAGACAGAAGGACACCTACAGCCTGAAAATAAAAGGTTGGAGAACCATTTACCATTCGAATGGTCCTCAAAAGAAAGCAGGGGTAGCCATCCTTATATCAGATAAACTAAAATTTACCCCAAAGACTGTAGTGAGAGATGAAGAGGGACACTATATCATACTTAAAGGATCTATTCAACAAGAGGACTTAACAATCCTCAATATATATGCTCCGAATGTGGGAGCTGCCAAATATATAAATCAATTATTAACCAAAGTGAAGAAATACTTAGATAATAATACACTTATACTTGGTGACTTCAATCTAGCTCTTTCTATACTCGATAGGTCTTCTAAGCACAACATCTCCAAAGAAACGAGAGCTTTAAATGATACACTGGACCAGATGGATTTCACAGATATCTACAGAACTTTACATCCAAACTCAACTGAATACACATTCTTCTCAAGCACACAGGGAACTTTCTCCAGAATAGACCACATATTGGGTCACAAATCGGGTCTGAACCGATACCAAAAGATTGGGATCATCCCCTGCATATTCTCGGACCATAATGCCTTGAAATTAGAACTAAAATCACAACAAGAAGTTTGGAAGGACCTCAAACACGTGGAGGTTAAGGACCATCCTGCTAAAAGATAAAAGGGTCAACCAGGAAATTAAGGAAGAATTAAAAAGATTCATGGAAACTAATGAGAATGAAGATACAACCATTCAAAATCTTTGGGATGCAGCAAAAGCAGTCCTAAGGGGGAAATACATCGCAATACAAGCATCCATTCAAAAACTGGAAAGAACTCAAATACAAAAGCTAACCTTACACATAAAGGAGCTAGAGAAAAAACAGCAAATAGATCCTACACCCAAGAGAAGAAGGGAGTTAATAAAGATTCGAGCAGAACTCAACGAAATCGAGACGAGAAGAACTGTGGAACAGATCAATAGAACCAGGAGTTGGTTCTTTGAAAGAATTAATAAGATAGATAAACCATTAGCCAGCCTTATTAAAAAGAAGAGAGAGAAGACTCAAATTAATAAAATCATGAATGAGAAAGGAGAGATCACTACCAACACCAAGGAAATACAAACGATTTTAAAAACATATTATGAACAGCTATACGCCAATAAATTAGGCAATCTAGAAGAAATGGACGCATTCCTGGAAAGCCACAAACTACCAAAACTGGAACAGGAAGAAATAGAAAACCTGAACAGGCCAATAACCAGGGAGGAAATTGAAGCAGTCATCAAAAACCTCCCAAGACACAAGAGTCCAGGGCCAGATGGCTTCCCAGGGGAATTTTATCAAACGTTTAAAGAAGAAACCATACCTATTCTCCTAAAGCTGTTTGGAAAGATAGAAAGAGATGGAGTACTTCCAAATTCGTTCTATGAAGCCAGCATCACCTTAATTCCAAAGCCAGACAAAGACCCCACCAAAAAGGAGAATTACAGACCAATATCCCTGATGAACATGGATGCAAAAATTCTCAACAAGATACTGGCCAATAGGATCCAACAGTACATTAAGAAAATTATTCACCATGACCAAGTAGGATTTATCCCTGGGACACAAGGCTGGTTCAACACCCGTAAAACAATCAATGTGATTCATCATATCAGCAAGAGAAAAACCAAGAACCATATGATCCTCTCATTGGATGCAGAGAAAGCATTTGACAAAATACAGCATCCATTCCTGATCAAAACTCTTCAGAGTGTAGGGATAGAGGGAACATTCCTCGACATCCTAAAAGCCATCTATGAAAAGCCCACAGCAAATATCATTCTCAATGGGGAAGCACTAGGAGCCTTTCCCCTAAGATCAGGAACAAGACAGGGATGTCCACTCTCACCACTGCTGTTCAACATAGTACTGGAAGTCCTAGCCTCAGCAATCAGACAACAAAAAGACATTAAAGGCATTCAAATTGGCAAAGAAGAAGTCAAACTCTCCCTCTTCGCCGATGACATGATACTCTACATAGAAAACCCAAAAGTCTCCACCCCAAGATTGCTAGAACTCATACAGCAATTCGGTAGCGTGGCAGGATACAAAATCAATGCCCAGAAGTCAGTGGCATTTCTATACACTAACAATGAGACTGAAGAAAGAGAAATTAAGGAGTCAATCCCATTTACAATTGCACCCAAAAGCATAAGATACCTAGGAATAAACCTAACCAAAGATGTAAAGGATCTATACCCTCAAACCTATAGAACACTTCTGAAAGAAATTGAGGAAGACACAAAGAGATGGAAAAATATTCCATGCTCATGGATTGGCAGAATTAATATTGTGAAAATGTCAATGTTACCCAGGGCAATATACACGTTTAATGCAATCCCTATCAAAATACCATGGACTTTCTTCAGAGAGTTAGAACAAATTATTTTAAGATTTGTGTGGAATCAGAAAAGACCCCGAATAGCCAGGGGAATTTTAAAAAAGAAAACCATAGCTGGGGGCATCACAATGCCAGCTTTCAGGTTGTACTACAAAGCTGTGGTCATCAAGACAGTGTGGTACTGGCACAAAAACAGACACACAGATCAGTGGAACAGAATAGAGAATCCAGAAGTGGACCCTGAACTTTATGGGCAACTAATATTCGATAAAGGAGGAAAGACTATCCATTGGTAGAAAGACAGCCTCTTCAATAAATGGTGCTGGGAAAATTGGACATCCACATGCAGAAGAATGAAACTAGACCACTCTCTTTCACCATACACAAAGATAAACTCAAAATGGATGAAAGATCTAAATGTGAGACAAGATTCCATCAAAATCCTAGAGAAGAACACAGGCAACACCCTTTTTGAACTCAGCCACAGTAACTTCTTGCAAGATACATCCACGAAGGCAAAAGAAACAAAAGCAAAAATGAACTATTGGGACTTCATCAAGATAAGAAGCTTTTGCACAGCAAAGGATACAGTCAACAAAACTCAAAGACAACCTACAGAATGGGAGAAGATATTTGCAAATGACGTATCAGATAAAGGGCTAGTTTCCAAGATCTATAAAGAACTTATTAAACTCAACACCAAAGAAACAAACAATCCAATCATGAAATGGGCAAAAGACATGAACAGAAATCTCACAGAGGAAGACATAGACATGGCCAACATGCATATGAGAAAATGCTCTGCATCACTTGCCATCAGGGAAATACAAATCAAAACTACAATGAGATACCACCTCACACCAGTGAGAATGGGGAAAATTAACAAGGCAGGAAACAATAAATGTTGGAGAGGATGGGGAGAAAAGGGAACCCTCTTACACTGTTGGTGGGAATGTGAACTGGTGCAGCCACTCTGGAAAACTGTGTGGAGGTTCCTCAAACAGTTAAAAATAGACCTGCCCTACGACCCAGCAATTGCACTGTTGGGGATTTACCCCAAAGATACAAATGCAATGAAACGCCGGGACACCTGCACCCCGATGTTTATAGCAGCAATGGCCACGATAGCCAAACTGTGGAAGGAGCCTCGGTGTACAACGAAAGATGAATGGATAAAGAAGATGTGGTTTATGTATACAATGGAATATTACTCAGCTATTAGAAATGACAAATACCCACCATTTGCTTCAACGTGGATGGAACTGGAGGGTATTATGCTGAGTGAAGTAAGTCAGTCGGAGAAGGACAAACATTATATGTTCTCATTCATTTGGGGAATATAAATAATAGTGAAAGGGAATATAAGGGAAGGGAGAAGAAATGTGTGGGAAATATCAGAAAGGGAGACAGAACGTAAAGACTGCTAACTCTGGGAAACGAACTAGGGGTGGTAGAAGGGGAGGAGGGCGGGGGTTGGGAGTGAATGGGTGACGGGCACTGGGTGTTATTCTGTATGTTAGTAATTTGAACACCAATAAAAAATAAATTAAAAAAAAAAAAAAAGAGGTTGTTCAAACACCTAAAGTCATTCAAACATATTTTTAAAATATATATATATAAACGAAAAAAAAATATTTTAAACAGTAAGTTTTATAGGGTTTTATGTATTTTTATATATATAAGTATATACATATTTACATAATATATAAAAAAAAATACCCAATTACTTACAGATGCTAATGTTTCCATTTATTTCCAACAGTAATTAACATATGAGCAGTACTATTATTTTTCAAATAAATGCCCAACAAAATAGGAAAAAAGAAATATAGAGGCATAAACAAGAAAGGAAAATAACTAAAACCATCATTTGTAAATGTTCCCTAGAAAATCTAAGAGAATCAAATGTAGAAACTCATTAGAAAGAATTCAAAAAAAGAAAAAAAATTCGGTAAGATAGCTAAGTTACACACACACACACACACACACACAGTTTTCCTACATTTTGAATAATCAAGTAGAAAAACAATTTTGTTTAATGTGCTTAAAAAAATTTTTTTTAATAACATGCATTTAAACAAAGAGAATTTGTTTCCTCAGGAGTTTTTTTTGTTTTTTTTTTTTAAGATTTTATTTATTTATTCATGAGAGACACAGAGAGAGAGACAGGCAGAGGGAGAAGCAGGCTCCATGCAGGGAGCCCAATGTGGAACTCGATTCTGGGTCTCCAGGTTCAGGCCCTGGGCTGAAGGCAGCTCTAAACCACTGAGCCACCCGGGCTGCCCTCCTCAGGAGTTTTTGAAAAATGAAATATTCCTTCATAACTGGTAAAGGAGCATTCTCATCCAAAAATGAGAACTCAGAGCAAAATGAGTATTTCTAAAGCAGCCCTGCCACTTCAGTTGATGTGGCACTTATTAGAAGAGTATAGAGAAAGTTGGTTACTTAGTCCTCAAGCAGAATTTTAATTGTCCTGGAAAGCCTATCTGATAATACCTCCATTCCTGCAAACTGCATACTCTCTCATGAATTTTAAATCTTCCTTTGTAAAAAAGGAAAAAAGAAAAAAGATGGTCCTCAAATATGCTGATTACCTAATACCACCTCACTCCCCAAACTTTTCCCATCAACTGTCCAATCCTTCTAACACAACCAGAGGTAGGCAGTCCCATGAGGACTGCAGTCCACTCTAAATGTGGACTATCTAACGGATATGATTTCATTAAGAGATATTTTCTTTCAGTGCTGAAAACAGCAGAATTTGCTGTTTATTCATTTATAATCTAGTTAACGATTTATAAAATTATTTTTCTCAAATTCTGCCATTATAAACAACTTTTGGTTCAGGTCCAAGAATTCTGATGAATCATTCTCAAGCAAAGAACAAACAACCAATTGCAAATAACATGGGCATTTGCCTCCTCACACGCACAGACTAACTCAACACTTCAGTCTAACTAAAATGAATTTTCTGCAGAGGAGTGCAGCTGTGAACAAAACATGCTTAGGAAACAAAGCAAACAATGCTTCATTCAACCAGAACTCCAAGGCCTATGCTTCCCAGTCACATTAAGAAAGGTCTCCAATGTGGTAAAAAGCATTAGCCAAGGCTACAAAAGAACACTGCTTTCATGTCAGCAAACATCCTACCCTGATTTCTCCATTGTCATCTCCAGTCGCCAACAGGGTACTGTCCACAGAGAAGACAGAGCAGCGCACACAGCCCTTGTGGCCCCTCAATTCATGAAGAGGTGAAAGAAGTTCAAAACTCCAAATCTGGAAGGCAATTAGGATTGTTTAGGAAGAGTAAATACACTCAAAATAAGTACCTGCAAAACCTGCCCTGAGGGCTAGTTAGCCATAAATTATATGGAACTTCCAATCATATGGAAGTTCTAACATTCAAGAGTTCATAAATTTTCATTAGAGGCCCACGTTCTAACTTGGAACATTCTTTTTTTCTTACTTTCCCTTTAATTACTCAAGTGAACTTCAGCTCAAGGACCCAAATCATAGCTTCTTTAACTTTAGACTTAACAAGAAAGAATAGCAAATCAGTTAAAAGCAGTCTGTAGAGTGAAGCCAACTTCAGTTTCAGTCCTGGCTCCCCTACACTGACAAGTTCCTTGTGGCCTAGGACAACCCACATAAGTTTCTCTAGCTTCAGTCTCTACACCTGTACAATGGGACAACAGTACCTGCGGTGTGAAGATTAAATGAGATAATAGTGAAATTCCTAGCACAGGGCTAATATATACAGCAAGTGTTCTTTAAAAGTTAGTCACTATACTATCCTACTGTCTTGGCAACCAAAGTGCTATTTTTTCCTTTCCAATACTCTCCCTTGTGGTTCTGTCATCACCATTTAACAAGAATTTACTGACATTTACCATGTTCCCAGCACCGTGAGCTAAGAACTAACGGTACAAAGATGAACTGGATTCAGTCCCTATCCTTGAAAACTTTATAGTTTAATCAGGAATACAGACTTATGAGCTGTTAAGTGAAGTTATATGATGTAAATGCCTAAGAAACATGAGTAATATGTAATGGAACACTGAAGGTAGAGCAGCTAACCCTGCCTGAGGGCCAGGAAACAGTTCACTGAAGAACTATATGAACTTCCAAGAATGAGTCATAATGCTTTGAGGTAAAAAAAAGGAGAAATTTGTGTCAAGCCAAAGTTAACCATGTGCACAGATGATAGAGGTAAAAGTAGCCTGGCACAGAGGGAACAATGTAGCAGAAAGAGATGGTCATGGGCAAAGGAGTCTGGCTTATAAACCATCAGGTCACAAAGGTATTTCAACTGGAGACTCAGTGGTAGGGTAGATAAACTAGAGGACGCGTAGACCAGTGGCAGGTCCACCAACAAAGGAGGAGAGCCTAATCCTATGGGTGGGGGCAAGGAGGAGAAGAATGAGCCAAGGAACACTGAGGAGTAATCAACAGAGCATGAAAGACAGGACAGAGTCCCACACAATGGCTTGTAGTTTGGAAAGACAGGTAGATAATAAGGTCATTAACAAAGATGGAGAAAAGAGAAGAGAATGGAATAGTCAAAGTCCCCAACCAGGCAGCATCATTTCACTGGAATATGATTTCCAGAAGTATCAACTTACATCAATTACATTAACATTTACTATGGATGTGCAATTAAATGTAAATCCCTTTCAGTGCTTTATATTGCCTATAATATATAGTAGAAACTGCGCTTTGTTAGTTATAGACAAAAAGTCCTCAGTAAGGCAGAAATCAAAAGTCCTCAATGTTATTCATTTATCTATTTGACACAAACTAAATGCCAACAGGCATCCTCCAAAAAACTCACAAAATATGAGACAGACATGTAAACAGAAACTTATTATTATATACATCATCTGGACTCATAATACATAACTAATACCAAACTTTAATGCATCACATTTTAATTAATTGACCTACCTTCGCAGTCTTATCTGCAGATGTAGATGAAAACTTGGTAGCATCAGGAGAAATATCACAAGAAAGTACTGTATCCTGGTGACAGACAAAGTCTTTTTCTATTCTTCCAGTAATAATACTCCATATCTTCCAAAAAAAATTCAGAAGTTGACACTTTTAAGAATATTTTGTATTACTGAGCACAATTGTCTAGAATACATATCTATAAAACAAGAGTTTTATTTAGCACACTGGTTGTTCTGACCTCTTTAAGTGCCCTTTAGTACAGGTGCTCATAAATACACAGCAGATGTAGATGACTGCAGTAAACAGAAAACAGGCATGAGAAAATAGAAATTAAAAAATTTAAATAGTTACTTACCATTCACCTGCTTTCAGCTTTCAAAGTATAATCATTACAATATTATAATACTTAAAAAAAAACTATACTTCAAATTACCTTTACTGTTCCATCAAATGACCAGGAAAGCAGTTTTGAATTTTTCAGGAGCTTAAAGTCTTTCACAGTTTCCTGATGGGCTTGTAGGAAGACATATTCCTCTGACTGCCAATTCCATACCTGAATATCAAAGAAATAAGTCTGTTATAACCCTCTCCTCACAATATCCCATTGGAGGAATGGGGTAATATGTGTTCAACTGCCTAACATCCTTTGTTCTCATGGCATTTTAATAAAGCAAATTAGAGTACTGAGAAAGAATATGGTATTCCCATTTTACAGACAGAGAAGAGAAAAACTGGGATTAATTACCTTGCACAGGGGCAAAACAAAATATTTTTCCTCCTAAATAAAATTCATTTTCTTCAGTTGCTTGGAGAGCAGTTAATGATACCAGAAGACAGAGAAAAGCCACAATATGCTAGTGAGCTCACCATCTGATTAAATTTTCCAGAGAAAATTATCTCTATTACAAATTCAGTTTCCTAAGCCCCACAAGCTAGGCCAAGACTGAAGATTCTAGCTCCACTGAAGCTACTGAATCCTCCTGACCCTCCTGCTGGGGAAGGTCAGCTGACCAGAGCACTTCAAACCAAGTCACAGAATGTCTAAGTTTCAGAGATCTTAGCTATCCCCTAATGCAATCCTCAAACTGACATTATTTTTCACACAGAGCTCCAGGAAGAATTCCTCAGGCAAGGGAAGGAGAAGAAATTGAAATGATGGAGACAGTGCATTCAGAGTGGGCTTGAGGTATGGGCTGGAAGTATGACTCACAACCTGAGAAGGGCATTTCAAAGGGAATGAGTGCTTGAATTAAAGCACACAAACAGGAAAACAGGGAAAGACTATGGGGAGCGGTTTACAGTTCAATGTGGCTAAAATACAGGATAGCAAAAGAAACAAACAAACAAAAAAAGGCTAGGAAGATATTCAAAAAAACCAGCCCAGTGAGCCTGATGAAGCTGGATGTCTAAGCTGTGGGCAATCGGGCAGACTGCAACAGAATTTTCTGCTGTTGTTTTTTAACATCAGGAATAAAAAGATAAAGAAAAATCAGCAACTACCACAGGTAGGCACATTAGTGATATTCTGGGTCAAGTTTTTGCCTGGTGAAGGTTCAATAGTAGGCTTTTCCTATCTGGCTTAGACAAAACTGTAAAAGAAACAATACTTCTCTCCTCCCCTTTCTTTACTCCTTTATCCTCCCCACTCAGCAGCCACCCTCCCCACTGAGCCCTGGCTCTCAGATCTCTCTCTTCTGTCTCAAGTTATTGTTCACAGAAACAGGTTATTAGAAGCAGGGTATCTGTAGGAGAACAAGGGGACCCTAGAGAAGGAGTTGGAAGGAAGAGAAATTTTAAAGAGAATGAGAGGAATTTCAAGCACTTGAAGAACTCAAGGAGATACACTGGGGAAAGGGGAAGAAACAGGCCTTCTGGCTCCCCAAATTTTTTCAGAAAGGAAAGGCACTCTGTGTGACTACCCATAAAATACCCTGGACCACTTCCACTGGGAACTTTCTGGCTCACTCCTACTTTCTGGGCTTTACTAGAGAATCAGTGGCTACTATTAACAGCCCTTCCTGAATGACCAGCACTGCCATTCCCAGCTGTGTCAGATTCAGTTTCAACACTGATGTAGATTCTTACTGCTGCCCTCCACATGAAGAAGTCAGAACGCATTCCTCAATAGATATAACACAAAATTTGACAACTGCTAAGGGAAGATTAAGAATAGCCTTAGCTGTTTTTGCTGCAGAAGCTTTCTGATAAGGTAGTGATGACAGGAACACTTTTTTTTTCATTGGACTCAAACACACTGTACTAACAGATTACCTTAATATAACAGCTAAACTTTCACCAGCATTAGCCAAATGTATTAAGGTTGAGTTTGGGCATGTCTCTACCCTTAGATATAATTTTTGCAATGTATATACACTACAGAATTTTTTCTGTGGTATAAATAATAAAATTTAAATTTTAACAATTCTGAAGAATCTTTTTATACCTGCAAGAGTCAACATATTCTCAAATACTGGCTCAGGTGAATATGGCTACTACTTGGGCTTTATTTATCTCAAGAGAAAGGATCAAAAATTACCAAAGGAAGACCTCATCAGTTTTCACAACACTAGGTACTATTAACAAGTGAGTTGATTTTTCAAATCTTGGCAAGAACTTTAATTCAGCTCAACAAAGATTTACTGCACTCCTACTACTAAATTCTAGGCAGGCACGCTGGGGATACAAAGATGAATTAAAAAAAACTTTGAAAACGGCAACTATGTGACATGTATATGTAGATTTGTTAACAGATTTGTTAACTTAATCACTATAATTCACAATGTGCACCTATTATATCAAATCATCATGCATATCTAAAACATAATACATTTTTGTCATTTACACCTCAACAAAGCTGTGGGGGTAGGACAAACTTCCAAAGAATTATTTACTAAAAAAATAAAACAAAAACCCAACCAGTCAATTCTTGGGAATACCCACCAAGAGTTTTATTACATTAATGTGTATTCATTAAAATATTTTAAATGTAAGAAGTATTCTGAGTAGAACAGAAAAAGAAGATGAAACACCACTTAACTCCTATTTCTAAAAATAATCTAACTCCAATCCTAAAAATATTCCTAGAAATTATTTCTCCCCCTGGCTGAGAATATCTGATGTTCAAGTAGGTCATTAAACCTATGAATTTAGCTTCTAACAGAAAAACTGTACAGTATACAATGTCTCAGCAGAATTCCATCAGATGCAGTTTAGTTTTACCCATTTCAAAGCCATCTGGAGAGGAAGAAAGGTGAATATCACACAGAGTTTCATAGCTAATACACCAGTATCATGGTAGCCTACACCAAGTTTCTGCACTGAAAGCAAATTTCATTCCAAACATACAGAACTCACAAAGATATAACAAGATAGTTTTTGGGGGGGATCCCTGGGTGGCTCAGCGGTTTAGCACCGGCCTCCGGCCCAGGGCATGATCCTGGAGACCCGAGATCAAGTCCCACATCAGGCTCCCTGAATGGAGCCTGCTTCTCCCTCTGCCTATGTCTTTGCTTTTCTCTCGCTCTCTCTCTCTCTCTCTCTCTCTCTCTCTCTGTCTCATGAATAAATAAATAAAGTTAGACGAAAAAAAAGATCAAAATCCTAACTTGGAAAAAAAAATAGTTTTTTTTAACTTTTATTTAAATAATCTCTGCCCCCCAATGTGGGGCTCAAACTCACAACCCCAAGATCAAGAGTCATCTAGGTGCCAAATAGTTTTTAACACTCTAAGTATTGGTCAAAATAGTTTTTAATACTATAAGTATTGCTACTACAGGAAATATATAATAAATAAAAGTAGAGTAAAAAAAAAAGTAGAGTAACTTCTTTTGAACATATGCATTTATTATCTCCTTCACTTCTAAAATTCTACAATGACAAATTGAATGGGAATGAAGACAACAACATGTTAGAGCCTGAAAAGCAGGACAATGGTAACTGACTTAACAGAACCAAGAAAACAGAATCCTAAAAGCATTAGAGAAAGACAAAAAAAAAAAAAAAAAAAAAAATGGATAGTACAGAACTCACCAAATGCTCAGAAACTGCTGAGGTCTCTGAGGACATCAGAGGTGGGAATGAGGGTGGGGCGAGGATCAGAACTATGAGCAATTGTGGGAAGATGGCAAACCATGCAGGCGTAGTTTTTTTTTTTTTTTTTTTTTAATCTCCCTGAAGTCTCCATTAAAAGCAGACAAAGCAATTAAAATAGCAAAACCAAAAATGCAGGGACAACACCAACAAAACTATGTTCATTGATGAAGTATCCCCATAAACTGCAAGATGCGAGTAGGGACAAACTGAGGGCTGCAAGACTTGCATCCTAGCATCTAAATGGGAAGAAGCAGAGAACATGGAGAGTCTGACAGAACTAAAAACAAGAGAATTCCAAAAAAGCCAAGTGACATTCACTTGAACGTGCAGTGGACCAACGGCAGAGCAGCAATAGACACTGCATGCAAGGTGACTATATATACTATAGTCTGGAAGGGCTAGACCAGCCTGGGAACTCTCAAAGAATAACTTGTTTTTGTTTGTTTGCACAAAATGCCCATTTAATCACTTTGAAACCTCTAACATTATTCAGTGTCTGTTAAATAGAACCAACAATGCTGGGTCTGTTTAAATTACAAGAAAAAAAATCACTGGGTACCAACACAGTGATTATAATCAGCCAGGCTGGCCACAAGGGTGAGGGGATGGGAGAGGAGAAGACACCCCTGGGCAGGTGGTGGGGTGCCAGGAAGGGCCAGGGGAGAGAAAGAAAAGAGGGCTCCCAGATGGGAGAGGACTGTCCTAATGGGAGGGGTGCAAAAGGAGCATGAGAAGACGGAGACTTAAGGGAGCAGAACAGGTCAGTGCACAGTGCTGGAAGGGGCTCAGTGCCACCGCCTGCATTTGGAGAACCCTATAGTAATGCGGAGAAACTGCCGGGAATAGAATCCAAATTGAGTAAAACAGGATGAGGGCAGCAAAGGAAAGAGAAGGTCTAAATAAAAATAAAGGAAGGAACAGAGCAAAGCAATCTCATAAGAACAAAGATGTATTTTTTTAATAAATTTATTTTTTATTGGTGTTCAATTTACCAACATACAGAATAACACCCAGTGTTCATCCCGTCAAGTGCCCCCCCCCCCCAGTGCCCGTCACCCATTCACCCCCACCCCCCGCCCTCCTCCCCTTCCACCACCCCTAGTTCGTTTCCCAGAGTTAGGAGTCTCTATGTTCTGTCTCCCTTTCTGATATTTCCCACACATTTCTTCTCCCTTCCCTTCTATTCCCTTTCACTATTATTTATATTCCCCAAATGAATTGAGACCATATAATGTTTGTCCTTCTCCGATTGACTTACTTCACTCAGCATAATATCCTCCAGTTCCATCCACGTTGAAGCAAATGGTGGGTATTTGTCGTTTCTAATGGCTGAGTAATATTCCATTGTATACATAAACCACATCTTCTTTATCCATTCATCTTTCGATGGACACCGGGGCTCCTTCCACAGTTGGGCTATTGTGGACATTGCTGCTATAGACATTGGGGTGCAGGTGTCCCGGCGTTTCATTGCATCTGTATCTTTGGGGTAAATCCCCAACAGTGCAATTGCTGGGTCGTAGGGCAGGTCTATTTTTAACTCTTTGAGGAACCTCCACACAGTTTTCCAGAGTGGCTGCACCAGTTCACATTCCCACCAACAGTGTAAGAGGGTTCCCTTTTTCCCTTTTCTCTGCATCCTCTCCAACATTTGTGGTTTCCTACCTTGTTAATTTTCCCCATTCTCACTGGGGTGAGGTGGTATCTCATTGTGGTTTTGATTTGTATTTCCCTGATGGCAAGTGATGCAGAGCATTTTCTCATGTGCATGTTGGCCATGTCTATGTCTTCCTCTGCGAGATTTCTTCATGTCTTTTGCCCATTTCATGATTGGATTGTTTGTTTCTTTGGTGTTGAGTTTAATAAGTTCTTTATAGATCTTGGAAACTAGCCCTTTATCTGATACGTCATTTGCAAATATCTTCTCCCATTCTGTAGGTTATCTTTTAGTTTAGTTGACTGTATCCTTTGCTGTGCAAAAGCTTCTTATCTTGATGAAGTCCCAATAGTTCATTTTTGCTTTTGTTTCTTTTGCCTTCGTGGATGTATCTTGCAAGAAGTTACTGTGGCTGAGTTCAAAAAGGGTGTTGCCTGTGTTCTCCTCTAGGATTTTGATGGAATCTTGTCTCACATTTAGATCTTCCATCCATTTTGAGTTTATCTTTGTGTATGGTGTAAGAGAGTGGTCTAGTTTCATTCTTCTGCATGTGGATGTCCAATTTTCCCAGCACCATTTATTGAAGAGACTGACTTTCTTCCAGTGGATAGTCTTTCCTCCTTTATCGAATATTAGTTGACCATAAAGTTCAGGGTCCACTTCTGGGTTCTCTATTCTGTTCCATTGATCTATGTGTCTGTTTTTGTGCCAGTACCACACTGTCTTGATGACCACAGCTTTGTAGTACAACCTGAAAGCTGGCATTGTGATGCCCCCAGCTATGGTTTTCTTTTTTAAAATTCCCCTGGCTATTCGGGGTCTTTTCTGATTCCACACAAATCTTAAAATAATTTGTTCTCTCTGAAGAAAGTCCATGGTATTTTGAGAGGGATTGCATTAAACGTGTAAATTGCCCTGGGTAACATTGACATTTTCACAATATTAATTCTGCCAATCCATGAGCATGGAATATTTTTCCATATCTTTGTGTCTTCCTCAATTTCTTTCAGAAGTGTTCTATAGTTTTTAGGGTATAGTTCCTTTACCTCTTTGGAAGAACAAAGATGTATTTTTAATGCTTCATGAAAACAACAGAGGGAGGAGTTGGAGAGCTACAAAGTTAGAAATGTTGGCCTCCTCCACTCTTTCAAAGAGTTCAGAAAAACTAATTTTGTATAAAAAAGGAAAGAACCATCATTGAATACAAAGTTACTATGAGGAAAAAAAGAGAATACAGTGCAGAAAATGCTCCTCCAGACAATGAGAGCAAACCAGACTCTAAATTAAAAGGCACCAGCACAACTGAGGACAGAATTATAGTTTTGAGAACAAGGGGATCAAGTGAATGAAGGTTTACACGCTAAACAAGGAGATCCTACACCTACCCCAGTTCTCTTTCCCACTTAGTTCTAAGAACCTGTCAGCCAGATTCATAACCTCCAGGCAGAAAGACCAGAAGATTCCTCTCGAGGAATCTGACAAGACCAGGACAAAAGACCTAAAGATACTGACAACAAAGATTCCCCATCCAGATCATTTTTCAGAAAAGGTCTCAGGCAACACATAAGAGCTTTCAACTAGCCTTTTAGTGTATTCTGGTAGCTAATGATCACCACATAGCTGAGGAAAACCTTTAAAACAAGAGGCCAGGGGCGCTTGGGTGGCTTAATCCGTTGAGGGTCTGCCTTTGGCTCAGGTCATGATCTCAGGGTACTGCTCAGTGGGAGCCTGCTTCTCCCTCTCCCTCTGCCCCTCCTCCCCACTCATGGTCTCAGAAAAATATGAAACATGAATGGGTTTCATCTAATTCTATGTGCATAATCTGAATGTATGGCCAAAGTAATATGATCTTAAAGAAATGTTTAAAATGCACACCAGATTTGAGCCACAACTAAAGTGTTCCTTTGCTAGAGTCAGTATTATATATGCTGGAACTTAATCCTTCCCCTCACCTGAATTGAAGAATCATCAGAGCTTGAAATAAGAGTCTTCCCATCATCTGTGAACTGGATGTGCCGCACAGTTTTCTTGTGCCCAATCCTGGATTGGAAGATTCTGTTGTTTAGGAGTTCTAAAATCTTCAAAATAGAAAACCACAGATATTAGTGTCAAGAAATTCAGCTACACCCGGGAATTACCCAAAGACATTTAATTAAAATTAAACTACAGAGGGCAGCCCTGGTGGCTCAGCAGTTTAGCGTCGCCTTCAGCCCAGGGTGTGATCCTGGGGTCCCGGGATCGAATCCCACGTCAGGCTCCCTGCATGGAGCCTGCTTCTCCCTCTGCCTGTGTCTCTGCCTCTCTCTTTCTCTCTCTCTGTGTCTCTCGTGAATAAAGAAGTTTTTAAAAACTCTTTAACAAAAAAAATTTTTTTAATTTAAAAAATTTTTAAAAATTTAAGCTACAGAAAGGAATAAAATTTCCATCTCACAGTGCTTTCATTTTAATTAAAGACATACAAATGAGTGGTACATATATACACGCAAATGCATGCATGCACATACACACCCTAAAATAATACACTCACTGGAATGACCAGAGAGCAGTAGGAACCAGTGGTCCTTCTGAGAACTCAACTACACAATTCATCAAATAAGTGGCAGCCTGGACTCAGCCTCTAAGAAGAAAATGACATTTAAGATGGATGAGAGAGGGACCCCTGGGTGGCTAAACGGTTGAGCGTCTGCCTTTGGCCCAGGGTGTGATCCTGGAGACCTGGGATCAAGTCCCACATCGGGCTTCCTGCATGGAGCCTGCTTCTCCCTCTGCCTATGTCTCTCATGAATAAATAAATAAAATCTTAAAAAAAAAAAAAAAAAAAAAAGATGGATGAGAGAAAAGAAAGAAAAAAATTCCAGATGAGAGACAAGGCAAGCTCTTTATTAAACAACACATACAAGGAAAGATAGGGGGTGATGAGGGAAGTAAGCAGCAGAAAAGAGAGGAGTAGGCTGGGGAAAGTACACTGAGAAGACTTAAAAGGGCTAACCAAATGCAAAGTTTAAGAAAGTGGTAACAGAACTCAAAAACTAACGACTTATGTCAAAAAGGCTTTCAAGTGAACTCACCAAAAACAAAACAAAACAAGTTCTTTTGCCCAAATTAAATGTACTCAAGGAAGCCTAAGGAAAATACAAATGATGCTAATACAGGACATTATAGAAATTCAAACCTAACCTGTGTGTCTGATAAAAGGCAAACTGTGTGAGTGAGAGGGTTCCCCAATGAGCAGGACAGACAATCTTACAATTGCATAGGGCAAACAAAGGCAGGCTAGCATCATAGTTGAACACCATGACTCAGAGACCCAGGGTTTGAATTCTAGTTCTGCCATTTACTGATTTAATGAAAGTTGTGGAAACTAGGAGTTCAGACATCTGTAAAACAGGAATAACATCACCTACCATCCAGGGCGTTATAGTAATTCCATAAAATAATTTGATAAATACCTAAAAATGGTAGCTGTTATTATTTGATGATTATGCCCAACCACATGAAAATGTCATCTTACAGGTTAAACAGAGTTAAATATTGGTAATTAATAATATTTATATTATTTTATGACTTTGAGGAGGACAGGGATATGGATGAGGCACATGTGTGTTTTCTGAATTATTTCCTTAAACTATCTCTATGGCTTATTTCAAGACATTTAGATAGTAAAAACAAAAAAAGTAGGGCTGGCTTGACAACAAGGTAAAAAGAAGAGAGGAAGCAAAGATCCTTCAAGAATGAATAATAATATACACCAATCTGAGACAGAAGACTGAGGGAAGACTAAGGTTCAGTCATAAATGTCAACGATCCCTTGCTAAAAAAACATCCATAATATACTTTTTTCAGAACAGCACCCATCTTCAAAATAATTTTTCACAATGAAAAGAAACAAAACAAAACCTTAACCCATGCCAAATGGCCAAATATATAATACTGACATCACTTTCTAAACGCTCCCTTCTTCGCTCTGTCTATAAACACATAGTCTAGTCTCCTCTTTGTGGGGCAATACAGACTGGAGAATATTTGTGTATCTAGTTATAAAATAAATCCAAAGTAAAATACATGTGGCTACTGTCACAATTAATAAATTAAGAAATAATTTCAAAAAGTTTGGGTGAGAAAAGGAACCAATGTTCTTTGAAAAACTATTCTACAATTAAAGACAGCGTGCTTTGTGATAAAATCATTTTTATTATACTTTTTTGGCATTTTTAAAGATCTATTTGGTCTTCTTTATTAAGGATTTCAGGTGGTAAAGAGGAATACTTCTAATACTAAAGTAGAACAGAAAGGGTTGGTGAAACAGGTAGGCATTAGGCAACCCTGCACAGACATCCCCAATGAACCTTATCGGAACCAAAATGGAAACAGACACCAAAGGCTGAGTCTCTAAGGAGAGAAAAAAAATGGTCTTTGCACAGATAGCTAAATCTCTGACAGTATTTGATATACTTGGAGAACAGCAAAACAACTAGGTAGACAATGAGAACACAAAGAGACAAAAGGTATGAGAGACAGTAGTAAAGGCAATCTGAAAAATATACCACCAACAGGATTGTAAGATGATTTTTAGGCTAACAGAAGACTAATGATTAATATACTACAGAAAGGTTTCTTTAGTGTAAGTCTACAACACCAGACACATAATTCATTTTAAAAAAATAACTTCCCTGCACAGAAGGACTCTGAAGACTGGAACACAATACCTCAACGGCTCCATCTTCACCTCCAAATGCAATGTACTGAAGATGTGGACTTAGGCAACAGCAACTAACCTGAGCTTCAATCAGATAATCAATCTGACCTGTTTTTCCATTAATGAGCTAATGAAAAATAAGGCACAATCAGTTATGAGGCTGTAAGAGCAGTTTCTGTTTTTTAGAATAGAGACTTCAATTGAAAAAATAAAATGAAACACAGAAAATAACCAACAAGAGCTCCCAGGGGAACAATGAAGCCCTATCCTAGTCTCAGAAGCTGCATTTAGCACTTCACACCTTCATTTCATTTCACTTTTGTGGTTCAAATACATTTTCATAAAATAAAATGAGCTTTAAAGGTTTAAAAAGCAGCTGCTGTGCCCACCACCTGAGACACATCTGTCTGATTTATAATCCCACAGCTAGCTCTGCACCCTGTTTTCCATTTCTTCACAAAGCCCATTTTAATAGGGCTATCGTTTGTTAAAGTATACTTTTCGGATATTTTTCAAGGGGGCTTGTGAAATGGGACTGAGGATACATAAAAACCATATTCAAATAAAAATGGGTTTTATATCCTCTAAATTGCACACAAAACAATATAAATTAAGATTCTTTACCTTTTTGAGAGGAGGAGAAAGGAGCTTTGGAGAACCCATAAGCATAATCTGGGTGGCTAGACTTGCCTAATTTCATAATATGTACCAATGCCAATGATTATTATTTTAAGTCTCATTAATAAAGTTCTCATTATTCGACTAAAATATGTGACCGGGGGGGGGGGGGGGGGGGAATCCCTGGATGGCTCAGCAGTTTGGCGCCTGCCTTTGGCCCAGAGCGTTATCCTGGAGTCCCAGGATCGAGTCCCATGTTGAGCTCCCTGCATGGAGCCTGCTTCTCCCTCTGCCTGTGTCTCTGCCGCTCTCTCTCTCTCTTTCATGAATAAATAAATAAAAATCTTTTTTTTTTTTAAATAATAAATAAAAATCTTAAAAAAAAAAAAAATGTGACCAGGGAAACTACTTCTCAAGCTTGAATCAACTGTCAGCTATCTCTATTACACTCTAAAAGTCTTAAATCATTTTTCAACATGAAATAAGCAGTCATTTGTTTCAGGTACAAAGATTACAGGGGATCGATCAAGGTAGCCTTTATTTACAACATCTTATCCAGCAGATTCTGATCTATTAGGTATTCAAAATGAGACTGAATTGCTAAAAGCTGAATTTATCTTCATTCTCTCAATTATTATGAATTATATGAATTATTCTTCATTCTCTCATTGTCCATATTTTCCTAAGTAGTGACTAAAAACGTTTTGTTCATTTAAGTGGAACTTTTTTTTGTCAGTTTAACTATCCCCTAAACTCTCCCACAATCACTGACACAGAATAAAATACTTTTATAGTGAGATGACTTCTTTTTGAAGTCTCACAGTTATGACAACTATTTTAATAAAGGTAATACAAGCTTAAGGACACTAAACTTGACAAGAATATTGCCATGAAAAATATCCCAAGCCTGCTAAAAATCAGTTAACAAGACATGCACACTCAATTCCACACTCCCAAATCATCCCAGAAATACAGAGCATTAGGAGCTCCACCCTCAACATATTAAGGATGATAATAAAACTTGTAAAATGTGGGGATCCCTGCATGGAGTCTGCTTCTCCCTCTGCCTGTATCTCTGCCTCTCTCTCTATCTCTCATGAATAAATAATTAATAAATAAATAAATAAATAAATAAATAAATAAATAAATAAATAAATAAATAAAATGAAACTTGTAAAATGTAGACCACGGGGTATCTCACACCTTGACTCTGACCCCGACAGTAGACAGGGAGAAATTACCACACATCACAGACCGTTTACTCCCACATATCTGTCTCCAGAATTTAGATTCCACCTTCACTCTCTCTATATCCAGCTCTGATTTCTGAAGATAAAAAGGACCTTATAGGTGAAGAAAATGAGGCTCGGAGAAGTGTACAATTTACTCAACCATCACACAAAACCAGCTGGCAATAAACCCTATGCTGTACCTGTATCTCCAGAGTGAACAGTCACCGTTCTTCCTACTACATCAAATGGAGCTTTACAGCTTTAGAGCTTGTTAAACTCCATCCGACCCTCGGTCTGTCTCAAGTTCTCCTGGATTCCATGCAAATCAAGGAATGTGATCCAACAGGAAAGAAATGAAGTGCGACAAAGTATCACTTTTTTTCATTCTAAATACAAGCATATTTAGGCCTCAGCTCAAGACCCACATATTTATTCAACTAATACCTACCCAGCACCTGTTAGATACTACACAATTATGCCTAATCCCAAGTCCAAAACCAAACAAGGAAAATGTAAATTGAGTTCAATCAAAACAGTTTTTCCAATTGTTTTCTGAAAAATACTCACCTGCAGACGTTTTATATTGTCAACTGCAAGAACCATCACTTCATTTTCTTGAAACACAACATCTATTTCTTGCTTTAACACTATAGCAGAGTTCTTACATACTTTTTTGGTCTCCCAGAGCTAATTAAGAGATTAAAAAAACAAAAATAAGATAACCATATCCTAAAATATGTAAAAAGGCGGCTTAGATTCTTAAAGCAACATACAAACCACGCTTCACACTCAAAATACCTATGATATTACAAAATTCTCAATTATTAGATTATAATTCAACAAATATTTGTTAATTACATGCTATAATGGGTAGTAGTATTAAGAATAATGGGTGCTAGAGCCAAAATGCCCAAGTATGAACTCCTGTTCCACCTAAAGCTGCAACTTTGGGCAGGTTACTTAACGCATTGCTAATCAAAGTAAGAACTCCTGCTGGTCCTCAAACTGTCTGATACTAAGATAAGGTGCCTGCACCAGGATGTAAATCAACTATATCACTAACACACTGTTAGCAGTATGCTTAGTGATATGATTAATCTCTTCTTAACAAGGGCACCACAGTGACTTGGTGGGTTTAATAAGTATCTGTCTTCAGCTCAGGTCATAATCCCAGGGTCCTGGGACTGAGCCCCACGTTGGGCTCCCTGGTCAGTGGGGACCCTTGCCTCTCCCTCTCTCTCTGCCTCTCTCCTTGCTTGTGCTCTCTCTGCCAAATGAATAAAATCTTTTTTAAAAAAGATCTTTTTTAAAAAAAATAAAAATAAAAAAATAAAAATAAAAAAGATCTTTTTTTTAACAAGACTTCTTGATGAAGAAAGCGGGGAGCTGATTTACATTCTGGTTCAAGTTTATTGAGACTGGCACTTAAAGCAGAACTGACTTAACCTTTCTGGAACTATTTCCTCAGCTGCAAAAAGGACTGCTGTGAGAATTAGCAAACATAAGTATAGTACTTCACACAATGTCTAGCATACAGTAAATAGTAAAAAAAAAAAAAAAAAACAAACCTTCAGCTACAACATGTATAAAACACTATATTAGATGCTGCAGGGGTAAACCAGGGTCCCTGGCCTCAAAGACCTTACAGTTGGAAGATGTGTGAACAAGCTGGGGGAGCAGTGGAATACAGAAGGTGAGAAGTAGAGCAAATCTATACTTATAGCAGAATTTGGTAAGTACCATAAGAAAAGGACATAGAATTATATGACATTAAGGAGAGAGCCATTCCCCCAAAAGGAATACTAGGAAGGGCTTTGCAGGCTTGGAAAAACTTGTAGGATTGTTAAGATTTCAACAAGGAAAGAGACAGGGAAATGGGGTATTCCAAACATAAGAAACAACATAAGCAAAAGAAACAGGGAACTACAGGGTATTGAGAAAATGTGAGCAGTCTAGTCTAGGTTACCTGTAGGAATAAACCAAAAGAAAGACTGGAGCAGAATGAGGCCATACTGTGGAGAAGTTCAGTGTAGACTTAGGAGTACCTACTTCCTTTTAGTAGCCAAGAAAGCCACTATCTGTTTTTGAGCAAAAATGACATGACTGTGTTGTACATGAAGAAAGTATCTTGGAAGCAGCATACAGAAAACCAAGAAAGAAAAGACTGTGCCAAAGACTAATACATTAAGAGAGGCAACATGCTGGGGCGCCTGAGTGGCTCAATCAGTACACAGTGTGTGTCTCTGGATCTCGGTTGTTGAGGTCAAGCCCCATGTTGGGCACAGATATTACTTAAAAATAACAAAATCTTTAAAGAGAGAGAAAGAGAGAGAGAGAGAGAGAGAGACAACATGTAATGAACACCTGAACTTTAAATGAAAAAGCAGAAATAAGGGTTCCTGGGTGGCTCAGTTGGTTAAGCATCTAACTCTTGATTTTGGCTCAGGTCATGATCTTAGGGGTGTGAGATAAAGCCCTACATCGGGCTTGCACTGCATGTAGAGGCTGCTTAAGATTCTCTCTCTTCCTCTCCCTCTGCCCTTCTCCGTCCCACCTCTCTCTCTCCCTTTAAAAAAAAAAAAAAGTGGAAATAAATGACAGAAACTGGAAAGGCAGAATCCATTAGAATTGGCAAGTAATTGGACGTGGAAATTTAAGGTGAAGGAAAGTAAAAAATTAAGTCTCAGTATTTCTCACCCTGATTGTCTGGTCATCAGAAGATGTCAAAAATGATGATCCATCGGGAGAAAACATCACACAATGAACCCAACTTAAATGTCCTCTGCAATCAGCCACTTTTAAACAGGAGTCCATGTTCCACAACTACAAAATAAACATAGCACATAGGAAATCACATTCATAAGCATTTTGAACATATCAAGAATACTGAAAATAGAAAAAGTAAACCAGTAATTTCACTTCTATGAATATAGCCCCAAAACAAACTAGCAAAATTACAGAATGCCTTGTGCAAGATTATTCATTGCATCTTACTTTTAATAGCAAAAAACTGCAAACAACCCAAATGACCATCAATAAGGAACTGAATAAACTACATAATGGAATATTATTTAACTATAAAAACACCCAGTGACTAAGTCAGTGGGACAGATTCCTTACAGAAAATAAGCAAAGAGTATATCATATATATTTCTACAGAAAAATATATATATATTACACTATACACACACATCTGGATACATCCACAATATATAAGAGATGAAAAATAAATGTAAATATAAACAGATACAGATATGGAGATTTTATTTATTTATTTAAAATGCATACAGAGAGCACCTGAGTGGCTCAGTCAGTTAAGCCTCTGCCTTCGGCTCAGGTCATGATCCCAGGTTCCTGGGATAGAGCCCCACATCGTCCCTACCCTGGGCTCCTTGCTCAGAAGAGAGCCTGCTTCTCCCTCCCTCTCTCTGTTTCTCCCTCTCTTGCTGCCTGCCACTCTCCCTCTGTCAAATAAATAAAATCTTAATTAATAAATAAAATGCACACAGATATCTGCTTATATGTACAAAAAAATGTTGGAATGTTAAAATAAAAACAAAATGTTATCTACTTGAGGAAGTAGAAAAAGACTGGACAGAAGGGTGAGGGATGAAAGCAAGACTTCTCTGAATATAACATTATAAAGCTTTGATTTGGCATCATGCAAACATTTTATCTTTTTTAATCATCAAAAAAATAGACTATTTTCCACTGTCATCTAATCCTCATTTCAACTAATAGCAAAACCCTACAATAAATGAATATGCTAACTGTACATATACACATTTCTGTTACTCATGCATATTACAAATTGTCAGTGTCTGCCACCCTGACTGTACTTCGTCCTGAGTTCTGCTGTAAATTACTCAAATATATTCCAGTCTAATGAAGTACCATATGTGCCTGAGTTCCTCTCATTACACTCTGAATGACAGACCTACTTTATGCTTTCAGAACAAGCATGGACAAAACAAGTACTTCATCACATGCCCAGTGGTTTTCAATCAGTGAGTTCTATGGTTATAAATTAATTTTATAAAATTTTCTTTGCCTAATCACTAGAGTCCAAGCTCCTGTGGACATACAGAGCTAAAGGCCAAAAGTGAAAGTAGTTCCAGAACTAAAAACTCTCTCTTGAAAATACTTCCCTTTTTCCTTCTTGTTCTCTCCCATCATTTATCAGAGCCCCCCGCCAAACCAAGTCCTTACTGTTAAAAAAAAAAAGGCAATATTTCCTGGAGCTTTCTAATAGCAGAGAGTAGAGATTTAGAAGTGACAGGAAAGGCTGAAAAAGGAGTTGCTCCACCATTCTTCCTAAAAAATCCTGACAAAAACCCAGAGAGAGGAAATCTCTAACCATATCTACTCTGAGGATCTAAGGTAAGGTACAAGATCTCCTAGCATATTTGAATCTTTCAATTCAAGGACTTTGCTAAAAAGAACACTGCCCACAGCACCCTACTTCTTCCCACCACTTCAAACAGGGCTGGAGCTTGTTCACACTCACTGCCTATGCTTCCAATGGGTAATTCTTGGCAGGAACGTTCTTTAGTGTTAGTTGCACTGTATTTGCTTCTGTACTTGGAATTAAGTAGAGTTTACAGAATACATCCACTCTCTCATCTTATGTGTATTTCCATGCTGAAGGGCTACAGCTCAGAAATTCTTACCCCAACAGCTTTGCAGTAAGGGACAAGTCTGTCAAGCTCACTAAAAATTGCTGAAATAAGCACAGAACATGAAAGTCTTGCAGTAGTCAAGTTTCCTTGGAGGATAGACTGTGAACCAAGTAGATTTCTCTATTTTCCAGATAAAGGCCCATACCCACCTTCTTGGACTGTCATCACAAGTATCTTCAAATTACCTTATGGTAAGACCCACTCAAGGAGTAAGTAGTAACAAAGCTTGGAAAAACTAATCCATCTTGGAGAAAAAAATACCAGAAATTCACTGCTTTTTAAAAGAAATATGGCCATTCACAGACCATTTCATTCTTGAAATTCTTCCAGGATCAATTAGGTATGGACTCTGAATATAAAATCTATCGGGTAAGTACAAAATTATAAATATAGGTAATTTATAAGAGTCATTTTATTCATTATTGCTTACCAATGAACATCCTAAGTTAACCAATTCTAAACTCAACTTTCATCTTATTCTTCTCAATGATCTAAGAAATCTGAACTGGACTCATCTCTTATTTCTTTTACAGAAGAGTCTATGCCTATATTGTTTAAGAGATGCCATTGTTTCTGCCCAGGAAACCAGTGGTCATTCCACTGTGTCCCCAGACCTTGGCACATGCTAGCCATTCAATAAATATTTGGTGACACTGTCATTCCCTGTCATACTGTTAAATCAAATCTTTGATCACTGCTAAAATAAGAAAGCTGGCTATACAGTTTAATATCCTAAAGCTATAGGTCATTATGCTGTGAAGAAAATGCTCTACTACTTCTCAAACATCCTCAGTAGTTAATGGTTTAAGGAGCCCATTCTTTGGCATCTTTGTACTTCTGGAGACCTAACTTCAAAGAGTAAGTAAACCACTCACCTCCACACAGCACTGGGACAAAGCCACTACTGCCAAATGATTTTGGGGGGAGAAGTCACAGTACTGGATGGTGCTGTGATGGCCTGTATGGATTTCTGCCAATAAGCCACCAGTATGAATGTCAAATAGCTGTCAATATAAAATAGGTGAAAGTAAAATACTTTAAAAAATATGGTATAAAAAAAATATGGTATACTCAAACTGAATCTAAATTTTTAAGTCCTTAAAAAAAAATTTAGATAAATAAATAAATAAATTTTTAAGCCCTGAAAAGATACAATTACTGATAACTGGCATAATTATTGACAGTCATAAATAAAATACAAATCAGTATAAGCATACTTTTAAAATACTGCTCATCTTGAAACATGTTTCTTTTAAAGAAAAATTTATCACAGATGATGTTTCAAGCTGGCCTAGGGAGAACTAAAACTTTTGTGACTAAATGAATAGCCTAGCCAAATTAACATACAGAGAAGTTCTCCTGAATGCTTGTTTATTCATAAGAGGAAAATGGATATTCATAAATGAAGATGATCGAAATAATATAGAGCAGAGGCTTGCTAACATGAAATTAGCTCAACTAAAAGAAAAGTTAGCTCAACTATTTATATTTCTCTTCGAGGATATCAAAATACTCCATTACAATCATTTCCCCATTTTTGAACAAAAAAAGCTATTTTTGAATAATGCAAACAAACTTTTAAAAATTTTTTTTCTATGATAGTCACACAGAGAGAGAGAGAGGCAGAGACATAGGCAGAGGGAGAAGCAGGCTCCATGCACCGGGAGCCCAATGTGGGATTCGATCCTGGGTCTCCAGGATCGCGCCCTGGGCCAAAGGCAGGCGCCAAACCCCTGCGCCACCCAGGGATCCCTAAAAGATTTTTAAATGTTGGATATACTCTTCTGAAGTTTTTGCCAAATGACAAAAATATTTATACCAATACAGCGTTGTGATTTAAGACCAAGGCATGGGCTTCCAGTGGAAGCCATGAGTATGTTTTGTGAACACAGAGCCCTTCAAGCATGCACAGATGGTAAGCAGTGCAGCATCAGGAGCTGACAGCAAAAGACAGGAAACCATACTTAAAATGCTTCCCAGGACAGGTCATACTAAAAACTAATGGAGGAGAGCCACAGAGGAAATTTAAGAAGTATAGAATAGGCAGCTGTCTTCATTATTGGGTAGTAAAAAGTAAAAACCTAACAATTAGAACAGCCTAACAGAAAAGCACTTTGAAAATCACCTAAACCAATAACCAATGTACTCAAAAATTTTTTTTAAAATGATGCAGAAAGTATTCCATGTTTTAAATAAATTTGAGAAACACTGGATTAACCAATATAAATTACTTCTGTATTACTGAACTTCTGGAGGCCTTAAGTATGTTATCATACACGGAGTAACTCTAATGAGGGAAAACAACACATGATATTTCCCAATCTGTGTGACCATGGAGGACTCTCCTCACAAAGCCTACCAACATCCCCTGGAGCACAGTTTTGAGAACTATGAAGTTAGAGAGCCTCCCCAAAATCATACAGCTATCCTTTCTTTATATCAATAAAGTATACAAAGCAAAAATCAATTTGACATTTTCATCTTCTTTAAATCAGGCTAATTTTGGCTTGTTAAAATAATGATACTTACAAAGATTTTATTTTTTGCTGCCACCATTATCCTAGTGCCATCAGCAGACCATGAACAACATTTCACTATCACTTCCATATCCTCTTGAGGCTCCTCTGAATTTAGGAAGAACTGCTTCACATTAATGCTTTTCCTCTCATTTGCTGATTTTACATCCCAAAGCTTCAGATTGCAAAGATTAAAAAAAATGTTTAAATTTGTTTTAATCTCAAATCACACCTCTAGAATTCCACCTGGATTAAATGTCATGCAAATATTCACTTTTTCTCATGAAATACTTTCACTTATGCATGACTTTTTATAAAACTTTTAAATTAAGTACTCCAGCTTATTTCACCACCTTTCCAAAAAGAAAAAAAACAAAAACAAACACAAAACTAAAAGCACTGCCAGAAGTGCAAAATGCAGAATATAAAACTAAGTAAAATACTAAAAACTCCTTGCATGGTGTGAAGGAAGCTAAAGATTAGGTGTTGACAGTAAGGATGAGAGTAGAAAAAAAGTGAGAGGAGACTCACAACTTGTCACTGCTGCCCTCTGCTGTGCCAGGCATGAAGTTTGCCTCCATCGACTGTATGCACAGCCTGGACACCACACAAGGCCCAGTCTATGGCATGTTAAAAACATAGCAAAGCATCCAGAGACATAAGGAAGTCCCTGAAAACAGAAAACAAAGAATATGCTGGAAAGAAGCAAAGCACCTTGTGTGTATGGTGGGGGCAAACAGAGCTCTAAAACAACTGAATCCTGAGGAATGTGATTCAAAAGACTCTAAACTCACTCACTAGCAGAGCCACCTGAACAGCACAAAGAAAAAGTCCTTCAAGAAGACTTCAGTCCCCTAGGCCTTAAGCAGCATCCCAGCTTCATAGAGTGATAATGGCTGCCATGCTCAGACCAAGGGTTGGCCAAGGACAAGGACAAAAAATAATAAATAAATAAGCTGTTTCCTAGGCTTTACCTCCGTTTCCAAAGAACAGCTCCAAGATAAAACCAGATTTATCTGACCAGGCACATTTTTAAATCTCTCTCAAGTCCACAGACATATTATATACACCCAATACCAAAACTCTTCCCCTTGCAACAAATATGGATAAACTGGATAAAGCAAGAGACATCAGATACTAAAACAGCCTTTCTTGATACTTAGAGAGGGGGGAAAAAAAAAAACCTACATATAAATGCCAGAAGCTTTAGTCACATCAACTAGAATATATGAGAAATCACACCATTTCACTCTTAATATGAAAAACAAAGCAACTACCGCCTGGATTTAAGAAAGAAAGACAAAAAAACTAACACAGCCCAATTTCATTAAATCTGTCTAAACTATATTCTGCATCTGGACCTGACTTCAGCTTCTACCCAAGTGTGATGAAATTTCACATATCAGGGGACCAAGTAAATACCAGCATTTGATTTTCAGCAAGTCACCAAACTATATCAAGGGCCCATGTGCACACTGGCCCTTGAGTTTTAAATGGCAAACTTACATTTTAAATGTTTTAAATGTTGATGAAATGGTTCATCAACAGGCCTGAAAAACACATGCTGATCAACATACCCTGTAAAATGCTTAGACGATTACAGAGCCATTTGGGGCAGGAAACAGCTTTACAGTTTTTCATCCTCTCAGAAGGCAAAAGCTTTAGAAGACTTTGACCTTGAAATGCTGTTATCCAACATCATTTTGCAGGACCTCTGCTTACTACATGTCTATCAGCATGAGCCGACTAACGATACTGGCTTAACAGCACTGTGGGAAAGCTGCCACAAACACGGTAGTTCTCACCAAGAGTGCAATAATGTCTCTCCCCCACTGCTAGTGCTCTGTACTCTACAATCACATTTTGATACTCACACATGAAGTCAAAATCCTGTCCCTGAAGACTTTTAACACTGTTTTCTTTTGAGTTTGGACAAGTCTTAATTTGATTTGAAGGGACACAGCAAAGGCTTATCATCTTGAACACATTAACCACTATGCTAGTCACTTTGAGATTATATAAATAAATCAGGTATACATACCTCTCCCAAGGACTTTACAGGTCAATAAAGGAGGTAAGACAAGCCTTTAAGTGACTCTCAGACAACGTACCTCAGATGTGTCATTTGAGAGGAAAAGATACAGCAGAGTGGGCATGTTAGACCCAAGTTTTGGACTTGAGGGAAGAGTTTTTGCAGAGGTGGACACCACTGTCTCCTCCTGAAGATTAGCCTACTGTAGACCAGTTTAGGATGGACAGAATTTTGACACTAAAAAGACAAGAGGAATACTCTACGGCCTAGATTCTAGGCTAAAGGGTCAGAATAAGCTTAAGTACAAAATGGGAAAGCAAAGACAATGAAAAGAGAAAACAGGCTGCAGTTTGGGTACAGCACCAGGTGCCTGGACACAGTCCTCACCTATTCTCAGGGCCCCCTTTTACCATTTCCATAACTCGTCAATTCCCTTATCTCTCTCTCCAACTGGAATCTGAACAACTTCAGGCCAGGAACTAATTGTTTGATGTTTTGTTTTTAGTATTTAAAACCCAAATGCCAGTATCTGGCACATAGTAGGTATTCAATAGATAATCAAAAAAATACATTTTAAGTGAACAGATAGATTCTTCTTGTGTTTCAAGCACAGGTGAGTAGAAACAATAGTGTTACTGAAGGAAATAGGGTTCAGGTTAAAGATGCAGATGGAACACATACATTCATCTTCATGTCTTCCCAAAATCCACATAAAACAATGGTAAGGAAAATTTTTCTCCATAGGCATAGTTCACAAGACAAACAAGAAAGGAAGAAGAGTTAACAACCACAAAATGTAAAGGATAAAAAGCAGAAAGACAAGTGATAAGGAGGCTCCTAAAAACTGAATCCTGAGCACACCATGGGGAAAGCCAAGCAGCAGCCCAATTCATAACATAAAACTCCTAAAAAGCTAAGGAAGTGTTGCACCAGGTACCTTCTGATAAAGGTGGAGTATCACTACAAATCCCTTGAAATCCCCTCCACAACTATGCAATCCAGGTTGCTATATCTCTACTCTAGCTGAAGAGTAGAGGGTTTTTCTACACCCTGCACAATTAAGAGCAGGGTCACCATTTTGAAAATAGAGAAATTAAGAGAAAGTCTATATCCCAAATGTTGAGATCTCTACTTAAACATCTCAGAACCTGCCAACCAGACTTATACCCTACAAGCAGGAGACTGAAGATTCTTCTCTGAATATCCAAAAGATCAAGACAAAAGATCTAAAGAATATGACATTAGGAGTTTGCCATCAAAAATGGAAGGCAGATTACCCTACAGGGAAACTCACAAAAAGCAAGCTTACAATTCCTTACCAGCCTTTTAGCGCTGCATTCTTAAATATGAGCAGGATATATATCTACTACATATACAGATCTTCTTCAACTTACCTCCCAATAAACCTATCATAAGTTGAAAATGCATTTAATACAGCTCATCTACCTTAAGCGTGCTCAGAACACTAATATTAGCCTACGACCCGGCAAGATCATCTAAGAAAGCCTATTTTATAATAAAATGTTGAATATCTCATATAATTTATTAAATACTGTACAAAAGCAAATAACAGGGTAGTGCTACAGACAGGTTCTAAGTGTATCGGTTGTTCACTCTCATGACTGCATGGGAGACTAGGAGCTACAGCTCATTGCCACTGCTCAGCATCACAAGTGAGGATCATACTGCATATCACTATCCAGGGGAAAGATTAAAATTCAAAATTTGAAGTACAGTTTCTACTGCATGTGTATCACTTTTGCACCATCATGAAGTTGAAAAACCTTAAACCATCGTAAGTCAGAAACCATCTGTAGATATACACAAGGTCAGATAGCTAAGTTATATTTCTAAAAGACAGCAGAAACCAAAACCAACACAGAAAACATTGACTATACAGGAATATGAATTAAAAAAAAAACTATTAACGCCCACAAAAAGATAACTGCATCCATGAAACAAAAATAGGATAAAATGAAAAAGGAACAGAATTCTTCTGGATCAGAAGACTGGGTACTTAAAAATATGACAACAGAAATTAAAAATCCAACGAAGGATTAGAAAGTAAAGCTAGAAAATAAAGCTAAAGAAATCTTCCAGAAAGGAGGGCAAATGGACAAAGAGAAATAGAGAAAAATAATAACCAAAAAACCAAACAGGAATTCTAGAAAAAAAAGGAGAGAAGAGGGCAGGCCGGGTGGCTCAGCGGTTTAGCACCACCTTCAGCCCAGGGCCTGATCCTGGAGACCCAGGATCAAGTCCCATGTCGGGCTCCCTGCATGGAGCCTGCTTCTCCCTCTGCCTGTGTTTCTGCCTCTCTTTCTTTCTCTCTCTCTCTCAAGAATGAATAAAACCTTAAAAAAAAAAAAAAAAGAAAAAGGAGAGAAGAATAAATTAAATAATTAAAGAAAGCCTAGGGACGCATGGGTGGTTCAGCTTTGGCTCAGATCATGATCCTGGAATCTGGGATCAAGTCCCGCCATCAGGCTCCCCACGGGCAGCCTGCTTCTCCCTCTGCCTATGTGCCTGCTTCTCTATGTCTCTGATGAATAAATAAATATATCTTTTTTAAAAAATTAAAGTAAGCCTAAAGAACTGAAGTATTTGAATTTCCAAATTGAAAGAAGCCACCGAGGGACGCCTGGGTGGCTCAGTGGTTGAGTGTCTGCCTTTGGCTCAGGGCATGATCCTGGGATCCGGGATCAAGTCCCACATCGGGCTCCCTGCATGGAGCCTGTATCTCCTTCCGCCTGTGTCTCTGACACTCTCTCTCTCTCTCATGGAGAAATAAATAAAATCTTAAAAAAAAAAAAAAAAAAAAGAAAGAAAGAAGCCACTGAATGCCAAAGCACAAGAAATGAAGACAAACCCACACCAGGACACTTAAGAAATTTTAAAAAAAATTTTTTTTCTGAAGATAAAGATCTTAAAAGTTTCAAGACAAAAAAATAGATTATATATGAATCAGAATGGCCTCAAACTTTTCAAGACAAACTTTAGAAGAGAGAAGACAAGGGCATAATGTCTCCAAAATTCTCAGGAAAAATTACTTACAACTCAGAATTCTCTATGTAGTCAAAAATAGCAAGTATAAAGACACAGTCTCAAAAATTTATCTCCCAAAGATTCTTTCTTAGGAAGCCAGAGATTCTCCACCAGGGGGAAAATAAAGCAAAAATGATGACAAGAAATCCAAGAAACAGGGATTCCCTGGGTGGCTGAACAGTTGAGCATCTGCCTTTGGCTCAGGGCGTGATCCTGGATTCCCAGATTTGAGTCCTGCATTGGGCTCCCTGCATGGAGCCTGCTTCTCCCTCTGCCTGTGTGTCTGCCTCTCTCTCTCTCTGTGTCTCTGATGAATCAATAAATAAAATCTAAAAAAAAAAAAAAGAGAGAGAGAGAGAAAATTCCAAGAAACAGAGTTTCGAGTTAAGAGGAAAGTAAAAGGAATTGTGGGAATAATAAAAGGATGTCCCAAGATGGCAGCCGGACACTCGTAGTATTACCAATCAGAATGGAGCAAGACAAAGCCCTCCAAGAAAGTTATTTCCAAGAAAAGAAAATTTATCAAATACCTGATAAGTTTGAATAACTTGAGAGGCAATTTTGAAAAGTGTTAGTTTGAAGATGAATTAGTGATGAACGCATTGAAAAATAAGAATAGGGATCCCTGGGTGGCGCAGTGGTTTGGCGCCTGCCTTTGGCCCAGGGCGTGATCCTGGAGACTCGGGATCGAATCCCACATCAGGCTTCTGGTGCATGGAGCCTGCTTCTCCCTCTGCCTATGTCTCTGCCTCTCTCTTTCTCTCTCTGTGACTATCATAAATAAATAAAAATTTTTAAAAAAATTAAAAAAAAATAAAAAAATAAAATAAAATAAAATAAATAAAAAATAAGAATAATTTGTTAAAAATAATATTAAACGTACAGCACATTTAATCCCAATTAATTGGATTAATTGATCCCAATTTATTAATTAATTAATCTTGTTTAATTGTTCTTAAACAAGAACTTGTATGAGAAAGGAAATAACTCATACTGTGTGACTCAACTGTGACCAGTGACAACGATGTAATTTCTGAATACTGATCTGATCAAAATCATTAAACATACAGGAACCACAAAAAGGGGGTCAAGTTTTGGAAGAAAATACAGTTCAGTGTGGAGCACGGTACGTTTGAGGCACAGTGTATAATCTAAGTGACAACAACTAGCAAGTACAAGCAAAAGAAATGAGGGCTGGAGGTAGTAACACATCTGAAAGTCACTTAAAGAGATGAGAGTTGAAACTATGGGACTGATACTGGGATGGAAGAAAAGTAATGGAGCAGTATTCAAGGTTAGATGCTTAAGGAGCAGCTATATTGTAGTGGGCAGGGTAAAAAAGTTAAAGAAGGGGTTAGAGGGGCACCTGGGTGACAAAGTTGGTTAGTGTCTGCCTTTTACTCAGGTCATGATTCCAGGGTCCTGGGATCAAGCCCTCCATCAGGCTCCTTGCTCAGTGAGGAGTCTGCTTCTCCCTCTGCCACTCCCCCTGCTTGTGCTCGCATACTCTCTCTCTCCACCTCACTCATATAAATAAATAAAATCTTTCAAAAAAAGCAAAGAAGAAGGGGTTAGAGAGATAAAAGGAAAAAGTAGAAAACACTGACCTCAGAAGAGGAGAGTTTCAAAAAGGAAATATAGGTGGTTGATGGGGGAAAAAGTGCTAACCACTGGTATTACAACAAAAAGAATGAGGCCTGGATAAAGAAAAGTATCAGATTTCACACTAATCCAAAAAAGCATTAACCTTTACAACAAAAAGAATGGAGACTGAAAACAAAACTGGATTTTACACGCTTCAAGGAAATACAAGAAAAACATGACCAGGCTTAAAACAAGTTTTCGAAATTGAGTGAATAGTCAGGAAATGGAGGCAAGTACAGGTGGCTTAAAAAGTCTAGCAATAAAGGGAAAGAGAAAAACAGAATGACTATTTCAAAGGATAACACAATCTATGGAGCATCAAAGGTTTTTTACTTTTTCGTTTTAGAAAGGCCCAAGAACATGTGTAGGCTGTGGGACAGGACCCCAAAGTGAAGAAAAGCTAAAGATACAAAAAGAAAGAAGAAATAATCAGTGAAGCACAATGTGCAAGGGAAGAAGAAAAAAGGAACAGTAGGCATAAGTAGAGAACTTTCTGGGAACTGAGATGAAAAAAAAAGAAAGGGAGCTGGAATTTTTATGGCAATTTTTGAGGAGACTTATGGAGGGAGGAATTCTTATTAAGGGGTGGTGTCAACCCTCTGAATAGGTATGAGGTAAGGTTCTCTCCAGAGAATGAAAGGGATGCAGTGACAACATTGGGGGCTTAAAAACAACAGCAGAAGTTTGAATTGGAACTGTGGTGAATAAGGCAAATCAATTAGGAATGAACAGACCATACCTGACAGCAAAGAAGGTACACCTTAAATGTATAAAACATAAATAGTCTGGTTTCACAAATGTCTTGAACATTAAACAACCTAATAATGGAATAATACTAAGGAAAATGGAATCTTTCCAAAACTTGGAATTGGCAATGGTGAGAAGATGGAAAAACTTGAGATATAAAATGTCTTCTTCTGAAATCATTCACTTAATAGAAAACAAGAAATAACAGGCCCATATAACTCAAAGATTCTCTTAGAAAAGGGTTGTCTTAACACTTACAAGGGTATTCTGAAAAACTTCCTCTGATACAGAATGTCCTAAAGGAAGAGATGGATATTTAGTATCTGTAGATAACATGTCAGAGAAGTCAAAATCTATTTACCTGAATATTCTATGTAAGAATGCTTCCAACATCTACTAATGGCTAGAAAATTCTTTAAAGTGGAATTTTACCCAGAAAGGGCTCCTAGATGCCCTGAAGTAATTTATACAAAAACGAGTTATCTTCAGTCAGCAAAGAGAGATCAAAGATTCAACCAGAGGATCAGCATCAAGAGATTTCACCTTCCTATAACTGAGGAGTTACCTATTAGCATTAACAAATCTCCTCCTCTAGTGATTCTAACAAAATAGTGTCCAGGAGAGCTCAAGTATTTCTCTGGAAAAAATATATGTCAAGAAAATTTACTGAGTGCATGTTTTGAGTACAATTCTGTACTATGAACTTCAGAGAGCACAAGATGATGCAAGGTCTCTGTAGATCATAAATCTATATTCAATCTTAGCAAAGAAAAGAAGACACATGAAAATGACTGAACCGAACAGCACATTTACAAGAGGAAATGAGAAGACAACTGAATAGTTTGTATTAATATATATAAATATATCTAAAAGGATGGATGTACTCAGAACCAGATAGATGGATGTGATAAAAGAATACTTTCTAAAGGAGGCTTTAAAGTTTTGAGGGTTATTAAAAAATATGGGCAAGGGAGCTGCAGGCCAAAAATCCCAATAAAGAGTAATGAGATCTGTATAGGAACAGTAGCTGACATTAACTACCAAATTATCTTGCCCAGAATGCTTAGGGTTAAGGGGGCTAGAAGAAACAAAGTGACCAGGAACAGAGGTAACAGAATGATGGAACGTAAAGAACCTTACAGGTGCACCTGATGAGTCTGGGTTTATAACAACTTAGAATATGGTACTTCTGTGTCCCAGCTGAAAGTGGTAAGAGTTATTCTAGCAGTTCTTTTTGTTAATATTCCATTTATTTATTCATGAGAGACACAGAGAGAGAGGCAGAGACACAGGCAGAGGGAGAAGCAGGCTCTCTGCAGGGAGCCCGATGTGGGACTCAATCTCAGGACTCCAGGATCACGCCCTGAGCTGAAAGCAGACGCTCAATGGCTGAGCCACCCAGGCACCCCATGCTAGCAGTTCTGTACCAAGATTAGGAGGAATGGAGAATATATTTTAAAAAGCTGCTATCAAAAGCATAAGGGGATGATAGCATGAACTAGAGTAAACACTATAGAATGAAAGGGGAATAGATAGACTGAAAGATTAAGTGAAAGATGGATTAGACAAGACCAAAGGAGGAAAGGAGAATCGATGAAGAGGAGACTAGAATGATGGTAGAGACAAAAATAATAAAGAAAGTGGGATTGGGATCTTATTTGAGACAGTAAAAATTTAAAGAATTTAGGGTTTTTTTTAGGACTATAAACTTCAGGAGGTTGAATAAACTTTACTCCCTAGTTGTTTTCTTTTTCTAATATTTATTTATTTATTTATGATAGAGAGAGAGAGAGAGAGGCGCAGAGGAGGAGGGAGAAGCAGGCTCCAGGCCGGGAGCCCGATGCGGGACTCGATCCCGGGACTCCAGGATCGCGCCCTGGGCCAAAGGCAGGCGCCAAACCGCTGAGCCACCCAGGGATCCCCTTTACTCCCTAGTTCTGAGTCTTCCCCCAAATAAGACTTTTCAAGAGGAAAATATGAATTAAAAAGCAGAATAAAGGATAAATAAAAGTAGGGCCTTTACAAATTGACTCCAAATACCTCAAAATTTTATTAAACCATAAATATATGCTTAAAAAATAAGAATTCAAAATATATACACTTTAAAGCATAAGTCAGTAAACCATTCATAAAAAATCACTACAACAAGCAATTACAGTTCTATTAAATACCCTAGAAGTTGAAAGAAGCACTTCCTATAGAAATGTGAAAAAGAGAAACCTATTCCTACAACCAAATCATAAAACCACAAAATTGCAACCAATTTTAATGATAAACAAAAGCGTACCTTTAATGTTCCATCAGCTGAACAACTAGCCAAAAGCTTATCATCTGGTGAAAATCTGCAGTGATTGACTGAATTTGTATGGCCAAACATGGTATTTCGACATTCTTTTTGATTCAAATCCCAGAGCTATTTGAGAAAGATAAAGAAATAACTAAAAAACTAGTACTGAATGAGGAAAAGTTAGAAATTACATAATGTTCTTCCTTCTCTCTCATTTAAGCTTTTTCAATTACAGAAAAATATTAAATTTGTAAGTAATGCAAAGGTATCAAACAACAAAGGTGAACTTGTGATTACCAAGTAATGGGCAGCCCTTAGATCAGCACCTAAATCTATCAAGGGACCAAAGGCTTACTAAGGCATTTAGTCTGAACACTAACTAAATAATTACTGCTTATCTTAACAAAGTAGTTTGGAATCATTATTATTTTACTCAGCTCTATAAGTATTAATATGTAAAATAAAACACCCCCGAATTTTTTTAGATGCTAGGTTACCTAAATGGTCATTTCTAAGATTTCCCAATGCAAACTCTGAATCTAGGACTCAAAAATCGAAAGCAAAGATAGGTATAAATACATTTGACAGGCATTATACAATAGGCTTGAAGAGCAAGTTAACAACCAAATCCAGAATCCACAGAACAAATGATTCAATTTCTCTAATGAATCAATGGCATAAAAAAGAGGGAGAGGGGAAGGGCAACTTCTACAGAATAAGAGATTTAAGAAACATAACAATCAAATGTCACCTGAAATTTGTATGCTCATTCCAACAAATCTATGGTAGAAAGAGAAGTTTTAAGAATGGGGAAGGGGCATCTGGCTGGGTAAGACTGTGTAACTCTTGATCTTGGGGTTCTTGAGTTCAAGCCCCACATAGAGTGTAAAGATTAATAAAAATTAATAAACTTGAAAAAAAAAGAGTAACGAGGAAAAGCGAACATGGACCAGATATATCACAAAACTAAACTTAATAAAAGTTAGAGCTAGACAACGGATACCACAAAGGTTCATTATTGTACTCTCTCCTTTTGGGTATGTTTGAAAAGTATATAAAATATAAATAAAAAGGGCTATGGTCCTCTCTGAGGACCAACTGATCTTGGCAAAAATCCTTTGGAAATGATCAATGAGATAAGTCCTGTTCTTCATGTCCATCTCCATCCTAATCTCCTTTATCCCAATCCTAGATAAATCCAATTTTTCAGATAAGTCACATGGGGCAGCTTCAGATTTACATATTTTCATTGGCTTCTCTCAGTTCGAGAGTCACAAGAAGTGAATTCTAATTTTCCGCATGGTAATGCAGGTGTCATATGGCAGATCTTAAAGTAAAACTTGTCCTTAATTAAAATCGTTGACTAACCATTCGACCCCCTACATCACTGTGCTCTCATATCCTAGAGCTTTTTGTCTATAATTAAAATGAGGAAATATAAACTTTCCCCTACTAAGTGTTAAAAAGAAACATCAAAAATTAATCATAAATAATACAGAAGTCTTAGTTTTTTTTTATTTTTAAGATTTTATTTATTTACTCATGAGAGACACAGAGAGAGAGAGAGGCAGAAACACAGGCAGAGGGAGAAGCAGGCTCCAATAGAGGGAGGAAGTCTTCGTTTTGTTTTGTTTTTTACTTTTTTATTTTTTTAAGATTTTATTTATTTATTCATGAGAGACACACAGAGAGAGAGAGAGAGGCAGAGACACAGGCAGAGGGAGAAGCAGGCTCCATGCAGGGCGCCCGATGTGGGACTTGATCCCAGGTCTTCAGGATCACGCCCCGGGCCGAAGGCAGGCACTCAACCGCTGAGCCACCCAGGGATCCCAAGTCTTAGTTTTTTAGAAGTGGATTTATTCAATAGGGTAAATCATATTTGAGTAATAATGAGCTATGATTGTAAGTCTATATTAGTTATTTTAATATTATGTTATTTTAATCCAATCCAGTGTTTTCAAATTGTGCAATGCAGGCAGGCCCCTAGGGATTGCAGAAACATGTCTGAAATGGATACTGGGTAGAATAAGCAAGGAAACAAGAGAGTATAGAAAAGCAAGCCCAGGGGCATCTGGGTGGCTTAATGGTTAAACATCTGACTTTGGCTCAGGTCATGATCTCAGGATCCTGGGATCTAGCCCACATCAGGCTCCTTGCTGAGCCAGAAGCCCCTCACCCTGCACATGCACACTCTCTTTTAAATAAATAAGGTCTCTAAAAAAAAAAAAAAAAAGCCCACACTCCACTTCAACCAGAGCAATGGGCTTTATCTCTTACACACTGAGCTTCTATGTCAGTTTTCCTTTGGAGGGGAAAAAAAAGAAAAAAAAATAAAAGTTTCAGCTTCTTGAACTGAAGGGGAGAGAGAGAATTTTCAATATTTTCTAAAGCTTTTTAAAATTCTCTATTTAGGGCAGCCCAGGTGGCTCAGCGGTTTAGCGCCGCCTTCAGCCCAGAGCCTGATCCTGGAGACCTGGGATCGAGTCCCACGTCAGGCTCCCTGCATGGAGCCTGCTTCTCCCTCTGTCTGTGTCTCTGCCTCTCTCTCTCTCTCTCTGTATCTCTCATGAAAAAATAAAATCTTTAAATAAATGAATGAATGAATGAATGAATGAATGAAATACTCTATTTAAATGTCAAATACACAGTTTATGAGGTTTTCCAAACTGCAATGTTTTGCCCAACACTCCCAAAATTATAATGACCCGTTCGTTGCAAAGATGGTGTGATTTTAAAAAATACATGACAGAAACCAAACCAAAAAATAATCCAAAGGAAGTTAGTGAATCTTTCTAGGACCCCAGAAAATTTCATTTAGCTATCTTCAATATGCCACTTAAGAAAAATAAAAACAATAAAACCTTTTATAATTAGAAAGCATTATCAAACATATATGAAATGCATATCTGTTGTGGTTTTAGTTTCTTTTTTTTTTCCTACCAGCACCTTTTTTCCTTCCTCCTTCTAAGACCAAAACCTCTCTTGTGAATAAATCTCTACATGGCTAAATTTGTGATCCTTAACCAATCGAAGGATTCCATCTTACTGGCACAGTAGAATTACTTGACAATGAGCATATAAGCCAAACCAGGTCAAACAGTCTCTAGAATTAAAGCTATGGGATCTGGGAAAGAGTAGGTTTCTCTTCCTCTGTGACTATAAGCTGTAAGACCCATGTAAGCCTGTAACTCAGAACAGCCATATTTCCTACCACACAGAAACAACACTCCTAAACCAACAAAGAGAGAAACAGAGTCTATAGATGAAAAGGGGGTTAGACTCCAAGAAGATAATTTCTGGAATCAGTTATATCTAAAGCCATGTTCCTTCTAGACTTTTCAGTTAAATAAACCAATAATTTAATTTTTTTTTTTTTTTGGCGTAGGCTAATATGGAAGTTCCTATCACTGAAATCAAAAGACCCCTGATCAATACAAGATCAAAAGAGATGGAAAAAAAAAAAAAAGATCAAAAGAGATGTTCTGATGTGCCTATTAAATCTGTCTGCATAATTCTCATTATCCATACTTACTTTGAGGAAGCAGTCACTTGATGCAGTGGCTAAGAGAAGGTAATGACTGTTGTTGGTAAAGTGGCAGCAGTTGACTTGCTCTGAGTGCTCATCATAGACATGTACTAGTCCCCCTGTCATAGAATTCCAAATCTAAAGAGAACAAAGAAAATAAAATTTACAACTACCCTTTATTTTCAAAGGGAGAACAGGGGAGCAAACAAATGAGAGCTCTTCTATGGCAGACTTTCCCAGTGAGACATGAGGCTAATGAATATTTCCCCTTCTCTAAAATATGTCCATATTTTTCCAGGATGTTTTTTTTTTAATTACTTGCAAGTCTACACATGTGCCTTTCTATAGCATAATTAGAATCCCATGAAAACATTATACTCTTCAAGGGCAAGACTTCATGTGGTCACATGAATGACAGGAGGCAGAGAAGTGCTATAAAAGGGATGAAATAATGGACTTTCGATTGGAAGGATTAAGTCTAAGACCTGGCTCTACCATTTATAATTTGTGTGTCCATCGTCAAGTCCCTAAGTGATCTGCATCGCAGTTCCCTCCTCTGTAAAATGAGGACACTTATACTCATCCTACACAATTCAAGGTACCAAATGAGATAAAGGACATGTAAAGGACAGATAAAGGACAAGTAAATTTATTTATTGCTGACTTCAAGGTATCAATAAAAAGTAAAGGCAGATGGATCCTTGAAAAAAAATACAGGCTTTAGAATCTGAGGGAAATCTCGCTTTGAACCCTGACTCCATCATCAGTTATCAGTTAATGTGAGCTTGGACAAAGGATGTCATCTCTGAACCCATTTCCTCATCTGTAATATAAGATCAATACCTACTCTTCAAATTGTAGTGAGAAATTGATCATGTGATATAACAAAGTGTGTAAAGACTCACACAGTGTTAAATTCCTTAGAAGTAATCATTATTCTAGTTACTATGTAAGACAACTAAGCAGTGTGTTTTATCTAACAACGAACAAAAGAAATAAATTACCTAACCTTCACTGGGCTTTGGACTTTTTAGATGTATTGATGTCTTTCCCATATCATTTATTTTCTTTGTTTTCTTTTCTTTTTATTTTTATATAAGTTCTATGCCCATCATGGGGCTCAAACTCATGACCCCAAGATGAAGCATCACATCCTCTACTAATTTAGCCGGCCAGGTACCTCACGTTTTTTTTTTATCTTTTTTTTTTTTTAATCTTATCAAAGCTCTCCAGAGGTCCAAAGAGTTTATTTTCAGGTCTTTAATAGACATTTGGGTCTCTTGTTTTCTATTTTGAGTACTCAGAAAACAGAAACTCAGTGTTATTCTCCTTTTATTCCACATAGCTCTGACTTTGAAGCTGCACAGAATGGCCAACTCCAAGCTTGACTCAGAGTAGAGGCTATGGAATAAATTAACTGGTTGGTGTTAAAGTTACCTAGAGAGTCCACTCTATCAAGAAGTAGATTTTTCTGGGGATCCCTGAGTGGCTCAGCGGTTTGGCGCCTGCCTTTGGCCCAGGGCGCGATCCTGGAGTCCCGGGATCGAGTCCCACATCAGGCTCCCGGCATGGAGCCTGCTTCTCCCTCCTCCTGTGTCTCTGCCTCTCTATGTCTATAATTAATTAATTAATTAATTAATTAATCTATCTTAAAAAAAAAAAGTAGATTTTTCCAAGGTCTAAATTTGTCTAGACACTCGAAGGTCTTCTTCAAGTGGGTCCAAACCCCAAGGAAACTTCCAAGACAATTTTCTTGTTCCCAGGTCCACTAAGACTCACCCCACCTAGCGAATTTCAATACTCCATCTACTTTTCTTTCTTTTTCTCTTTCTTTCATTCATTCACTGACTTATTTATTGACTTATTTATTGGCAATGCTCCCACCAAGTCAGGATCCACCTTTCAAAAAGCCTGAAGTGAGGGGTGCCTGGGTTGTTCAGTCAGGTGGGCATTTGACTCTTGATTTCACCTGAGGTTATGATCTCGGGGTCATGAGATCAAGGCCCAAGTCAAGCTCTGCACTGGGCATGGAACCTGCTTGGGATTCTCTCTCTCTCCCTCTCTCTTCCCTCCCTGGCTCTCACATGCACATGCTCTGTCTCAAAAGAAAAAAGAAAAAAAAAAAGCCTGAAGTGGGTGTTGAGGGTGCCTGGGTGGCTCAGTTGGTTAAGCATCCAACTCTTGGTTTCAACTCAAGGTCATGAGATGAAACCGGAATCAGGCTCCAGGCTGGGCATAAAGCCTGCCTAAGGTTCCCTCTTGCCCTCTGCCCTTCCTCCACTCCACATTCTCTCTAAAAAAAACAAAAAATCTGGGTGGCACTTCACAAATTATGTATTTTACAATAGGAATCCATGTCAGATAATAATTTTGTGCAGAAACACTTCCAATCACAATGTACTCAAAGGTTCCAACTGATTTTTATCCCACAGACTTATCAATAATAAATGATAGGAAAATTCATTAATTTATAATAATTTCTCCCAGTGCCTGGTCAATACCTTAAAAATAGTGCTAATTTAATTTACAGTAGATTAAAAACTGGTTTGCCTCAAGTCAGTAGATCAACGAGCAACGAGCACTTTATCCCTACTTACCCTAGTCCCTCTGTTGTGGAAAAAGAAAATGAATTCTACGGTAATCACAACTCAAGAGAAAAATATTTCCCTACCTTCACTTTTTTATCCACTGAGCAGGTTGCTATAAATCTGTCATCTGTAGAGAATGCACAACAAAGCACTTCATCTTCATGAGCCTTGATTTCTAGCAGTTTCTCTCCTGTTTCAGCTTTGAACACCTGCACAAGCAACAAAATTTTTTTACCATAAACCAATGGCCACCACTCAATAAAAATCTTTCTTTAAAAAATCTTAATCCATATTATTTTGTGATAGTAATGAACCTCAGCAAAAACACTCCAAAAAGCAGGATATCAGTCAGAATTTATATGCCTTAAACATAGAGAACTATCCCTTGTTAAATGTTTGTAATATACATAAAAAGACCTAGCAGAGTATAGCTTCAGTTAAGATTAGTTTGACATTTTTTTTTCTTATTTTTGCAAATTCTTAAACAGCAAACATTTCATTCAACATGTTCTCTTTTGGGGGCTCAAATGCCAAAATTAGTAAAATCAGTAATAAAGTACACATATAAAAATAAGGTTTATTAAAGTCATAATCTTGCAAAGTCTAAATCTAATCCAAACATCAAAGTTTTAACTAAGTTGGATCCTGTTTCCTTCAAAATCAAAAAGCGGAGCATAAATTTAAAGAAATGCACTCATTCATGTATTCTGAAAACAAAAAAGAACTTAAATTCCTTCAAGCACCTTAGGAAATAATCCAGTCCAATTCCTATTTACAGTCAGAAATCTGTCTGAACCTGTGATAAAGTAAGTATTTTACTTAATCACTGTTTTTTAATCAGAACCTGCTCCTTATGTCTTTGAACATGTTGCATTTCCTCATTACTCTTACAGGGTACATGGATGACAGTAACTGACTGCTAGGATAAAAGGCACTTTTATGTCACTTGGTAAGTTTAAAATTATGAAAGCACATAAATATTTTCTAAATTTCCAGAGAAAGGTTTCATAAAATGTTTAAGAGATTTGGATTTCTCTATTTCTAGTGTGTAATTTTCTTCAATTTTAGGATTTAAATATATTGTAATATGCACAGTATTAAGTACATGCCTCTTTCAATTTTTCTCAAGAGATGTTTTACCTGTAAGGTTTTATCAACTCCACAAGAAGCTATTCTTTGACCATCCTCAGAAAAGCAAGCATGGTAAACAGCATCTGTATGGGGGCGGACAACTAAGCGGGAAAGATTCTTGATGTTTTTTTTGTTTCTACATACAAGGAGAAAATGAACAGAAATCCAATAAGTGCGAGTAAAAGTAATTTTTTTCAATAATAAAGTAAACTGTCTTTTAATAGCGTTGTGTTGCCAAAAACATAATTTTTTTTAAATTAAGTTTACAACACGTAAATGACAGCACAGATCTCCTGAAGGAAAAAAGCATTATGAAAGTAGCTCTTTAAGAGAAATGCTACACTATATAAAGTAATCTGTCAGGTGCTGCAAATGTCACTGAGTTGGGAGAAATCTAATCAAATACATGTTGCTTCCTATCTTCCTTTGATACATTAATGATAACATGTGCAGAGAAAACATTATATAAGGATACCCTCAAAACATTCTCCATTGTTTTTATTTTTTTAAGATTTTATTTATTCATGAGAGACAGAGAGTGGCAGAGAGAGAAGCTCCCTCCTACACAGGGAGCCCGATGTGGGACTCAATCCTGGGACTCCAGAATCACACCCTGGACCGAAGGCAGGCGTTCAACTGCTGAGCCACCCCGGTGTCCCTTCTCCATTGTTTTTAAAAGGAAAGAAGCCAGGGTGCCTGGGTGGCTCAGTTAGTTAGGCAACTGACTCTTCAATTCAGCTCAGGTCATGATCTCAGAGTTAAGAAATCAAGCCCCACCCCAAATAGAGCTCTGCGCTGGGCATAGAGCCTGCTTGAGATTCCCTCTCTCCCTCTACCCCTCCTCTCTCTCTTCCTCTCTCTAAAAAAGTTTAAAAATTTAAAAAAATAAATAAAAGGACAGAAGCCATAACAAAATGAAGCTCAATTCCTAATTAAAGTATGACACTACATCCACCATTAACAATGATGTACTTTATTTTCTTTATTATTTTATTTAATTATTTGAGAGAGAGCAAAGTGCATGAGCAGGTGAAAGGGGCCAAGGGAGAGGAAGAAGCAGGCTCCCCACTGAGCAGGGAGCCAGAGGCAATGCAGGGCTCAATCCCAGAACCCTGGGACCATGACCCAAGACAAAGGCAGACATTTAAACAATGGAATCACACAGGCACCCCACAATGATGTACTTTAAAATTGCTCCTCTCTAACCACAATTATTCACAGAGGATAAAAAGATAAGGCAATGTCATTTTCTTTGTATCTTAATCTATTGAATACTATTTCACTAGTGTAGTTAGTATGTTATTTCTCATGGGCTACAGGAGTAAAGTATCAGAACAGTGTCAGAATTTTATACATATACCCCAGTCACTTTGAGTACAATATGTTAAATGGCATTGTGCTTATTTTAGGAGTCAGATAAAAAGCAAACCTACTTCTGCTACTTATTAAGTATGTAAACTTAGGCAAATTATTGAACCTAATAAGTTTCCATTTCCTCATAGTAGGAGTATCATACAGGAGTAATGATACCTGCCATAAACAGTGCCTGGCACATAAGGATGCCACTGTTATTATTCTTGAAAAAAACTAACTACATACCTACTCCTGAAATCAATATTACCCTATATGTTAACTAACTAGAATTTAAACAAAAATTTAAAAAATTAACCACACACAAGATGGACCAAATGAAAAAAGGGAACACAAAAGATAAATCAGACTTAGATCTTGCCTAGAAAGTATTATAATTTACCAGAAGCGATGAAACAAATATAAGAACTAGAGTAATGAAAACCTGGAATAAAAACAGTTTAGTTATTAGCAAAGTTCAGAGGATTAGACTAAAATTATACTCTCTTTCTCCTTGTTCTAACTACTTAATTCCCCAAAGGACAGAAAGTGACCATCACAATAATGGGCACATAACAGATGGCCAAAAAGTATTAAAGAAATAACAAATGACTTTTTTTGAAGGCTAAAAATTCAGTTAAATTTAAGCTTATGCCAACCTAAACCTTTCTACAGGGAAAAAAAAAGTCCTGCTAGTAGTAAAATAAAGCATTATTTGAATAAGATCTGGTCAAACCCAGTTAAAAGATTCAGCTATGAATGACTAACCATTCTCAGAGAGAACATCACGGGTTGAAACACAGTTGATAGAATGGAAAAGAAAAAAACAGCATGAAAAAGTAAAAAAACAAACTCAAAAAAAAAAAAAAAAAACCTCAAGAAGAAATAAACCTATGCTCATTTGATATCAGTCCATGTATTAATTCTATTTCAACTACTAACCAAAACATCAATTCAGTCAATCTTCCACAAATTTCTATTGCATGCCAACAATATGGACCAGGCAAAATGCTTAATGCTATTCTCAGTAACAAATATTTATCAAGCTCTATGAACTAGGTACTGTTCTAAGTACTCTGTGTGTGCATAAGTTTGTATACACACATACTCAATTTTATCTTCTCAATAATGCTATGAAAAAGCACTATTTGGTGAGAGAAGTTGAATAACTTTCCCTGGTTATATACAACCAATAAAGCAGAGCTGGGTTTCAAGCCCAGGCAGTCTAGAGTCAAAGTCTATTACTTTAATCTCCAAACTATTCTATACTACAGGATGTATGGAGTAGTAACAGAGAAAAATAGGCAATCACCAGAAAGTAACACAAATGCTAATAGTACAATATAATATAATATAATATAATATAATATAATAATATAAACTGAGCAAGTATTCTAGAATATAGACAGGTCTAACTAGCTTCAATAAGTTAGGGAACTGCTTCTCAGGGAGAATAAACTTCTTCCTAAGAAAGCATTAAAGAACAGTTAACTCCAGGAAGTAGGAGGTAAGAAAAGATGGAGAGTCTCTGACTTTTCATTTTATATCCCCCTCAGTATTGATTTTTTTTTTTTTAAATCAGAAACATAGATTACTTTTTTTTTTTAAGATTTTATTTATCTATTCATGAGATACAGAGAGAGACAGAGAGAGAGGGGGCAGAGACATAGGCAGAGGGAGAAGCAGGCTCCACGCAGGGAGCCCAACGCGGGACTCGATCCCCGGTCTCCAGGATCAGGCCCTGGGCTGAAGGCGGCGCCAAACCACTGAGCCACCTGGGCTGCCCCAGAGATTACTTTAAAATAAAAATAAAACCAACAAAAAATTAAAATTTAATTTTAAATTTAAAAAAAATTTTAACTCCTTGCTGAAAATTCCCAAAATTCTTCACTGAGCCAAGTTAATCACCCACTTCTTTGTTTCATTTTATACACACTTCTGTTGCACCCATCACATTATATTTAATCATTTACTCAAACATTTTCATCACTACTAGACTAAATTCCTTGGAGAGCCTTAGCACCTAGTAATAATGCTTACTTAGCATGTTAGAGAAACTCAAATGTTTGTTAAACTAAGCTTCATTAGAGGAATCACCCACGGCAATCTATTTGATAAGAGGACCCAGGACTAATAAATATTACAGATACCAACCTCAAGTTCAATCCAGATATACATTATACACATGAAAAAACTATCATTCATTATTTCTAGCTACAATAAAAGCATATACAGAAAACATATGGAAAATAAAGCTAGGTTGGGACACCTGGGTGGCTCAGTGGTTGGGCACCTGCCTTGAGCTCAGGTCGCGATCCTGGGATCTGGGATCAAGTTCCACATTGGGTTCCTATGAAGAGCCTGCTTCTCCCTCTGCCTATGTCTTTGCCTCTCTGTGTGTCTCTCTCGTGAATAAATAAATACATCTTAAAAAAAAAAAAAAACAGAAACCTAGGCAGACACAGCATTTAAATCCCATTCAACAAGCTACATAAGCTTAGTCAAGTTTCAATATCTCTGTGCCTCAATTTTCTCATTTGTAAAATAGAGCAAATAATATTTACTAATGTTTGAATATAAAATGAATAACGTGTGCATATTGTATATAATAGTCATTAAAAAAGAGCCTACACTTTCCTTTTTCTAATTAATACAAGAGCACCAAAAAAACATGAAATCTTGACATTTGCAATTACATGGACAGAACTAGAGGGTATTATGCTAAGCAAAATAAGTCAATCAGAGAAAGAATTATCATGATCTCATTCATATGTGGAACTTAAGGAAAAAAAAACAGGAGCATAGAGGAAGAGAGACAAAAGTAAAAAAAGATTTAATCAGAGAAGGAGACAAACCCTACAAGATTCTTAACCAGAGGAAACAAACTGAGGGTCACTGGAGGGGACAGGGGTGGGAGGGATGAGGTAACTGGGTGATGGGCATTAAGGAGGGCACAGGATATAACGAGCACTGGGTGTTATATACAACTAAATCACTAAACTCTACCTCTAAAACCAGTGATACAATATATGTTAATTAACTGAATTTAAATTTAAAAAAATATATTAAGGCAAGAGCACTTGCCTTAATCACTTTATATTCAATATTTCATTTCAATCTTCACAAAAATGTACCTCAAAGAATTGCTATCTCTATTTTATATATGAAATAAAAAGGGCAACCTGTAACTTGTTCAAACTCACAAAACTATCAGGTTTCAGAATTGAGACTCCTATCAATGTTTGTGGCTTCAAAGCCCGGGTTCTTCACTAATTAACTATGTTACAATAAGTAAACCATTTGGTATTTAGTGTGACTGGTCAAAATGCCTATAGGCAAGCATCTATTTCTATAAACTCTTTGAAAATATATATTTCTATGCTTACTTTTCCAGAACTTTTCAATAAGTAAGAATGCTTATTAAAAGTTCCAGCCCTTTCCTAAGTAGTTAAATTTCCCTGGAGTGAACTTATTCACTACCTGAAAAATAATGACATAGTTAGCACTCCAATCCCTTTGGTTCCTCTCCTAACCTACTTACATCCACTCCAGATAAAGCATTCCGTGATCGACCTCCTGCTTGGCCTGCAGCTTAGCTTGCTGATAAACTTCTGAAGTTTCTGGTTCACAGAGACCCAGTTGTACAATATTAGGAAATGGCTGTCGTCCAAGAAGATGTCCATTTAAAGATAAAAACTCCTGGAAATTTTCACAGACTGCACAATCCTAGGAACAAACTGAAATCTCTTAGAAATATAACCAAAACCAAGATTTTGACATTTTTCTGTTTCTGTGATCTTGTCAACTTTTAAGTCTTAAATGAGACATCCTCTAGAATAAGCTAAAATTAAATAACCAACCATTAGGTAACTAATACATGGTAACCAAATTTTCAAATACAGCGTAAAAAATCTCATTATCCAAGTATTACTTTAATACATTCTTTGGTAAAAAGACGAACAAACCAAACAGTGAACACTTTACTTCCCCAACTTTCAAACTCAATTCTATCCACATTCCCAGTAGGCTAGGAAGCAAAATAATTAGAATAATCAAGGGTCAAATAAGGAAATTACCTCTTTCCTCTTTTATTCTGCTCATCTCCTCTATTAAACCTCGAATTAAATGACAAAATGAAATACCCTTTAAGAACTTATCTTTCATACTAATTATACCTTTTCATCCAATATATGCCTGTATTCCACAAATTCATGAATCAGATGAGCAGGGCCTACGAGTTCAGTTTTTGCTTTAATCCAATCCAAGGAAAACATTAAAGCACAAAGTTCCTTTAAAAAAAAAAGTAAGATGAGGACACTGTTAAAGACATCGAAGAATGTAAACTCTACCATCCTAACACTACTGAAACTTAGCAGATAACTAGAATTTAAGACAAAAAGGAAGCTACTTAATAAAGAACCAAAGACAGCCACCTGGGTGACTCAGGCAGTTAAGTGTCTGCCTTCTGCTCAGGTCATGATCGCCAGGTCCTGGGAACAAGCCCCGTATCAGGTTTCAGGCTGTCTGCTCAGCAGGGAGTCTGCTTTTCTCTCTCTCTCTCTCTCTCTCTCTCCTCCCCGCCTTACCCCTCCACCCCTTCCCACTCATTCTCTCACTCTCTCAAATAAATAAATAAAATCTTTTTTAAATAAATAAAAAGGAGGGATCCCTGGGTGGTGCAGCGGTTTGGCGCCTGCCTTTGGCCCAGGGCACGATCCTGGAGACCCGGGATCGAATCCCACATCGGGCTCCCAGTGCATGGAGCCTGCTTCTCCCTCTGCCTGTGTCTCTGCCTCTCTCTCTCTCTCTGTGACTATCATAAAATAAATAAAAATTTAAAAAAATAAAATAAAATAAAATAAAATAAAATAAAATAAAATAAAATAAAATAAAATAAATAAATAAATAAAAAGGAACCAAAATAAAAAAATAAATAAATAAAAAGGAACCAAAGAAACGTAAAATGAACCACACACCTTAAATCAAAATAAACTTCAGTTGGATTAAACACTTAAATAGAAAATAGAAACCCTCAAAAAATATTAGAAGATACAGGCAAATATTTTTCTAACCTTAGGATGAAGGAAATGTTTGTAAACATGACACCAAAGCCAAAGTACACACACACACAAAAGAGAGAGGTGCACTTAACTACACAAAAACTCAAAAATCTTCAATATAGTTGAAAACAATGTAAATAAAATTTGACCAAAAAGATATTTACATCACATATGATAAATGAGGGCTTAATATTATTTATTTATAGAAAATTCTAATAAAATAAGAGAAACACCTCAACAGTAAAATAGGTAAAGGCAATGGATGAGTCAATGCACAGAATAAAAGGTACAAATGGCAAAAACCTCACCAATAATCTAAATGAAACAACAAGGATTCAGTATTTTTTAATATCAGATTTCTAAAGACTAAAAGCATTAATAAGAATATTAGCTGGAGTCAAAGGAAATAAACACTCTCATATATGTTGGTAGCAATGTAACTCAGAGCACCCTTCTAGAGGACAGTTTGGTAATCTGCATTAAAACTTGATCCATATATACCATTTGACCCAGAAATTACACTTATAAAAATGTGTCCAAAGAAAATAATCAGACAAGTATGCTTAAGCAATCTAAGTGTCCATAAGCCAACTGATCATACATACAACGAAATAGCATATATACAGCTTTAAAAATTTTGTCGTTCTATATAAATTGACATAAAAAGACCCTGAAATACAGTTAAGTGGGGAAAAAAAGAGATATAAGACTATTTCTATTATGATCCTATTTTGGGTTTAAAGAACAAATATGTGGATGTGCCTGGGTGGCTCAGTTGGTTAGTGTCTGACTTTCCTTTTTGGCTCAGGTCATTATCTCAGAGTTGTGGGATCGAGCCCCACATAGAGCTCTACACTGGGCACAGAGTCTGCTTGAGATTCTCTCTCCCTCTGAACCTCCCCGAGCTTGCATATGTATGCTTAAAAAGTTAAAGTTAAAAAAGAAAAGAACAAGTATGTGTATCTGAGCAGCAAAACAATCTCAAAAACTATACACAAAAAGCATTAGCAATAATTGTCATTTTCATTTTTTTAGTTTTTTTCCCAAACTTTTTTTTCTTTTTTTTTTCCTTTTTTTTCCTTTTTTCCCCAAACTTTTCTAATGAAAAACCTTTAAAAATGAGAAATTATCTTTAAAAATCAGGAAAAAAAGGCTAAAAAGGTGAGAAAAAACTGAATCCTGTCAACACTAACTTACATAACCAAGTTTTAAAAAGATGCAGACTCAATAATCCTACTTCAAAAATTTTCAAAGATAATAATGTAAGTGCAAAGACAACACTGTTGATTACTGTTGATTACAGCATCATAAAGGCAAAAAACTGAAAACCTAAATGTGCAACAATTACAGTTTAATTTGGCACAGATATTTATTGGAATACCTTCAATCCAATGTGTAGATTATTAAATGTAAACTAGGTAAAAAAAAAAAAGTATAAAAATACACCATTCTCCTTAACGAAGAGATAATATACCTAAGCATAGATAAATTACTTAAAGTATATACGGTTTTCCAAAATGTTAACATTTTGAATAGTTGGTAGTCATGACTTCAAAAATCATCTATGTGGTGATGATTTTCAAATTTTATTTTTAGCTCATAATTTCCTCCCAGAAATCCAAATTCATATATGCAACTACATACTCTTTATTTCCAGTCAGATGTCTTAATAAGACAGTATATTCAAAATAATTTCCTAACCTTCCCTTTACCCCCTGAAAATACCTGGTCTACCCACAGACATCCCAACCTCAGTTCAGGGCAACTCCATTTTCTGTTGGGCAAGCTTAGAGTCATCTTATAATGTATATACTAAATCCATCACAAATCATGATGATTCTGTATCATCACTTTCTCCTTCCATGCTAAGTACTTAACTACTCCCAACATAGTATAAGTTTACTTGGCCACTATAACGTCTCCCGACAGAATGTAAGTTCAATGAGAGTAGGGACTTTGTGCCTGTGATATATTTCACAATGAAGAATACCAGTACCTAACAGACACTCAATAAATATTTGCTGAATGAATAGAATTTCCCATTCTCCATTTCCTCTCAAAGCTTAAAAACACCAATCCATACACCCCCAAAGGGGAAGCTACTGGTAAGATGAGAATGAATTTTTAGGTGACTCATTTACTACAAATACTAAAGTACCTTTTAAAATCACTGTAGGTAAAAAGAGTAACAAAAACAAAAAAACTTACATAGGCTATAATTCTATTTTTACTAATAAAAGAAAATTCTAGACATAGGATGAAATAAATGTGAGATAGATATAATACTTTTTAGATGGGTCATCTTACTTTGTGCATACTGGCACTAGCCATGTGGTAGGCCAGAAAATTGTACCAGTACATGCAGTCCTCCTGATCTGGTGAAAGAGTATGTGGCTGGTAATGTTTCTGGAACTGAGTGACTATCTTCTTATGTAGATCCTGAAATCCAAATGAAATATTTTAGAGGAGAGAAACAATTTTATTACCTAAGCATCACGGTAACTACAGCTTACCAAGCTATTTAAAATTACACAGAGAAGTGTGTCTGGGTGGTTCAGTCGGTTAAGGATCTGCCTTCGGCCCAGTTCTTGATCCCGGAATCCTGGGATCAAGCCCCACACTGGGCTCTCTGCTCAAATGGGAGCCTGTTTCTCCCCCTCCCTCTGCCTGCCACTCCCCCTGCTCATGCTCTCTCTCTCTCCCCCTCTGCAAATAAATAAAATCTTTAAATAAATAAAAATTTTAAAATTTTAAAAATTTAAAAATTAAAATGTGCAGAGAATCTCCCCCACAAAATACTTATTAATTACAAAAGGAAAAAATTGTAGATTTAAAATGAAGAAACTAGCAGGTATCGCTTTAACCAAGTGATCAATATTAACATTATTGACAAGACATATTGACACGCTGATATGACGCTCTGAGAAGGGCACAATAGGACTTCGGTAGTATTCTTGCCAAAAATATATAACCTTAATCTAGTCAGGAGAAACCATCAGACAAACCCAAACTAAGGGACAATATACAAAATAACTGGCTAGTACTCTTCAAAAGTGACCATGAAAGATAAAGAAAGCAAAGAATCTTCATAGATTTGAGGAAACTAAGAAAACAGGACAATTATATGCAATGTGGGATCTTTTTTTTTTTTTTTAAAGATTTTATTTATTTATTCATGAGAGACACAGAGGAGAGAGAGAGGCAGGGACACAGGCAGGAGAAGCAGGCTCCATGCAGGGAGCCCAACGTGGGACTTGATCCCAGGTCTCCAGGATCACACCCTGGGCTGAAGGCAGCACTAAACCACTGAACCACCCGGACTGCCCTGCAACGTGGGATCTTGATCTGAACCACAAAGGGGCTATTAGAGGGAAAGCTGGCAAAATCTACATAAAACCTGTGGGTTGGGCAGCCCAGGTGGCTCAGAGGTTTAGCGCTGCCTTCAGCTCAGGGCATGATCCTGGAGTACCAGGATCGAGTCCCACGTCAGGCCCCCTGCATGGAGCCTGCTTCTCCCTCTGCCTGTGTCTCTGCCTCTCTCATAAATAAATAAAATTTTTTTAAAAATCTGTGGGTTAACAGTATTCTATTTTTGTCAATTTTCTGGTTTTGATAACTGTATTATAGTTATGTAAGATGTTACAGTGGGGAAGCTAGATGAAGGTACATGCATAAAACTGTGCTGTTTTGCAACTTTTCTATTAGGCTAAAATTATTTCAAAATAAAAAAATTTTTAAATGTACAGAGATCCAGGCAGCCCGGATGGCTCAGAGGTTTAGCGCCACCTTCAGTCCAGGGCACGATCCTGGAGACCAGGGATGGAGTCGTGCTTCCTGCATGGAGCCTGCTTCTCCCTCTGCCTGTGTCTGTGTGCCTCTCTCTCTCTCTCTCTCTGTGTGTCTCTCATGAATAAATAAATAAAATCTTAAAAAAATAAATCTTGGGATCCCTGGGTGGCACAGCGGTTTGGCGCCTGCCTTTGGCCCAGGGCGCGATCCTGGAGACCCGGGATCGAATCCCACGTCGGGCTCCCGGTGCATGGAGCCTGCTTCTCCCTCTGCCTGTGTCTCTGCCTCTCTCTCTCTCTGTATGACTATCATAAATAAATAAAAATAAATTTAAAAAAATAAATAAATAAATAAATAAGTCTTTAAAAAATAAAAATAAAATAAAATGTACAGAGATCCAAGTACCTGAAGTTGATTGCGATTCTTCTCTATAAGGAAATCTACTTGAAGATCATGTAAATAATAACGAAATGATTTTCCATTCCGATCACAGAATAAGAGAGACTTATTAACAAACTCCTGCAGAATATCTTCAACTTCTTCAGTTTCCATGTCCCAGAGAATACATAACACCTAGAAATCATTTTAAGTATTTAATATACCACAAAACTACAATTACCAGGATTGCAGATAAGGTGTTACACACACAGAGAAATCGTTTTTTTTTTTCTTCTTAAAAATTTTATTGGGGATCTCTGGGTGGCTCAGCGGTTGAGCGCCTGCCTTCGGCCCAGGGCCTGATTCTGGAGTCCCAGGATCGATTCCCACATCGGGCTCCCTGCATGGGGCCTGCTTCTCGCTCTGCCTGTGTCTCTGCCTCTCTCTCTCTGTGTGTCTCTCATGAATAAATAAATAAAATGTTTTTTAAAAATGTTTTTATTTATTCATGAGAGACAGAGAGAGAGAGAGAGAGAGAGGAAAAGACACAATCCAGCAGAGAAGCAGGCTCCCCACAAGGAGCCCGATGTGGGACTTGATCCCAGGACCTGGGGATCATGCCCTGAACCAAAGGCAGACACTCAACCATTGAGCCACCCAGGTGTCCCGAGAAAACGTATCTTAAAGCCCTGAGTAACTGTATCTCCATTTCATATGAAGAAGCTCAACTATTCATCAAGATAGAAAAGTCAGATGCTTCTAGAACTGACAAATAAGAAGCTAACCAAGGGACACCTGGTGGCTCAGTGGTTGAGCATCTGCCTTCCGCTCAGAGCATGATCCCAGGGTCCTGGGATCGAGTCCCGCATTGGGCTCCCTGCATGGAGCCTGCTTCTCCCTCTGCCTATGTCTCTGCCTCTCTCTCTACGTCTCTCATGAATAAATAAATAAAAATCTTTTAAAAAAAGGGGGGGGGATACTAACCAAACCCTTGATGGAAACTAAGATGAGACTTTTACACTCTCTACACCTCAGTGATATGGATCTTAATCTTCCAATATCCTCTGTAATAACATCCTTGGTACCATATCAAAAGTTATATGCCATAAATATCCAATGACAAGGATTGTTGGTCCTTCTATTACCTTTGTAGGCACCTTAACATCCTTCTGAAGGATGGAAAGATCTGTGTAGTAATCTTTGATGTCCTCTCTGAGCATTTCAACACTTATAGACATGGCTTCATCCAGAGCCTCATAATCATAAAATGAAGATTTCCTTATTCTCTTAAATTGCTTATTCTGAAGTTGCCTGAGGTAGTAATCCCAACGGTTAGGGAAATCACGTAAAAGTGCACCAATTAAAGACACTACAAGAGGAGAACCTAAAAACAAAACAAAGCAACAAAGCCACTATGTTAATACTGTCTCATTTCAAAATTACCACTAAGAGTCACATTACTCTTAAAAAACAATTTCTGTTGCATGTTATCTAAAGCCTTAAAATATGTGTAACTTTTGAATTCACTTTAGATATTTATTCTAAGGAAGCCATTAGAAATAAGAAAGAGGGATGCCTGGGTGGCTCAGTGGCTGAGCATCTGCCTTCAACTCAGGGCGTGATCCCAGGGTCTGAGATTGAGTCCCGCATTGGGCTCCCTGCGGGGAGCCTGCTTCTCCGCCTCTCTCTCTCTCTCATTCTGTGTCTCTCATGAACAAATAAATAAGCCCATAAATAAATAAATAAATAAATAAATAAATAAATAAATAAAGACTTCCTTTAAGGATATTCATCAGAGCATTATTTAAAATAATAAAAAATCCTTCTGCAGCCAATTAAGCCAACTGTGCCCTTTCTCCATGGGCACCCAGCTTGCCATCACTACAAATAGTAGCCTGCTTGCTAGTGTATGCAGCCTGTTGATTGTATGGGTTGCCTAAGGGACCTTGGAGACAGTCCTTTCCAGTGGACTCTGAGGTCTGACCTCATGCCATCTCTAATGTAGGCCATAGGCAGGTATGGAGGGGTGCCTTTGGAAAGCCCTAGGACACAGGAGCCAGGTTCCACATTGGCCAAGTCATTATATCCATCCATACCAAGCTGCAGAACTAGGAGCATGTGATTGAGGCCCTACTCAAGGCCGAGTTCAAGTTCCCTGGTCGCCAGAAAATCCACATTTCCAAGAAGTGGGGCTTTACTAAGTTTAATGCAGACAAATTTGAAGACATGGTGGCTAAAAAGTGGCTCATCCCATGTGGCTGTGGGGTCAAATACATACATTCCTAATTGTAGCCCCTTAGACATATGGGGAGAGCTCTGTACTTATGAGAACCTCGACACTGCTCCCTCCCTATTCCTGCCCACCAATAAATCCTACTTTGTCAAAAAAAAAAAAAAAAAAAAAAGCAAAAAATGTTAAACAATAACAGAGAAATAACTGAATAAATTGAGGTTACCACAATATTATGCCAATGATAATTTTTTTCAAAAGATACTTAAAGATGTGAGAAAATGTTCAAGATCTGTTATATGAATAGGGCAAGATTCAAATTATTTAACCACTGTAATCCCAATATTTTTTTCAAAGTTTTATATGTCCTAAATGACTGAAATACTCTCATGATGCTAATAATTATCAGATTATGGGTAATTTTTTTCTTTATCATTTCACACACTTTTTAAATGTTTCAGAATGGGGCAAGCATCACCTATATGATGAATACAAATGAAGTGATTTTTTTCTAAGATATTTTTTTAAAGTCCATTAACTCCATTGGGGCACCTGGGTGGCTCAGTTGGTTAAGCATCTGACTCTCGGTTTCAGCTCAGGCCATGATCTCAGGGTTGTGAGATCAAGCCCTGTGTTGGGCTCCCCACTGAGTGGAGAGTCAGCTTCCCCTTTCATTCTGCCCCTTCCCCCTTGTGAGTATGTGCATGTACTCTCAAATAAATAAATTTTTTTTAAAGTCAATTAACTCAAAACCAAGTATCTATTGGATGGCAAAGAAGAAAAAACAAGGTCTACTGAAGTATTATTAGCAACAGTGGAAGAAATCTTAAGAGCTTATAGATGGAACTACATAAAATTTTAAATTTTTATATGTCAAATAAATTCTACAAATGAAATTAAAAAGCAGACAAAAAACTAGGGGAAAGTATTTGCAAAAATATGGCCAAGAGCTAAGAGCTTCAATAGTCAGAATGCCTAAAAATCAATTAAACACTTCTATCACAATGAAAAATTGAGTCAAGGATAATTTCTTAAAATGCAGAGAAACCGGTAAAAAATTTAACTTCAAAAAAAAAAAAATTTGGGATCCCTGGGTGGCGCAGCGGTTTAGCGCCTGCCTTTGGCCCAGGGCGCGATCCTGGAGTCCCGGGATCGAGTCCCACGTCGGGCTCCCGGTGCATGGAGCCTGTTTCTCCCTCCTCCTGTGTCTCTGCCTCTTTCTCTCTCTCTCTCTATGTCTATCATAAATAAATAAATAAATCTTTAAAAAAAAAATTTTAACTTCACTAATAAAAAATGCAAATTAAGAAGACAACACCAGGGATGCCTGGGTAGCTCACTGGCTGAGCATCTGCCTTTGGCTCAGGCTGTTATCCCGGGGTCCTGGGATCAAGTCCCACATTGGGCTCCCTGCATGGAGCCTGCTTCTCCCACTGCCTATGTCTCTGCCTCTCTCTCTGTGTCTCTCATGAATAAATAAATAAAATCTTTAAAAAAAAAAAAAAAAGAAGACAACCCAGTTTTTCCCTATCAAATTAGAATACTATTTTTATAAAATCCCAACCAAAAAAATGTAAAACTCTGATTCTCACTATATTTTTTATTCTTTGGCAGAAACCATGTCTTCACCTAACCCCGCTCGCTAACGTACTGTGGGTGTTCGTTAAATATTATTTTAATGAATAAATGAATACCATATTATTATTATCTATTTAAAGTGTCAGAGAAGAACCTAAAATATAAAATACTAAAATATTCTACTAAAGTTTCTGGATGTTCATGTGCTAAATTATCACATTCATAAGCTTAATTTACAAAAGAGTAAAATTAGTATCTCTATAATTCTCTCACATACAAAATAAATAACCATACCTTTACATTCTTTTATAATACTATGAGCTTGCTCTGGCAAATCTGCTTTCTTCATATTAACAAAGAGGGACAGAATTTCAAGTCCTTTTTCTTTTCCTAAGTCACTCTCCACAGCGACTATATATTTAGGACCTGCAACAAAATCACAAGATATAGTAATTTACTTTAAATATATTTAAATCTAATCAAATTAAGATATAAAGAAAAAAATTAAGATATAAAGGAAGTAAAAAGCAAGTTAATCCTTACCCATTACTGAATCTGTAACGCTCTTGTCTCTGGTTGTAAGAAGAATCTGACACTGATTGTCAAAAGCTTTTAATATCCAGGAATCCCAAATATCATCCAAGATCAACAGAGACCTAATTTTTAAACATAGTAATACTAACTTATTAAATTACTAATGACATTTATTATTTTCAACCTCTTTTGGGATGCCTGGGTGGCTCAGTGGTTGAGCATCTGCCTTTGGCTCAGGGCATGATCCAGCAGTCCCAGGATCAAGTCCCATATCAGGCAACCTGCATGGAGCCTGCTTCTCCCTCTGCCTATGCCTCTGCCTCTCTCTGTGTCTCTCATGAATAAATAAATGAAATCTTTAAATAAAAATAAAATTTACAGAATAAAGATGTCTATTTCATGGCTCTTCCTCTTTTCTTTGCTATATTCCTTTCACAATATATTAAATCAAATAAGGAAAACAAATTAGAGATTTTCCTCTCTTCCTATCCCAAAACAACGAAAGCATTTTAAAAGGTAGGAAACCTACAAAAAGAGAATTATGTGTACCATACAGGTGTTAAAAATTGGGGGATCCCTGGGTGGCGCAGCGGTTTGGCGCCTGCCTTTGGCCCAGGGCGTGATCCTGGAGACCCGGGATCGAATCCCACATCGGGCTCCCGGTGCATGGAGCCTGCTTCTCCCTCGGCCTATGTCTCTGCCTCTCTCTCTCTCTCTCTGTGACTATCATAAATAAATAAAAAAAATTTGAAAAAAATAAAAATTGGTTACCGAGGGCCTTAAAAGAAGTATCCAAGCAATGAGATTTTTCTAATTCACTCTTTAAGCACCAAAAACAAATGAGAACTGGGGTCAGGTTAGCATTAGAATCAATCATTTAACAATGATGATATCTGACCATTTTTTACCTACAAAACCAGCAATTTTGTATTTTCCAACCTAATATAATGCACTAGCAAGAATATTACCTTTCATTTGGTACACTAGTGGGGTTTTTTTTCCATCCATAAATCAGTTTGTTTATTCCTAATGATAAAGAACCTCTGTGCCAATTCTTGATTGGTTTCTCCAAAAACTTTTTTGAACTCAGCAGAACAGATGGAAAATAAATACAACTAAAAGCTGATAGTATAATTACACACTAGCATTTTTATCCTAATGGTACACACTTCTGTACACTACAAAAAAAGATTCTGGTACACATACAGCCTGGAAAATTGCAAAAGTATACACCAAAATGCTGCTGAGAGAGAAATTTAAAAAATGATTTTATAAGCATGGGCTAACATCTGATAGCATTCATAATATTTTCCTAAATAGAAATCACTTTTGCTTTCACAGAGAAAGAAAACAGGAGTAGAGAAAGGATACTGCACAAGAAAAGAGGTTAATATTTAGTAGTCTCGAGGCACCTGGTCTCAGGGCTCAGTCTGTTAAGCTCCCGATTTCTTGATTTCAGCCCAGATCATGATCTCAGGGTTGTGAGATCAAGCTGTGAGTCGGGCTCTGTGCTGGGTGTGGAGCCTGCTTGAGATGCTTTCTCTCCCTCTCCTTCCTTCTGCTCCTTCCCTACCCTCTCTCTTAAAAAAAAAAAAAAAAAAAAAAGTCATACTTTCAATCCCATTTCCTCCAGAAAAATAGATATTAGTGACTACCAAGGGGAAGGAACAATAACAAGAATCTGGATGGGAAACAAGCCAGAGAGAAAGGAGCTTGTTCTCTATAGTATGCATCCATACAATCACCTAAGAGGCTTTTCCCAAATTACTACTCTCACCCAATATTCTAATATTAATCCCCTTACCAATTTAAAAATTACTGCCATACTCAGCCACTGCTACATACGAAAGTGTACTGCATCATCAGCTGTACCGCGGCATTAAAAATAATTCAGAGCCATTATCTAATTCTCACCCAATTTACTGTTGAACTCCCAAGGAAGGCTTTATTCATCTTTGTACTTGTAGCACTTGACCAAGAACCTGGCACAACACTCAATGTTGGTTAAATGAACCAATGAAAGAATGGGTGTTAGACCATGGAGATCAAAGTGTTGGCTGAATCCCAGGTGATTAACTACTGATGGTTATATTGTTAACCCAAGCAACTAAACTACTGTCTTCCTGCTGGCTAATGAAAACTGAGGAATAGTTGATAACAGTGCCTGGCACATAATTATAATGGTATTTATTGAACAAATTAAACAAAACAAACTCTTGAAGTTCACAGAAGTAGAAGAGTTACATATATGTATGTGTATATATATATTTTCCAACCTAATATAATGCACTACAAGAATATTACCTTTCATTTGGTACACTAGTAGGGTTTTTTTTCCATCCATAAATCAGTTTGTTTATTCCTAATGATAAAGAACCTCTGTGCCAATTTTTGATTGGTTTTATGTATCCCAAAACTAAGACAAAACAAGAGAACGGTCTCATTAAATAAGTAATTATTTTACATTTATTCCATCTCTTGTTCAGTGTTATCCATTAGAAATAACAAATTCAAGGTAAGAAGCTTGCATTTTCTAGCAAAGACCACTCACCAACTCACCTTAAGAAGTACTTCCTGAGCATCTCAGTGGTACTTAAGAGACAATATGGTAGGGAAGATGCAAAGAAAAGTAGCAATTTCAGGCAAGTGGCAGCCACTTTTTAATGTAAGACAAAGAAGAGCAGAAAAGGAATGCTTCATTTTTAGATCTCTATTGAACAGCAAGAAAAGACATGATGTTCTCAAAATGTCAGAAGTTAAATTTCATTGGGACTTCACATACCAACTAAATTTGACTATTTGTACCTTGGGTGTTTGCGCAGCATAAGAAGGCGAAGACGGTCTTTAGCTTCTTCAATATTGAGTGGAGGCCTCTGAGAGAAATTCTCATCCTGATCCAACCGTGTGCAAAGATTCTGCAATTTCATCAGAAGCCCAGCTTTGTCTTGTTTCCCAACTGAAACCCAGTGTACACCCCCTGGGAAACAGCCTAGTGAAGAAAAAATAATAAACTTAAGACCTTTGAACAAGAGTCCTCCTTTGAAAGATTTTAATGATAAGTAGCAGATTTGCTCCAATTTTCAATCTCATCCTATCTTCAATTTTTCTTGTTTCAGGGTATAAATTTGCTTGTAGAGTACTATTGAGCTTTATAACCTGAATCTAAGAAAAGATGAAGATGTAAAGAAACTGAAGTTTAAAGTAAACCTGTTTATCAGCAAAATCTTACCAAACAAAAATTTACAGTCTTAGTCCTATGTCGTCAGCGATCACTGTAGAGCACAGTTTCTCAACCTTAGCACTCCTGAGATTTGGGACTAGATAATTCTTTATTGTATAGAAATTTCCTATGCATTGCAGGATGTTTAACAGTCTCCCCTGGCCTCTACCCACCAGCAGCTAGTAGCATTCCCCTTCCCTGGTTGTGACAACCAAAGATAACTCCAAACATTGTCAAAATCACTTCTGACTGAGAACCACTGATACCAGGAATACATAACTCATTTGTTATGGTTCTCGTATAGAAACTAAAAAGGGGCAGCTCGGGTGGCTCAGCGGTTTAGCGCTGCCTTCAGCCCAGGGTGTGATCCTCGAGACCCAGGATCAAGTCCCACGTTGGGCTCCCTGCATGGAGCCTGCTTCTCCCTCTTCCTGTGTCTCTGCCTCTCTCTCTCTCTCTGTGTCTCTCATGAATAAATAAATAAAATCTTAAAAAAAAAAAAAAAAAAAGAGGGGATCCCTGGGTGGCTAAGCAGTTTAGTGCTGCCTTCCGCCCAGGGCATGATCCTGGAGTGCCAGGATCGAGTCCCACATCAGGCTCTCTGCATGGAGCCTGTTTCTCCCTCTACCTGTGTCTCTGCCTCTCTATGTCTCTCATGAATGAATAAATAAAATCTCTAAAAAAAAAAAAAAAAAAAGAAAGAAAGAAAAGAAAAAAAGAAACTTAAAAGTAAGAATTTAGGTTCAAGTCTGGCTTTACTGCTCACTAGCTATGCAATCTTTAGCAAATCACTTAACCTCACTTTCATTAATGAATAAGACTGTTTACCTTACCTATTTCAGAGTTACTGTGAGAAGTTAGTGATATAACATATGTGAACTTGCTATGTAACAATAAGTAATTAAAACAGACAGGATTGTTAGTCACATGGATCTGAGAGCATCTTGCAAATATTAAGCTTTGAACTAACAGGCACCATATAAGAATGTTCATTACTCTTATTACTATCAACTATTATCATCATCATTGTTAATTAAGTCACTGTATATCATAAAATACATATTTTTACTTACACAGCTTCAAGAGCCAACTTAATCAGTTCCCCACATAGATATAAAAAAATGTAAGAGGGGTCCGTATGTGTAAAATATGGTAAGCAGAAGCATTAGAACATACTAGTCATTAATCGTAAGAATTTATATTATGTGATCATAAATAATATAAGAAAAAGAAAAAGACAGATAAAAGATAAATAAGTTATATCAGAGGGTAATTTATTTACTTATTAATTTTATTCACAAATAAAATTAACTACAAAAATCATTATTTTAGAAGCTTAATCATCCAAAAGATTTATATATATGCGAAGACCTATTTATGACATATTTATTGAATACTATTCTAAGAGTTCTACATATTAACCTATATTTAATACACATACTTAAAACTATCAAGCAGACACTATGTTTGTTTTTTTTTAAGTAGGCTGCACACCCAGCAGGGAGTCCAACCTGGGGTTCAAACTTACAACCTTAGATAAAAACCTGAGCTGAAATCAAGAGTCAGACACTTGACCGAATGAGCCACCAAGACATCCCACAGACACTATTATTACCCCCATTATACAGAGGAGGAAACTGAGGTATATAAAGGTTGAGTAATTTGTCCAAGGTTACACAGATAATAAAGCATAGCTGGGATTCAAACCTCCAGCACCAAAGCTCAACTCCTAAACTATTGTGCCTCAAGGATATTCACTGCAGCGTTGTTTGCAGCAGGAAAAAGAAACAACCTGCAATGTCCATGTTAATCCACTTCTTCACAAGCCTGAGGCAAGCCCAACTGAGGCAGGAGAAAACCTTATATATAAATGAGGCTGTCTGACATTTTAGTTATTACTGAAATTCAACTGTTGGAATGCAAACTGGTACAGTCACTGTGGAAAACAGTATGGAAAGTCCTCAAAAAGTTAAAAACTACCCTATGATCCATCAACGGCTCTATTTATCCAAATACAGAAACAGTAATTCAGAGGTGCCTGGGTGGTTCAGCCAGTTAAGCATCTGCCTTTGGAAAGTACCTAGGTGGCTCAGTGGTTAGAGCGTCTGCCTTTGGCTCAGGTAGTGATCCTGGGGTTCTATAATCAAGTCCCATGTCAGGCTCCCTGCAGGAAGCCTGCTTCTCTCTCTGCCTATGTCACTACCTGTCTCTCTCTGTGTGTCTCATGAATAAATAAATAATTTTTTTTTTAATTAAAAAGCATCTGCCTTTGGCTCAGGTCATAATCCTGGGGTTCCAGGATTGAGCCTGCTTCTCTCTCTCTCTGCATCACCACCCCCCCAACCCCACTCATGTTCTCTCTTGCTATCTCTCTCTCAATAAATAAAATCTTTAGGGATGCCTGGGTAGTTCAGCAGTTGAGCCTATGCTTTTTGGCTTGGGGTGTGATCCCAGTTCTGGGACTGAGTCCCACATCGGGCTCCTTGCAGAGAGCCTGCTTCTCCCTCTGCCTGTGTCTCTGCCTCTGTGTAGTCTCATGAAAAATAAATAAATAAAATCTTTAAAAAATAAAACAAAAAAATCTTAAAAAAAAAAAAAGTAATTCAAAGATATACATGCACCCCTATATTTATGGCAGAATTGTTTAGAATAGCCAAGATATGGAAGTAGCTGAAGTGTCCATCAATTAATGAATGGATAAAGAAGATGTGGTATATATACACAATGGAATATTATTCTTTCATAAAAAAATAAAATCTTATCATTTGCAATGACATGGATGGAGCTAGAAAATACAATGCTAAGTGAAATAAATCAAAGACAAATACTACAGGATTTCACCCATATGTGGAATTTAAGAAACAAATAAGCAAAAGGAAAAAAAGAAAGAAACAAACCAAGAAACTGACTATTAACTACAGAAAACAAACTGATAGGGTGCCTGTCTCCCTGGCCCTTCCCCTACTCACATGCATTTTCCCTCTCTCTTTCCCCTAATAAATAAATAAATCTTTCCAAAAAACTAGATTGTTTTTAAAACTCAAAATGACCTGGGGACTCTGAACCTGTAAAAGAAACAGCACCAGGGAAGTTTTAAACAGGCAATAGGGGAAAAAAGTTTTTTATGATTACACCCTACAAACTTCAATGCAATGGTTATACACCCACTAAGCTAAATCTAACTTGTAAATTTGCCAAGGTTTATGATTATGAACTTAAATCGGAACTCAGTTGGGTGATTTTCTCCAGTAAAGAGGAAGCAAGTAATAGTCTGGGTGAAGAAATGAGGAATAAGCAAGTAACTGTTCAGATGAAGCAATAGGGAGTAAGCAATTAGATTCCGTCTCCTAGCATAGAGAAGGAAGCAGCATTTACCCAAGTAAGAAACTAAAGGACCAAGAGCATGTGCAAAGAAGCAACTGAATAATGAGTGATAAAAACCTGAGTGTAAGAGGGGGCTGATGGGATAAACAGTGCAGTTATTAGGGAATGAAGGAGTAAGTCTTGATAGGTCAGAAAACTGTAGTAGTGAACTTGAATAGAATTAAGTGGAGGTAGGCAAAAAGTAGAACATTGAGATTTCAAAAGTGGTACCACTTCTGGTATTGGCAAGGACAAGGGCCAACCGGTGATAAGGAAGTACCTGGATAAAGGGAAGTAATGAAAATGGTCACTGCAGATAAAGACATCAAGCAACTGAGAGGCTAAGGTTTTGGATGATTCATTCACATAAATATGGTTATCTTACTAAGAGTGTCAACAGAAGAGCTTAAATTTATAACTAAGAACTCCAATAATCAATGAATAAGAGCAATATCATAACTAGGAAAGATCAGAGAAATGAACCTCAAAAGACAAAGACTAGTTGGAAAAGGGATTACTAATGTTCTGGACGAGGCAATAGAAAAGCAAGGACAACATCCACCTATTTCCTGGTGCTGAGGTACGTAGGATATAAAGGAAAAAAATCTCCACACCACGGAAGAAGGCTACAGAGAATGTGGTATCTTTTGGAAATTACCCAATTTCAGATAAGGCAAGGACATAAACATTCCAAGAACAAGTTGATAAAATAGAGTTTCCTGACCACAGAGGAGGAAATCTAGAGGGTAAGACAGAAAAGACTGGGAATGAAAGAAGAAGACCGAGATCAGAAATGACAAATGACAGTGTACTAAGTAGTAACGGCCTGAGAATCTAAAAGGTAACAAATGACCAGGAATTCTGCAGTAACTACCGTAAAGATAGTGCTGTGGAGCACAGTTTGATCATCAGGGAAAGCTTCCGGAAGTTCCCTTAGACTTCCTTCAGTGTAAGTAATATTTATGAAACAGTAAATCTCTGAGGTTTCCCTTAGTGTTAAGCCTGTGTTCTGTGCATGCACAGGTTTATAAATGCACAGGAAACAGGAAAAAAGCTTGGAAAAATTCACTCAACTGTTCACCACAATGACCTCTGTTGAAGGATTTAGAATTTAGGAGAAAGGGAAGGGCAGGTGAAAAGAATTTTTACTTCTTTTTAAATGAAAAAACTGTATTTGTTATATTTTAAGATTTTAAGTAATCTCTATACCCGACATGGGGCTCAAACTTATAACCCCAAGATCAAGAGTCACATGCTCTACGGACTGAGCCAGCCAGGCACCCCTATTTTTGTGATATTTAAACAAATTTTAAAGTACCTGTTGCTGCTCCTAAGGTTTTGTGGTGATTTTTTTTTTTTTTTAATGTGTGCATCCTACTTAAAATTTCTTAAAAATCAGGGCACCTGGATGGCTCAGTTAAGTGTCTGATTCTTGATCCCAACTCAGGTCTTGATCTCAAGAGTCATGAGTTCAAGTCCCACAAGGGTGTAGAGTTTATTTTTAAAAAATGAAAGAAAGAAAAAGAAACATACACAATAAAAATAAAACACTGCTAGCTTTACAAAGAAAGGTGAAGAAACCAAATGACCAACTGACCTGCAAATATCCTACTGACACAATATGATAGTTAAATGCTAAGTATTAATTCCACATTTCAGAAAAAATGTAAACATCTTGATTACGGGCACAAGAGGGAGCAATTTAGCCTTGAATGAGGCTTATACCTGTAATTCAGAGAAACTTATTTACAGAAAAATTGCCTTTAATCAGAGAAAATTAACCTCCTCATCCTACTTTCATGTGTGACTTATCCTGACAACAATTAAACATTTAATAGAATCAAAGAAATCTTGGGAAGGACAGAAAAAACAGACAGCCTTTGGAGAAAGCTTCCATACTTTAGAAACTCAGCACAAAAATAACAGTGTCGGGGATCCCTGGGTGGCGCAGCGGTTTGGCGCCTGCCTTTGGCCCAGGGCGCGATCCTGGAGACCCGGGATCGAATCCCACGTCGGGCTCCCGGTGCATGGAGCCTGCTTCTGTCTCTGCCTGTGTCTCTGCCTCTCTCTCTCTCTCTCTCTCTCTGTGACTATCATAAATAAATAAAAATTAAAAAAAAAAAAAATAATAACAGTGTCAACAGTTTAAAACATGAACTCTTCACAATTCCTTTATACCCCCCAAAATAAATAAAGGGTTGAACACCCAAAAAGGAAACTGGGTTACTAAAAATGTATGGGCATAAATACTTAAGAACTTAATTTTTTTTTAATTTTACCAAATACCATACTAAGAACAAAACTTCTGCAGAAATCACAGTTTTAATGAAGTTTATAAACTTTAGTTATTTACACTTTCAAAAGAAAAACAAGGTTTTGTGCTACAATTAAATGGCAAAAATTCAGTGCTCCTATAAAGTAGAAGTGTGCTCCAGAGATTAAAATTTATCTTTAGAAATTGATTTTAAATTAAAAAAATTATATTTAGGAAAGTATCTACTCTTTAACTAGTGGATATACTAAAACAGAATCCAAAAACATTAATGATTAAATATGAATGCTAAGATTATAACAGGACTACTTAAGCAAAATTCAAGAAGCACAAATTAGAAGACACAAAAATTCATTGATTTAACTATATCAGAATTAAAAATTTCTGTTCAAGACATCCAGGACAAAGTTAATAGAAACAAATAAAAAGATGTTTATATAGTCTAAAACCAACAAGGCCTAATATCTAAAATATAGAAGAAACTCCTAGAGAGCAATGAGAAAAAGATGAAAATCTCAATGGAAAAACAAATGACACTAAGAAATTTTAAAAAGGAAACCTGGGTGATCCCTGGGTGGCTCAGTGGTTTAGCGCCTGCCTTTGGCCCAGGACGTGATCCTGGAGTCCCAGGATCAAGTCCCCCGTCGGGTTCCCTGCATGGAGCCTGCTTCTTCCTCTGCCTATGTCTCTGCCTCTCTCTCTCTCTCTCTCGCTCTGTGTGTCCCTCATGAATAAATAAATAAAATCTAAAAAAAATAAAAATAAATAAAAATAAAAAGGAAACCTGGGATGCCTGGGTGGCTCAGCAGTTGAGCGCCTGGCTTCAGCCCAGAGCGTGATCCTGGAGCCCCAGGATCAAGTCCCACATCAGCCTCCCTGCATGGCGCCTGCTTGTGTCTCTGCCTCTCTTTTTCTCTCTCTCTGTCTCTCATGAATAAATATATCTTTAAATAAAAACAAAAAAAGGTTGAAAATAGAGCTACCTACAACCCAGCAATTGCACTCCTGGGTATTTACCCCAAAGATACAAATGTAATGGTCCCAAGGGGCACATGCACACCAATGTTTATAGCAGCAATGTCCACAATAGCTGAACTATGGAAAGAGCCCAGATGTCCTCTAACAGATGAACAGAACTAGAGGATATTATGCTAAGTGAAATAAGTCAATCAGAGAAAGACAATTATCATATGATCTTACTCATGTGGAATTTAAGAAACAAAACAGATCATAGAGGAAGAGAGGGAAAAATAAAACAAAATGCAATCAGAGATGGAGACAAACCATAAGAGACTCTTACTCATAGGAAATAAACGGAAGGTCACTGGAGGGGGGAGAGGAGGGGACAGGGTAACTGGGGTGATGGACATTAAGGAAGGCATGTGATGTAATGAGCACTGGGTGTTACATAAGAATCACTGACATCTACCTCTGAGACCAATTATATATTATATGTTAATTAATTGAATTTAAATAAAATTTTAAAATTTTTTTCTCACTTCTATAAAAGTTCAACCCAGGGTCAGCCTGGGTGGCTCAGCAGTTTAGCGCTGCCTTCGGCCCAGGGTGTGATCTTGGAGACCCGGGATCGAGTCCCATGTTGGGCTCCCTGCTTGGAGCCTGCTTCTCCCTCTGCCTGTGTCTCTGCCTCTCTTTCTCTCTGTATCTCTCATGAATAAATAAATAAAATCTTAAAAAAACAAAAAAAGTTCAACCCAGCTTTGCTGGGGCAGCAGAGTTGGAGACAATCTATGTATCTATTAGCTAGGGAAATGAATAATGATAAAATGTGCTGGATGTATATCCCATGTAAGGCAGCCATCAGGTGTAACAAGATGTGCAGCCAGCAGGGATAAATCTTAAAAACAGTATCAAGAGGGGATCCCTGGGTGGCTCAGCAGTTTAGCGCCTGCCTTCAGAAGCCCGGGGCGTGATCCTGGAGACCCGGGATCGAGTCCCACGTCCGGCTCCCTGCGTGGAGCCTGTTTCTCCCTCTGCCTGTGTCTCTGCCTCTCTTTCTCTCTGTCTCTCATGAATAAATAAATAAAATCTTTAAAAAAAAAAAAAAAAAAAACAGTATCAAGAGAGTTAAGAAACAATAAAATAATTATAACATTTATGCAAATTTACAATATCTGCCCAAATGTTTTACAAGAAAACATACATAAATATATTAGAAGGAACACCTATGGTGAAGTGGGATATTGTGATATTATTTGGTCTTCATCACTATTCCTGGCACACTGCTATAAAACCCTTGTAATTTCCCAAATAAGAGCCATAGGGGCACTTTTTACAATATTTAATTTTGTTTCCAGTTCCTGAAATATTTCTGGAGCTATAAAAGTTAAATTATTATTATTATAAAAAGCCTCTTTTAACCACACTTGAGTTTATGTTAATCAAGTTGTTTTTGGAAAGCCTTGATATAAGCTAAGGATGGGGACTGTTGCCATACAGACAGTTGGAACTTTCAGCCCCATGCCCCAGAGCTCTCAGACCTTTAGGGAAGGAAGTGAGGCTAAAGACTGAATTCAATCACCAAGGGTCAATGATTCAATCAGTTTTTGTAATGAAGCCTCTCAAAACCAGGGTACAGAGAGCTTCCGGGATGAAGATGTGGAGACAGTGGTACATTAGAGAGGGCATGGAAGCTCTGCACCCCTTCCCATATACTTTGCCTTATGCACCTCTTCCATTTGGCTGTTACTGAGTTATATCCTTTTATAATAAATCAGTAATGTAGTAAGTAAAATGTTTTCCTGATGGGATCCCTGGGTGGCGCAGTGGTTTGGCGCCTGCCTTTGGCCCAGGGCGCGATCCTGGAGACCCGGGATCGAATCCCACATCGGGCTCCCGGTGCATGGAGCCTGCTTCTCCCTCTGCCTGTGTCTCTGCCTCTCTCTCTCTGACTATCATAAATAAATAAAATAAAATAAAAAATTAAAAAATATATATATATGTTTAAAAAAAAAATGTTTTCCTGAGAAAGCCACTCTAGCAAATAAATCAAATCCAAGGAGAGCAAACCTCCAATCTATAGCCATTTGGTCAGATGCATAGGTAACAACCTGGACTTGTGATTGATTATCTGAAGGGTGGGAGGGGGAGCAGGAGAGCAACCTTGAAAGACTGAACCCTTACACTGTGGGCTCCATCACTATCTCCATATACACAGTGTCAGAATTGAACTAAATTGTAGGATACCCAGCTAGTCTTGAAGAAAGAATTACAGGATGTATGGAAAACCTACATATCTATTGTCAGGAATGAAGCAGTGCTGTAGTTGCGGACAGGAGACACATTGGAAAAGTGTGTCTTTCCTTAGGGGGGAAAGGAAAATGAGAATAAGAAATTCTTAAAAGGAAACATACACAGGAGGAAGTTAAGGCTTATGCAAACCCAATATGGTACTAGCTGTTAACTAAGGCATGATTAACTTAATCCTTTGTATGTGAGATCTCACAAAAGAACATGAGAGATATTAAGCTCACTAGGTACTGGACAACTGCTAGTATCTCAAAACAAAGTGGTTAAAAATCTATTGTGAGTGACTCCTGGGTGGCTCAGTGGTTGGGCGTCTGCCTTCTGCTCAGGGCATGATCCTGGGGTCCTGGGATCGAGTTCCACATCGGGCTTCTCCCTTGCCTATGTCTCTGCCTCTCTCTCTGTGTCTCTCATAAACAAATAAATAAAATCTTAAAAAAAAAAAATCTGAGACCACAATTTATACTATGATTCCTGGATAATTTTAAGTTGTTGATCAATTTAACCTCTAAAATTGAAAACTCACCCCAATAATCTTGAGTGGTTTAAACTGAGGGCATACTCTCAATCTTTAAATTACTGTTATAAATACATTTTTTAAAGGAAATTCATCATAATATTCGAAGAAAAATCCATTTCTTCACACTAAAAGAACTTAAACCAATTTTTATCCTGAAACACCTTGGTGATCAACTTTGCAGTAGAATATTAGTGAGTGAATTTATAAGTATTAAAATAAATCATTAGCCCTAAGACTGGCATGGAACTGAATTCCAAAAAACCTCTCTAATTACAAAGAGAAAAAACCATGGAATCAGGCATACTCTGACAAAAGTATGATTAACACCACTGACAAGAGCTGTGAAGTACAAACTAAAGCCCAAGTGAATAAAACAGACGTGCCCTAGCCTCCATATTTCTAAATCTCTTAAAGGCTTATTATTTATTACATCATTTTGTCATCTCATCATAAAATCTCTTAACTGCTGATTATGTACTGTAAACAAAAAAGTTATTAACAACTAGAATTCAGGAACTAGCTTTAAATTCCCCTTGAAGTCACTAATGAATAGAGGCAACTGAAGACTGATATAGTTGTGTAACTCTTCCCAGTGAATACCCTGAGAAGCCACCAGATTTACTAAGGTCAGCAGTACACCTGACAAATGTCCTAAATGCTCTTCTGCACAGTATGCCCTTCCCCATCCCAGTATCTACCCAATACCCTCCCATCTTCCCTACTCTCCCATTCCAAGACTTTGCAGATGCAATTAAATTAAAGATTTGGGGATGAGATTATCCTAGATTGGGATCCCTGGGTGGCGCAGCGGTTTAGCGCCTGCCTTTGGCCCAGGGCGCGATCCTGGAGACCCGGGATCGAATCCCACATCGGGCTCCCTGCATGGAGCCTGCTTCTCCCTCTGCCTATTGTCTCTGCCTCTCTCTCTCTCGCTCTGTGTGTGACTATCATGGAATAAATAAATAAAATCTTTAAAAAAAAAAAGAGAGAGATTATCCTAGATTACCCAAAGGCCCCAGAAGAGAGAGGCAAATACGTGAGAATCAGAGAGAGAGATGTGATGACAGAAGCAAAGTTCAGAAACAGAGAAAAAGATCTGAAGATGCTATTATGTATTGCCAGCTTGAGAATGGAAGAAGGGACCATGAGTCTAGAAATGTAGGCTACCTCTAAAAGCTAGAGAATGTAAGGAGAAGGATTTTCCCTAAAGCCTCCAAAAGAACTCAGTCCTGCTGGGATCCCTGGGTGGCTCAGCACTTTGGCACCTGCCTCCGGCCCAGGGAGTGATTCTGGAGTCCCAGGATGGAGTCCCATGTTGGGCTCCTTGCATGGAGCCTGCTTCTCCTTCTGCCGGTGTCCCTGCCTCTCTCTCTCTCTCTCATGAATGGGTGATTAAAATCTTTAAAAAAAAAAAAAAAGGAACTCAGCCCTGCTAACACCTTGACTTTAACCCAGTAAGAACTACTCTGATTTCCCAAATTGTACAATAATAAATTTGTGTTGTTTTATGTCACCAAATTTTTCATAATTTGTTACAACAGCGATAGGAAACTATTATCATGCCTAAAGAATAACTCCTTAGGCAGCAACATATGTTAATCAAACTTACCATCTAAGAAAAAATGATCTCGAACAGCTTCTGCAGCTAAAACAGACTTCCCACAACCTGCCATTCCATATATGACAACCCATCCTGGTTCATCACTTAGTTTGAATAGGTTCTGACGAATTGCATTCACCAGCTTCTTCCTGGTAACAAAAACAACTGGCCTCTGTGGCACTCCACCCTCACACAGGACTGTCTTCACTGAAATCCAAAAGACAACCAGTATGAACAAACAGAACTTTGAAATGGCTACTCAAGTCATACCATAAAATAACAAAAGAAAGCAAGGCTGAGGCTTTACCCTCAGAACTTCCAAGAGAAGAAAATGTGGCTAGCATACTAACTTCAATGTTCTTATTTCTCGGAACATAACAAAAACAAACATAAATTTTTCAAGATGACTACTAACAATGCAAGGCTCCATCTATATCTGCCCTTATACACTCTATTCTTCCCTGATTCTCCTATCTCTTTTTCTTATATTGAAAACTAGAAAGGAGGGTGTAAAGGAAAGAATATGGGACTCCTTTCAAGAACACAGATTTCTAAAGATTCTTATTCTTTCCTATGCATGCACTCAATAAATACAGAATTAGAGAAGAGCTTAAAGGCCTCAAAGCTGCCTTTTTAATCTCTAAAAACGCCCAGTAGACAGCTCACCGGGCAAGAAAAATGTGAGAGTTAACACAGGTGCAAATAAAAACTTCAATTGGAAAACAAAACTAATTTCTTCACATGCATTTTCAGTAAACTAATCATAACCAACCTCTTCAACAGACTCCATTTACATTAAGACAAAACTACAGCTACATTGCTATTGTGACACCAAATGTTGTAGAAGACATGGATACAAACCATGTGAAGTTATTCCACCAACTGAATCTTTGCCACCGTTGGAAGAAGAGATGACAGGAATGCCACTATGGAGAAGGGCAGCAAGATCTTTATACCCTTCATGTATCAGAGCATTGTAGAATGATATGTAGGAATAATTATCTTTTTTAAGTATTGTTTTAATTAGCAGAGCTGCTCGTTGCTGTTGAGTGGGCTAAAAAAAAATAAATATACCACAAAGAATATGTTTGCAACATAAACTAGTAGAGACCAGTGCAAGTTCTGAAATAAAATTAAGAAAATTTTTAAAACTCAAATAATTATATCGAATATTTTTAAATAAAAAGTAGAAAGAAAAAAGTTTTATAGCACAGACTTCCTCAGAGGGTTTTACCTCATTTTTTACTTTTTCCTCCTCTGATATTGTTAAAACTCCGTCATTAATCATACGATCCATGATGTAGGACGTTTTGATGTCCTTTTCCAAGGCTTCTCTATATTGAAGCAAACAGTTTCGAGCTTTTGCATCCATCCTCCCTTGAATTTTTCTCTGTCAACCATGAGCTATGGGGAAAACATCAAAATATTTGTCAGGGCAATCAAGATATCAAAGGATGTGAGAGGCACCTAGATGGCTCAGTTGGTTAAGCATCTGCCTTCAACTCAGGTCATGATCCCAGGGCCCTGGGATCAAGCCCCACATAAGGCTCCCTGCTCAGTGGAGAGCCTACTTCTCTCTCTTCCTCTGCTGCTCCCCTACTTGTGTACTCTCTGTCAAGTAAATAAAATCTTAAAAAAAATTTTGTTGGGACGGCTGAGTGGCTCAGCAGTTGAGCGCCTGCCTTTGGCTCAGGGTGTAATTCCAGATTCCCAGGTTGAGTCCATCGGGTTCCTTGCATTGAGCCTGCTTATCTCTCTGCCTGTGTCTCTGCCTCTCTCTCTGTGTCTCTCATGAATAAAAAAAAAAAAGGAAAAGAAAAGAAAAGATGTGTAACCTCACTGGTAATTAAGAAATAAAAATTTTTTTGCAAAGATTTTTAAAAATGCACAAAACCCAATGCTTTCAAAGGTGTGACAAAGGTCCCTGCATGGCTCAGTTGGTTAACTGTCTGCCTTTGGCTCAAGTCCTGATCCCAAGGTCCTGGGATCGAGTTCCACTCTGGGCTCACTGCTCTGCAGGGAGCCTGCTTCTCCCTCCCTCTCATTAATAAATAAATAAAATCTTAAAAAAAAAAAAAGTGTGACAAAATGAGTTTTCATATGCACTACTTGAGAAGAGCACAAAACGTATGAAACTTTTCTGGAAGGCAATATACTAAAGATATAAAAGCATTTAAAGGGATTTCTCTAACCCAGAAATCCCACTTCTAGAAACTTACCTTAAGGAGACATTCACATATGTAGGCAAAAATATCCACAAAAAGAGTTAAGAGGGGTACCCAGCTGGCTCAGTTAATAGAGCATGTGACTCTTGATCTCAGGGTCATGAGTTCAAACCCCACACTGGTCATGGAGTTTACTTTAACAAAAAAAAAAACAAAAAAACAAAAAAAAATTTAACAGAGAATGTTCAGGTAAAAAAAAAGATGAAAACAACCTAAATGCCCACCTTTCTGAGTATGGATTAAAAATTAGAATATGTATGTAAAATGGAATATTAGATAGCCATTTAAAATAAGACACATCTCAGGGCACCTGGGTGGGCTTAGTCGGTTAAGCATCTGCCTTCAGCTCAGGTCACAATCCTGGGGCCTTGGGATAAAGCCCAATATCACGCTTCCAGCTCAGTGGGGAGTCTGCTGCCGCTTCTCCCTCTCCCTATCCCCCTCCCCCCTGTTCATGCTCTCTCTCAAATGAATAAATTAAAATCTTAAAAAAAAAAAAAAAAAAGAGCGACATCTCCATGTACTGACATGGAAAGATACTCCCTACAAACTGATTTTAAAAATTAGAAATACAATCCCAGATATAGCACAAAAAATGTGTTAATATCATACAAATACATAGGCAGATGTTAGGAAGTCTATTCAACAAAATATACTTTGGGTTGCAAGATTTGGGTGTCTCCCCCTTTTCCTTTTTGTACTTTTCTATACAGTCCTAATCTTTTCAATATATATTAGTATTCTTACAATTTAAAAAATTTTTAAATATTTTTATAAATAGTGATCATACTGAAAATCTCAATGTTTAGAAATTTCTTGGTGTCTTTATCTAACATAGTACTAAGCAGAGCACTGTTGGTATTGAGTATTATTAGGTGAGCATTAGCTCTGGCTCCTTATCTGTAAATACATTTCTCACATGCTTACTCCATTAATGTTTTGCTGAGCTGCTAAGTATGATAAAGCTACAGAAAATACCCACTGGTGGTCATTCTTTGGATTAAGTGGACACAAAGAAGGGGCACCTGGGTGGCTCAGTCAGTTGAGCATCTGACTCTTGATTTTGGCTCAAGTCATAATCTCAAGGTCATGAGATAGGGCCCCATATCAGGCTCTGTGCTGAGTGTAGAGCCTGCTTAAGATTCTCTCTCTCTCCAGGTGCCTGGATGACACAATTAAGCAACCAACTCAGGTCCTGATCTCAGGGTTGTTTGAGATCCAGCCCCGGGGCGCCAACTCCACATTCAGCAGAGTCTGCTTAAGTTTCTTTCTCCTTCTGCTCTTCTCCCAAAATGATCTGTCTCTGTCAAATAAATAAATAAGTCTTTAAAAAATAAAATAAAAAGATTTTTTTTTAAGATTTCATTTATTTATTCATGAGAAACACACAGAGAGAGAGAGAGAGAGAAAGGTAAAAACACAGGCAGAGGGAGAAGCAGGCTCCATGCAGGGAGCCCCGACGTGGGACTTGATCCTAGGTCTCCAGGATCACACCCTGGGCTGAAGGCGGCGCTAAACCACTGAGCCACCCAGGCTGCCCAAATAAAGAGATTCTTGTCCTCCCTCTGCCCTTTTTTAGCTCTCTAAAAAATACATAAAAATAGGGGCACCTAGATGGCTCAGTCATTAAGGGTCTGCCTTCAGCTCAGGCCATGATCCCAGGATTCTGAGATCTAGCCCAATGATGAGCTCCCTGCTCAATGGGGAACCTGCTTCTCCTCCGTCTGCCTTCCACTCCCTCTGCTTTTGCTCTCTGTCGAATAAAGAAATAAAATCTTAAAAAGCAAATAAATAAAAATAATATTCTTTACAGCATAATACTTCAAGTTTCTACCAACGTTATTTCCTTTTAACATTTTATTTATTTATTCGTGAGACAGAGACAGAGAGGGAAGCAGAGACACACACAGAGGGAGAAGCAGGCTCCCCACAAGAAACCTGATGCGGGACTCCATCCTACGACCCTGGGATCACCCCTGAGCCAAAGGCAGGCGCTAAACCACTGAGCCACCTAGGCACTCCTCTACCAACTTTATTTCAAATACAATGCAAATTTTTCCATAACATAAAACTCAGATCCAAGTATTTGCAGATTTTACTTTTTGTAAAGATTTTATTTATTTATTTATGAGATACACAGAGACAAAGAGAGGCAGAGACATAGGCAGAAGAAGCAGGCTAGAGGATCCCTGGGTGGCTCAGTGGTTTAGCGCCTGCCTTTGGCCCAGGGCGCAATCCTGGAGTCCCAGGATCGAGTCCCACGTCCAGCTCCCGGCATGGAGCCTGCTTCTCCCTCCTACTGTGTCTCTGCCTCCCTCTCTCTCTATGTCTAAAATATAAATAAATAAATAAATAAGTAAGTAAGTAAGTAAGTAAATAAATCTTTTAAAAAAGAAAAAGAAGCAGGCTCCATGCAGGGAGCCTGACTTGGGACTCGATCCCAGTTCTCCAGGATCACGCCCCGGGCTGAAGGCGGCGCTAAACAGCAGAGCCACCTAGGCTGCTCTATTTGCAGATTTTTAAAACATTAACAGAACTCTACCCAATGTAGCACAGGGTGTCTAAATGTATTCAATAATTTTTTCATTCAATAAACATTTTTTTAAAAGATTTTATTTCATTTCAGATAGAGACAGAGAGAGCACCAGCAGGAGGGAGAGGCAGAGGGAGAAGCAGACTCCCTGCTGAACAGAGGGGGGTGGGGCCCAACCCCTGCGGGGCTCCATCCAGGACCCTGGGATCAATAAACATTTGAGGGAAAAAATAATAAAATAAAATAAAATAAAATAAAATAAAATAAAATAAAATAAAATATAAAATATAAAATATAAAATAAAATTAAATTAAATTAAATTAAATATAAATAAAATAAAATAAAATAAATAAAATAAATAAAATAAAATAAATAAAATAAAATAAAATAAAATAAATAAAATAAAATAAATAAAATAAAATAAAATATAAAATAAAATAAAATAAATAAATAATAAAATAAATAAAATAAAATAAAATAAAATAAATAAAATAAAATAAAATAAAATAAAATAAAATAAAATAAATAAAATAAATAAAATAAAATAAAATAAACATTTGAGGGGCACCTGGGTGGTTCAGTTGGTTAGGTGTCTGCCTTGGGCTCCAGTCATGGTCCTGGAGCCCCGGGATCCAACCCTGCATGGGGCTTCCTGCTCAGTGGGGAGTCTGCTTCTCCCTCTGTGTCTCTACAACCGCCCCTCCTCCTCTGTCTCTGTCTCTCTCATAAATAAATAAATAAAATCTTAAAAAAAAAAAAGAAAAGAAACATTTGGGCCCCTCATATGTACCAGGCCCCAAAGTCTACAGAGAAGATTAAATCATACCTCTGAAGAAATTCATAATCTAATAAAAAAAATTTAAACGTAAAGAGAATATGTGATGCCCTTAGTGTAAAAATACAGATAAGCACAATTAATTTAGAGTGCACAGAAGAGGAGGGACTGTCATTAAGCTTCAACAATGAGGGTCGCGGGGGTGGCTCAGCTGTTGAGTGTCTGCCTTTGGCTCAGGGTGTGATCTCAGGGTCTTGGGATTGAGTCCTGCCTCGGGCTCCCCTTGGGGAGCCTGCTTCTCCCTCTGCCTGTGTTTCTGCCTCTCTCTGTGTGTCTCTCATGAATAAATAAATCTTGAGAAAAAAAAGTTTCAACAATGACTATATATTTTTAAAGTGCCACAAATATAGCACCTGCAAACACAGTGAAATAGTTAAATGAGCACTTGCCTGTTATTTGTCAAGGTTCACCAAATGCTCAGTCCTAGTAGGAAACTGAATAAAAGAAAAAGTTATGGTTAGAATCAAAGCTATGGTATTTTTTAAACGTTAATAACGTTTTGTGATCTCAATTTAAATAAAACATCCATGGGGATCCCTGGGTGGTTCAGCAGTTTAGTGCCTTCAGCCTAGGGCGTGATCCTGGAGTTCCAGGATCGAGTCCCACCTCGGACTCCCGGCATGGAGCCTGCTTCTCCCTCTGCCTGTGTCTCTGCCTCTCTCTCTCTATGTCTATAATTAATAAATAAATAAAATATTTTTTAATCCTTAATTTTTAACTTTTTAGGTTATGTGAACTGCTAAACAGACCCCTGAAACTCATTTCCAACCATCCTCATTAAACCATCCAACCTATTAAAGCTAAATATATACATTTTAAAGGTTTTTAAACTCTGCACAAATTGTATTACGAACAAATTTTCAGTGCCCGACCTTTTGGAACCGCATCAAAATGTAAAATCAAACTCTTCAAAGACATGAAATAGAAAGTAAAGAGCAATTTCATCCAGGAAAACAGAAACGGCTGGCTACTTCCTCTTTTGATAATTTCTCTTCCAGTACAGTGGCAGGTTATCGGTTACTCCTTGCCCCACAAGTCTGAGCCCCTGAATTCCGCTACTGAACCTCCAGAGACGCCAGCTCGGGCAGGAAAGCGAGACGCAAACTTACCCAAACCTGTGCACCAAGGTCTTACCGGGAGAGCAGCCCTGCGGGGACAGACTGGCAAGTCCAGGTGGGGGCGGGGAGGTAAGCAGTGGGGGCTCCCGAAGGGAATGGGGGGAGCCGCGCGCGATCCCGGGACAAGCCCGGGCCTCCCAGGTGCCCCTCCGCAGCCTCCAGAACCCGGAGACCCGAGTCGCGGAGACGCGGACGCCCCCCGCCCCCCCCCCGGGTCTCCCAGGTGCCCTTCCAGGGCCTCGCAGCCCGGGGCGCCTCCAGACCCCCGGAGACCTCTAGGTCGCGGAGAGGCGGGCGTCGTCCACCGCCGCCCCCGCCCCTGCCGCCCGCGCAGTCCCAGGCGGCCGAGGGGAGGCCGGTCCGAGGGCCGCCGGGGGGTGGACCCCACCCCACACACAAAGGGAGGAGGGCCAACTCGAGCCGTCGCTCTTCCCTTCCAGCGGCAGCTGCACCGCGGCCGGAGCCCGGCGCCACTCCGGGCGCCGCCGCCACGTCAAGTCCTCGCGGGTCGCTGACGCCCCGACTGCTCACCTTCAGCTCCCTCGCCCCTTCAGCCCAGGAGTAGAGGAAGCAGCGTCCCCCGGACCTGTCCTCCGCTCCGCCTCAGAACCGCGGAGCAGTCAAAACCCGCCGGGCCCGCCCCGCTCGGACGGCGCGCGCCCGCGCACGCAGACACACGCACCCCGAGCCGCGCGCACGCGCCTGAGGGAGCGCCCCCGCCCCGCCCCGCCCCGCCCCGTCCCTGGCGCGGCCAAGCCCGGGGCGCGCCCCTTCCGGAGGACCGTGGGCCGAGGACCCGGCGGCAGCGCGCTCCAAGTGGCGCGCCTGCCCGCTCCCCGCGCCCTCGCTGCCCGGCGGGCGGCCCCGCGGTCCTCGGTCCGCGGCGTTCACGGAGAGAAGGACTGCGTCCAGGTGCGGCGGCCTGAGGAGCTAGAGGGCGGGCGGCCGGGGGACGCTGTGAAGCGGCGAGGACGGCGGGGAGAGGAGCCGGCAAGCTTGTGGGCGGCGCCGGTCCAGGCGGGGGCGCGGTCAGGGCCGAGGCGGCCACGTCCCGACGCCCGGGGGTGGAGAGGCCGCCTGGGACCTCGGCGGTGCAGACATGTCGGAGGTGAAGAGCCGGAAGAAGTCGGGACCCAAGGGAGCCCCCTCGGAGCCGGGGACGCGGAGCGAGGGCGGGAAGAGCCCCGAGGCCCGGGGCGGCGGCGGGGGCTGGGCGGATCCGCGGACCGGCGTGAGCCTGCTGTCGCTGGGGACCTGCCTGGGCCTGGCCTGGTAAGTGGACGCGAGGCCGCCGGGGCCTGTGTCCGGCCTGCGCGGTCGGCGCGCTCTCCTCGGGCCCCTCCCGGCCCCGGCCCCGGCCCCGGCCCCGCAGAAGGGCCAGCCCAACCGTCTTGGTTTCCTTTTCGCTCGTCTTACAACTTAACTTTTCCTATTAGCACGTAGTGGGCCCCGATCGCTCCGTGGGAGCTGAGACCAAGGTCTGGGGACGACTCAGCCGCGTCTTGAGAGGTGCCGATGCGGCGCAAACTGTGTCAAGCGCCTGCTACCCGTCGGATGCTTTCCCGTGTTTGTAACCCGTTGTTTCCCGTCCTCTGCACGTTTGCCTCGGACGCGGTTGCCCCACCCTCACGCCAATGACGCGCAGCCTTGAAAGATTTCATGATGATCTCAAGGCAGCAAACGTTAACGACGATGTCAGAGATTGGAGAATCTCTCCTTTTGCAATCATCGTTTATGCGTTATGTGAATTGGAAGCGTATTCCTAAATTACAGATTTATTTCGGTACCATCAGATGACAAGAGTGTAGCACTCGTGTTCACCTAAAACTGAGCAGCTGTAGGTTTTTTTTTTTTTTTTTAGTTTATTTTTTCATGAAAGAGGCAGAGACACAGGCAGAAGCAAGCTCCCTGCGGGGAGCTGCATGCAGGGCTCATCCCAGGACCCCGGGATCAGCCATCAGCCGTCAGCCAAAGGCAGATGCTCAACCACTAAGCCACCCAGGAGTCCTGAACAGGTATAGTTTTTTAAGCCAAGCAAATAGCAATACATTGTTTTCATAGAAAAAAAAATGAGTATTAGAAATGACCTTAAGGGGCCACCTGGGTGGCTCAGTTAAGCGTGTGCCTTTCGCCTGCCTTTGGCCCAGGGCGTGATCCTGGAGACTGGGGATGGAGTCCCACATCAGGCTCCCTGCATGGAGCCTGCTTCTCTCTCTGCCTGTGTCTCTGCATCTCTTTCTCTATGTCTCTCGTGAATAAATTAAAATCTTAAAAAAAAAAAAAAAAAAGAAAATGCATGTGTCTTTGGCTCAGGTCATGATCCCAGAGTCTTGGGACTGAGCCCCCCACCCTGGGCTCGTTACTCAAGGAGGAGTCAGTCGGCTTGTGTCTCTCTCTGCCCCTCCGCCCCCCCCCATGTTCTCCTTCTTTTTTTAAATTTTTATTTATTTATGATAGTCACACAGAGAGAGAGAGAGAGAGAGAGGCAGAGACACAGGCAGAGGGAGAAGCAGGCTCCATGCACCAGGAGCCCGACGTGGGATTCTATCCCGGGTTTCCAGGATCGCGCCCTGGGCCAAAGGCAGGCACTAAACCGCTGCGCCACCCAGGGATCCTGTTCTCCTTCTTTAAAATAAAATCTTTAAAAATTTAATCTTAAAACCAACTTAGTAATTTTATTTGCCCCAATCATTTTCTTTTTTTTTAAGATTTTATTTATTAATTCTTGAGAGAGACAGAGAGGGGCAGAGAGACACAGGCAGAGGGAGAAGCAGGCTCCATGCTGGGAGCCCTGGACTCCCGAGTAAATTTAGAATTATACACTGCTGGTGACTCATCCAGAGTCGAAATAAATAAAAGATTTGTTATAATAAAGTAAATGTCATTAAATTTTCTCTTCAAAAAAAAAGATACTGTTCCATCTTAGTGATACAGCATTTTATTTATGTAATATTTTGATTTTGATCTTGAAAGAATAAATTTACCCTCTTTAATAAATTTACTCTTAAAAAAAATAAAAAAATAGATTTACTCTTGTAAATAAACTGCTCTTATGTCTTCAAATGCATGCCCTTCTTTAGGTAAGTAACTCTTCTATACTGAGAAAGTTATTCAGTAATAGAGGTAGTAAACTAAAGGATACAGATCTTCCTTGACTTAGGATAGGGTTACTTCCCAATAAACCCATTGTAAGCTGAAAATATAAGTTGAAAATGAATTAATATACTTTATTTACCAAATATCATAGCTTAGCCTAACCTCTCTTAAATATGTTCAGAACACTTAACATTCACAGACAGTTGAGCAAAATCATCTAACAAGCCTATTTTACAAGAAAGTGTTGGATATCTTATGTAATTTATTGAATACTGCACTGAAAGTGAAAAAACAGCATCTTGTGTGGGTACAGATTGGTTGTAAGTGAATCAGGTGTTTACTTTCACAGTCATGTGGCTGACAGGGAGCTACTGCTGCAGCCATTGCCTAGCATCAGGAAAGAGGATGCTACCAAGTTGAGGATCAGGATCACACTGCTAGCCTGGGAAAAGGTCAAAATATAAAGTACAGTTTCTGTTGAATGCATGTCACTTACACACCATCATAAAGCCAAAAAATCTAAGTCAAACCATTTTAAGTTGGGGATCATCTGTATATGTTGCTTCTCTCTGGGATCTAATACACCTGGTTTTAGTTATTAAATGTATTTTTGATTATGCAAAGATTCATATTCATACAAGATAAATTACATCATAAAATGTTGGGCTAAAAAAAATTAAATAAAATGTTGAGCTTTTCAATAGTTAACATCCTGGGAAAATACTAATAGAAATCTGTAGGGACACCTAGGTGGCTCAGTCAGTTAAGTGCCCAGCTCTTTTTTTTTTTTTTTTAAGATTTTATTTATTTATTCATGAGAGATACAGAGAGAGAGAGAGACATAGACAGGGAGAAGCAGGCTCCACACAGGGAGCCCGATGTGGAACTTGATCCTGGGACTCCAGGATCATAACCTGCCAAAGGCAGAGGCTCAACCACTGAGCCACCCAGGTGTCCCAAGTGTCCAGCTCTTGATTTCAGCTCAGGTCATGATCTCAGGTTTGTGGGGTCAAGCCCCACATCGACCTCCACACTGAGTATGGAGTCTGCTTAAGATTCTCTTTCTCTCGGGATCCCTGGGTGGCGCAGCGGTTTGGCGCCTGCCTTTGGCCCAGGGCGCGATCCTGGAGACCCGGGATCGAATCCCACATCGGGCTCCCAGTGCATGGAGCCTGCTTCTCCCTCTGCCTGTGTCTCTGCCTCTCTCTCTCTCTCTCTCTGTGTGTGACTATCATAAATAAATAAAAATAAAAAAAATAAAAAAAAAGATTCTCTTTCTCTCCCTCTCCTTTTTCCCCCTCTCCCCCTTCTCTGTCTTTCTCTAAAAAAAAAAAAAAAAAAAAGAGAGAGAGAGAGAGAAAGAAATCTATAAAGGAAAACTTGAAAAGTAGACACTTCGGTGTAGGAATTTACTGTTGATGCTTACAGTAAAGGCACAAGTTACATTCAAAATCTTCACTAACATCATTTTTCATCTTTTTTTTCTATTTTTTGTAAGTGAAGTTTTATCTGAAAGGCAGGGTTATGTTTTAAATGCCGATTTTTAAATGGAATATGGTTACTGTTTTCCTGAACATTCAGTATTGTGCCTGAAAATGAAGCTGTAGTATGAAACATAGGACTAAATGGTACTGACCTTAGTGGCTCTAGAACTCCCCTTCTTTCAAAAGATCCATAATAACAGATTCCTTTGTTTATTTGCCTCTTTTTTTTTTTTAAGATTTTATTTATTTATTCGTGAGAGACACAGGGAAAGGGAGAAGCTGGCTCTCTGCAGGGAGCCCGATGCAGGACTCAATCCCACGACCCTGGGATCACGCCCTGAGCCAAAGGCAGACATTTAACCACTAGGCATCCCTATTTGCCTCTTTTTCATTATTAAGTTGAAACAATCAGAGAAATCCTATAGATCCTCAATCAACTGTCTGCCACCATCAATGATTACTAAAGGAGCTATGTAGAGAACACCATCAGGTCCTACAGGCCCTGGATCAATATAAGTGTATGTAGACTGCAATGGATTCTGAAGGAGTCAAAGATTCCCTTTGTAAGGCCCATACTAAACTAGCCAATTAATCTGGGACCCTTTCTTGCATATCCTTTTCCCATATGATAATGCAAAGAGGCCCAAAAACAGAGTAAGAGAGTTCTCTTCCTGTAAGTGGTCTAATCTATCCATTCCATTCTTGATTTGCTATAAATCTAACACTGGTTTCAAAGGTGGACAAGCCTGGGACTTCCATCAGATGTAAGCCGGAGGGAAACCTGATCCTTTATACCACTGTTGGCTTGTCCAAGGGATGGAAAAGCAGCTGCACAGAGCACTCTGAAAGAAATGGCCAAGGTACTTAAAAAGTGTAGTTGATGTGTGGTACCCTAACTGCATAAATTTGAACCCGTTTAATCTTTACAACAACCTTATGAAGTATTATTATCCCCACTTTACAGGGGAAGAAACTACAACAAAGCCAAATAACTTGCCCAAGATGATTATATAGCTAGTAAGTGGCAGGACCAAAGTTGCTCAGCTCCACGCTCTTAACCAGTATGATATGCTGCCTCCCTCGATACTAATCCAAGAGGCCAAGACCCTAGACATAAAAATCCCTGGTCCAAACTAATTATAGTCCTTTTCTAACTAGAAGTTATAGCCCTTAGCAGACCCTGTCTGTCTCATCTAAACTGAGGATGACAGGGAATAAGGGGGCCTTGAACTTCTGCTAAAAAATGCCTCTGACTCAGCCACTTGGGTGGCTCAGTTGGTTAAGCATCCAACTCTAATCTCAGCTCGGGTTTCCATCAGAGTTGTGAGTTCAAGCCCCATGTTGGGCTTCATGACGGGTGTAGAGCCTACTTTAGGGGGGAGAAAAAAAAATATATATATATGGCTCATAAAAAGGAAACTGACCTGGATGCCAATTTCAAGAATTTAGTTTTTCAGTACTGAAGCTACCTTCTGTCAACATCCACTTCTAGAAAATCATCCTCTTCTTTAATGCTAAATGAGTTAATATTTATAAATCATTTTAGAAGGGCAGCCTAGGTGGCTTAGCAGTTTAGCACCGCCTTCAGCCCAGGGCGTGATCCTAGAGACCCGGGATCGAGTCCCACATCGGGCTCCCTGCATGGAGCCTGCTTCTCTCTCTGCCTGTGTCTCTGCCTCTCTCTCTCTCTCTCTCTCTCTCTCTCTCTCTCTCTGTGTGTCTCTCATGAATAAATAAATAAAATCTTAAAAAAAAAAAATAAATCATTTTAGAGTAGAGCCTGACACATCTAAACAAAAAATAAAATGAATGTATGTTAACTCAGCATCATGTAAACCACTTTTCATTTTTTTCATTACTAGCACAAAGTCAACTTTATGCTTGTTTTTTCTTATATGTATTATTATTCATATGTAGTAATGGTGAATCTTTTATTTTGTTGAGAAGCTAGCCATGGAAAAAATCTACAGATTATCATCAGATTATATTTGCACTAACATGACATAGTTTTCTTCAAGGTTTTGCTTAATATTTGAATTTTGAAGAGAAGTCCTGAAGTAGACAATATTACAATATTTAATAAAATGGAAAATGCTGTAGTGTGTTATAGTAGTGAATCAACTTTCACAAAAAGTCTCTTAGAATAACAATTTTATTCTGAATAAACATTCTGATCTGTAGGATAAACCCCTGAGGTAACACTGGAGTAATGAATGATAAAACTAATCTCTGAAATTAGATATTTCTTTAGGTTGTTCTCCATCCTTGGTCTCTGTCTGATGATCTCAGATAAGTCTATATGCTAAAAAGAATCTCTTAAAATCCAAGAATGAAACAGCCAAAATAAAAGAGAATAAAGTCTACATATTCATGTTTGAAAATTAGGATAATGACATTTTCTAATAGCCAGAAATGTTATTTAAAAGTCATATTATCACATAAGAGAAAAGACAGTCTGTTCTAGTTATGTAACCTGGGCTTATTTAATTCATTTATAGGACAGACACTAGCCATCATCAAAAGAAACTTATGGGGCGCCTGGGTGGTTCAGTTGGTTAGGCATCTGACTTGATTTTGGTTCAGGTCATGATCTCAGGGTCATGGGATCAAGCCCCATGTCAGGCTCTGCACTCAGCTGGGAGTCTGCTTGTCTCTCTCCTCTGCTCCTCCTTTCCCCCCCCCCCCCAAGTTCTCTATCTCTAAAATAAATAAATTTTAAAAAATTATTTTATCCAGTATAGTATTATTCAAAACCAAAAAGTCCATTTTTAGTTTTGGACAGTTTTATAGCAAGCTGGCCTAATAATAACATTTATGAATTGGAAGGATCACCACCTTTGCAAATGATACACAAAGCTCAGAAGTCTTTCACTCATCTCTGAGTTTTACAATTTTTAAATGTTTGTCTTTCAACAGACGTCAGTTTCATAGAATACTATGAATTAGTGCTTCTCAGCTTGACTGAGTACTCAGATAATCTGGGGAGCTTTTAAGATTTCCAATATCCAAATCACATCCTAAACCACACAAGCCAGAATTTCTGTGTGTGGGACCCAGGCATTAGATTTTTTTTAAAGCAGACAAGTGACTCCAGTATGCTGCAAAGCTTTTGAACCACTGCCCTATGTACTATGATTTAAATTCTCTTCAGAGGAAGGGATCTGCCCAACCACTTATTGATGACTTGATAAAGAATTTCAGCTGCTCTTTTTCGGAGCCCAAAGAATTCAGTCAAAAGTAGATGAACCAAAATGGTATTAGATCCAAAGCATTTCTTTTGCATTTCATCTCCTGTCCTATACAAACAAAAGTATATTTATTGTTCTTAAGATTGGAATAACTTCTTTATGCTTCTACAATCTTTACTACTTACCAGATGAAGAACATACGCCAATTCAGAATGACATCTAAAGGACACATATATGACCCATATCGTTGAGTATAACCAATTGTAGAGATTGTACATCCTGCATTGCATATATGTTCTATTGCCACTTTGATGATGACTCCTGTTTTCATAGTTTTGGCTTGTTATTTTGCAACTTCTGGTCATCTCTCTGTTCCATTCCACTGCTTTGTCTTCTACATTTACTTTTTTCACACAAGTAACTCTTGGTTCTACATTTCAGTATGAAAACACATTTCCTAGCTATTGCCCAATATGGCCTTGAGAAAAATAGGAGAGGTCCCATATCTTGTTCGAGATAATTCATCATTTCTTCCCCAAAAATATTTTTTGTGCATGCAACTATCGCACCATCTCACTCATTGGACTGGGACTTGAACAGGATAGAGTTTCACTTTCTATTGATTTGTTAGAATAAACTACTAAAAGCTGTCACCACTCATACCAGAATTTATGTTGCCCTTTACCAGAAGTATAAAATGTTTCCTTAAAATTCAAACTTAAGTAGATATGAATTAGGAGGTAGTGATATTTTTTCTCTTTTCCAGGTTTGTATTTCAGCAGTCAGAGAAGTTTACAAAGGTGGAAAGCCAATACCAATTACTGAAAATAGAAACCAACAAGTTCCAAGGACTTCAAAGTAAAATCAGTTTCATTTCAGAAAAGGTAATTAATTATTAATTGGCTTACTTGGGTAGGTTTTCCCATTTTTCTTCCCTACTACCACCCTTCTACCATAGTTCATAACTTTTTCCTACCTTTTAGAACATTACTGTTTTAACTCACTGGTTTTCATACATTTTCACATTCTCCCTTCAATCCAATTTAGACTCAGATTATTTTGAAAAGACAGGTTTTTTTTGTTGTTGTTTTTTTAATATAACAAATGTTACTGTTACCAATATTCTCCTATTGATGGGACTCCAATTTTTTATCTAAATATAAAATGTCTAAAGCACTGAAAATATGATTGGCCTTTAAGTATAAAATTAGAATACCAACAGCATTTGCTAGGCAAAGATCCATCAGGTTTTTTTTCTTTACTTTCTAGTTGGTAAATTTATATACATCTGCATGTAAGAATGACTAAAAATAAATATTGATTTTGTAGCCAAATGAAAATTAAAATCCTTGTGTATTTGTGTTTCTTCAAGCTGCAAATGCAGATGCATTATTCCTGGAATTCTTAGAAATGTGAGACATAAAAAATTTTTAACTACCATGCTCCCAGGAGAGGTCAGCTGCAATCAATAAGGCATCATTCAGGACTTACCTGGCTACCAGGAACCAAGCTATCATTGGGAAACAAGCCTTGTTATTTACTCATTCACTAAACCTTTACTTGTGTCATAAAGTAGGCAAGGACTTGTGCTTGGCACCAAGGTGAGCAAGGATTTACAAAAACAGACAAATGAAATAGAGGATCTAATTTCCTTTGGCCTCATGCACAGAATTAGTATATAATCAATCCCCCAGAAGAGAAAAGCCACAGTTGAAAATTATGCATCCCTTGCATGTGCCAGGGGATTCCACAGAGGGAGAGCCCAGCAGCCTTGGGGAGAAGCTGCATGATGCTGCAAGAGTGGGTATTTTGACATAGAGCTCAAGTTGGAATCTCGTTACATTTCTTAGGGGCTCTTCTAATCAGAGTGAACAGAGTTATAGGGGGGAAAAATCCCAGGAGATAGAAACTCCATATACTTAAAAGCTATTGAAAACAAATTTTAGGGGGTGCCTGGGTAGCTCAGTTGATTAAGCGTCTATGTTGTGATCTCAGGGTCCTGAGATTGAGCCCCATGTCAGGCTTCCTGCTCCACTGGGAGCCTGCTTCTCCCTCTCCTTCCCACTCATGTTCTCTATCTCTGTTGTTATCTCTGTATCTCAAATAAACAAAATATTAAAAAAAAAGAAAACAAATTTTGAAAAAAGATGTCCTTTTTTAAATAAAAAATTTGGTGGCAATTAAAATGCTTTTGAGGCAGGTTTTTAAAATACCATTTTTAAATTATTTTAAAATATAACTTCTCTTAGTCTCAATTTCATCATTTAATAAATGAGAATAACAAGATTTTTATAAGGATCAGATATGATACAATATGTATACAAACTTTTTGAAAACTATAAACAGTAATAAATTTAAGGTATTAAGCTTTTTTTTTTAGCTCTTTTTTTAAAAAAACAAAAAAACTACTAGGATATATTGACAGCCCATAAATGCAAATTATTGTGACATACTAGTCACTGTCTATTTTCAGATTAAATTTTGAGACCTTTATTATTCTGAAAAATTGATCTTGTATTTGGGGTCTACTGTATACTGCCTCTGGATTACAGTGATGCTCTGGTGAACAGCCTAAACAGGAAATTATCTTAGATAAAGATACACTTACCTCTTCAAAAAGCCGATGATAAGACAACTAAACAGTATTACTGATATACAAATATTTCTCAGAATTGATTTTTAGAGGATCTTGTATTATAGCTACATGTGTACATTAAAGATAATTTTTAAAGATTTTATTTTTAAGTAATTTCTGTACCCAATGTGGGGCTCAAACTTACAACCCCAAAGGTCAAGCATTGTTCTCTTTACCGAGCCAGCCAGGCACCCCTAAAAATAATTTTCAAACAAGGTTTCAGAGTGGTCTTCCTATATTAGTCAGTCCTGTTACACATTGTTCCTAACTATCACCTGGAATTGCTTCAAGTCTTAATGGGGGGTGGGAGAGGGCAGAAGATTAACAGCCATTCTTCTTCCTAAATGTCCACAAACATGTTTTTCATACCCTAAGATATGGGGGCCACAAAGAGGCATCAGACATGGTCTCTTCCCCTAAGAAATTTAGAAGCTGCTATACCTTCACCTAATAACATCAGTCTGTTAAAGAGTCAGATTTCAGAGACACTTCTAAGTCTTTCCTCTTTACCCTCCAGGCTGCTCTTCTCTCCTCAGAGAATCCATTCTCCCCTTGCTAATTCTATCATGACACAAATAGTAATCTATTTTGATTTTTCATTGTTAGCAATTTGCCTCCTTTTCTGCTCTTTAAAGCAAACACGTGTCCTTTATCTCTATATCCCCAGTGATGGATAATGGAATAGGAGATAATAAATCCTAGTGGGACTCCAGAATATTGTGATGTAAAAGATGCAAAATGCTATCTCCTCTGTCAAAATTTGAAGTCAGGAACTATATTAGGTCTATATTTTCATATCTAGTGTCTAGCACAAGATCTGGCACAGAGTGAACACTGAAAATTTCTCTAATTATGTGTGCTGAGTGCCAAACAGGTGTCAAATACACAACACCATAGGTGCTCCAGGAGCTTGGGCTATGGAAGGATGCTACAGTGAGGAGCTAAGATCTGCTCTAAGCCTGGAAGGAAAGACAACTGAGCTAAGCAACAGGAGGGAAGAATAACATACAGAGATAAATTTTGGACTTTATTCTAGAAATATTAGGAAATGTGGGGTTTTTTTTTTAATTTTTTTTTAAGTTTTTTATTTATTTATGATAGGCACACAGTGAGAGAGAGAGAGAGGCAGAGACACAGGCAGAGGGAGAAGCAGGCTCCATGCACCGGGAGCCTGACGTGGGATTCGATCCCGGGTCTCCAGGATCGCGCCCTGGGCCAAAGGCAGGCGCCAAACCGCTGCGCCACCCAGGGATCCCGAAATGTGGGTTTTTTAATACCGTACCATGATATGTACAACAGTTTTTAAAAGCTTAATCTGGCTGTAGTATGTAGGATGATTTAGGAAAGAAGTAACTAGAAGCAGATACTAGATAATACTTCTCGTATTTTCCTTGATTCTTGAAGTCTGTTTTGGGAGCCCCATGTAAATGCTTCCTTAGCTCTTCCCCTGTTGTAACATATGTAGACTTAGTTTTCTCCCCAATTAAACTAAGCTGCTCAAGGGCAGAACCACGTCTTGTACAGTATTAAGTCTTCAACATAATGCTGCGAACACTTAGTAAGTTAACGATCATTTTAGGCCTTCCTGTAGTCTCTAAGGCTGTTACCTATGTTTGAGTATAAACTAAAGGAGGTCCACAGCCTCCTATGTTCTGGACACATGAGGAAATGCCAGGAGCTTACCAAAATTTACAGAAACCTTAGCACATGTTGCTATTTAATGTGAGTTGCCTCACTTAACTGGATTTTTATTCATTTCTGCCTTTGTTATAACATCTGATTCTGGTACCTTCACTGTAGGTCAGTCAAGAAATTTCCAGGCAGAAACTCTTCCAGAATCATAGAACTTAGGAAACTTAAAATTTTATTAGTTCAGTTACAGTTTCTAAAAAAGCAGAATAACTATAATGACAACTAAGTTGCTTTCCATTTAAGTAAGAAGGAAATGTGATATACTTCAGACTTTATTAACATCATTTCCCCTGTAAATATCCCTCCATGAAAATGTACAAATATTGTGAATTTAGGTGTATGTTTTTCTACCATAGTGCTAATCTATTACATTTGTTTTTAAATCTGTTAAAACAACTACTCAAATAACGAATGTTTATGTCATTATGGTTCTGATATACATGGATATTTTAGACATCTTCAGAATTTGAACTGAGAGTGTGATTGTAAAAAGTGTATTTCCCTAATATGAAAGTTATTAAGAGGCGCCTGGGTGGTTCAGTCGACTAAGTGTCCAACTCTCGTTTTCGGCTCAGGTCATGATCTCAGGGTCGTGAAATCAAGCCCCACATCAGGCTCCACTAAAAATTCTCGCTCTCCCTCTCCTTTGTGCCTTTCTCCTTGCTCATTCATGCTCTCTCTTACTCTCTTAAAAAAAAAAAAAAAGTTATTAAGTAGCCTTGGGAATTGTTTTGTGTTATAAATGCAGCTTGAGTCTACCGAACATATCCTGCAGGAAGCTACATCATCCATGTCTTTGGTGACCCAGTTTGAGCAGGAAGTATCCAGCCTCCAAAGTATCATGCATGACATCCAAAATAGTGAAGAGTTGCTCACCCAAAAGATGCAAAGCCTTAATGAGAAATTCCAGAATGTTTCAGATTTCTGGAAAAGAAGCCTAGAAGAAATGAATGTTAATACAGACCTTTTCAAATCAGAATCAAAACACATACATTCTCAAGTTACTGTCCAGATTAACTCAGCTGAACAAGAAATAAAACTGCTCACTGAAAGGCTAAAAGATCTGGAAGACAGCACACTAAGAAATATTAGAACAGTAAAAAGACAAGAAGAAGAGGATCTTCTACGAGTAGAGGAGCAGCTTGGCTCTGGTACAAAAGCAATTGAAAAGCTAGAAGAGGAACAGCACGCTCTCTTTGCCAGAGATGAAGACCTGACTAATAAACTTTCCAACTATGAACCCAAAGTTGAAGAATGCAAGACACATTTGCCAACAATTGAAAGTGCTATTCGCTCTGTTCTCAGAGTCTCTCAGGATCTGATAGGGACAGAAAAAAAGATGGAAGACTTAACTACTCAGATGTTCAATATGGAAGACGATATGCTGAAAGCAGTATCTGAAATAATGGAGATGCAGAAAACCCTTGAAGGAATTCAGTATGATAATAGCATATTAAAGATGCAAAATGAACTGGATGTTCTAAAAGGGAAGCTTCATGATTTTATGGTATATTCAAGTACAAGAGAAAAGGGAACTTTAGAGGAATATGATCTAGAAAATAAAGGAATTCATAATGACTTTTAATGCACTACATTTATTCTGATCACCATATTGTTACACATAAATTTATTAGTTCCATGCTTTTGTGTTACTTTGACATGCCTTATTTTATCCTACATTACTGGCAAATACGTGACATATCCACACACATGGATTATCCAGAGAATCAAAGCTTATCTAAGCAATAAAATTTTCATTTTAGCCATTTTAAATAGAAATATTTCCAAAATATATCTCCACCTCCTTAAAGCAATATTCTTAATTTTTTAATGTTTTCCTAATAATTAAAGTACATTATTATGAATTTCACCTATTATATTGGACCCAAATACATTAACATCTCTTGAAGCTATTGAGGAGTTTCCCTTCTTACTAACTGACCCTAGTTTGCTATTTTTTCAAACCTTATGTCTATATCTTATACCTTTTCTGTCACCTAAAGATGTGACCCATTGGCCTGCTGTTACTGTCAGGTTGGTTGGTAGGTGATGTGGCTGCCTAACCAGTTCTGCATTTCCTTTGTAATTAACTGCAGACTAAGATCCGGACCACCAAGTTCATAGGAATTTTGTCTAAAAAGAAAAATAACATGCCCAAAGGAGAACTTGAGGTGCTTTGCTATGAGTCAATATGTACATTTTGAAAACTATGGAGCCTGGGGAACATTTTTACTTTTCATTAACGTTCTAAAAGCATACTATTATAAATACTTGTAAGAATTTTTAAATAAGAGTAAATATGGATGTGTCTGACCCTTGATCTCAAGGTGACAGTTTGAGCCCCATGTCAACCATAGATATTTTTTTAATTAAGAAAAAGGAGTAAATATGTTCATATTGAAAGTTTTACCTATGAATTAAGTGTGTATGCTTTGAAGTATGGACTTTTGGGATATCTTTGTATACCTGGGCTTTTTTTTTTTTTTTTTTTTTTAAGGTTCTAACTGCGTTACAGACTCTTTAGTTTGCTAGATACATGATCTCTAGATAAAGTATTCTACCTACAATAAAAAAAAAATACCAATACACCTGTGGCCCATTTTAAAGAGGAAAAGAGGGACACCTGGGTGGCGCAGCCATTGAGCATCTGTCTTTGACTCAGGGTCTGATCCTGGATACCTGAGATCGAGTCCCACGTCGGGCTCCCTGCATGGAGCCTGCTTCTCCCTTGCCTGTGGCTCTGCCTCTCTCACTGTGTCTTTCATAAATAAATAAAATCTTTAAAAAAATCAAAAAATAAAGAGGAAAAGACAGCATGATGAAAAATTATTACTATGGTAATTAAATGTATGTCATTGTTTTTAAAGAGTTCCCAAACTAATCACCCAACCAAATTTGTGATTTTATTTTACTCTAAATCATATAATGCAGTCACAAGGAATAAGATGTGGACATACTGAGATGTGATTAAAGGGAGATCTAGTCAGATTTTTCCAATAATGATAATCAGAAATGTGCAGGGTTGGGAAAGCACATAAGACTTTTATTGGTTACTAATGCATCAAGAGTGTCCAAACCTGGTGTTGAAAACTGAGTCGACTGCATATGGAAGTACTGTTCTTGTGTCTTCTTGCCAGTAACCAACTGTAGTCCCAGTTTTATAATGCAGTATCAGTGGAATTAAACACAAAGAACTTGAAAGCAATCAATTGCAAAAAGTAGTTGCGGTCAGGTAGTTTTATTATGTAAATTTGCACAATTTTGGAAAAATCCCAAACAAGTTCTACTCTGGGGTTAGGAGGGCCTCTGGTAGATAACCATAAAAATGAGCCTGAAAGAATGCTACTATTAAAGAGTATATCATTAATTTCTGGAATCTTAACATTAAGTTCCTTCACCTCTGAACATCCAAGTTCTTGTCTGTGTGCACTGACAAAATTGTATTTGTTTGCCTTTATTTTAATGCTAATAAAATAGATTCTAAAGTTCACTAGAACTTTGTTGTTTCAACCTCCATCCCCTCATGGCAGGTGTGATCTCTTATATTTTGTTTGCTGAGCCTATCACCAGATTTGATACATCATTAGCTTTTATATACCATAGTAGTTGCTACAGAAAATAAATGGAAACAAAGTGACCACTGTGTTCTATAGTAACAGTTACAAACAAAACCTACCCTTCCACAAGTATGTCATGAGAAAACTATTGTGTAGATGTATATACATATAATGTACACATGTATATGTATATTTTCCTTTAACTCAGAAATTCTCCTCTAAACAATTATCAGTAAACAGTTTTAGATGTACCCAATGTGTCTTCCTCTATTTCTTACATTCATTTATATATCACAGATACTTAAAATTTCAAAAACTTCCCTGTGTATCAGATATTAAATTATATTGTTAGTCTTTCCTTTAAGGAAGATTACCATATTGTAAGACAAATTTTGTGTCTTTGTAATTGATAATAAATTTTATATCAATTAATTTCTGATAGTACTACTGGGCCCATTTTTTAAATTTAGTATAAATAAATCACTTTTACAAAACAAACATCTAATTTTTTTAATTTTGGATGCAAAGTTTAAAGATATATTAATAACAATATTTCCTTAAATTTTGGAAATTAATAACAATATTTCCTTAAATTTCTAATGCTTAGAAGCTGTTGACTAAGTGTACTTTTTATATTTTATAATGAAAAATGTTGATTTATTAGCCTCATGGTTCTGTAGAAAACTAGGAAGATACAAAGTTAATTGCATTATTTTTAACCTCAACCTGATTATAGACCTTTGTATATATCTATAATCTTAATCACAGCTTAATATATCATTAATGATAGTAAAAAAATTAAAAATAATGATGCAAATTCACCAAGCACATGTAAAAAGATACATTTCTTTATATACTTATCTCATATTTGCAATTGGCAAAAGCTCTGTAAATTTACCCAGCATCTGTTGGTTTGTTTTCAGTTCAGCTATTGAACTATTAATTTAATACAAATCAAAATGCTCCATCCCAGCTTTGACAGCAAGGGAGGAGAGAACTAGCATTTTGGAGCCTATTATGTGCCAAACACTGCTAGGAGGTCTACATTCATCATCATCACAGTAGCAGCTCTGTATCCTGAGTACCTACAATGACCTGCATTATCACTCCTTATCACAAGAACTTTGCTGGCCATGACACGCATTTTAAAAATGAGGAAACTGAGGCTTAGCAAGGTTAGGAAATGTGCAATCACACTGCTAGGTCTGTCTCTCTACTGATCTCCCACAGTACAATGCAATCTGCTACTATTCAACCAGTGGAGAAAATCACAAGAAATCTGCTATGGATAGAACTATCTTGAGAATTTTTAAAAACCATAATTCAGCCAAATGTGTCGACTACCATATCACCATCAAACGAGACTGTAAGTCACCCAAAAGTTGTAACTATGATGTAAAATTGTTTGGGCCTTGGACATAAGAAGAAACCAATAAATGTTTAGGGAATAGTGGGAAAGCAGTGGTGGAGAAAGAGCCTCAGACTAGAATCTTCTAGGCTTTGCCACAAACTGTGTGTTCTTGGGTGCTTTATTTGGGGGCTCAGTTTTTTAATTTGTAAAATGAGGAAATTGTATCAAAAAATCTCTAAAACCCCTTCTGGCTCTATGTGGTTTTAAATTTTAGAGATTAATAAAATTTCCAGGTCCTTTAGTTACAGCTCAAAGATCCTTTAGCACAGTTTTTGGAAAGCCAGTTGGACCCAGAAATCATTCCCTTGAACCATGTTGCTCTACTTGTAGATCCAAACAATATTTAACATTATAGGACAGCATCTAGCTCAGTAGCCTGTATACATGATAGGAATTTGGTAAAAATCTTTTGAGCTACTGGTGGACTCCAACATTTCTATGCATTCTAGGGAAATAGTTTAAACAAGCCCTAAGTAGTTTCTAAAAATAATTCTGTGAAACAATTTCAAGACTATTCCTGCACTGTATTAATATTTTAGTAAAGATCAACAGAAGTTCATGATAAATTGCTTTTTATAAGCTACCGAGTGAAACAGCTTTACTAGCAGTTTCTTAATGATCTGCTCCTTCTAAGAATAAAGTAAGTGCTTTCTGATGAGTCTTAACTGTGTGGTACTGTTAGGCTACATTTACTCTACCAGAGTAAATACATTAATAAATAATAACCTAGTAATGAATTAGATGAAATAAGCCATCTACTTCCTTCATTGTTTGAAGTCTCTGATTCAGCAAATACACTTGCAAAACCTTTCTCTTAAAAATAGCACATACTTTTGCAATCACTACTTGATTTCCTTCCTGTTTGTGGTTATATATATTTTTTAAGATTTTATTTATTTATTTAAGAGAGAAAGAGTATGAGTGGGGGGAGGAACAGAGGGTGAAGGACAAGCAGACTCTCCCTGCTGATTAGGGAGCCCAATGTGGAACTTAAGCCCAGAACCCATAACCTGACCTGAGCCGAAGTCAGACACTTAACCCACTCCAGAGCCTCTGTGGTCACTCTTTAATGTCACACCCATAATAACATATTAACTCTCTGGCTTCTCTACTAAAGAACACTTGGGGTCACCTCCCCCTACCAATAATTAATAGAGCATAAACCTCCTAAGAAGAAAAATCCTAAAATATATTTTGAAATCAAACATACATGATGAGGCAAAGAGAGGAAATTACTACTTTAACTGTTCTCCATTTCAACTTGTCATTTTTTTTTGCAGCTATATTGTTACTCCTTTTTTAAGCTGCCATAAAAATAATATTGTGAACATACTAAATTTTTATTTGCATTAAATAAAACTAAGTTGAAATGTTATCAAAATAATCTCAAAAGATTAGCTGAGTAAACCAGGCAAATGCAATTTTATAAAGGTAATTCATAACATTGAAATACACAATTATTTTGGAAATAAAACTTGATGTCTTTAGATAAAACCGTAGATCTTGTTTTGTAAAACTGCTTTTCAGCTTGCATATTCCTTGTTTTCTGATTTTATTTATTTATTTGAGAGAGAGAGAGAGAGAGAGAGAGAGAGCATGAATAAGGGGGAGAGGCAAAGGGAGAAGAAGAAGGAGAATCCTCAAACAGACTCCCCCTGAGCGCAGAGCCCAATGCAGACCTCCATCCAGGATCCTGAGATCATGACCTGAACCGAAATCAAGAGTCAGACGCTTAACTGACTGAGCCACCCAGGTGCCCCTTTGTTTTCTGATTTCAAATAATCTATTTATTGTCATTTTCCTTCCCAAACTAAACTATAATCTCCTTAAAAGCAGATACTGTTCTTGACCATATTAGCACACACAAGCCCAATAAACACTGTTGAATCCAAGTTGTTTAGGGTTTTTAAAAAAAATTTTAGGGGCCCCTGGCTGGCTCAGCAATTGAGCATCTACCTTCTGCTCAGGGCGTGATCCTGGGGTCCTGGGATGGAGTCCTGCATCAGGTTCCCCAGATGGAGCCTGCTTTTCCCTCTGCCTATGTGTCTGCCTCTCTCTGTGTGTCTCTCGTGAATAAATAAAATCTTAAAAAAAAAAAAAAAAAAAAGAATTTTGGAGATAGTTTTCTTATTGGTTGTTTTGTTTCTTACATACCTATTTTCTATTTTCTCCACTAAACTACTAAACTGAGTTGAGGTCACAACCCAAGCTGTCCTCATCTTTATATCCCTCATACTTGGTATGCCTAACATAATAGGAACTTAAGAATTATTGAACTTTTCAGGGTCTCATTGATAAATACCCCCAGAAAGTTATTCATAAAAGTAATAGGACAGGGACACCTGGCTGGCTTAGTCACTACAGCATGCAACTCTTGATCTCTAGGTTATAAGTTCAAGTCCCACATTGGAGGAGATTACTTAAAAATAAAATCTTTAAAAGTAATAGGACAAGAAAGCATATACACATGGAGTCTTGAACATTGGTACCTTCATTCTAGCACTTGAAATAACTACAAACAAATTTGTTTCAGAAATTATATTGCCGTCTCTGATCCCCAGAAATTTACCAAAGTTCATCTAGAGAAGGCATTGTCCTCTCTTCTCCAGCAAGGAAAAATACTCCACTCTCTCTCATTTAGCTCATTTTGCCACTATACCAAGGCTGATGGTATAAAAATAGCTGAAAGATGTGTTACCAGTTATACTTTATTATATTTCCTTCATGTTTTCCTTCTTAATCATTACTAACACACTTGATACATCTTTTATCATGCTTTCCAGAAGAAGGGTAAAATGGTAGTTAAAATTTCAACCTGAATTCTATATATTAAACTTTTAATCAATTTAATTATTGTGGTGCTATATTTTTTTTATAGTGGCAGAAGTCTGAAGCTATCATGGAACAGTGGAAGTCTTTTCAAATAATTGCTCATCTAAAGCGTCTACAGGAGGAAATTTATGAGGTAAAAACTTGGTCCGATAGGATAACTGAAAAACAGAGTATAATGAACAACAATTTGACAGCTCTTTCTCAAGATGTGACAAAAGTAGACCAAAGTACAACTTCTATGGCAAAAGATGTTGGTGTGAAGATTACAACTGTAAAAACAGATATACGACGTATTTCAGGTTTAGTAACTGATGTAGCATCATTGACAGATTCTGCACAAGAATTACAAAATAAAATAGAAAAAGTAGAAAAAGATACAGTAAAAAACATAGGTGATCTTCTTTCAAGTAGCATTGACCGAACAGCAATGCTCCGAAAGATAGCATCTGAAAATTCACAAAGAATTAACTCTGTTGAGAAGACACTTTCAGAGCTAAAGAATGATTTCAACAAGCACACAGATAGGTTTTTAAGCTTAGAAAGTGACAGAGCTAAAGTTTTGAAGACAGTAACTTTTGCAAATGATCTAAAACCAAAAGTGTATAATCTAAAGAAGGACTTTTCCCGTTTGGAACCATTGGTAAATGACTTAACACTACGCATTGGGAGACTGGTTACTGACTTACTACAAAGAGAGAAAGAAATTGCTTTCTTAAATGAAAAAATATCTAATTTAACAATAGTCCGAGCTGAGATTAAGGATGTGAAAGATGAAATAACACACATTTCAGATATGGATTAGCTTGAAACCATTTAGATGAGACTGAGATAACTTTAATAACATGACCTCTGTCCTGTTATAAAAAGACTGACAGGGGCAGCCCTAGTGGCGCAGCGGTGCCGCCTGCAGCCCGGGGCGTGATCCTGGAGACCCTGGATCGAGTCCCACGTCGGGCTCTCTGCATGGAGCCTGCTTCTCCCTCTGCCTGTGTCTCTGCCTCTCATTCTCTCTCTGTGTCTCTATGAATAAATAAATAAAATCTTAAAAAAAAAAAAAAAAAGTCTGACAACTCAGAAACAATGACATTTTGGAGCAAACATCATTTTGTATCTGATTCCGGAAACCGAATAAAGGAAACCTCACTTACATGGAGTTGCAAGGCCAGAAGGGGGAGTTCTCGCGCCACTCGGCTCCTTGCAGCCCTTTGCCAAACAGAAGGAAGCCATTGCTTTCCTACACCAGTAGGCGGAAGATTTTTCTCCTAGACACAGCAGACCAGCCAGTAAAAGACTATCACAACTCGATCAAGGAGCAGCCAAAACACTGCAAACTCCCAGTTCACTCCAGTGGAATTTTTTGTTTATAATAAAGCCCCTCTCAACTGCCCCCTTTCCTCTATGAAAAAGCATTCCTCTTCTATGTTCACTGGACTTGCCTATGGTCTTGCCATAGCCTGCGTGTCTGGAATTGCAGTTCTGTTATTCCTGAATAAACCCATTCTGCTGGTGAAATAACCGGTTGTTTTATTTTTAAGGTCAACAGATTCTATTCTGAACAGTAAAAACAAAATATTTTAAAAGGTTGAAAAAAAAAAAAAGGTTGATTAGTTGATGTCTCAAAATAAATATGCTAAAGTGTATACTTGCAACTTTATATAGCAGGAACCCAGTGCATTCCCCTGATACACACTCTCTTACACACACACAGAGTCCAGACAAGAAGTAGGATCTGCCATCTGCCACTGGGAAATCTGGATGGGGCAGGATCTGAACCCCATTTGCCCTCATTAACTGCCGGGGAGCATAGTATACATACAGCTGGAGCCCTAACTGGAGAACTGCCCCTCAGGCTCAGGGCTGTAGCATTCATTAGTCATCTAGGGGAAGGGAAACCAGAAAGGCCACAGCCAGGGAGCTGAGGAAAGGAGTCATGTAAGCCTTCCCAGATCTTTCATGGCTTTAGGAAACAGGAAAAATTGACCTAAAACAGAGAAGGGAAGTGATGGCTAGAGCAGGGTTTGAGGGGGAAGCATTATAAGTTGCAGGGGGCTTGCCAAGCCTCAGATGGAGACTGCCCCAAAGCAACACAGCTCATGTGTGGCGATGATGTAACCAGAGCAGCCTGGGCAGAGAAGGAAGTTCCAACATTTAAAACAGCATTATATAATTCTACGCCTATGAAAGTCTAGAAAATGCAAACTATAAAGGCAGAAAATAGATTCGTGATTGCCTAGGGATGGCAGGAGGTAGAGATTATAAAGAGGCACAAGGAAATCTTGAGGGGTGAAGGGTATTATCTTAGTTATGATGATGGTTTCACAGGTATTGTACATGTATCAAAATTCATTAAATTGTACTCTTTGAATATGTATAATTTATTTCACATCAAATATTCCTCAATAAAGTTGTAAGATAAAGTACAATGATCTTTAAAAAAACACAGTGCGTTAGTTCCAGTGTCCTATGCCTAGCACGAAGGGTGTCCAGATGCACAGAACCAGCCTAATTTTCGTGACAAAAAGCCAAGGCTTGGGGATGAACCATTCTGGAACTCTTTGAAGTGACTACCTCTGTTTGAGTCATGTCTGTTTAATACAGTAGGAACAACATAAGATTTTGAAATCAGAGTTATCTGAGGTCCTATTCTGGCTCTATCAACACAGAGTTGTGTGGCCTCAGACAAATTTAGTGTATACGAACTTTCATTTCTTCACCTATAAATGAGGACAAATAAATTCTGCCTTACAAGAGGGACTGCAGTGGACATTACTATTAACTTATCTAAATTGCCTTTGCACATAAAGGGCAAGGCCATTAACTAATATAACAAAAGTTACATAGTAGGGGACGGTGTTTCTGTAAATAGCTCTATACTCCACAGTATCACCATAGCACATCCTAATACACTATCCAATGTTCGTAATGATACCAAGTGAAAAGTAAATTATGGGTCACCTGAGTGGCTCAGTTGGTTAAGTGTCTGCCTTTGGCTCAGGTCATGATTCCAGGGTCCTAAGATTGAATCCTGCAACGAGTCTTGCACTGGGCTCAGTGGGGAGTCTGCTTCTCCCTCTCTTTCTGCCTCTCCCCTCTGCTCATGCTCTCTCAAATAAATAAGATCTTTTAAAAATATATGAATTAAAATTTTTAAAAAGAAATGTGAATTATGTTCCATGTAATCATTTTTTAATAAGGCACAATATTTTACACATGAACATTTAAAATTTTTTTTTCAGTACTTAAAAATATAAATTCAAGCCAGCAAGCAAATACCCACCATTTGCTTTGACATGGATGGAATTGGAAGATGTTACGCTGAGTGAAGTAAGTCAGTTGGAGAAGAACAATCATCATATGATTTCACTCATACAGAGAATATAAGAAATAACAAAAGGGATTGTAAGGGAAAGGAGGAAAACAGTGTGAAAAATTAGAGAGGGAGACAAACCATGAGAGACTCCTAATTCTGGGAAATGAACAAGGGTAGTGGAAGGGGAGGCAGGTGGGGGGTTGGGGTAACTGGGGTACAGGCACTGAGGAGGACACTTGATGGGATGAGCACTGGGTGTTTTACTATATATTGGCAAATCAAACTTCAATAAAAACAAATGAAAAAAATATATATATATATATACAATTCAGCCATCTGAAAAATTCATTTTTGAGGAATATTTGTTTCTATCAGTGCCAAATAAATGAAGCACTTGCTTCATTTGGTGCTAGTTCTACTATTATTGAAATAATGACTCACCAATCTGTCAGTAATTTGGAAGCCAGGCTGAGCAAGACTTTTTCAAAGGAGCCTTCAAATCTGGAAACGTCACTAGGCTTGCCGTCATGTTTTTCTCTTCAGGTCAGATAGCTTTTGTGGCAAATACAAAATAGTAAGCTTTGAATCTGTTTCCTAACAGTAGAAGATAGAATCACTTCAATAATAGATATGGGTAAATCATCTTCAGCTTTCTGTGGAATTTCCCTGCTTTAGTATCCTTTAAAGTCTAACCACTCGACAGTCAATAGAATCAGCAAATAATTGTTTATCCACAAGTAATAACTTTAGGCACATCAAATTTTCAGATGTTAGCAATTTCTTAGAAGTAGTTTTAACTTCGACTCGTATAGCCTTCTGTGTTGAGATCATGGCTTCAAATAATAGATGCTGCTCCTTGAATAAATTAATCCTTCATCTTCAAATCTTGCATACACTGCATTCCACGAAGAAAGCCAGCTGACTTGTACATGGAATCACAGTATTAGGTAGGAGTTCTATCTTGTATGGGAAACATATCCCCTAGACTCTTGTTCAGTATAGCTAGCCTTTATTAAGTGATTGCTGCATGCATGGCACACATGCAAACTTTAGGTTTTTTCCAGAAAACTCAAGACACATTTTAATAACCAACAGTCGGGACACCTGAGTGGCTCAAATATTGAGCGTCTGCCTTCAGCTTAGGGCGTGATCCCAGGATCCAGGATCGAGTCCCACATCTGGCTCCTTGCGGGGAGTCTGCTTCTCTCTCTTCCTGTGTCTCTGCCCCTCTCTAGGTCTCTCATGAATAAATAAGTAAAATCTTAAAAAATAATAATAACCAAGTCATAAACTTTCTATCAATGCTGAGGTTAACATCTCACACACTGTGAACACTTCTAAGAATGTGAAGTAAGGGCTGCCTTGTAAAAGAGAAATGATTCCATAGATAATATGTGAGGTTAAGAATTGCTAGGAGGAGCTGACTTAAGTCACCACATCACTGTTGGATAGATCAGGTACAGCACAGCCATCAAATGACCTACAGATTCCTTGACATCTGAGATCAGCTTCTTAACCAAGTGGCATGTGAGATTTTTAAATTATTTTGTGATTTATCTCATAAATGATAACAGTGTAGTAGTTAAGTATACTTTCTCATCCTTATGTTTTTAATAATTTTTTCTAGCTCTCTTTATTCCAAGTATACAGTTTATAACATATAACATTCAAAATATGTGTTATCAGTAAGGCTTCCTGTCAATAGTAGGATATAGTGGTTTTCAGGGAGTCAAAGTTGTAGGTAGATATTTGGTGGTTTAGAGGAGGGAGTAATCATGCTCCTAAATATCACCCTCCCTACCCTCCAGTTGTTCAACAGTCAACTGTAACTCATTTCTTCTGCTAAAGAAACAGCATGTAACTAATTTAGCATCAAGACCACTATGTGGGGAAACCTGGGTGGCTCAGCAGTTTGGCGCCTGCCTTTGGCCCGGGGTGTGATCCTGGAGTCCCAGGATCAAGTCCCACGTCAGGCTCCTGGCATGGAGCCTGGTTCTCCCTCTGCCTGTCTCTGCCTCTCTCTATCATGAATAAATAAAATCTTTAAAAAAAAAAAAAAAAGACCACTATGTACCAAACTTCATGAGCCTTGTGGACATTTTTCTATCTATCCCAAAAAGGGTATCACAAAAATGTTAAACTCATTTTAAAACATGGTCCAAACATTTCAAGCTTTCACACAATGAAGATCTGCCTCAGCTGTTAGTTCTGTTCAATTTTATGTCATAAGGTATTCATCATTTAGCAAAAATCAGGATTTCTCAATTTTGTTCTTTAAATTTTTGACAGAGGGGCAGCCCTGGTGGTTCAGTGGTTTAGCGCTGCCTTCAGCCCAGGGCGTGATCCTGGAGACCCGGGATCGAGTCCCACATCAGGCTCCCTGCATGGAGACTGGTTCTTCCCCCCTCTCTCTCTCTCTGTCTCTCATGAATAAAGAAAATCTTTTTTTAAAAATTTTTTTAAAAATAATTTTTTGACAGAGTGCGCATGCACAAGCAGAGCAGGTGCAGAGGGAGCAGGGAGCCCGATGTGGGGCTTGATCCCAGAACCCCAGGATCATGACCAGAAGTCAGACACTCAACCAGCTGAGCCACCCAGGTGCCCCTGGGTCAAATCATATTTGACTCTCCAAGAAACTACTATGCACTTCTATCATGTCCTAGCATTATAACATAAACTACTAATCACATATACTCTCTCCACTGGTTTCTGCTTTATGGAATTGACATTTTCTTAAGCCAAATGTGAAAAAAACATGTTTTTAAAATGCAGAGGGGCGCCTGGATGACTCAGTCGGTTCAGTGTCTACCTTCAGCTTGTACTCTAATAAATCTTTAAAGAAAAAAAAAAAGTCGTTAGAATCTTTTAGTATGAATAAATCTTAAAATGTAAAATGGGAATACACAAAATTTTAAGCAGCCATTTTCCTTTAATTTCTACACTGAAATGGTTTTCTCTTGGAAATAGCTTTGAAATTATCTCTAACTACAAATAGCGACTCTTAACAACTTGAACACAGCATACTTTCAATACCCACAAATAAATTATATTTTCTTGAAACAAAACTCCCATCATACATGATTGACAATTGAAATCTTATAGTGAAAGCTGACTGAACTGCTTGTTTTCAAACATAGTCCACCTTTAGATTGGCTTAATATGTATTTTCATTCCTACACTTTCTTCTTACATGACTGACATTCCTCCCAGTAGGACTATCTGTTCCTTTCACCTCAAGCTGGGATTTAGACCTGAGATTACTGATATTGTGATAGAGTACAGTGAAAGTGATGCTAGGACTTCTATAGTCCTAAGAGTCCTAAAAAAGATCCAGCTTTTGCTGGCTCTGCCTCAAATCCCTGAAATCCAACTGCCCTAAAGCTGTGCTATAGATCTCAAGAGACTAAGCCACTAACAGGGAGATGCTTAGAGTATCTTTTCAGCCCCGATGAGCAAAAGCCTTTTTTTTTTTTTAAAGTAGGCTCTACATCCAATGTGGGGCTTGAACTCACAACCCTGAGATCAAGAGTTACATGCTCTACCAACTGTGCCAGCCAGGAGCCCAAGGTGAAAACCTTTAAAAAGGACCTAAGAGCTATCTTCTGATTATAATTTCTTGAGACGCAGAGCCAAGATCCAGCAGAGATGCTCCTTAATGCCTGACTGGAGATTCTAAGTCTCAAGCCATTAGATGTCAGTTAATTTGTCACAAGGCAACACTCATGCAGTGGTGATGTGAGTTACCATAGCCGCAATGTACCTTTTAAGTGTGGCCCAACTGCACTCACAACCTCTCCTCTCTGCAACGCACGTGAAATAGGTTTGTAATCTTTTTTTAAGATTTTATTTATTCATGAGAGACACAGAGAGGCAGAGACACAGGCAGAGGAAGAAGCAGGCTCTATGCAGGGACCCTGACATGGGATTCCATCCCGGATCTCCCAGGATCAGGCCCTGGACGGAAGGCAGCGCTAAACCGCTGAGCCACCCAGGCTGCCCCATAAGTTTATAATCTTAAACAAGACCAAGTGAGGATATAGAGAAGTTAGCCTTCAACTAAATAGGTCTGGTTCTTAAATTTAGACAGTGGCTTACTATTTAGGTGATTTCATGCTACCTTTTTTTGTAATTAGAAAGTCCGATAGGTTTGAAAATAACTGTTACCTAAAGTGGTTTTCAGCTATCAAGTGCTTCGTTCCTTTTAAAAACTATCATTCTAGGGGCACCTGGCTGGCTTAGTCAGTAGAACATGTGACTCTTGACCCGGGGTTATAAATTTGAGTCCCACATTGAGTGTAGATTACTTAAAAAAACAAAATCTTTAAATAAATATAAGAAATATTCTACAATCAGCCTAATTTGGATTACCTTTTTTCAACTTAATTTTTTAGTTTTAAGTATAATATCTATACCCAACATAGGGCTCAGAACATATAACCCTGGGCAGCCCGGGTGGCTTAGCGGTTTAGCGCCGCCTTCGGCCCAGGACCTGATCCTGGAGACCCGGAATCGAATCGAGTCCCACATCGGGGTCCCTGCATGGAGCCTGCTTCTCCCTCTGCCTGTGTCTCTGCCTCTCTCTCATGAATAAATAAATAAAATATTTAAGTAAAAAATATATATATAACCTTGAGATCAAGGGCACCTGGCTGGCACACTCCTCCAACAGCACCGGCTAGGTGCCCCTAGATTACTTACTTCTACAAATGATTAGCAAACTCATTAGCATTTTTAGTACGTGTTTCAAAAATTTGATTACACTGAGATTTACTTGTCAAAATATAACCACAAATATTTATCCACAGTTCAATTAACTGATACGGATTAGTTTGCATTTTTTCCCTGAAGTTTTAACTTAGTACCTTCCATTTTAGGGTTAAAGTTTTAAAAATAAGCATCGAGTCAGACAAAATCATTAATAGTTGGGTTTATTTCACCAGTGGGTTTGAAACTCTTGCCTTAGGCAAGAATACTACAGTAATTATACCAGGAATAGACAATTTCCTACACTGTCAAATATATAAAAGTTCCTCTTGCACTTTTCTCAACACTGATCAACAAGCAGATTCAGTCCACATTTGCTTTGATCAATCTACTGAGTTAACCCAAGCTTCTTCTTCAGAGACTCTGGCATTTCAGGTGGAGGTGGGCGAGGGAGCCTGAAGTAGACCTTCACAGAGTCATAGATGAACCACTGTAGTGCAGTCAGAGTGCCAATCATGATGATACGAGCAAAGAGTCCCTTCCATACACCTAGTTGAAATATAGAATATGAATGAAAAATGAAACATACCCAAGTGTTAGTCTTTGTTTAGAGGGGAGAGAAAAAAGAATCCTACCTTTAAATCCGAGTCTCTGAAGGACTTGAGAAGCACTGCTACCTTTCTCTTTATTCAACACAGATACCACAGAATCAGCAGGATGAGAAACAATTGCACAGAAGACTCCAGCTGAAAAAAGTCAAGATAAATAATCCATAATGGGATCAATAAAAAATTCACATCATAAGCATCAACCTTTTCCTAATATTTAGTTCTTTAAAAAGTTATATAGCAGCCTCCCCTAGGGAAAACAGAACAATCCTTCAAATTTTTATATTTGCATTTTTCTTTTTTAAAGATTTTATTTATTCACAAGAGACAGAGACAGACAGACAGACACACAGGCAGAGGGAGAAGCAGGCTCCATGCAGGAAGCCTGATGTGGGACTCGATCACACTCGATCACACACGATGTGGGCCGAAGGCAGGCGCCAAACCTCTGAGCCACCCAGGGATCCCCTATATTCCCATTTTAATCAACATTTTCCTTTGTGGGGATCCCTGGGTGGCGCAGCGGTTTAGCGCCTGCCTTTGGCCCAGGGCGCGATCCTGGAGACCCAGGATCGAATCCCACATCGGGCTCTTGGTGCATGGAGCCTGCTTCTCCCTCTGCCTATGTCTCTGCCTCTCTGTCTCTCTCTCTCTCTCTCTCTGTGACTATCATAAATAAATAAAAATTAAAAAAAAAAAAACAAAAACAAAAACATTTTCCTTTGTGTTAAAAATGTATTCTTGAAAAACTAGACCAAAAAAAACAATGATATAGCAATGAAATATATCTCTCAGACTTAATCAAGACATGCAAATCTGAAAAGAATTCTTTCAGAAACTCATTAATATGAATCCTAAAAGGAATACTGGTAAGCTAAATTTCTATGGGATATTTTACTTCACAGAAAGAAGCCAATAGGGACCCCTGGGTGGCTCAGCGGTTAACGCATCTGCCTTTGGCTCAGGTCGTGATCCTGGAGACAGGGGATCGAGTCCCACATCGGGCTCCCTGTGTAGAGCTTGCTTCTCCCTCTGCCTATGTCTCTGCCTCTTTCTCTGTGTCTCTCGTGAATAAATAAATAAAATCTTTAAAAAAAAAAAGAAAGAAGCCAATATTGGAAATGATTATTTTGTCCTTAATTTCACAAACATGCGGTAACTCATACCTATATAACCTGCTACAAATGTTACAACCAGTTGCTCTGCCTTTGAACATTCACTTCGGGGCTTGGGAACCACAAACTTATATAATGCTTCAACAGTACGTTCAAAGCAGGCAAATTTCATCATGGTGTATGGTATCTGTCTCATCCAGAGAGGAGCAACCCCCTTGTAGAATCTAGAAAATCAAGAGACTTATTTCACTCAGTTATATTTATTCACCTAGCAGATTTTCATCATTAACAAAAGTGTCCGCACACCAGTCGAGTCCTGACAGCAAAAAATGGCAGCACAATTGCGTGTCATTTCTATCAGAACCTAAGACTAACATGCAGGTATATTTATCTCACATGCCAATGACTCAAGCACCTTTGACTATACAACCAAAAAAGTTGCTGGATGTTTCCTGACTGGAACTACAAGAAACCAAATGTTTACAAGTAGAACTCAGTTCAAGACTAGCATCCACAAAGGTGGATCTAAGGAAGCATGTAGTGACCAGATTATATGCAAATTCTTAGCTGTAAACACAGAAGACAAGAACTCTAACAAGCCCTTCCCAAAAGCTAACAACTAATGTCAAATATCAAGTCATCTGCAGATTGACAAACACAATCTTTAGAAAAAAAAATCTTTAATATAGGGCTCAAGCCACGTATCAATTTATTCTTGCCCTTAGACTTTATGTTCTACATAAAAAGTAAAGACATGAACATAGTAACTTTAAAAATAAAAGTCTGGTAGGTTTAATGCTAACAAATAAAATTCCTTTAAATGAGTATTTCTATACTAGAATTCTAGACATAGGTTTACTTACGCTTTTAAGCCTTCTTCCTTATACATTTTGGGAGCTGCATCCCTCAAGGTGTTGGCATAACCTGGCTGGGTTTGAATTCTAACCTTAGCAGCTTCCATAGGAGCCAGGGCAATGTCAGCAAAGAATTCAGCACTGGCAGAGGCAGCCAAATATAGTGATGTGCGCCAGAGATAGGCATTCTCCTAATTGAAAAACACAAGCAAGAACATACATTGCCATGGCATTGGCTATTTTCTATTAAGGGACAGTTCTAGAAAACAGTTGTACTTCAAACATCTTACTAATACACATGGTGTGACTGAATGTATGTCCTCTCCCATAACCTTATCAACCACAGTACAATGTGAATTATGTTTTGAATAGCTAGGTGCCAAATATACCTGGGAATCTCAAAATCCTTCTCTTTAAAAAACTCAAAATCCAACTAACTACTTGGAAAGCAACACAGAATAATAAAGACTTAAAAAAAATCCTTTTTGGTCTTAAATTTTAAGTTAAAGCTTAGTACTTTAAATTTCAAAATTAAATTACATACCTCTCCAAGGATGTTGCTATACAAGACTTTGAAAACTTCATAAAAGCCAAACTTGCAGAGCCCTTGCATAGAATAGCCAATGAAAGTCGGAGCCCATCCTTTAGCCAAACCACGAACACCATCCTCTTTAAGTGTAACTGAGAATCCATTAAATATGCCCTTGTACTTTTGGGGGTCCACCTTTATTTAAAACAAGAAGAAAGAAATTAATTAAATGCACCAGAGAGCTATCGGTTCTCATATACACTGAATTTCACTATTCTGTTTTTCCTTTTGGTTCCTAAAATAAACCTCAGTAACTACACAAGAGGTAGGTAAACACATGATTCACTGCATACCAACTTAATATCTATAATCATCTTTGTAAATGTAACTTTATACATTAAGGTCTAGCTTTCTTTCAGTCATACTTAAGTCTTGGAGGATTCGTTTAAGAGTAAAATTCCTAGAAAAATATATGATAAAACAGAGTCAAATTTTTCACCATCCAACTCTAACACTTTTAAAAAATTAGTTTTGAAGCTACTCCCTAAGTAACAGATAAGTCTATATCCATGATTATACGCTAGTCCATCAAGGAGTTTATACTATCAAGTTTTATAAATTTAAGGCAAATTAAATGCAAGTTAAAAGGGTAGATCAACATAATGAGAATCTGTCTTTTGACTTAAACTTACTTGAAGATACATACATACATTTTAGCGAAGGTTTATTTCACATCCATTCTATTAACTAATGGAAAAAGAAAAAAAATCTTATTTCACTGTATCTGCCAGTACTAAAAGGGCTGGTATACGTCACCTTCCTCTCCCTGCTAACAATTCACCTTCCTTTATTTCACCTTCCTCTCTTTTTAGGTAAGTAGACTTCTAATCCTGTTTGGGACAAATAAATTTTTGACGTTTGATTATTTTTGTTTCAATAATCCTAATTACGAAATTCTAATTGTACAAGACTTTTATGTAAATAAATATACAAGAAGGTATGTATGTCTGCAAAATTTTAATACTAAGTATTTTTCCTAATCTACATAATGTTTTGCCCTGATCTTATCAGTAAAGAGAAGTTAGTTCAAAAATTAAGATTACCTACTCTGATATGTAACTGCTCATAAAATGACTATTTGGGAGCATAAAGGACCAGCAGGCCTTGAAAAGAAACTCTAGACAGAATTAAGCATAGCAGCAAAATACCACTTATAGCCAGGGTTTGAGGTCCAAAAATCTGCCTACAATCTAATTTCAAAAGAGGCATTTCTTCCATTTAAAACACTAATTAGGGGGGAGCCCGGATGGCTCAGCGGTTTAGCACCTGCCTTCAGCCAAGGTGTAATCCTGGAGACCGGGGATCTAGTCCCATGTCAGGCTCCATGCAGGGAGCCTGCTCCTCTCTCTGCCTGTGTGTCTGCCTCAATCTCTCTCTCTCTCTCTTAATAATAAATAAATAAAAATCTTAAAAATAAATTAAAAAAAAAACACTAATTAGGGCAGCCGGGGTAGCTCAGCAGTTTAGCGCCGTCTTTGGCCCAGGGTGTGATCCTGGAGGCCTGGGATCGAGTCCCATGTCGGGCTCCCTGCATGGAGCCTGCTTCTCCCTCTGCCTGTGTCTCTACCTCTCTGTGTCTCTCATGTATAAATAAATAAAATCTTGAAAATAAAATAAATAAAACACTAATTAAAATAAAGATCAGGAGTTAAGAAAATCTGGGTTTGGTTTCCTATGGAAGTTTCTAGCAGTTGTGATGTCTTCATATTTTCTCATTTGTCAGGGCCTTTAAAATTATTTGGAATTAAGTCACACATGAACGATACATTCGATGTTGCCATCTCAATACAAACCTGCATACGGCATTTCACTAAATCCAGAGGAACGACAGCAGTGTGTGTCAGACCACAACTTAAGACCCCACCAAAGCCACACAGTGCATAAAACTTCATGGAGCCATATTCGCAACTGTACTCTGTAGTAAGACAAGACACACCATGCATTTTAATATAAAACTCATGTTACTAGTTATCAACTTACCTCTTGGACAATTAGGTTTCCACACGGCTTGTTAGTAGAGTCTATGTTGTACAACTTAGAAGCCATGCTTCAACCATATGCTTTTAATCCAACATGCAAAACAAACCTGCATCCTGCATTTAACCAGATCTAGAGGAACCAATGCTGTATGTGTTGTGCCACAGCTAATAATTCCTCCAAGTCCACAAAGGATAAAGAATCTGCCAGATCCATAGTCACAGCTATACTGCTCTGTTTGATTGAAAAGAAAAATCAAGTAAGTATTTCTTCTTCAGAGATAACTAAGGCCACGGGAATGAAAGAGAACGGATTCCCTGTGCAACAGTGCTGTCACAACTGAATAGAGCTTTGGCCACTGCTTACAATTAAGGTGAAAGATGATTTTCCACCTCATGTTAATAAGACATTTACTGCCAAAATCAGAGAATCATTTAGCTTATGAAGGTTCTGGGAGACATTGGCTCTTACTCTGCTATACTAAAATGTCTCTGATGACATTAATGGCTCTTCCAATTGAAATCAAACTTCCAATCATTAACTGCTAATAAAAACACACTTCAGAATACATATCAAACTCGGGAAAGCACTAGACAAGTAAAAGCTTGCAATCTGCTAAGTGTCCCCCAGCCACCAATCAATACTCTCCCCACTTTCGGATTCACATAAGCATAAGATGAGATAAACATAAATTCCAAAGATCAAATACATTTACTAAACAACGGTGTAAAGATTTTTTTTTTTTACCCACACTAAAGACGTAACAGAAACACAAACGATTTTAAACTTTAGATTTTACGGGCACACAACGTAGATGGAACATTTACAGAGCTATGATCTAGGGGTTTTCGGGTTTCTCCGTACATACACTCCACTGGGATTTAAAGCATACAATTAAATTGAAGTTCAGTCTGACCAAAAAGATTCCTGAGAGACTAAAGGGACCCCTCCCTACCAGTTATCATCTGTTTTTTTATAGCCTATCTGAGGCTTCTGTTCCCTCCTTTGCCAATTACATTAAAACAAGAGACCCAGTTTTTCATATACTTGGTATCAACAGATATTAGACTTCAAGAATACTTAAGGAAGGAAGGAGTATTTTTAAGAAGAAAATGAAAGCCAAATCAAGCAACAGCTATTACAGTTATAATAAAGAATTGCAGGTGGCCAAGGGCTAGGAAGGAGCCTCTCCTGACCATCGGGCTCAGGGCGAAGATAAGGAGCGAGTCACGGCCTCTAGAATTCTACTCTCCCGGGAAAGTGGAGGTCACAGAGGGGAACTGTGCCTGGGCCCTTCCACGCCCTTGAGGGAGGGCCAAGGATCCGCCACACCGCCTAGGGGAGGAGGGCAGACTACCTAAGGCAGGCAACCAGGCACCGTCCCGTAGTGCAGAAGGCCAGCTGCGTCCTTCTCCGTCCTCCGGGCCACAAAGGCCGAGTGGACCACGAGGGGAGCTAACGACCGCATGCGGGGGGGCTCTAAGCTCACCTTCCACAGCGGCTGCCGCCAGATTGCGGGAACGGCGGGGCGGGCCCGGGGGCCCCGCGGGGTTGCTGCGGGGGCCCGTCAAGCCATCCTGAACCAGCAGCAGGTGCGGCGCGTTGAAGGGGTTCGCCCGCGCCAGATGCGCCACGGACGAGAACATCTTCCTAAAGGGAGAGAGAGCAGCGGTCAGAGGGAAAGCAAAGGGCCGCTCCTCAGGCCGCCCAAGTCACCGGCACCCTAGGACCTCGACGCCGGCCTTCCATCTTGCCGCCTCCGCGCCCTTGAGGAGGTCATGGCGGCCTCCTCCAAGGAGAAGAACCACCTAGAACCTAGAGCCGAAGCAGCCCCTCAGACGGGCTCCGTCGCCCGCACTCACCGGGGACAAGGCCCGGCACACTCACTTGCTAAGATGGCGAACACACAACCGCTCCCTGGAACAGGCTGCGGCTCACAGAGGCCGAACGTCCTCCCGACCCTTAGATCTGTGCCCTTCGCGCGCCGTCAGCGTGACGCACACGACGTGTCACTGCAGCAGGCGGCACCCATTGGTGGAGACGAGCGCCAAGGCCGTGGCGTCATCGCGTTCTCCTAGCAACCCTATCCCCGCCCCCGCCCGCCCCAGCCCTTCCTGCCCGGCTTCTGCGCAGGAGGATTCGTTCTGCGCAGGCGCGCATTCCAGGGCCGAGGTTTTGAGCGCTGTGGCGTCGTGCTCGTGACCTCCTCTTTTGGTCCTTTCACCTTCAAGCGTCTTTTCTTGACCTCAGGGTTCGATTGTTTTACGTTGATGTTAGTCACAGTGGTACTCACTTAAATAAAAAGAGGGAAAAAAAGAAAAAAACACCCAAACGTGTGATGATACTTTATTTCGGTGTTGCAGTTAGAATGTTACTGCAGTATTTTGTATAGCGCTTGACAGTAAGTTCCATTGACATTCCACGTAGACATGTCTGCATTTTCCATTAGACTATTGGAAAGTATTTTAAAAGAAAATGTGCAGCAAGAACTCTTTAGACAAGACAGCTTCGGGGTTCATCACAACTTTTTATGACCTATTAAAACATTAAGTAAATGCATTTTTTACACGACCTGGGGGTACATGGTTGAACTAGAGTGAAAGTGGCAGCAGATTTTGTGTGTTCAATAAATTTAGAAAATCTTCAGTAGATTCAGTTCAACACCAAAAAGGGCCTAGTTTCACTGGGGAGAGTTTAGTAGGAGTCAAACCCCTGTTAGAATTCCGGCTCTGACCCTGTCCTGGCTGTTGATAAAGTAACCTTGGAAATTCACTCAATTTCTATGAATCTGTTTCTTTTCTTCTTTTTCTTTTTTTTAAGATTTTACTCATTCATGAGAGACAGAGAGAAGCACAGACATAGGCAGAGGGAGAAGCAGGCTCCCCATGCGGAGCCCAGCACAGGACTCCATCCCAGGACCCGCCAGATCAAGGCTGAAGTCAAAAGCAGAAGCTCAATCCCCAAGCCACCCAGGTGCCCCCATAAGACTGTTTCCTAAATGTAAGATGGAAGCAAGGGGTAGTCCCATGGACTTGTACAGTTATATAAGGCCTGTGCTAGATTTAATTACGAAGAATTGTTCATTATATTAATTTAATTTATTAAATTCTTAATTTATGAACAAGAAGACTTACATTTTTCATTTGGAGCTGAACTTACAAATTACATAGCGGGTTCTGGGTGGGAATAACATCTATCCTGAAAAGTTCATGAGAACTCAATGAGACAATGTCTAACTGTGGGGATTTTAGTCAAGAAGCAAGGATGAGGAGGGGGGCAGTGGTCAGTAAGTTACTAAGAGGGTAGGTAGGGTAAGTCTTGCTATCTTGACCTAACAGGATTCTTGCTAAAAGCAGTCCAAGGTAATCAGACATTATCAGGGGAATGAGGAATTTGATAAGGTATTGAGGGTAATCAGATATCAAGGCTGGGTAGGGTGCCTTGCTGGCTCAGTTGGTGGAGCATGCAACTTTTGATCTCAGGGTTGTGAGTTCCGGCCCCACACTGGGTATGGAGATAACTTAAAAACAAAGTCTGGAGATCCCTGGGTGGCTCAGTGGTTTCATGCCTGCCTTTGGCCCAGGGAGCAATCCTGGAGTCCCAGGATCGAGTCCCACATCTGGCTCCCGGCATGGGGCCTGCTTCTCCCTCTGCCTGTGTCTCTGCCTCTCTCTCTCTATCATAAATAAATCTTAAAAAAAAAAAAAAAGTATTTGTCAATACTTTCCTACTCAGGGGGCACCTGGCTGGCTCAGTTGGTATAGCATGTGGCTCTTGATGTCAGGGTTGTGAGTTTGAATCCCACCTTGGGCAAGAAGCCTACTTAAAAAACAAAAACAAAAAAAAAAACCTTTCCTTTTCAGTGTACCAAGTCTGATATTTTAATTTCATTTACTATGAGCCACTACTGAGTTTAAATTTCAGCCACATTATTACAGTCCTTCTCAGCAATTTGAGCTAAAACAATGGATTGAGACACTTTACTGTACTCATATTGACAAATTTCATTTGATCTACCATTATATTCCTTCTGTTCTATTTTAGTTATTACTACTTATCACGTTATCCCAAAATTTAAAAGCATAAAACAATAAACAATTATTATCTCACATTTTCTGAGGATCAGGAATCTGGGAAGGTTCAACTGGATGGCCTGGCTCAGGGTGTGTCATGGGTTTATGGTGGAGCTGTTGGTTGGGGCTGTGGTCTCTGGGCCTGGAAAATGTACTTCCAAGCTCACTAGCTTGGCCATTGACAGGACACTTCAGTTCCTTATCAAATGGACCTCCCCACAGAGGTGCTCATGTCGTGGCTTTCCCAGAGTGAGTAATTCAAGAAAGAGATCAACTAAGAGAGATGCTGCGGTGTCCTTTATAACCTAATTTCAGAAGCCATCACTTCCATATTTTCTTGATCACACAGACCAATCCTGACACAATGTGGGTAGGGTTGTAGGGATCATTGGGGCATCCTAGAGGGTGATTACCATCCACACAACCCAACATTCTTAGTCTCCATCCCCATACATGTTGCCCAGGTTTCTGTCAATATGAATTTTGCACACTATTTATTTTACCTTCTAGGATCTCCTGCAATGAGCATAGAAGCGATGGAAGGTGTTGATAATAGGACTTGAGGAGGATCAGCAGGCCCTACAAGGCAACTAACTACTCCAGGAGAGGCCATTACAGATTGTATAGGTAAGGAGAGAGACTAAGCCTTCTCAGTCAAGGGAGGAAAGGCTGTTAATACTGGCAAAAAAGGCTCAGCAGAAATTAGAAGTTCATGATTCTGGTGTCATCAATCTCCACAGGTTCCCATTCCCATTCCAATATTCAGGATTTCACTGCTGCTCGAAAACAAAAACAAAACTGATTTTAACATGAGACCTTCAAGATTGGAAATTCAGGGTAGCCCGGGTGGCTCAGCGGTTTAGCGCTGCCTTCAGCCCAGGGTGTGATCCTGGGGGCCCGGGATTGAGTCCCATGTTAGGCTCCCTGCATGGACCCTGCTTCTCCCTCTGCCTGTGTCTCTGCCCCTCTTTCTGTGTGTCTCTCATGAATGAATAATAAAATCTTTAAAAAAAAAAAAAAGATTGGAAATTCAATTGCATTGTAATTCAGGATTAGATTTTGGATTTGGTTTTGCACAGCCTGCAGATACAGGAAGACAGTCACATAAGATTTTTTTCTTTTCTTTCTTTTTTTAACTTGAAGTGAATGTTGAAAGCACTAAGCTCAGGACACCTGGGTTGCTCAGTGGTTAAACATTTGCCTTCTGCTCAGGTTGTGATCCTAGGGTCCTGGGATGGAGTCCCACATTGGGCTTCCCTGCAGGGAGCCTGCTTCTCCCTCTGCCTGTGTCTCTGCCTCTCTCTGTGTGTCTCTCATGAAAAAAAAAAAAATCTTTAAGAAAAAATAATGTCCTAAGTTCATCATTTCCTTTCCCCCAGTTATCCAACGTAATTAGGATAAACCAACCAACTCCATTGTATTCCTTATTTTTGTTTAAATATTTTATGGAAATATCCACGTGGTTACCCAACGCCTTGCCTTCTTTAGGTACTTGACTACAGGTGTCCATTGATGATAATTTAAGCAACTGTTTTTGCTAATGCATGCCTTGGACAACCAGTGTCACCTTTACCCTTGACCACTGACCCTTTAAATCCAATGGATCAGATAACCCAGAACAAATTCATACAACCCATTCTTAAGTTTTAGTTCTTCTGGAATTATTTCCAAAACCACTGTCTACAACAGAGTTTGACCAGAGAAACAAGCAACTAGGAGTCATATGAAATAAGAGGTTTATTTTAGGGACTAGATCTTTTTTTTTTTTTTTTTTTTTTTGTTTTTTAACCATATAAGAAGGTTTAATGTATAAAAAGGCTTATTGTACATACTTCGGTGTATAAAATTTTAATTAAAAAAATAAAGAAGAGAAACCGATATAATCCAAGCAGGAACTGGGCTAAAGTTAACTTTGTTTTGGAGGCGACACCATGCAAACTAAGCATTAAACCCCGTCAGAGTTTTTCGTGGACCCTTTGTGCTTTTGAGATACCTATGCACATGGAGAGCCACTTAACTGCTACTTTAAATCACACTTGTTCAAGCTGGTCCTCCCACCTCAATGACTTTTATTAGCGTCCTGTGAGTTTTAAAATAAAAAGCTCATTCATATTTTTAAGAATTCAGAAAGTCTTGTTCCCTTTTGAACTGAAGTTAGTTAAGATCATCTAACTCGAATATTATTTTGGTTTCTCACTTGAGGAATTTTGGTATTTTCAAACCACTGCAAGAAACAAAAAGCCAACTCGGAATGTCTGGGATGGAAGGAAATAAAAAAAGGGAAGAAGGAATAAAGTCCAGTTGCAATCAGTGGTGTACTCTCTCCCCAGATCTCTTGAGCAAACAATGTATATATAGTTTTCCTGTTCTCCCATGATGTAAAAAAATGCCAGAAAATATACCTGATGTATAATAAGGTAACAATTTGGTTTGCTTTTGTGCTATTTAATTAACTTACTTGAAATAGAATTTTTGAAAATCATTTGTGGGGGTAAATGTCTAATCCCGTAAATAAAAATGATGGAGATCATTTGAACTACCGAGAACCTACATTTACGGTTTAATTTTTAAAAACGCAGACAGGATTGGCATTACTGAAACACAGTGTAAGCATCCCAGGAACGAGACAGACTTTGGCTCTCAGGCCGCGGTCCTAGAACAAATGCCAACTGGCCGCAGAGGAAAATTCACTTAATCTTTGACATAATGTATTAAAAGAGAGAGAGAGAGAGATTTGACAGCATAGGCAAGGCGGTGGTTGAGAAACCAGGTCTGAAGTCAGAAGAGGCACCAGTGAAGACATAGGGACTAGATCTTAAACAATCGTGGGAGCTGGAGAAAAGGTTCCTCTGTGTCTGGAGTTAAACCTGAAATTTCTGTAAGTCAGTAGAGCTTATGGTCAGTCAAGAAAGCTGGACATGAAGTGAGGATGAGTACAGACAAACTGGAAGGCACAAAGACAAACTGGATCCCGTGGGGATAAACTAGATTGTGCATCTGTCTCTTGACATCTACAATCTCAATGATGCAACTGCCTGCAGGAGCCATGCAAGTGCTCATGGGAGCCATGGCGCTGCACATGCATCTGGCCCAGGACTTCAGGAGTCACTGAAGAAGGTCCTGGAGTTGCTGAAAGAGCTCCACACGTGGCCACTGCCCCACTCCCAGGTAAGCCAACGGATCAGCATCCATATGCATAAGCTGCCCCAGCACCTCACATCTCACACTGACCTTCTGCCTTTGAAATCTTGCACAAATTTCCCTTTTGGCCAATCTTAACACAGAACCATATCTGATAAACAGAATTTGAGATGCTAGGTAGAGATAGGACATTCAAGTGGAACTTCCCTACAGGCACTTGTACACCTAGAGCCAGAGGTCAAGGTAGCGCTGATACATTTGAGGATCATGCCTGGCAAGGGGAATCATAGAAAACCCTTAAATAATTCCTACCACAGCCTTCTTCTAATAGAAGGATATAATACATTATGCAAGGTAGACTAAAGTCCCTTTTCCTATCTTCCTGGAGAAAAAATGGACAGCATCCTCTAGCACCTTAATTATTGTCTTTTTTAAATTGGAAATCTTGTTTCCATGTCTCCATAAAGAAAGTAGGGAAAAACTTGTCTTTTTATGTTTTTTAAAATATTTTTTTAAGGTTTATTGAGAGAGAGAGAGAGAGCAAGCATGAGAGCGGGGAAGAGCAGAGGGAGAAGGAGAAGCAGACTCCTCACTGAGCAGGGAACCAGATGCGAGGCTTGATCCCAGAACCCTGGGATTATGACCTGAGCCAAAGGCAGATGCTTAACTGACTGAATCACCCAGGAGCCCCAAAATTTATCTTTTTCGATCTGAAATAAAATAAAATGGATTTCACCATGGGGCTGTAATTTCCATTCTGAAAATTTTTTAAATGTCAAACCATCCCCATCCTTCTTTGGAAGGTTATCATAGGTGGAACCTTGGCTGTAAGACTAGAGGCGATCCCTTTACTAAAGTGCACCCCAAGAGGACCCCAAAAGCTCTGGGACCCAGGTTCAGACTCTTGAAGTCATGCGTGTAGGGGAATGAAAACTGTCTACGTTATATCTGCATATTCAGGGATATTTTATTTTACAGGAAATAAAGGTAGGTGAATGCTTTTACCCAGTCTTTATCTTTCTTGTATTTTGACATTTCCTTCTTTTGGCAATTAAAAGCATAACATACAGTTTAGCCCAGAGAAGAGGCATACCTGGATATGGGAGATCCTAATGTAGTCCACACAGAAGGGGCACACATAGATGGCAACCTGAGTTACTCACTGGCTATAATCCGCCACTCTGACAGCTTTGAAGTAAGGCCTAGCCATCACAAGTTAGAAGTTCCCAAATAGGGTCTCTCATCAAAGCTTTTTAGACACAGACGTTCTCAAATTCTACTTACTAAGGCTGATGAGGAGTCCCGGAATCTGCCAGTTTTTAAAGGTCTCCAGGTGATTTTCCTATAAGCAGCTAGTTTAGGAACCAGCTATCCAAGGAATTCAAAGCATGAGCCCGCAGAACGAGTCTGACACTAGTTTCCTATCTGTAAAAGGAGATACCACCCTGAATTACCTGGTTTGCCATGGATGTGAAGTGTCAGTTACTGGGGAGGAATCCCGACTGATGTGGTTCGCTTCTAACTGACTGTTATCACACACTCAAGACCCAGGTACAAGGCTGTGGTGTGGGGCGTGCACCATCAGGACACTGTACAACCCGGGGCAACTGCTTGAGTATGAAAGGGGACGAGGGAATCCCAGCTTCTCAAAGATGGACGTGGTCACAGACTTGGTAAGGAGACAGGAAATTTTAGGGAGAAATATATATACACCTGAAAAGTAATGAATATAAAATGAAGTGATTAAGCTTGACTAAAAGGAGTAGAAATAGTTCCATTCAGGCTTAGAGACATAGGACAGAGCATATCTAAGTTTCTGTATGCCCTGGGTCATTGTGAACTGAAATGTATTGTAATTTGTTGTAATTCAAACCTCATGTCAGGGGCACCTGGGGAACTCAATGGATTAAGCGTCTGCCTTCAGCTCAGGTCCTGATCCTGGGGTCCCAGGATGGAGCCCCGCCTCAGCCTCCCTGCTCAGTGGAGAGTCTGTTGGTCTCTCTGCGTCTGGCCCTCCCCCTGCTTGTGCTCTCTTGATCCCTCTGTCAAATAAATAAAAATCTTTAAAAAAACAAATAAAAAATCTCTCATGTTATTTATGGTATTTTTGCTGTAAATAACTAATGGGCCTACTCACAAATGAATACAGGACAACTGCAGTCAACCCTAAATGAAATTAAAATTTGCATATAATGAAACTTCAGGGAAAATTCTTGAATTCTGCTGTTATATCTCTTGCCTTGGAAGATGGTCAGTTGGGAAGGAATTGCTTTAGGGAATTAAATGCATTGTTTAGAGAGCAGTAACTTCAAATGTGAAAAGAATTAACTGACTTGATTCTTCTGAAAGAAACGGAATATTGCTGACTGCTACACAATTACAATTAACCTACTCGCACTAGCAATTCCTCAAATTTTCTATAACTTGTGCTGTTTTAAGACAGGTGGAAGGGGGCACCTATGTGGCTCAGAAGTTGAGCATTTGCCTTCGGCTCAGGTCGTGACCCGAGGGTCCTGGGATCCAGTCCTGTATCAGGCTCCCCACAGAGACCCTGCTTCTCCCTCTGCCTCTGTCTCTGCCTCTCTCTGTGTCTCTCATGAATAAATAAATTAAATCTTTAAAAATAAATAAATAAAACAGGTGGAAAAGAAATGCATTTTTCTTTTGATTTCAAGAATGTCAATTGACAAATATTTAAATCACCCATTATTTAAATTATAAAGTAGGAGAAAATCAAAATGCAGTTTTGTCAACTATCTAATTTACTTGCCCAGGGAAATTTACAGGGTGGAATAACTTGTTTTTGGGTGTTTGAATGATCAGACCAGATGCCTGAATTAAATAATCAGTATTATTAAAAATAAATAAATAGGGATGCCTGGGTGGCTCAGTTGGTTAAACAGCCAGCTCTTGGTTTAGGCTCAAGTCAGGATCTCAGAGTCCTGAGACTGAGCCCCATGTGGGGCTCTGGGCTCAGGGCAGAATCTGCTTGTCCCTCTCTCTCCCTTCTGCTCCCCCTCCTCACATGCTTGCTCTCTCTCTCAAATAAATAAAAATCTTAAAAGCAAACAAATACATAAGTAATATCATTTACTTCATTACTTATGTGGTATGGCCAAAGCTTAGAACCAATTTTGTATCTTAAAAAAATATGATAAAACACCTAAAATCTGTGTCAATGGAAATGTAATCGCTCTTCAAAAAATTTTTTTAACTTATTTTTTTAGTCACCTCTGCAGCCAATGTGTGGCTCCAACTAAAAGCCGTGAGATCAAGAGTTGCTTGTTGTTCTGACTGAGCCAGCCAGGTGCCCTCAAGTGGGATTACTTTTAAAACTAAATTGCTCTCCATTCTCTGTATGTTTGTGGAGCCCAGGATTACTTGTCCTGTGTTCTGGTACCTGAACAATAGTATTCATTCCAATACCGCTGCTGTCTTTTTTTTTTTTTTTTTTTAAAGACTTTTATTTGAGTGAGAGAGAGCGAGGGAGCCCAAGCAGGGGAGAGGAGGGCAAGGGGATGGGGCGGGGGAAGAGGGAGAAGCAGACTCCCCGTGGAACCCGCTGAGCCACCCAGGCATCCCCACTGCTGTCTTCCAAACAAATTGCACCCCACCTGAATTGTCTCGACATACCACTGCTTTCGTAATTTTCATACTGTGAACAAATCTTCTGAGTTATGCCAACAAGCTGCAGTCTTAAACATTAAGAACTTTTTTTTTTTTTAAGGTTTTTGTTTATTTGACAGAGAGCAGGAGTAGAGGGAGGGAGAAGCAGGCTGCCCACGGAGCAGGGACCCTGGTGGGGACTGGATTCCAGGACCGTATGCTCTTCACTCAGTTTCTCCAGTTGTCAAAATTTTACTGGATGCACATATATAATATGCTTAAATGTATAGCTATATAGATTATGAATACATACGTAAATAAATATACATGTAATCCCTGTATGCACATGCAAAGACATATTTTTCCTGAACCAATTGAGAGTTAAATACGTGATGCCTCATTACTCCTAAATACTTCAGTATGGCTGAGTGAAGTAAGTCAGTAGGAGAAGGACAAACATTATATGTTCTCATTCATTTGGGGAATATAAATAATAGTGAAAGGGAATATAAGGAAAGGGAGAAGAAATGTGCGTGAAATATCAGAAAGGGAGACAGAACGTAAAGACTGCTAACTCTGGGAAACAAACTAGGGGTGGTAGAAGGGGAGGAAGGCGGGGGGTGGGAGTGAATGGGTGACGCACTGGGGGTTATTCTGTATGTTGGTAAATTAAACACCAATAATAAAAAATAAATTTAAAAAATATATATTATTGTTTATTAAAGAATGAAAGTTATCAACATTCTCTTCAATTTTAAAATATAATCTACATTGTTTTATGTGCACTGCTTTGCACATAGTATTAGGTGCTCATAAATATTTTTTAAAAGAATAAATGCTATTTATCTTAAGCCATATCGTAATTTCACTCTGCTTTGAAACTCTTATGCATTTCATATGTGTAAAATTATTTTTGTCTGCACGCTCACTTTTCCTGTTAAAATAAATGATTTCTTAGTTTCAAAAAAAAAATACTTCAGTATGTATTTCCTAAAAGACAAAGCAAAGCCGTCAAAATCAGGATAGGAACATTGCTAGGATACTACCGTCCAATCCATAGGTCCTATATCCAAATTTCCCAATAATACCATTTATAGTTTATAAAAAAAATCAAAACAAACAAAAAAATATTTTCCCTTCTAGTCCAGTATCTGGTCCAAGAGGGTGTTCCATGTAATTCTCGGGTCTCTTTTTTAAATTTCTTCCACGTGGAACAGGCTTTCTACCTATCTTTGTCATTCAGGACCAGGAATTTTCGAAGAGTATAAGACACTTCGGAGTACAAGATGGGCAATTTGGACTTCTCGGGTGTTTTCTCATAATTAGATGTACAGTATGCATTTAGGGCAGGACTACCATAGAGGAGACCCTTTGTTTTTTCCAGCTTATCATACCAGAAGGCTCATAATGTTGATTTGTTCTGTTACTGGTGAGGTGAATTTCTAAAAATATTTTATTTATTCTTGGACACGTGGATAGCTCAGTTAAGCAAGCTAAGGTCATGGTCTTGGGGTTGTAGGATGGAGCCTTGCCTCAGGGTCTGTGCTCAGCAGGGCGTCTGCTGGAGAGGCTCTCTTCTCCCCCTGCCCCTCCCCCCATTCTCTCCTTCTGTCTCTCTAAAATAAATAAATAAATCTTTTTTTAAAGAAAAGATTTGATTATTTGAGTAATCTCTAAACCCAACATGAGGCTTGAACTCACAACCCTGAGATTAAGAGTTGCATGCTCTACCAAGGAAGCCAGCCAGGTGCTCCTGGTGAGGTAAATTTTGATTCACCTGATCAAGGTAGTGTTTGCCTAGTTTTTTCATTGTAAAGATACTATTTTTATCTGTAACTAGTAAGTAATTCGCATTTATCACTGATTGTTGCCTGAATTGATTATTATTGGGATAATTGCCAAACGGTAGTTTTTCTAACTCTATCAGACCTACATTTATTATCCTACAGTAAGGAAGTGCTTTACTTTCTCTTCATTCATTTAGCTCATTTAGTTCATTCTGCATTTATTTATATCAGTATCAACTAATGGATTTCTATTTTATTGATGAGTTATTATCTAATACAAACATTCTTTCTTTTCTTACTTATATTAACACAGATTTGGCCAGTAGAAACCTCTTTGAATGGATCTTGTGTTCTTCTGATAAGTCCCCATCAGTTTTTGAGCACTTTATTACATTCTGGTACAGCAGATGTTCCAGACTTATTTACTTATTTATTAATTTTATTTTTAAGTTTTTATTTAAATTCCAGTAGGTTAAAATATAGTTTTGAGGTGTACAATAGATGACTCAACATTTCCACACAACACTTGGTGCTCATCACAATTAGGACATACCTTAATCCCCATCACCTATTTCACCCATCCTCCCATCCAGCCTCCCCCCAGACTTATCTACTTGTTCTCCCCTAGCTCTGGAATCAGCCATTTCTCCCAAGAGCTCTGGTTCTCTTTAGGGAAGAAGAGCATTTGCTCTGAGAGCAAAATGTGCTTATTGCTCCAGGGTATTTATTACTGCTTCTAGGCTTTCTCAGCATATATACATATACACACATACACTATCTATCTATCTATCTATCTATCTATCTATCTATCTATCCATCCATCCATCCATCCATCCATCCATCCATCCATCCATCTATCTCTTCTTTTAAAACCATGAGTTCTGGGATCCCTGGGTGGCTCAGCGGTTGAGCGTCTGCCTTTGGCTCAGGGCATGATCCTGGGATCCTGGGATCAAGTCCCACATCAGGGTCCCTGCTTAGAGCCTGCTTCTCCCTCTGCCTGTGTCTCTCATGAAGAAATAAATAAAATATTAAAACAAAAACAAAAAAACAAAAAAACATGAGTTCCACTAATACCTCCAATTCCAAATCAGAATATCACAGGATTCATTCTACCCTTTTTTCCTTTCCACATTTGTGACTCCTTTCTCTGAGAGATAAAATTGGTTTTCATTATCTTCAACATATTGCTCCTTACGTGTTCATTCCCCCTGTGTGAAACAACTTCCCAGTCTTGCCAGCTGCCTCCTTGGCATCAACCTTACAGATCCTACAGGCCCTGGCTACCTGAAGTGATGAAAAAACAAACCCCAATAAATCAGAGAAGAGAAACCAATCAATATTTTTTACAGAAAAGAGAAGGGAAGGAGAAGAGAAAGAGGAATCAAAAGCACCTCTGGCTATTTCAATTTAGCAGATTAACCCCACGTCTTATCAGTACAACACAATCAAAGTCCACTTCTTGATCCTATAAAGTCTAGTGCCGATCAGATGGTCCTCCAGAGAGTTCTCCTCCCAGGGGTGACTCAGGGATCAAAGCTGATTTCACCATACGGCCTGCCATCTCAACACATGATCACTCTAGGTCTGGCCAAAGGGGAAGAGATAGAACAAGAAAGGGCACACCCACATTCACCTGCCTCAGAGTGAAGGCGACACATCCCTTCTGCTCATGCTTCTTGAGTGGGAATTAATCTCATGACACCCTTCAGGTGCATAGGACTGAGGAAAGGAGAGGAGCATATGGATATTGAGGGACCAGAAACAGTCACATTTACCCACTGTAGATATTTTTGAATAGATTGTTTAAGTTTAGATGACAGCATAGCTTCCTGATGAACATTCTTGGAGGTTGACCAGGAAACAATGAGTAAAACTATTACGTATAGCCCTTAGATAAACCCTGATAAAATGCAGCAATCACCTATAAAAAATGATGAGATATTGGATTAGTTTATTTAAAGCCATTTTTTTTCTAGCAAGAGTTAGTAATTAGTAGGATCACGTTTCTAGAAGGGCTAATTGTAGCCTAAAGGCCAATATATTTCTTCTTAGTGGCCCTTGGGGTTATTGGGAAGTGTTCATTTAAAAACTGCAGTATAAGGTAGAGCCCTGTGCTTCCTCCTTTAATTATAATAATTTTTTAAAAATTTGAAATAATTTCAAACTTAAAAGATGTAAGAATAAAGAATTGTCATACATACTCAACCAGATTTACCAGTTTTTTTAACATTTTGCTGCAACCACTTTGTTTCTTTTTAGTCTATCCACCCATCTATTGCTGCATCTGTCCATCCATTCATCTATCATTTGAACCATTTGAGAGTAAGTTGCAGACTTACTTTTACCCCTAAATACCTTAGAATGCATTTCTTTTTTTTTTTTAAGATTTTATTTATTTATGAGAGAGAGAGAGAGAGAGAGAGAGAGGCAGGCTCCATGAATCCATGCAGGGAGCCCGATGCGGGACTCGATCCCAGGACTCCAGGATCATGCCCTGGGCCAAAGGCAGGTGCTCAATTGCTGAGCCACCCAGGCGTCCCTAGAATGTATTTCTTAAGAACAAAGGTACTACCTTCCATGAGCACAGTTCAATGATCAAAATCAGGAAATTTAACATTGATCATTGAATTTATGATCCACATTCAAAATTTACCAGTGATCCTGATCCTATCTTTATAGCAATACCTTTTCTCAGGCTTTTCTCTATTCCAGGATGACATGTGTGTAGTGGTCAGGTCTCTCTGGTTCCCTTTGCTCTATAAGCTTTCATCTTTCTCAGTCTTCATGCCATTGACATTTTTGCAGAGTTACAGGCCAGCTATTTTGTAAAATGTCCTATAGTCTGGGTTTGTCCAATGTTTCCTCATGATTAGACTGAAGCTGTGCATTGAGGGAAAGAGGACTAGGTAAGTGATATGTGCTTCTCCATGCCTCCCTTGGGAGGCATTTTTAAAAATATTTTATTTATTTATTCATGAGAGACACACAGAGAGAAAGAGGCAGAGACACAGGCAGAGGGAGAAGCAGGCTCCATGCAGGGAGCCCGACGTGGGACTCAGAGACACAGGCAGAGGGAGAAGCAGGCCCCATGCAGGGAGCCCAACGTGGGACTCTATCCGGGGTCTTCAGGATTCCACCCTGGGCCGAAGGCGGCGCTAAACCACTGAGCCACCCGGGCTGCCCCACATCTTTACTTTCTGATGCAAGATATTCCTGGCTCACTTGTTCTTTCATTATTCTGTTCCTGGAATTAGTCATTTCTCCTTGAATCCTACTTATTTTGGGCATTCTGAACTGCAAGAGCTGAATTAGTCCCATTTGCTAAGGCTGAGAAAGCATTTACCTCCTTTACATTATAAGTTCATATGAGGGTCTCTTTGGCTCATCAGTGGATTCTTAGCACCTAGAGTGCCAGCTGAGCATATAAAAAGTGTTCCAGGGGCACCTGGGACTCAGTCGGTTAAGCATTTCGTTTGGCTCAGGTCATGATCCCAGGGTCCTGGGAAAGATCCCCACATGGGGCATGGTGCTCCGTGAGGAGCCTGCTTCTCCTTCACCCTCTGTAGCTCTCCCTGCTTGTGTTCTTTTTTTTTTTTTAATTTTTAAAAATTATTTATTTATTTATGATAGTCACAGAGAGAGAGAGAGAGAGAGAGAGGCAGAGACACAGGCAGAGGGAGAAGCAGGCTCCATGCACCGGGAGCCCGACGTGGGACTCGATCCTGGGTCTCCAGGATCGCGCCCTGGGCCAAAGGCAGGCGCCAAACCGCTGTGCCACCCAGGGATCCCCCTGCTTGTGTTCTCTCTCTCTCAAAATAAATAGGTAAAATCTTAAAAAATAAAAAAAAATTAAAATAAATTTTAAATTACAAGTGTTCCATAAATATTTCCTGAACAGTTTATATGTTGCCAAGACTGTCTTGAGAAACCTGTTAGAAATATGGTTTCAATTTTAAGTTCAAGGATCACTATGGAGTAGTTACATTCTTTGCATTCATTTGTTGTGGCCATAACAAATGTCATGCTATAGATTCATTTTTTTTGTTAAAGATTTTATTTATTCATTCATGAGACACACACAGGCAGAGGGAGAAGCAGGCCCCCTGCAGGGAGCCCAAGGTGAGACTTTATCCCAGGCCTCCAGGACCACGCCCTGGGCTGAACGCTGCGCTAAATCACTGAGCCACCCGGGCTGCCCTACAGATTCATATTTTAAAATAGACTATGTGTCCTACCATTTACCTTGATACATATATTTTTAAGATTTTATTTATTTGAGAGAGACAGAGATAGTGAGAGAGCACGAGCAGGGAGACGGAGAAACAGGCTCCCTGCTGAACAAGGAGCTGAATGTGGGGCTCGATTCCAGGACTCCAGGATCATGACCTGAGCTAAAGGCAGACACTTAACCGACTGAGCCACTCAGGTGCCCCTACCTTGATGTTTTTATATTATACTATAATTTTTTAGAAGCCAGCAGTTTAATCTACAAAAAATTTTCACTGTCCCTTTTTCAAGACTGTCCTGCTTTTAGGATTTTCTAGGTAGCTAGGAGTGATTTCAGTAAATGTCCTTCCTTTTACCAAGAGTGAAGCAGTATGGACATTCTGAGGTGTCGAGGCGCCTGGGGAGCTCAGTTGGTTGAATGTCCGACTCTTGATTTTGGCTCTGATCATGATCTCAGGCTCTTGAGGTCAAGCCCGTCATTGGACTCCATGCTGCGAGAGGAGCCTGCTTGGGATTCTTTCTCTCCTTCTGGCCCTACTACCTCCTCCCCCTGCCATATGTGCTCACTCTTTCTAAAAAAAAGACTGAGGTGTTCATTCAAAATTAATGGTTGAGGGGATCCCTGGGTGGCTCAGCAGTTTAGCGCCTGCCTTTGGCCCAGGGCGTGATCCTGGAGTCCCAGGATCGAGTCCCACATCGGGCTCCCGGCGTGGAGCCTGCTTCTCCCTCCTCCTGTGTGTGTCTCTGCCTCTCTTTCTATCATAAATAAATAAATCTTTAAAAAAAAAAACAACCAAACAAACAAAATGAATGGTTAAATATTTTGATTGTTTTCCTGGCTAAACTGAAATTACAGTCATTCTATCAGGAAAAAAGAAAAAAGAAACACTAGTTCTTTTAACAGAATGTTTAATCTGGGAGTTGGGTGCACAGGTGCTGGAGAACTGAAGGGGCACAGAAGGAACACTGAAGTCACACAGAATAACTAGGGGAAGCAACTACTACCCCTAGTGCTGGGGGGAGCACAGGGAAGGGGGTGGCATTATTAGAACTCAGCTCCTAGGAGGAGGGGCCTTCTGGGCCTCAGAGCCAAACCTCTGAGAAGCCACTGTGTGGCTGCTGCTGGCTGTCTGAGGGAACTCAACAAGGCTGGTTCTGGAAATGCTAGGAAATAACAGTTGCTGTCAGAGCAAAGGAGTGAAGATGCAAAGGATTCCACTGTGTTCTGGCACTCCCTCCCTATCGGTGAAACCTAAAGGAGTCTTCCGCTTGTCTCAGCCCTAGTACCATAGAGTACAGAGAAATGGATTTGGAGCCAAAAGACAATCTCTTAATAACCAGCAATGCAATTCTAGAAGCTCTGTGTTTATTTTTTTTTAAGATTTTATTTATTTATCCATGACAGACACAGAGAGATGCAAAGAGAGAGGCAGAGACACAGGCAGAGGGAGAAGCAGGCTCCATGCAGGGAGCCTGACGTGGGACTAGATTCTGGGTCTCCAGGATCACGCCCTGGGCTGAAGGCGGCACCAAGCCGCTGAGCCATCTGGGCTGCCCGAAGCTCTGTTTTTAAAAGCAGTCTACTATACTGACATACTTAGACTCTGAAGTACTATGCTCTAGACAGCACATTTGAATGTATACTTGATGGAATATATATATGTGTGTATATATATATACACACACACATATATATATGTTTATTTAAGTAATCTACACCCAGTGTGGGGCTAGAGCTCACGACCTGGGGATCAAGAGTCACATGCTCTATGACTGAGCCATCCAGGCACCCAAATTTGGTGTATTTTTTTTCATTTTTAAAAAATATTTTATTGGGATCCCTGGGTGGCGCAGCGGTTTGGCGCCTGCCTTTGGCCCAGGGCGCGATCCTGGAGACCCGGGATCGAATCCCACGTCGGGCTCCCGGTGCATGGAGCCTGCTTCTCCCTCTGCCTGTGTCTCTGCCTCTCTCTCTCTCTCTCTGTGACTATCATAAATAAAAATTTAAAAAAAATTTTAAAAAAATCTTATTTATTTATTCATGAGAGACACACAGAGAGGCAGAGACACAAGCAGAGGGAGAAGCAGGCTCCCTCAGGGGAGCCCGGGGCAGGACTCATCCCAGGATCCCAGGATCGCAACCTGAGCTGAAGGCAGATGCTCAACCCCTGAGCCACCCAGGTACTCCCTTTTTCATCTTTTTTTGTTTGTCTGTTTGTTTAGGGAGGGAGAGGGAATTGGAGCAACAGAGAGAGAATCCTAAGCAGGCTCAAGGTCCAGTGCAGAGCCCAGTGCAGGACTTGGTCACATGACCCTGAGATCATGACCAGAGCCGACATCAAGAGTGGGACGGCTAACCAACCGAGCCACCCAGGCACCCCTCAATTTGATGTATCTTTAAACTCAATTCTTCGTGTTCAATGTTTGTTAGTTACATCAAGATTTATATGGTTAGGGGCACCCGGGTGGCTCAGTCAGTTAAGTGTCTGCCTTTGGCTCAGGTCATGATGCTACTAGGGCCCTGGGATGGAGCCCCGAGTGAGGCTCCCTGCTCATCAGGGAGTCTGTTTCTCCCTCCGCCCCTTCCCTCCTTGTGCTCTGTTGTGCTCTCTCTCTCTCAAATAAATAAATACAATCTTTAAAAGAATAAATCTTTTAAAAGAAGATTCATATAATTAGGAAAAAAATATTAAAATATAAAGCTGTCTTACTGTGAAGGAAATACAAAGAATCTGAATAACTCAGGTTACAAATTTGAAACAGGGAATTCTGATCTCTTATCTGAGAAAGAAATCACAAAGTTAGTGACTATAGTTTGATCTTTTCTTGACAGAAACCTAATAAACTTGGGAGATTTTCTTTTTAAGCCACTGAAAGATTAGAGATGAAAATTGGGAGGGGACAACAAAGAAGTTGTTATATACAAGTCAATTGACAGCTAAAAGGAGGGACAAATAATAATAAAGGGAAGAACTGGAATATAAAATACATGCAACTAAAAATATACAGCTGGCTCCAGTCTCACTTAAGATTAAATGACTTTGCCTGGCACATGGTTAAGTATACAGTTGACTCTTGGACAAGGTTGGGGTTGGGAATGTTGACCTCCTCCCTCCATAATTGAAAATATGAGCATAACATTCAATTCTCCAAAAACTTAACTACTAATAGCCAACTGTTGATCCAGAAGCCTTACCAATAACAAAGGGTCTTTTATCACATATTTCATATATGTATTATATTCTTACAATAAAATAAGCTAGAGAAAAAATGTTAAAATTTTAAAGTGGGGCGTCTGGATGGCTCAGTTGGTTAAATGTCCAACTCTTGATTTCGGCTGAGGCCATGATCTCAAGGTCATGAGATTGAGCCCCACATTGGGCTCTGTGCTGGGCAAGAAGCCTGCTTAAGAGTCTCTCTCCCTTTCTCTATGCCTCTCCCCTTCCGCACTGCTCACACTATTGCTCTCAAAAAAAAAAAAGGAAAAGAAATGAAAGTAAATTGTAAGGAAGAGAAAGTATATTTACAGTACTCTATTTATAAAAAAAAAAAAAATCCTGCAAGTAGACCTGTACATTTCAAACTTGTGTTGTTCAAGGGTAAATTCTATTTTTGCTTATCTCATGGACACACTCCTAAAAGGGGGTGCAGAGAGAGAGAGGGAGAATACCTTAGCTATCAAGACATATTGTCCTGACAATGTCCATTTATCAGAAATCACAAATGTGGGTACCCTTTGGCTCAGTCATCTCACTTCTAGGAACATACCTCACACAACCCATGTGCAAAACAATGTGTGTACAAGATTAATTATTTATTATTATTATTAATTGTAACTTAAAACTACAACAGATTGGAAACAATGCTGTAAAGTCTACCAATAGGGTAAATAAGTTATGGTACAGCCAAACATGGAATATTATGGAAGTACAGGTGGACAGATAGATGGATGGACAGATAGATGGATAGACGGATGGATGAATGGATAGATGGATGGATAGATTAATGGATAGATATATAGAACTGGAAACTTTTGTATTGATGTAGGATTTACTATATACACATCAGTGCTATAAATGGTTCCTGCTGTAATAAAAGAATTGTGTCGTCAGTGGAGAATAAATTAACCTAAGCTGATTTAAAAACCTTGATAATCGGGGGATCCCTGGGTGGCTCAGTGGTTAGCCCCTGCCCTCGGCCCAGGGTGTCATCCTGGAGGCTGAGTCCCACATCTGGCTTCCTGCATGGAGCCCGCTTCTCCCTCTGCCTGTGTCTCTGCCTCTCTCTATATATATATCTCTCATGAATAAATAAATATAATCTTAAAAAAAACAAACTTGATAATCAAGTTATATTCTATTGGAAATTATAAGTCAAAATTAAAGCTGCTCATTTCCTATTTACTGACTTTCTATTACTCTAGTTTTATGCTCATTTTAATGTAATGACATGAACATAATGATTGGAGTCTAATAGCTTTTTATTTCTTTTTACAGTAGACTCTATGCCCCACTAGTCACCATTTCTGAAATCCTTAAGTAAACAGCCTAAACAAAGGTCTACTTATTAATCCTTAGATTACGGTGTAAAATGTGGTATTGTTTGGAGTTCTCACCAAACATTATTTAGTATGATAAAAAGATCCAAACAACTCCAAAATGACTCATTTACAAAAACAAAACAAACCCATAAAATGACTATTTACGGAGAATGCCATGTAACTTTTTCCTGTCATGCTGATTTGGAAAGTCTTAAGAAAACTGTCCCCAGTAATAGCAATGATACCTGAGAAACAAACACCTTAGTGTTATGTCACCAAGCCAATGTAACTGAACAAACCTCCCTTGAAGCCCTTCTGGCTCCTTCACTGAAGGAAAAATTGGACTTACTCCATTATCTGATTATGACAGCCCTCATTTTTTTTTAAATTTTTATTTATTTATGATGGTCACAGAAAGAGAGAGAGAGAGAGAGAGAGAGAGGCAGAGACATAGGCAGAGGGAGAAGCAGGCTCCATGAACCGGGAGCCCGACGTGGGATTCGATCCCGGGTCTCCAGGATCGCGCCCTGAGCCAAAGGCAGGCGCCAAACTGCTGCGCCACCCAGGGATCCCCAGCCCTCATTTTATTAATCAAACCAAGTCCTCCCTTCACGAAGGAATTGAATCTGAATGCTTGGGGTTACCTGGTTGTGCCTGGTCTGACATTCCTTTGTTGTTATCACAAGTAAAAACATAAACCCTATAGTCAGTTCTGGGCTTTCACGACTTCAGTCTTGATGAGTAGCTGTGTGGCCTCCTGAAAATTACTTAATCCATTTGCACTTTAGTTTTCTCAGTGGCAAAATGAGGACTTACTCTGCTTCCTATAGATGAGCAAGTACTGATGAGAGTAAGCATTCTTGTTTACTACCTGAAATAGCCATTTGGCAACTATTTTTTAAAGTCCTATTATTTTCTTTACTGTTACATGTAATATATTTCTGTAGGTTTTTGATAGTTAACCTTTATCAGTTAAGGGCCTTCCTTTCCATTGCTCTATTGCTAAATTTTTGTTTGTTCGTTTAAATAATGAGTGGGCCCTGAATTTTCTGGATCGGTTGTCCTGCATCTTTTAAGATGATTACATAGTTGAGATCATAAGGAGCAACATGTTTAAAAAGACTCAGGATTAGGAGTCTGTGATTTATGGACCGTAACAAAAATAACTCGCAGAATCTGATGAAGTTTGAAAACATAGTATTGTCATTTGGAACTAAAACAAACATGGCACAATTCACACAAAATAACTGAGAATATTTAAGTAACATATTCTACATTTGCCCCACTCATTTTACTTAGGACACAGCTGACTTTTCTTTTAGAATTCTTAACTGTGGTAAAAAATGAACATAGTATTTGCTGTCTTAGCCATTTTTTAAGTATACAGTTTAGCAGTATTTAAGTATACTCAAATTGTTGTGCAATGTATCTTCAAAACTGTTTCATCTTGCAAAGCTCTATTCCTATTAAGTAATTCCTCTTACCTACTCTCCCAAACAGCCTCTGGCAACCACCATTCCCCTTTGTCTATGAACTTGGCTACTTCAGGTACCTCGTATAAGTGGAATCACAGTATTTGTCTTTCTGTGACTGGCTTATTTCACTTTGCACAATTGTGCAAGCAACATCCATGTAACATGGGACATGATTCCTGGACTTTTCAAGGTGGAATAGTATTCCATTGTATGAACATCACATTTTGTTTATCTATTATTCATCTGTCAGTGGACATTTGGGTTGCTTCTTCCGCAAGGCTGCTGTGAATGATGCTGTTATGAACGTGGGTGTGCAAATTTCTTTTCAAGATCCTGTTTTCAATCCTTTTCAGTATATTCCCAAAGGTGGCTAGATCATTAACTCTAATTTTATGAGGAATGTCCACATGGTTCCATAGTGACTGTACTATTTCACATTCCTATCAACAGTATACATGGATCCCAACTTCTCCAAATCCTCACCAACACTTATTACATACTGGCTTAATTTTATCAAGTTTTAAATTTTAATCCCAATATAGTTAGCATACAGTGCTGTATTTGTTTCAGGTGTGCAATATAGTGATTCAATGATTCTATACATTACTCAGTGCTCATCAGGACACGTGTGCTCTGTAATCCCATCCCTGTGCTCACATCCCTTCCTGTAACCATCAGTTTCTTCTCTATAGTTAAGAGTCTGTTTCTTGAATTCCACGAGTGAAATTATGCATTTGATTATTTCACTCAGCATTATATTCTAGAGCCGTCCATATCCTTGCAAATGGCAAAATCTCAGTCTTTTATGGCTGAGTAATAATCCATTGTGTGTACACACATCTTCTTTATCCTTTTTTTTTTTTTTAAAGATTTTATTTATTTATTCATAGAGACAGAGAGAGAGGCAGAGACACAGGCAGAGGGAGAAGCAGGCATCATACAGAGAGCCTGACGTGGGACTCGATCCAGGGTCTCCAGGATCACACCCTGGGCTGCAGGCGGCGCTAAACCGCTGCGCCACTGGGGCTGCCCTTCTTTATCCTCTTGTTAGTGAGTCGACATTTGGGTTGCTTCCATATCTTGGCTATTGTAAATAATGTTGCTATATACATAGGGGTGCATATAGCCTTTCAAATTGGTGTTTCCGTATTCTTTGGGTAAATAGCCAATAGTGTGATACTAGATTATGTGATAGTTCTTTTACATTTTTGAGGAACCTCCACAGTGTCTTCCACAGTGGCTGCACCAGTTTGTCTTCCCAGCAATCATGCGGGAGGGCTCCCTTTCTCTGCATCCGCATCAACACTTGTTTTACATAGTGCGTTTTTTTGATAGTGGTCATCCTGATGTGTGTGAGCAGTTATCTCATTAGACTTGCATCTCTGTACTGAGTAGTGACATTGAGCATCTCTTCACATGCTTCCTGGCTGTTTGTATATCTTTTTTGGAGAACTATCCAAAGTTCTTTGCTCATAATTGGGCTACTTGGGGTTTTTTGTTATTGCTGTTGAGTTGTAGTTTTTAAAAAAATGTATTTTAGATACTAACTTATTAGATGTATGATTTGCAAATATTTCCTTCCATTCTGTAGGTTGATTGTATCCTTTGGTGCATAGAAGTTTTAATCTCATTTGCATATTTTTGTTGCCTATGGTTTTGGTGTAATTTTCAAGAAACTATTGCCAAATCCAGTATCATGAAGTATTATTCCTATGTTCTCTTCTAGGATTTTCATTTTATTATTTATTCATTCATTCATTCATTCATTCATTCATTCATTCATTCATTCAAGACAGAGAGAGGCAGAGAAGCAGGCTCCCAGTACCTTCGCCTCCTGGTGTTAATTTGTGGATGCTACACTTTATGACAAAAGGACTTTGAAGATGCACTTATTAAACTAGGGAGATTATCCTCAATTATCCAAATGGGCCTACTCTCATCACATGAAACCTTAAAAGCAGAACAAGGCAGAAACTAAAAATGTGAGGACTCATTAGCTTTTGCTGGGTTGAAGATAGAGAGGGGCCAGGTTCAAGTATAGAAATTGGATTCTGGGGGCAGCCCTGGTGGCTCAGCGGTTTAGCATCGCCTTCAGCCCAGGGTGTGATCCTGGAGGCCTAGGATCCAGTCCCACGTCAGGCTCCCTGCATGGAGCCTGCTTCTCCCTCTGCCTGTGTCTCTGCCTCTCATGAATATATAAATAAAATCTTAAAAAAGAAAGAAAAGAAGTTAGATTCTGTCCCAGTTGAAGGCATGTGAATGTGGATTCTTCTCTAGAGCCTCTCCTACTGAATCCTTGATTTTGGTGTTCTGAGACTGTAAGCAGAGAACTCAGCTGGGCCATGCTACACCCAGACTTCTGACTCATGGAAACTGTTAAATAATAAATTTTTTTTTTTTTTAATCTCTACATCCAGGGGAACCCCTGGGTGGCTCAGTGGTTGGGTGTCTGCCTTCAGCTCAGGTCATGATCCTGAGGCTCAGCAGGAGTCTGCTGCTGCTTCTCCCTCTTTGACTCCCCCTCCTCCCACTTGTATTTTCTCAAATAAATAAAATCTTAGAAAAAGATATTTCCATTTTCTTCTAGAAGCTCAACTTACTTTTATTTATTTTTTAAAATTTTATTTATTCATAAGAGACACAGAGAGAAGGCAGAGACATAGGCAGAGGGAGCAGCAGACTCCTGCAGGAACCCAATGTGGGACTTGATCCCGGAACTCCAGGATCACACCCTGAACCAAAGGCAGATGCTCAACCACTGAGCCACCCAGGCGTCCCTAGAAGCTCAACTTAGGTCAATGATCCACCTCAAATCAATTTTCTGTTCATAGTAGGAGTCAGGGGTTAATTTTTTCCTATGTAGAGATCTTATTTCTCTGCCCCCTCCTTTTTTTTTTTAACTTGGCAGTGCTTAGTTTGTATTTACTGAAAAAGCATAATGGGGGTGCAGGATCAGCCAACTGAAGTTCAGAAACAAAAATACACTGTGTACCTGGGTATTTGTGAACATTTACAACTGCTCTAACAGAAGTGTTCAAAAGGTATTGTGATGTGCTGAACACAATACCATGTGGTTCTGCTGATGCTTGGGTGATAACATTTTTTTCTGTATCTCAAATTCCCCTGGGAAACTTTCTTCTAGGGAATTTTTTTTTTTATTTTTTATTTTGGTAGTTGACAATGTTACATTAGTTTTCAGGTATACAATCCAAGTCTACATGTGTGCTAGGCTAGCTCAAGTGTAGCTACCATATGTCATCATACAATACTATCACAATATCACCAACTATATTCCCTATATCTTTAAAAACATCCTTTCATGGATAGAACCGCATGAACAAATTATGAAGTGACTCCTATTTCTGTGTTAATTGCTATAACTGTATTATAGCCTAATTCTCATGTTACTCTTTCAGTTACCTAGTTAGTAACTTTAATAATTTTTTTAAAAAGTAGTCTCTATCCCCAATGTGGGGCTCAAATTCACAACCCCAAAAGAGTCACACACTCTACCCAATGAGCCAGCCAGGCACCCCCAATTAATAATTCTTTAAATTAGGGCCCCTGGGTGGCTCAGTCAGTAAAGTGTCTGCCTTTGGCTCATGGTTTCTCTCTCTCTCTCTCTCTCTCTCAAAAGAATCTTTAAAAAAATTCTTTACTAAATTTTTTGTTCATGTAACTGGTGTCATTACTGCCTCCTGATTAGAATTAGAATCCAGTACACTGACAAAGGGCTAGTATCCAGAACTCTTAAATGAATCAATACGAAAGTTGTCACTGGTACATTAGCAGACCCTACGACCAACAGAAATACACACATATATAACCACCAAAGGACACAAAGAAAGTTTCATAGCATTTTTTGTTAATAGCCAAAACCTTGGAACAACCCAAATGCCCATTAAAAGTCAACTGGGTGGAAGGCCTGGATGGTTGAGCCATTTGCCTTCAGCTCAGGGTGTGACCCCAGAGTCTCGGGATCAAGTCCCACATCGGGCTCCCTGCATGGAGCCTGCTTCTCCCTCTGCCTATGTCTGTGCTTCTCTCTCTCTCTGTGTCTCTCATGAATAAATAAATAAAATCTTAAAAAAAAAAAAGTCAAGAGGGTAAGAGTCGGGATCCCTGGGTGGCTCAGTGATTTAGCGCCTGCCCTCTCAGGGCAGAATCCTGGAGTCCTGGGATTGAGTCCCACATCGGACTTCCTGCATGGAGCCTGCTTCTTCCTCTGCCTGTGTCTCTGCCTCTCTATGTATCTCTCATGAATAAATAAATAGAATCTTTAAAAAAGGAAAAAGTGGGTAAGAGTCAAATGGGTCAGTTAAGCATCAGGTTTTTTATTTCAGTTCAGGTAATCATCTCAGGGTCGTGAGATTCAGCCCCACATAGGGCTCCACACCAGGCATGGAGCCTGCCTAAGATTCTCTCTCTCCCTTTGCTGTCCTGCACCCTCACTCGCATTCTCACTCTGTAAATAAAAATTCAAAAAGTTAAATGGATAAATTATACTATATCTATGTAATGAAATACAACATAGCTATGACAACAATCTACCATTGCAATTATATGGACTAATCTCACAATGTTAAGTGAAAACCACATAAAGGAGTACATAAAATGTATGACTTTATTTACAAAGCAACAAAAGAAAAAAACAATCCATGCAGTGGTTACTCTAGGTGAGGAATTGCTGAGGGGTAGACACAAGAAGGGAGAGGAGTCTGGGGGATTGGAAATACTGTTTCTCGAACTGTGTGGGGGTGTATGGCCTCATTTTAGGCAAAAACCAAAATCCTCAACATATTGCCAACTTTCAAACCACTGCCCTATATTCTTGGAGCTGTCTACACTTCTGCCCCTGCCCTAACACTGAAATTCTCACGAATTTTCACTGATGGTAAACTTAGAATTCATTCCTCTGCCCACATTTATTCAGCAGAACTATGGACCACTCCTCCTAAAACGCTCTCTTCAGTGACTGCATTCTCCTGGCCTACATCTAGTCCTTACATAGAAAATTCACCCTTAGCTCTTTCCCAGTTCCAAATTTGTGGACGGTATTATGTATTTCCATCCCTTTGAATTTACAGATTTCTTAGGACTCCAGATTATTCCCAGTTTCTCTCTTAAGCTTCAGATCCTGCCTGCCAACAGATGATCTCCATTTGGAATTTATTCACATGATATCTGGTGCTTACTAGGTGCCAAGTATTGTATTAGGGGCTAGAATTTCTCATAGGGAAATCAAATTCAATGTATTAAAACCCAAAGTCTATCTTCCTTTCCCCATAGTCTTCCTTTAAAAAAAAAAATTATTTATTCATGAGACACACACACACACACAGAGACAGAGACACAGGCAGAGGGAGAAGCAGGCTCCACACAAGGAGCCCGATGCAGGAGTCAAATCCCGGGACTCCAGGATCACACCCTGGGGCCGAAGGCAGGTGCTAAACGGCTGAGCCACCCCGAGGATCCTCTCCCACAGTCTTCCTTTAGAATTTTTTCAGTGACTGGCACCACCTTCCACCAGGTCAACCAAGTAAAAGATTTCTAGGTAATTTTTTAGTTAATCTTTCTCTGACCATCTTATTAACCAAGTGTGTTGAATTTACCTCTGAAAAATAAGTCTACTTATCTCCCCAGTCTCATTGCTATTCATTCTTATTTAATTCTATAATCAATTTTTGGGATGATGAACAGATGAAAGTGAGGAAAGAAACGAATTCCAAAGCAATATTTAACATTGTTTCCAAGTGGTATAGCTTGGCTAAATTATTCACAGAACCCATTAGTTCGAGACAGCTATGGTAGCCAAGCTACAACATCCTGGTACTCGGGGGATCCCTGGGTGGCTCAGCGGTTTCGCGCCTGCCTTTGGCCCAGGGCGCGATCCTGGAGTCCCGGGATCAAGTTCCGCATCGGGCTCCCGGCATGGAGCCCGTTTCTCCCTCTGCCTGTGTCTCTGCCTCTCTCTCTCTCTCTATCATAAATAAATAAAAATAAATCTTAAAAAAAAAAAAAAAACCATCCTGGTACTCAATTCTTGGCAGTACCTTCTGCATTTTCAGTTAGCTGTAAGACCAAGAGAATATACAGCAACAGTGATGATGTGTCATTTCCAAGATTAGATTATATAAATGCTATAGTTTGAATCACGGGTACAGGGGATCCCTGGGTGGCTCAGTGGTTTGGCGCCTGCCTTCGGCCCAGGGCGCAATCCTGGAGTCGCAGGATCGAGTCCCACGTCAGGCTCCCTGCATGGAGCCTGCTTCTCCCTCTGCCTGTGTCTCCACCTCTCTGTGTCTATCATGAATAAATAAATAAATAAATATTAAAAAAAAAAAAAAAGAATCACGGGTACACTTTCCCTCTTGGATTGCTTTGGGAGAATCTAGCTGTCACGTCATGAGGGGACTCAGATAACCTAAGGTCTTTCCCCAGCAGTTGGAGGAACTTGAGTAAGAAACCTCAAAGGCCTACAACTATCCTATGAGCTTGAATAAGATTCTGCCCTAGTCAAGCCTTTAGATGATACTGCAGCCCTAACAGTTTAACTACAGTCACGAGATCTTAGTCATAATCCTACAGCCAAGTCACTCCCTGATTTATGATCCATAGACACGGCAATAATTAAGTTGCTAAATCTTGAGGTTACGTACCAACAGAGAACTTATTTCCTTTAATTAAACCATAGCTGTGATAAAACTATAATTTCTGTTGCTAAGACAAATTAAACAGGTACATTTTATACTGTTTCACAAATTCAAATTATGTTATCACCACAAGATAAATATGTTGAATTTTCCACTACAAAATCCATAGTGATCTAGTACATTAGTGCTCGATTAGTATTGTATATTCATAATTTATTCCCAACAAGCTCTGACAAATTTTTGGTTGACTTAGAAGGGTTAAACATTATTAATTGGCCACAATAAGGTAAAGAAAATCGGCAACAGTATTTAAACTGCAGGTAAACCTACACTGCTGTTAGTTAATTAAACATATATATTTTTTTCTTTTAAAAAATCACTTCTTGGGACACCTGGGTGGCTCAGGGCACAATCCCGGCCAGTCTGGGGATGAGTCCCACAACAGGCTCCCCACAGGAAGCCTACTTCTCCCTCTAGGTCTCTCTCTGTGGGTCTCTCATGAAAAAATAAAGTCTTTAAAAGAATGCCCAAGTCAAGTTCAAAGATTTTTTTTTTTTTTAGATTTTAAGATTTTTTTTTTTTAAGATTTTATTTATTGAGATTCCTGGGTGGCTCAGCCTGCCTGCCTTTGGCCCAGGGCGTGATCCTGGAGTCCTGGATAGAAGCATGGGGCCTGCTTCTCCCTCTACCTGTGTCTGTGCCTCTCTCTCTCTCTGTCAGAGATAAGTAAATAGATAGATAGATAGATAGATAGATAGATAGATATAGATAAAAAAAGATTTTATTTATTTATTCACAAGAGACACACAGAGAGAGAGAGAGAGAGAGAGAGAGAGAGGCAGAGACACAGGCAGAGGGAGAAGCAGGCTCCACGCAGGGAGCCCAATGCGGGACTTGACCCCAGGACCACACCCTGGGCCAAAGGCAGGCGCTAAACATCTGAGCCACCCAGGGAGCCTCAAAGATATTCCTAAAACTGCATCCTCTATTGCCAAAAATTGTACTTGGCACAGAGGCATCAAATAAATATTTGCTCAAGTGGACAGTAAAATTTTATAAGCAATCAATTTCAAAATACTGTGATTATGGCATAAATGCCATCAAATGTCAGCTAAACTAATGATTCTATACCAGAACACAATAGAATCAACCTGCTGGAGTTGCCCTGCACTCAAAATTCAGGGTCTCCTCTACTTCCTTCCCAAGTCTTTGGTAGGAGGATGGTATATAAATTCTGAAAAGCACTCAGTGACTGCTAATTCAAGGTGACAGGCTGGCCACATAGTCTCTTCCTGTTGAGGCTCTATTATTACTGAAAAGGGAGACTGATCAGACAATCCCAGGACCCTGGAATCATGACTTGGGCTGAAGGCAGACATTTATCCAACTGAGCACCCAGGCACTCCTGAGAAGGGAATTTATTTTATTTTTTAAAAAGATTTTTATTGATTTATTAATGAAAGACAGAGAGAGACAGAGAGAGGCAGACAGGCAGAGGGAGAAGCAGGCTCCATGCAGGGAGCCCGACATGGGACTTGATCCCGGGTCTCCAGAATCATACCCTGGGCCAAAGGTGGCACCAATCCGCTGAGCCACCCAGGCTGCCCCTGAGAAGGGAATTTAAACATGTTTACCACAATGACAGAATGAAAAAGAAGTGAGATGTCAAAGACAATGCATTTCAAAAAACAGTATAAAGATGGAAAACATTAATAGAAAATCCTCAACAAAAAAAGATAAGAAAATGCAATGTGAAAAAGTCTTTTCAACAAATGCTGCTGGGAAAACTGGGCAGCTAGCTACATACAAAATAATAAAACTGGATCATTTTCTTACAATGTACCTAAATGCATTAGGACCTAAATGTATGTGAGACCTCAAACCATAAATATCCTAGAAGAGAACACAGGCAAAAATTTCTGACATCAGCCATAGCAACATTTTTCCTAGATATGTCTCCTGAGGCAGGAGAAACAAAAGCAAAAATAAACTGTTGGAAGTATATTAAAAAAAAACAAAAACAAAAAAAACAACCAACCTTCTGCACAGCAAAGAAAATAATCAACAAAACTAAAAGACAACTTACTGAATGGGTGAAGATATTTACAAATGATATGTCCAATAAAGGGTTAGTATCCAAAATATATAAAGAACTTATGCAACTAACCACCACCACCACCAAAAAAAAAAAAAAAAAAAAAATTTCCAAAACAGTATAGAGATCCTCCCAAAAATTAAAAATAGAACTACACTATGATCCAGTAATTCCATTACTGGGTATTTACCCAAAGAATAAGAAAACACTAATTTGAAAGCATATATGCACCCCTACGCATAATATTCCATTGGGTATATGTATATACCACATCTTTATCTGTTCATCTATGGACACTTAGATTGCTTCCATAATTTGACTATTGTAAGGAATGCTGCAATATTATCGTTATAGTAAAGAGTTAAATCTTGCTATTTGCAAAAAATATGGATGGATCTAGAGTATAATGCTAAAGGAAGTAAGTAAATGAAAGACAAGTACCACATGGGGGTGCGTGGGTGGCTCAGTCAATTAGATGTCTGACTCTTGATCTCAGCTCAGGCTCTGGTCTTGATCTCATGGTTGTGAGTTTGAGACCAATATTAAGGCTCCATGCTGGGTGTGGAGCCTATTAAAAACAAAAAGACAAAAAAAAGAAAAATACAAATCCATAGGACTTCATTCATATGTGGAATTTAAGGGAAAAAAACCCCAAAAGTGAACAAAGAAACAACAAACCAAAAAACAGAATCAACTATAGAGAACAAACTGATGGTTCCCAGAGGGGAGGTGGGTGAGGGATGGGTGAAATACATGAAGGGGATGAAGAGAGTACCTTTGTTTTGTTTTTTAAGATTTTTATTTATTTGACAGAGTGAGCACACAAGTAGGAGGAGTGGCAGGTAGGAGGGAGATGCAGGTTCCCCGCTGAGCAGAGTCCAACTCTGCTGGATCCCGGGACCCTGGGGGGCACGATCTGAGCAGAAGGCAGATGCTTAACTCATTGAGCCACCCAGGTGCCACAAAAGCACACCTAGCTTAATGAACACCGAGTAATGTGTAGAATTGTTGAATCACTATATTGTATACCTGAAATTAATAGAATACTGTATGTTACTACACTGGAATTTAAAAAAAAATAGAAAATGAAACTTAGAAAAAAATAGGGTATATAAATTTAATATAAAACAGAAAATAACATTTAGGGATGCCTGGGTGGCTCAGTGGTTGAGTGTCTGCCTTTGCCTTGGCGTGATGCTGGGGTCCTGGGATCGAGTCCCACATTGGGCTTCCTACATGAAGCCTGCTTCTCCCTCTGCCTATGTCTCTGCCTCTCTTCATGAATAAATAAAATCCAAACAAACAAAAAACCCACAAAAAATCAATTAAAAAAATAACATATTTAAATAAATTAATCATTTTAAATTTAAGAAAAAAGTGATAGTATTTATGCAATTAAAAGTTGTATATAATTCATGATAGGATAGGTAATACTGATCAATGTATTTTAATGTACTATGATTATGATGCCCAAAAATAGCTTTCAGTAAAATCTGGACTTTGAAAAGAGATCCCATTATTTATGAAAGAATGGCCTTTAGTATAAACAATATTACACCCTAATTACGTGGTAAGTTGCTATAGCAGCAATCATATTACAATAAATGTATCAAAGTGGGACACCTGGGTGGCTCAGTGGTTGGGCACCTGCCTTCGGCTCAGGTGTGATCCCAGGATCAAGTCCCTACATCGGGCTCCCTGCTTCTCTCTGCCTCTCTCTCTCAGTTTGTGTCTTTCATGAATAAATAAATAAATCTTAAAAAAATAAATATATCAAAGTAACACACATTAAATTTATATAATGTATTACGTCAAATATATATATACATAAAAGAAACTTAAATGGCGACAGAGAAAGATGAAAACTAGAAGCGGATTTTAAGTTTGGAACTTAGAGGCACCAAAACTGTAGAAGGAGCAAGGCTGAATAAGAAAATGGGTACAGAGTATATATGTGGGGTTAGTCTTTCATGTCCCTTCTGCTGTATCGTATGTAGAGAGACCCATCATTTCCCAGCTGTGCAAACTTCAACAAGTCTCTTAACCCCTCTGAGCATTAATTTCCTTTTTGTAATGAGACATTAAGAAAATACTTTCTTGGGACGCCTGGGTGGCTCAGTGGTTGAGCATCTCCCTTCAGCTCAGGGCATGATCCTGGGATCTGGGATCGAGTCCCACATCGGGCTCCTTGCAGGAAGCCTGCTTCTCCCTCTGCCTGTGTCTCTGCCTCTCTTTCTCTCTCTGTGTCTCTATGAATAAATAAATAAAATCTTAAAAAAAAAAAAAACTTTCTTCACAGGATTATCACAAGGATTAAGTCAGTCAATACATGCCAAGCACATAAAACAGTAGATAGATATCTAGCACAGGGTAAGCATGCAATAAGCATGGTAAGCCTTTGATGCTATATGCTTTCTAATTAATTATAGGATATATATTACTTTAAGAACCACAAATTTAAATAAACTCACCTTTGGGAGACGCATGAATGATGGACAGAGAAAAACACTTCCATCTTATGAACACAGCTCCATTATTAATATACCTTGGCAACATCTTTGCTTAATCTCAAAGCAAGACCAACAATGAGTATCAGAGAGAAGTACTAAGACAGTAAAACTGGGGTGAAAAAAGGAAAGGGAGACTGAAAAAAGTATATTATATTGTACTCTATTACTTTACTGTAGAGTGGGAGAGGTACCTTTGAAAGCTTCCCTCTATCATTGTGAGTATAATGGCTATCCACCACTTATCCGTGAACAAATGAGGAGCTGATTATGAAATGATTAAAAGCAAAATATAAAAGAGTAGACTGAAATGAGAACTAAAATTCAACAATCTATAAAACTCACATAAGAAACATTATCAGGTATCTTAATAGTTTGTACTATATGAAAAGCATTTATTACAATGACAAAACTAGAGGTTAATTATTTTTTATTATTGAATTATATTGTAAAGTCTACATCTACAATTTAATCAGGAAGAAATGCTTTGCATTTACATCAAGGACACATTTATTCTAGTGGAATAAAACAGACACAGACAAAAGACCAAGTATACGTTAAAAGAAAAAAAAAAACAAACTACATGTTTTACCTGGTCCTTCTTTTACTATTTTGGACCATACCTTTCTATTAGAAAATTGATCTTACATACATATAAGTTCGATTTATCTTCCCATATTTTTAAACATTAAATGCAGCTTCTCACAATTTCTAATCAAAAAGGGAAGCAAAGTTTAGAAACAAGAAAAAAGTAGACTGCTATTACTGTACTGCAGAAAAGATGAGTAAAACGTGCCCCCTCTGTGGCTCATTTCAAAGAAACACTTTTACTCAGAGAGGCAAGCATTTCTGATGTAGGAGTAAGTTCCCCACTCCTCCATGGGACCAGACCTACAAATTTCTCATCAATTGCAAAGTTAAGTGAAAAATGTCTACAAAATAATTCAAAGCCAAACACCAGAATACAGCTAATGAAATAAAAATTGTGTGGTTGGTCTAAATATACATATTAAGCTTTTGCTTTTTTAAAAGTATCTTTTTATTTCAGATGATATTTAAAATAACTTATACTTTTAGTGTGCTTTATGGTCAATCACTGTAAAGTTTAAATTCAAATGAGTAAGTTTAAATTTTTGTTTTACTTGATTCTACTGAAATTTCAATTACCTACTACTTTACTTAACCAAGTTATACATGAGGTAAGTTTTAACTAAAAAATAAAATAAATCAACCACAAAGATAAGTTAACCATTTCAAGAGTATATAAAAATCATAATGCCCACTTCATATTCAGAGATTATAAATTTATGTATTAACTACTTTGTATCTAAGAAAAGTTTACTATGTAATTTTAAGTAAACACTTTTTGGACTTTTAAATCAAATTCTGTTGAAAAATATAGGGGAAAAAAATAGCAAATTTTGTTTTTGGTAACAAGACAATGTAATAATGAATCCAAATGGAACCTCAGACCAGTATTTAAAGTTTCTAACTTCTAAACAGACACACACTTATATCTAAAAAATATTTTGGTAGCAAACTGGATTAACAGAATAAATGTTTTGTTGTAAATAAAAAGTACAAGTTTCCAATTACAGCCTTATAGCTAGCTAAACGTTTTAAAAACATGTACAGCTAGCTAACAATTCTCTAAAACATGTATATGTTGCACTAAAGATCCCTGCTAAAATATCAACAGCATTTAAATGGGTCTTACTGAAGTAGGACATTCATGATGCTAGAAATCTTTTAAAAAGTGAGTACAATAGGACTACAATAATATTACTATTAATAAAAGTTACAGAAGAGATTATTGCTGTATGTTCCCCCATAAACACATCAAACCTGTGGCAGTTACAAAAAGTACAACCCAAGTTACTTGTTTTCTTACCAATTTCATGTTTCACGTATCTCTAAAGTTTTTATACAGCAGAGAATAATACTTAAAATCTTTTCTGTAAGAATTCAAAGTATTTAAATGTGTAGCTTCACATTATACTACCATATTTTGCCCTTCTTGTTTCCCAAATACACAAAAACAATATACATTTTTCTCAAAAGTGAAATAAGATGTCCACATTAAAAAAATAAAGCCTACAAAAATGTTCCAGAGCTAAAAAAGATTATTCATATGGCACGAAGTGATCTCCTACTCGTCCAAAGTCCAAAACATTTAAATGAAGTCCATTTATATATCCTGTTTGCTTTTCAATGAAATCTACATTTATTGAGGTGAAATCACATTATTTTTAGTTCTCAAGTCAACAAGTGTACACAAATTTTCTTTATACAGTTATTAGAAAAAATAGGAGACCAAATTGAGTGTGCCAAAGAGATATCATTCAGATGGATTTACCAGAGTCATTAGAAAGAAAACTACTGAACGGATTTCCTTGGTTGGTTTCCATAGCTTGATAGACCAAAAACAAAAAAATGGCCACAACAACAAACAGCAAAATTTTTATCCACATGGGAATGGAGCGTCCTTTTTTTGTCTTTTCTGACTTGACATCTGCCAAGGGAACATACTTAGGAATATATTTAGTTGAAAAAGATTCTTCCATCCTGAAATCACTGAGTTCTAATGGCCGGCCTGCAGCCCCTTTGATTGGTCTGCGGCAACTAGCACTGTTGGGAGTGAAAGCAGGAAGAAAAAAAGTAAATTTAGATAAAAGTCATGATTTCAATATAAAATATAAAATGTTATTACCACTCCTAATTTCAAACACATTCTTTGAAATAATAATAGAAAACTGTCACATGTAAATAATGAGGTCAGTCAGCCTATTTAAAATCTCTATACATTTTTCATTTAAAATGTTGGATGCGGGGCAGCCCCGGTGGCGCAGTGGTTTGGTGCCGCCTGCAGCCCGAGGTGTGATCCTGGAGACCCGGGATCAAGTCCCACATCGGGCTTCCTGCATGGAGCCTGCTTCTCCCTCTGCCTGTGTCTTTGCCTCTCTCTCGCTCTCTCTGAATGAATAAATAAATAAATCTTTAAAAAAAAAAAATGTTGGATGCTGGGATCCCTGGGTGGCGCAGCGGTTTAGCGCCTGCCTTTGGCCCAGGGCGCGATCCTGGAGACCCAGGATTGAATCCCACGTCGGGCTCCCGGTGCATGGAGCCTGCTTCTCCCTCTGCCTATGTTTCTGCCTCTCTCTCTCTCTCTGTGTGACTATCATAAATAAATAAAAATAAAAATAAAAATAAAAATAAAAATAAAAATAAATAAATAAATAAATAAAATGTTGGATGCTCATTCTACTAGAAAATAAGACTCAGAACACTAATAGTCACTAAACTTGTCTTCTTTTCAGAGCCAGGATATTTAGGAGATAAGAGGAAAAAAATAAATTTGTGCTTCTTTCAGTCAGGAAACAATTCAGGTGTTATCTAAACAGTCTTTTCAATTAGTAAAGGGAAACCTTAAGGGAAAAAAATTATTTCCTTCTATGTTTCTGTTTAGAGAAAAGAATTAGAAAGAAGGCAAATTATTTATTTTACTTCAGCTTATTAAAGTTAACTTTGAAACTGACTCAACTTTCAAGAACATGAACTGGTGACTTAGAATTAAACTACTCTCAAAAGAACAGTTTAATTCTGAGAACACAGGTACAATAACTGTGTGAAGAATTAAAAACTAAAATTCCCATATTATATGCCAACCACACTTAGTTAAAAATTAAAAAATTAAAATTCCTATATATGCATTTTAAATAATCATGTTGTACATCCTAAATATATACAATTTTTTATGTCAATTACACCTCAATAAAGGCGGGAATAAATAAGTAAATATATAAAAACGCCCTAGTAGAATACACTAATACTTGTTTTAATGTATCTGAATACCTAATTCCTGTTGGTGTAGATGCTTCAAAGGGAAACATTTCCTTAAGAATATCCCTTTCTATTCTTCTTTCCTCTGTTTTTTCTCCCACCTAATAAGAAACAAACAACAAGTTAACCTTTAGTGTAAATGTGCAATTAAAACAATCAAAAAAAGAAGTTTCAGAGAACAGAATGCTTTCGAGTCTGCCCCAGCTTTTACCACTGCCCTTTCTAAATTCATCACCACCCAAGTATTCATATACTTCCAAAGCTCCCTTCAATTTTTTTCAATGTTAATGTGGTAATGGGGGCCTGGGGACTGCCACACATTCAAGCAAGTTAAAAAAAAAAACAAAACAAAATGCCACAAAACCCCCCAAAACTAAAATTCAGTACAGCTAATATGGCAGCATTAGGTTCCCCCACTGGATTTATTAAAAATACACGGTTTCTTCTTCTGTTAAGAAATTTCTAATAAAATAAATAATGAAATCTGGAAGATATCAAATTAACATGGATCTTTAAATTTTAGTATATCTTTTAACTACCGAGTCAATTCAATCTTTTTAACTTAAGAAAAACCCATAAAATGATTTTTTAAATAAAATAATCTGATGGTTTTTGCAGTTTACCATTACGCTCAGATCAAAACAACCTTTGGTGAAAATTCATTAAAATTATAATGCATCATGCAGTTAGTACTTTAGCTTAATTATACAGGAGTTAATCAATTCAAGCATCATACAAAGTCACATTAAAGTCTCATTATTTGACCTTTTAGTAAAAGATAGTATAGCCTCCCCAACAGCCCAGTAATGCTTTCAACCCACATCAATAACAAAGAGAACATATTAGAAGCAGCACACCAATGAATACTCCCTTGAAAAGTAGAACTTAAGAGACACAGGAGCAAGCAGATAGTATTAGCATATCATACTATATTAGTTACTTTCGATTGTCACTAATAAAGTATGTCTTTAAAATAACATATGCATATATATACACACACACAAACACATCCCACCCAGTTAAGAAAGCTCTGCTCCCTCCCACTGCAAAAAACAAATATAAAAAATTTCCTCTTTAAAAGATCAATGATAGCATCGATCTAAATTTTATGCATTTACTTCAGCTCTCGTCAATGGTTTCTTTGGTGTTCTTCTGGGTATGTCTGAGAATTCAGTGATTGGCAGAATAGGAGCTGCATGCTTGAAATTTCCAGTCACCCTATTGACAACCTGCCAAGATTCAAATTATTCAGACTCAGAATTATCCACACAAAACAGACACGTAAAAAGAAAAAAAAGATACTCTATTTCTGTAATATCTGAAAACTTTCCCGTAATAAAAATTTAGGCAAAAGAACCTAGAAATGAACATATTCAGTGCTTCTCATATGAAGCCTTACCATTCTTTAAATATTTTAGCAAGAAAGTATCCTTACAATACTTAGAAGTAGGATTCTTGGAACAAATTTATATATATAAATTAGCCATACTGAATTAGAGATTAGAATTTTAGAATTTAGCCAAATTCTAAAATTCAGAACTATATGGGGAAATTAGTTTAAAAACACAAGTTTGAGATTTGCCAAAATTTACCACCTCCCCAATTCTAATTAAAGGGTAATTTACAAAGAATACCACTTGTATAGTTTATGAAACATATTTACTAAGGTTTCGTTGCTTGAAGCCATTATAGTTTCAGCTATGGGAGTACTCTCTGAAATTATTGCACCATCTATACGAAAATGTTGTGAAGTTTCCACCTGTTAGTTTGAAAACAAAACAAAAACAATAAATATAAAATAATCACTAAAACCCTACCAATCTGAAAACCCAATTCTAAGCAATAAGCCTTGCATCACCCTTTTCCTTGGAGTTCTTCTCGACCCTCTTGTGGATTCCCTAGTTAATGCCTGCAGAGGTCCGCCTTTTGAAGATCCACTTGTCCATTCAGTCTCAGTTACTCCAGCTTGAGAATAGCTCTATTCAAGCATCGACACATTAAAAAGTCATATTCTAACATCAAACACCTTAATAATGGCCATATTAGCTAGCACACTGAGAGGTCATGAAAAATCTCCCAATGCCAGCATTTGCAAACTGCTATGTCCTCAAATTATTTCTAAATGTATTGACTGAGCTAGTAAGTAGGCACTGGAAAACACTTACAGTAAAATACACTAAAGGAGCTCACAAATCGTAAAAAAAGCAAGAATAAAAGCACATAATTTATCACCAGCTCCTTCTGTGACTTGCTGTTTGCTATTTGGCTCTTGTATCACATACAACTGCACCTCTTTTCTGTCTAAACAAAAAGGCTGATCATGACTTTTATAAGAAAGTCATTTATTATAACAAGTCAGTTTCCCTTAAAAAGTTTCCCTTAAAATTTTATAAATGTTAGCACAAGTTAAGCATTATCCTTTTCAAGTAGTTAAGATTAATGAAATAGATTCAGTTTAAATTTTAATCTATACACAGCTATCTGAACTTAAAACTTCCCAGTTATCAAACTTTTCTTAGAAACAGATATTAATATTGAGCAACAAAAACCTAGCGGTTACCTCTTTCACAAACAGCAAGCCTATAACTTCAATGCCAAACCTAAGTGCTTTATCCACTCCTTACTACAGAAACGTAGCAATAGTGATGGGTCATTGTTCTCTTCCAGTCCCAAATTCCTGACTCCTTGAAAAGCCAATAGATTTTTCCTCATTTAAAAAATAATTTAGGAGCAGCCCTGGTGGCTCAGTGGTTTAGCGCCGCTGGGGATTGAGTCCCACCTGCTTCTCCCTCTGCCTGTGTCTCTGCCTCTCTCTCTCTCTGTGTGCCTCTCATGAATAAATACAAATCTTTTAAAAAATAAAAAATAATTTAGGAGTCCTCACGTATTAGTTTGAAAACCACTAGACTGGTACTTCTCAAACTGTAATATGCAGATCAACCACCTGGAGCTTTTGTTAAAATGCAGATTATGATTCAATAGCTCTGGGGTAGGGCCTGAGATTCTGCATTCCAAGTAGCAAGTTATTATTATTTTTAAAGATTTTATTTATTTACTCATGAGAGACACAGAGAGAGAAGCAGAGACACAGGCAGAGGGAGAAGCAGGCTCCAAGCAGGGAGCCCAACGCGGGACTTGATCCCAGGACTCCAAGATCACATCCTGGGCCAAAGGCAGGCGCTAAACCACTGAGCGACCCAGGGATCCCCAGCCAAGTAGCAAGTTATTAAACTCTGAAACCACTATTACCAGATAAAGTAACCAGAGAATATCCATCAATGGTAGTATTATACTAGAATGTGCTTATATTGTTACTTCTGCTTTCAAACTAATACTTTATCTAAATAACTGGTATTTTCGTTTCCAAGTAAGTTCCTATTATTTTTAAAGACAGATTTATTTTACTCTCATCCTGGGACAAGAGTGCTTATCCAGTGAGTATCCTTACTTCACTGAAAACATTATTACCAAAACCCCGCAAGGCACAAATTTATTTAGTCTCATATCTAAATTTGTATTTATCTATACTTGGGATTAACATTGTAAGAGTTTCGCTGACTCACAATTGGAAACTCTGGGGTCCTTCTCCTGCTGTCAAATAGGAAATATTTGCTGAATGCAAACTTAAGATTAGTCAAAAGACAAATCTGTTAAGTTACACACAAATATGATAAATGTTCATTAACAATCAAATCCCTGATTATTTGAATAGAAAGGAAGAATAGTTTTAGTATGAGGTTCTTAATCCTGGCAGCACAGTATTAACTAGGGAGCTTCTGAGAAATATCAAATGCCTGCAACCCTACATTAGTCCAATCAAGTCAGAGTCTCTTCCAGAAGTGTCTTGGGCATAGTTAAAAATTTTTTTTTTTTAACAACTTCTGAGGGGATTCTTATGTGCAGCCAGTGTTGAAAACATCTGGTTTAAGATACTGTAACTGACTTGTGATGCATCTCAAAGTCAAGTATTTTCCTAAAACTACTTTCAATTGTTTCCTCTTTAATAGTTAATTGCTCAATGCCAATAAAATTAATTAGAAGCAATATTTTAAAAATATTCTGGTTTGATAGTCCTATTTGGTACTATCAGTGCATACTAAGTATTTTGTTTTTTTAAAAGATTTTATGGATTTATTTAACCCAGAGATAGAAAGAGTCAGAGAGCATAAGAGAGGGGAATGGCAGAGGAGAAGGAGAAGCAGGCTGCATACAGAATAGCAGGGAGGAGCCCAAGGGCGGGCTGGATCTTAGGACCCTGGGGATCATGATCTTGGCCAAAGGCAGACATTCAACCAACTGAGCCACCCAGGCGCCTCTATACTAAGTGTTTAAAAACTCTTCAAAGAATTAAAAACTACTTCCTTCTCCCTTTTTAAATATTATATTTATTTATTTGAGAAAGAGACACAAAGGGGGGGGGGGAGCACAGGAAGAAGGAGAAGCAGACTCCCCGCTGGGATCATCTCTTGAGCTACAGTCAACCAGACCAAACAACTTAGCCACCCACGGGCCCCTAAAAACTGCATTTCTTGAAAGGGCTAATAAAACTGATAAAACACAAAGACCAGATATTTTAGCTTTGTCCAAGAAGGTGGGGATGAGGGGAGACATTGCTTTTCCTTAAAATTGGTTATCTATCAAATTCCAGGATTTTCTATTTGTTGTATTTTGGACTAATCTCTTCATCAAAAATTTTACCAAATCCACTGAAACTATTATGGTTAATAAAAAAATAACATGTTTACATTCCTGTTATCTTTGATCTTAAAGTCAAGTTCCATTTAAAGATTCTTTTATTTTCTTCTATGGAAGGGAACACAAGAAACATATTGGCTGCCTGTGGGGGAATAGCTGGGAAGGGGCAGAAAGAAACTTTTCATTATAAATCATTTATACTTCCTTTTACCCAGGTTTATTAAATTCTTTGGGTGAGGACTGTCAACTAATTTTACTAGTTCTTTCACTATTATTATCTTTAAAAAAAAATTTTTATTTATGAGAGACCGGGGGGGGGGGGGGGGGGGGGGGGGGCAGAGACACAGGCAGAGGGAGAAGCAGGCTCCATGGGAGCCTGACATGGGACTCGATCCTGGGTCTCCAGGATCCCACCCTGGGCCAAAGGTGGCACTAAACCGCTGAGCCACCAGGGCTGCCCTCACTATTATTATCTAATTCAGAATTAATAACCTTCATAGAAAACTAGTTGACAACTCTTCACACACCAGAAAAGATATTCTGAAGATTTTTTTCTACCAGAATCCACTGCAAACAAGGGAAAATTATTGATTGAAAAGAAATTCATTGATTGCTATGTACTCTGGTGCCAAAATACTAATAACAATGTCATCTATTTTCAGCAAGATGTTCTATAGCAACTCCTTAATTTATCAGGAATACTACAGGAGAAAGAAACAAAAACCTCAAATTGCCTTTCAATAAGCTACCAGGCAAAAAGTTATTTGGAAAACAGCAGGCGGTTGAGGCACAAAAGAATGCAGAAGCTGGGCTATTAAAGGAGGCTATAGGTCTGTCAGTAAAAACAAGCTCTAAACAAAAGATTTACACAAAACTAAGTTTATAAAAGAGATAGTATAATTAATTAAAAACCACGTTACCCTGAAGAACTACCAATTTAGTAATCTGGTTAACTCATATCAATCTTTTTTTAAAACAGCGTCCTATTCCTCCATTAGAGAAAGGTATTCTCATACATTGCTGGTGGGAATGCAAAATGCATCAACTCTTATGCAGGAGATTTGATAACCAAAACTACCCAGCAATTATGCTTCTAGATTTCCCCAAGATAAATTGGCTAAAATAAGAAATGATACATGTAAAAGGCTGTTCAATTCATTTTTGCATTATCTAAGCAGTATAAATGAAAATAATCTAAGTACCCACCAAAAGGAAAGTGGCTGAATAAAAAAACACAGTACATCCATAAAATGCAATGACAGGCAGTGGTACAGAGCAATCCAGAAGACGGCTATATTGTATCCTGATAGAGAGTGATACCCAGGTTACATGTTTAGATTAACAGAAAGATAGAAATGTGCTAAATTCATTGCCTTTTATGTAAGGAGGGGAGCAAAAATAACTATTAATCTATGTATTTACTTAATGTTTTCAAAAGGAAAATTTTAACCAGAACTTAATAAAAAGTTACCTATAAATGGAAGGAACAAAGATAAAAGCCAGATTCTAACTCCATCTTATTTTGCCTAAATAAAACTGTATGTCCTCCATAATTAAAAAATAGATATGAAAGAAAAAAAATTCATTCAAGTCACTTTAAGCAGTATTTTGATTTTAGACCCACAAGACAAAACAAACAAAAAACCACACTGTAAAAACCCCCCAAAACTGCTGTTTAGCAGCCTTATGATCAGTAGTACTATATTATTTAGAAACATCTATGTAGCGATAACTACGTTAAGTCACATAATTTTAAGAACCAAGATGCTCAGGACAAAAGAGATCTAGGTAGAACAGCCACAAGGTAGATAGCTTGCATTCGTCCATAAATTTGATGAATTTGTGCTTAGTTTTCTTTTTAAAAGGTAGGTACTCCTACCTCTACTAGTAAAAAGGCCTAGAAGTAATGACAACCCAGCAGAAATGCACAACCTAGCACCCAGACTGTAGGTAGACTCCAAATAATATTTTCATTGAAAAGGATTAGGGTTCTTTGGGAAAATGGCTGATTTGGTAAAAGGCAGGCAAAATACATGAGCCTGAGACCTCTTATTGTGGCAGAAAACAAGAAACTATCAAAAAACAAACAGGGCCAATAAAACGACACAGGAACCAACTCAGTAATTCCCAATGGCTAAAGATGGCACAATTTGAAAATGATGAATGTAACTTATCATAAATGAAATATATAAAAACCTTACTAGTTAAAAAATATTTTATTGATCATCTTTCAAAGTGACTAGGGCACTTTAATTTGAAAGCTGGCAAATTATGCTAGCTGTCCTGTGTGAATTTTATCTGAAGATAATATGCAGATAATGAGGGAAAAGTTCTTTATAAAAGAATTCCACTTACAGACATAATGGAATGAGAGAATGAGAAAAATCTCTACCTTACAACCTCAAAATAGTAGATCTAGGCAATAATCATAAATGGCTGTCAAAACTGTTAAAGGGTGACATGGAACTTTAAAATGGATGGATCATGCTTTCAACATCTGAACCTATTACTAATTTAGCATCATTTGCCTCCTGAAGTGGTAAAATATAAAGGGCAGAACACCATTTATGAAATATTCGTGTCCAAGAAAACATCAATCTGACCAATCCTCCACATCTATGCTGTTCAATATGGTAACTTCTAGCCATGGCTATTGAAAAAACATTCTTATCATCATAGAAAGGTCTACTCTACAGCTCTATACTGCTCTACTACAGGTCTTACTCCAGGCTACAGAAAATACAGAGTAAGAGATTGAATGACACTTGAAGAAGCAATCTGCCAAATCAAGAATGTGGGAAATTCTGGAGAGAATTGACCTGGTTTCTTCACTGAATTAATGGAGGGGAATATTACAGTGGAGATGGATACAGGCTTATGAGATAAAAACAAAACAAACAAAAAAACCCACCAAAACAGTATGTGCGGCTTGCTTGGATCCTGATTTGAGTAATTTAATCATGAGAGTATTTCTGAAACTGGAGAAATTTGAACAGAGTAGATATGAAAGAATTATTAATTTTATTAGGTATGATAATAGCATTGTTATGTATGTTTACATGAAATAGTTTCTATCTTTTAGAGATATATATTGAAATACTGACATTTTAACAGGTGAAATGCCAGAGACTCGCTTTAATATATTCCAGGAAAAAGCAAAATAACAAAACCAAAAGGAATTTAAAAAGCTGGAGTACAGATGAAGATGAAACAAAACTAGTAAAATGTTTAAAACTTGTGAAGCTCTGTGACTAGAGGGTCATTAAACTCTTCCCTCTGATTTTAATGTTCTAAATTTTGTATGAGGCCATCGTCCTCTCCTAAATCTATTTTTATCCTGTCCCTCAGTTTATATTCCCCAACTCAAACCATCTTTAATACCATCCTTCATCCTGCCTTTTAACCTGTTATCTGACCAGTCGAGCATTCCTGATGGCTCCATACCATTCTGCTTTTATACTATGAACTACAATTCTCCATGCTTGTCTATTTCATTGTCCTTCACTGGATTTTCCTAGTTTCTCTTGCTCTGTTATTTTCTTATTCTTCAGCATGACCTTGTAGCTCTTCCCTAGTAATACTAGATAAAAGGGCAATAATATTTTTATTCCAGTATTTGGTTCTATATTAAACACAATATTTCACTGAGTGCTCTATACATTCTCCATAATCACCAAGCTTATCTCTAACAAATAATTCTGAAATTCAACTTATCAAGTATATCAAACCAAGACAGACATGGCTTAAGAAATCAAGAACTTCCTCTGAGGATGTGTGACTTTAGAATGACAGAAGATAAATAACCAACTGACACAAGACAAAGAAAAGATAAATAACCAACTAGACAAAATGATAAGGAAAATGACTCCAGGGATAGCTATCTTGTAAAGGTCAGCCAAATCAATGCTAGATTAGTCAATAATTTGTTCTCTGTAAATTATGCTTTTTAGTTCTATTTCCTACATTTTCCTCTTGAAAAACTGTATCCTGCCTCCACAATGAGACAGATAAATTTTCACCTCAGAAAGGGGAAGAAAAGTGGGGTCTTAGGAACGGATTAGCTTCAGAGTCAAGGAAAAAGCCACAGGAGACAAGCAGAAGTAAAAGCAAAGTTACGAATCTAGACAAAGATTAAATATAAAATCCTTTCCCCTTCCTTTAAAAAAAATTATGCTTAGGCATTTATTTCCACCTTTTAAAATATTTCCCTTAAAAGGCAATAGGACTGGCTTTGAACCATGCTTATTAGCACAGAATCAAACACAAATGAGACACTTATTAACACTTGCTTTAGCAGTAAGCACAGGCTACACTACTGACAAAAAACATGAAGTTTAGATTTCTAATGCCATTTGATGAACAATGGAATGAACACTTCATTGACTGTGCTGGAATTTAACCAAAGGCTAGGACGCAAGCAAATTAGTGTTGTCAGATTACTTACACCTGAACACAGCGATCATAAAACTAAAGATACCTGATTGTGTTCAACTCTTCTTTGCTTGAGTGTTACTGGAGTCTTTGCTCTGCCTTTTAGTGGCTCTCTCTTCTCAAGCTTGAGCTCTATTTTAGAGTCTGGAAATAACATCGGAGAAACATTACTCTCTGAAATACACAGTAAACTACAAGGTCATCCTAACATTACCCTGGAACCTTGGTTTTAGGTACATTCTTGGGTAAAACAAGTTTGCCTATTAGTTATTACCTCAATCAACCATGACTGTTCAGCTGCAATTTCTGTCTTTGAAAACTACTTCCCCATTCTTATTTTATCCCATGTTTACTCCCCTACTCCTTAATCTGATCACCACTTCTTCCTATTCTTTACTTTTTCTGGAACTAATAGCCTAAAACATAAAGTGAATTCAAACTGTTCATGGAGGCTTATCATAAGAAACCACCTTGGTATAACTGAGGAGGTAAGGAAAATAAAACTCACAGGTCACTTTTCTTCCTCCTCTCCATTTTAATAAAAATAACATTTCTTTAAGAAGCTAGTGCATATATATTAATTACAATATCACCACAATGCCAAACAACTCAAATATATCTTTTTATAGTCTTCAATATTCCATTGTCCTTGCCTTGATTTTTATCACCATGTGAAGAACTACTTTTTTGTGTTTTTTGCTTTTTTTTTTTCTTCCCAGTTTTATACACCCAGCATGGTGTAGACCCCAAGAGTCACTGCTCTCTACCAACTGAGCCAGCCTGGTGCCCCTGAAGAGCTAGATTTTTAAAGACCTGTAAAAGTTTTAGTTAACCTCCACCTTTCTATGGCCATTTATCATAACAACATAGCAAAATTAATGTCCATTGTTACTACTAAAACTTGTATTACCTAAAACTTAAGTTAGATTACTTTCCTACCAGAGATAGAAACGGAGTCAATTCTTAAAAAAAAAAAAGAGAGAGAAAGAAAGAAAAAGAAATGGAATCAATTCTTAAACAAAAAGCTTAGTTTTGCATGAACTCAATGCACTGGTGCTAAAAAGTAATCAGGATAGTTCTGTTTTGCTATCTAGTCTTAGTCCAGAGTCTACTTGCAATTTCCCCCCAAATTAGTGATTTTTACCAGGCTAATTTAAATAGTTCAATTTTACTTAGGATTAAGGTATCAGCCCCACCTTCACCTCCCCAAGCATCTATTAATGGATCTATGATATATTATGTTTTGGACAATCATTAGCATTATAAACCTCATGTTTTATTTATTTTTTTTAACCTCATGTTTTATTAACTCAGAATCTAAGAATTAGAAATGACAAAGTAAAGAACCCAGTAGTAATCAAGCAGAAATTGATTAAACAAATAAGGTAGCTGGTTACAAATTTATTCCTCTGATTTAAATTCCAACAGCCAATAAAAACATGGTCTTTAATAGAAGAAAAACCACACAATGATAATTAGAATATTTTCAACTACACCATTGGAATCTCAAGTGAGTTTCAATGAAGAAATGGAAAAGGGATGTCCATGTATAAATATCTAAATTTGTTGCAACTCCAAGAATAAAAAACACACATACAACATGTTTCTGGAGACCACACAAAACTGTTCAAATTATAACTTTATTGAATTTGCAGAAAGATTCTACAGTAATACATTAAAAAAAAATCACATAGCACTTAGTAGGTACATGTATACATGTACATTCCAGAAGACAAATAACAAAATTACTCCCAGGAAGCTGCAAAGATGGACATGAATACTAAGAATATAGCGATGGCCAGGACTACCAAAGGGACTATATTTTGCTGATACTTAATACTACTATTTTCCATAAAAATACAAAGAAATTTGGTTATTAAATGCCTCTACAGTTACTTATCTTACAATCAGAGAAATGAAAACACAGAATATACTGCTTTATACAAAGGAATATAGTATGATTTCTCAAGAATTTAAAATAAATTTGCTTTTAGAATTTAGATTAAGCCTAATCATCCATGAACCATAACATAACTTGAAAGTGTTATAAAAAAAAAAAAAAAAAAAAAAAAAAGGGGCCACTTTCCCAGTGTCTAGTTCATCGGACAAACTATAGTGACAGTGAGAATGCACTATTCCAGAATTTTATGATTTAGAGTAGATTTTGCAAGGTGTGGTCTATGAACTGTTTGCTACCAGTCCTTAAAGAAATGAGACACTTGTACCAGAATGTAAATTGGCACACAGTTTTTATCAATAAAAGTTTGCCATAAAACTAAACCCTGTCATCGATTTAAGAAGTGTCTCTAGATCCAAATTCTGGTGCACACTTCTCTTGTCTATGAATTAGTAACCATCTGCAGTCTGGCACTTTGAATTGCACTGATCTAGAATAGTATGAGGGAATACAGAGGTAAAAAACACAAAACTGAGAATAAAAGAAAAAAAACGTAGCCAAGTTCCAGAAAATAAAGATATATAGTAATATTTAAATCAGTGAAGACTCACTTATATTCTAATTAATTGCATTTTCTTAGTTTTGGAGAATTGTAAAATCTTAATAGGTTAGAGTGACCTGTATGAGGCAAAAAATGTGACTTGTTATTACTTTTATACTGTAATTTGATGGGTAGAAGTTTGACTTTGAAAATAGCCCAATCTGGAAACTATAAAGATCTTCAAAGAAAATTTTTGCATAAAAGCAATTGAAATTCTTAGAGAAGCTTCTAAGTTCCCCATTATCAAAGATCAAATAGGTGTCTTTTATTCTTAACTTAATTAGCGTTTATTTCCATGCTTTTTAGTTACTTTGTATACTTCTCCTCCAAATAAGGTTTCACCTTTAAAAGGAGTAACAACGAGCTTATTTTTAGAAGCTGGATTAATTTTACAATCCTTCAGGCAGAGATAGCGGCGACCTAAAGTGGAAGCTCCCATGCTATGGGCAGCCATCTTTACTTCATCAAATGCAGCTTCACAAAGAAATGAGGCTGCATCATATGTTTTGCTCAGAATCCCAAGTGCCTGGTGCATATGACTAGGGTCTGAGCTAAGAATTTGTGCAGCCTGACTAATGTCTGCCTGCAGAGCCCTAACCACAAAGGCCGTATGGGTTGCAATCTGCAATGCTGATGCTGCAGCTTCATATGTTCTACAAAGTACTAAGTCTAACTGTTTATCACAAGACTCCGTGGAAGCTGCCTGAGTACCTACTGGTGGAGTGGCTTCAGATATAAACTCCAGTATTTCATCATCTACTTTTGGAACTGATAATATCCGTGTTGCCTCTCTGGAAGATACTGGATACTTGCATGCCAATGAAGGCAGTTGCCTGTCAATTTGCTGCCACTCCTCTTCAACTACTTTTAAAATAGATTCATGGAAGGGAAAAGATAGTTCTGGGGCATCTACTTTCTCATGTTGTGATTGCTTAGACACTTCCATGCCTAAGGTGGTGAGTGAATGAGAGACAACAGTTTTGGCAAAAGATGACATCACTCCAGATCCAGGTGTATTTTGAAATGCCACAAAGGAACCTGAATCCTTTTCCTCTACTGACTTTTCACTGAGTCTAGGGAATTTTCGTGGAGGAGACAGGGATTCAGTGTCTTGATAATTAGATCGATCAATTCTCTTCCATCTGTTTTCTACATCCATTGGGGGTGTAGAGTTTGAAGTCCCAGGCAAACTACCAACTCCACCCTGGACCAACAGAGAATTGACATAATCTCTGATTGCCTGAGCAAGTGGAGGAGAAATTATTTGTGAACTCTCGGACTCCTCTAGCCCTTTCCTGTCACTAGAGAGAACTGACTGATCTAAAACATGGGACTTCTCAGTACACAATGGTTGAATTCCACTTTTCTCGCCACAATAAATATTTTCTACTATATCTTTATAGCAAGTAGTGGTGGTTTCTTTAATCAGTGAAGGAGAAGCTGCAGCAGAGACCAACATGGCAGCGAGTTCATGCTGAGAAGATGCCGAAGAACTTTTCTCTAAACATCTACCATGGCTAGACTTGGAGGAAGTAAACAAATTCCCTCCAGAGGCTAACTTCTGCAAATGTTCCCTGCCAGGCAAGGTTGTGGCAATAAGAGGTTCCCTAGGTGGGTCTCCCTTAGAAGTATGAACTTTCTTAGCTGCCTGTAGTTCAGTCCTGCCCAAAGGAGGACGGGTGGAGATTTCAGGAAAAGAAATACCCTGAAAAAATCCACCAGAGGGAGTAGTTGGAAGTTCAGAAAAAGGAACAAAATCCCTAGTGGACTTCACTTTCTTGTGTTCTTTCTTCTTTCCTGTAGAGGCAAAAGAGGCAGGAAGTTTAAGCATTACTTGTGTTCAAGCTGATTTTATTCTTTGCCTCCTTGCTAACATAGTGCTGTTGAAGGAAAAGACTATATTTCATATTCTGAACAACCAATTCAACACACTGTGCCCTGGCAGGCAATGCTTATGAAGATATAAGCAATTTGGGTTAAATAATCATAAATTGACAAACAAGTCAAATGAATTAAAACTTTATAAATATCAAGCATTCTTTTATAGAAAGAACATTAATTTCATGTACTACTTTCAAAAAATACTTAAATATCATGGTCAAATTTTCTTAAAATATAGTCTACTAGAAATACGTCAAAATATGTGCTTCATAGCTGCCTTGAAATCACATTATCTAGCAAAAACTATAAATTTAAACGCTTAGCAAAAGAGAACAGAGCATATACGCCATATTATAAATACTAGGACTATGTATTAATTCTAATAAACTGGACACATACGTAATTAATCAGTAAGATGAGATCTCAATAGTATAATAGAATAAAGAAAAGTAAGTGATAAGACTTAGCATGGTATTTAAGTTCAAAATAGTACCATGTATAAGATGCATATGAAAAAGTGTTCAGGGGTGCCTAGGTGACCGAGTCGGTTAAGCATCTGACTCTTTATCTCAGCTCAGGTGTTGATCTCAGGATGTGAATTCAAAAAGTATTTAAAATGGATTGGAAAGATAAGCATCAAATTAATGACAGTGGTAGCCTCTGTGTTGCTAATACTTGGAAAGGGTAAGTGGGGAAAACATCTTTATTTTTAATATTTTATTCTTTTAGAAAAATGAAATTTGAAGCAAAAAAGATAAAGGTACCCCCAAAAACAAAACCAAAACCAATGAGACATTTGTAGTTTTCTGTTTCTTAGAATTCTCAACAAAAGGTATTTAAATCGAATTACTTGGGAGGATTATTGATGATATGAACAAAAATCACATATAACTTGGTGATATTATTTAAAATTGTATCTTCTTCAGGGTTACTGTATCTTACGAGTCTGGAAAAAAATTACAAACAGTTGGTTAACATCATTTAAAATTTTACCTTCTTCGTTGTCACTGTATCTGTCAGAGTCATTACTTCCATTCTGTCTTGTATTTTCTGCTGAAGAAGAAATCGTAGGCAGAGGAGTAGAAGATCTTGACTCTGTTCCCTGTTCCCTCAGTTTCAACAGTTTTTTCTCATATAGCTTCCTGGTTGTTCCTGTATTAAGGCAGAACTTACTTGAGCATCTGTACTGTTTTATTTAAGATCCTGCTCATGGTCTTTAGCAACATTAAAATGTTACATTCACTCTTTCCTTTTCTACACTTAAGTGCTTTAAAATACTATATAAAGGATTCTTTTCTAAAATAGGGGTTTTTCTGAGATCTTAATACATGATTACAATTTTTTTTAAATATTTTTAATTTTTATTTATTTATGATAGTCAGAGAGAGAGAGAGAGAGAGGCAGAGACACAGGCAGAGGGAGAAGCAGGCTCCATGCACCGGGAGCCTGATGTGGGATTCGATCCCGGGTCTCCAGGATCGCGCCCTGGGCCAAAGGCAGGCGCCAAACCGCTGCGCCACCCAGGGATCCCTACAATGTTTCTATTAGTAACATGGAATACATAGATTGATACAAATCTTATTATAGATCACCTACTAAAGAACCATGTACAACCAAGCATTTTTGACTGAAAAGTCTTGGACTTTGTATATTTTTCCCATTCCTACGTAGAAAAATATTGCCTTGTAGAAAAAAATCATTTTTATAAACAAACTGTATTCCTCTGAATACTTTAATTAAAACCCCACCTCTCTCATATTAATATGCCTAAAAAGAGCCATTTAATTATGGGAAAAGAGAAGTCATATAAATCATTTTTTTAGTTGAATATATTTTCATATAACACTGTATAAATTTAAGGTGTTAAATCACATTTAGATATAACTACCTTGTGATTAAAACGACCTTTTATGGAAAATGTGTGCCACAAACAGAAATTACATCATCAATTAGATAGCAAGGTAAAATTGATTATAAACACATTTTAAACACATTTCAACATGAATGCCAATTTAAAGCCAAAAATAGCTTTTATTTTCTATTTTATACTTATTATATGCCTCTCTGGTTTCTATAAGATGAATAAAATAATATACATATTTTAGAAAAAGATCTCAAAATATTATATATGTAGTTGTAAGATGAATAGCTAGGGAGGGGGAAGTGGAAAGATGTTGGTCAAGTATACAAAATTTCTGAAAGATGACTAAGTTCTAGAAATCTAACATACAGAATGGGCTATAGTTACTATACTCGACATCTGCGAAAGTAGATCATAAGTGCTCTCTCATCACACATTCAAACTCAAAACTGTGAAGTGATGGATATATTAATTGGCTTGATCACAGTGATCGCTTCCCAATAAATAATTTAGAAACACCAAATTACACACACTAAATATATATATAATTTGTCAATTATACCTCAAAAAAAGCTGGGAAAACCCAATATGTAACTTAACACATACTAATATATAATATACATTTTTGCAGCATTGCTCTTTTGGAATTTTATTAAAGGGTTTTATTTACTATTTATTCATGAGACAAAGAGAGAGAGAGGCAGAGACATAGGCAGAGGGAGAAGCAGGTTCCCTGAGGGGAGCCTGATGTGGGTGGGACTCGATCCAGGGACTCTGGGATCTTGTCCTGAGCCAAAGGGAGACACTCAACCACTGAGCCATCCAGGCATCCCTCTCTTTTGGAATTTTAAATGAAAAATTTAAAAAGCTATCAAATGTCTGTTGGCAATTATATTCATAGGCTTATTACCAGCTACTTGGAAGTAGTATGCTAAATAAAACGAAAGACAACATTCTAAATTGTTTGCAACTTCACCTATAGAAAAAAAATCCCCAAATCCCCAGTGTTCAAATTTTTTAAAAATCTCAATTCAAGGGATGTCTGGGTGGCTCAGTGGTAGAGCATCTGCCTTTGGCTCAGGGCATGATCCCAGAGTTCCTGGACCGAGTCCCACATCAGGCTCCCTGCAGGGAGCCTCTCTCTCTCTTTCTCTCTCACGAATAAATACATAAAAATTCTTTTCAAAAAAATCTTAATTCAATTAACATATAGTGTATTATTAGTTTCAGAGACAGAGTTAGTGATTCATCAGTTGTATATAACATCCAGTGCTCATTACATCACATGCCCTCCTTAATGCCCATCACCCAGTTACCCAACCCTTCCCTCCTCCAGCAACCCTCAGTTTGTTTCCTATGGTTAAGAGTCTCTTGTGGTTTGTCCAGTGTTCAAATTTTTACATAACCCAGAAGATCAAGACAGACATTTCTCATCTTGAGGTTACTGTCAAGACCCTCCAAAATTAAGACAAAATCACCAATGGCAACCAAATGATGGAAATCTAGTGGATTTAGCTCCAAGTTTTCTTTTTTTTTTAATTTTTTTTAAATTTATTTATGATAGTCACAGAGAGAGAGAGAGAGAGAGGGGCAGAGACACAGGCAGAGGGAGAAGCAGGTTCCATGCACCGGGAGCCCGATGTGGGACTCAATCCCCGGTCTCCAGGATCGCGCCCTGGGCCAAAGGCAGGCGCCAAACCGCTGCGCCACCCAGGGATCCCAGCTCCAAGTTTTCTTGTTAGTTTTTCTTTTAGGGATCATTCTTGAATTCAATCAAAACAAGACTTCAAAAATGGTACTTTTAATGTAACTGAAAATGCTAGGAATCAATTAACCTGAGTTGTATTAATAAGCCTGTCACCAATTTAATGACTTGGATGAATCTGGCTAATTATGTCACTTCAGATTTTCCTCAACTGTAATGTAAGATCCCTATATCTCACCAGGTAGTTGTGACATGAACACCATATGAAACAATTTCAACAATAGAGAATCTTGAGATTATCTAAGTTCATTTCTCTCATTTTCTTCATTTATAGTTAAGGAAATTATGTCTGGTCATATTAAAGAAATGCTGCTCCTTAGAATCCCAAATCCAACTGCTAGAAAAGACAGGAAAGCAATGTGTGGCACTCACCGAAAAGCTACTTGAAATTTTACCAACTTACCCACAATAGGACCAGGATTTACTCCATATTTCACAAGCTGATCCAGAAGATCTTCATTAGTGAGCTCTGTTACATCTAGATCATCTTTATCTTCTGGTCTGGGTTTATCAGTTTTCTTTGTGGCTTTCTGTAAATAAAGTCCAGTTATCATTTCCACAGAGTTAAAAAATGTTCACCTACTTTATAAGTAAGATTATATACAATAAACATGCAAATTCACCCTCCGTCAGATCTAAAGGTTTATTAGGCCTTAGCAATCAACTAGATTAAAAGCAACTCATTATTTGAAGATATTTTATAAGTTCAATGATGATAACTCAAATTTTAAAGATACACACTATTTAAATAGTCAATTTTGGCTAACCTATCTAAAGAGGAGGTGATGGCATCAAAAACTCAAGGGTAAGTAGAATGGGATTAAACATTTTCACCCAGATAATCATTTACTACTGGCCTCTTTCAATAATCCTTAAAAGTTTATTCTATGAAAGTTTAAGATTTAACATGAAGATAATACTTTTATATTTAAGAATGATTTCCTTTAAATAAGCATATCAGAATTTAAGAAGTCCAAATGAATATTCTTGAAATACAGAGACTTTAGTAGCCAGTTTTTGACCCATGAAGGAAGTCAAACCTCATGGCTATCACCTCTTGACACAGCTTTGTCATCACACTTAGTACTATGTGGCCATTTCACACTTAGAAAAGGTGAAAAAACATGGAACAAGCTTTGAAAGAAATTTCAAAATAATTTTTAAAAATAACCTAAGCAATGGCAGTATTCACTGGAAAAACTATTTAAACTTCCAAGGATAAACAAGAGAAGAGGGTAGAAGTATGGATGCTTTCTAGGCTTATGGCAGACAGTCTTACAAAATGCCTCAGTAATCCCAGAAAGCATCAGAGAACTGAACAACAACAACAAAAAATGGCCACAAATATCAAAGTCAGTTTAGGCCCAAATTGCTATCTAAAGCAAATGAGTCAATATTGTATCCTAGAAATATTTTATACAAAATGGTGAAACCACAGTTGTATGGACTGCTTACTTTCAATGATGCTAAGGGGGAAAAATAAAAATCAGACATGATTTGGCCATGTATTAGAATTTCTATTTTTTGCCAAAGCAACATTATGAGAAATTATTTTTTAAGGATAACTGCTAATAAGAACAATAACATCAATTCAAGAGAAATCTTTAAAAGATGATGATGAAACTTAGTGAAGATATTTTCAGAAGGCTTTAATTATTGCACTGATATACAATCAGGCTCAAATCTTTAAGCAACTTACACACTGATGTCAAAATAGTTGCCAAGAGTTCAAGAGTTCTATGTATCATAGCCTTGAATTCTTTATAGAGAAAAAGACTTAAAAAAAAAAAAAAAAAAAAAAAGTCAAATAGACCAAATCCTGTGTTAGTGACCTACTTGAATTTTCCAAAAATTGTGGGTAATTGGGAAATCTCCCTTGTATTAACATACTTTAAAGAAAAGCAGTCAAGTACAGATTACTGGTAGATAATCCCTCCCATCATAAAAATTTTCAAATTTTACTATCAAGAAAACACCCAAGATTTTTTTTTTTTTTGAAAACACCCAAGATTTTAAATTTCTCAGCCTGAGGTTTTCAAGAAATCTCTTTCTTTGGCACTCACCACATTTCACCTATTTATAAACATACTTTTATCTTCTCCAGATGATGAATTCCTTGAGCAATAGTCCCTAAGTCTGGTTTGTTATCAAAACTTCAAAACTTTAGGAAAAGTTACTCCTATTTTAAAGTCTTACCCCAATCTGAGTCCTAATCTTGGGCCTGAGAATCTGTATTTTAACGTGTATCTCAGGTGTTTTGGATGCAGCATTTAAGAGGGTAGCAGAAAGAAGAGGCACTGTCATATTCATATTGTATCCCAAGCATCTAAAATAAAAAAAAGACTGCCTGACACAAGAGTAGGTATCTTACAGATGTTTTGTTGAATGAATGAAAGTGCCATCTGGGAAGGGAAAAATAAGTCACTTATTTTTAAAAACTCATTTCTTATTAAGAAATAACAAAAGGCCTGGGGTGCCTGGGTGGCTCAGTGAGCTAAGCGTCTGACTCTGATTTCGGCTCAAGTCACGATCTCAGGGTCATATGATCGCACCCAGCAATGGCTCTGGACTCAGCAGATAGTCATTTGACATTCTCTTCTTCTGCACTCCCCCCAACCCCACTTGCGCAGACACGCCTTCTCTCCCTCTCTAATAAATAAATATAAAAATAGAAATAACAAAGGCTTATCAAATCAAAGCAGAAAACCAACACTCTTATATTTTCTTAAAACAATGAAACATTACAGCTATCCAAAGAAATCTTAAGACGCCAATAAACTGCATAAGGTAAGTCAGATAAAGCAGGAAATCATAACAAGCTACCTGATTTTTCTTTTAATTTGCAGGGAGAAACGTTTCAGAAATGTAATACTGTTTTTTATGATATCAAATTTAATAAGAAGACAAATTGGGAGACAGGTGTATTATACATAATTATTAAGCCAGCAACTTCACTCAGAAGAAGGAACCATTATTTATACTGATTTCTGCCTGCAGGTTTTTTGTTCAAGTCAATTACATCTTAGTTTCATTCAGTCAAAAATACCAACTACCTACTATTTGCCAGGCAATGTTCTCCAGTTTCTTCCCAACTACCTGATAATCTCCAATGTCTCTTTCAACTTTAAAATCCAACAGCTGTTTTTAATAATATCACCTATGAACTACTATTATTTATTACTTTTTAAAATTTTTAAATTTAAGCCAACCAACGTAAGGCTTGAACTCACGACCCTGAGATTAATAAGAGTTTCATGCTCTACTGACTGAGCTAGCCAGGCACCCTCAGCTACTCTTATTTTTAAATTTCTACCATTAGTAGTAAGATGAAGTACAATAATAATTATTAATTATTATAAAATATATTCTACTGAGCACTTAGTATATACCAAATTGTGTTCTGGGTAACTTCCTTACATGTATATTAACTTACAGAATCCTAAAAATTAAATGAGACAGATAACATCCCCATTTTAGGAGAGGAAAAACTTAAATCCAAAGTTGCACAGCTAACTCCAGCCATAAAGTAACATTTGGACAGACTTTAAGTCTATCACTTTCACAAACTTACCTCCTCCAATTCTGAAAAAAATATTATGGTAACATTGCATTGCTCTGGAGCTAAATAAACACAAAAACATTCAGAAATCACATGTTGTAATAGGTATCAACTGCTGAGCACTAGACACCTTAACAAATGCAACCTCTTGTCATCCTCAGTTACTAGTTACTAGATTATTCCTATTTTCCAGATGAAAAGCACCTGATAGGCAATGTTCATTGTTCAAAGTCACCTGAATGTGCATAGACCTGGAAATTTAATCTACTGTTTAACTCTCTGATTTGAAAGTCTCTACACTTTAACACCTTACTGTAGAGTATGGCAGTCGATTTATGATTTAATTAACATTTACCATCACTAACATACTTTTTACTGTTCTGCTGCATGTCTTTTTTTTTTTAAGATTTTATTTTATTTTTATTTATTCATGGGAGAGAGAGAGAGAGAGGCAGAGACACAGGCAGAGGGAAAAGCAGGCTCCATGCAGGGAGCCCGACGTGGGACTCGATCCCGGGTCTCCAGGATCAAGCCCTGCGCTTAAGGCAGCGCTAAACCACTGAGCCACCAGGGCTGCCCCTCTGCTGCATGTCTTTAAATATTTCCTATTAAGAATTCATGATCCACTAGATCAGACCATTCAAGAATGCTATGTTCTACTGGATTCCAAATAGCTATACCTGCTTTGCACCTTGGAATGAAAAGGCAGATTGCCAACTCTGTGAATATTTATTTTTGTGTCAACAAATCTAGGTAATTTCAAAACCTAAAAACATTGGTGTCATCAAGACGCACAAAATAAAAAGCTTAGATACAAAAGTTAAAAAACAAAACCAAATTTTGAACACTCAAGTATTTTTGTCATATCACACCAAATGAATCTAAGAGACCATGGCATGACTAAATGGGAAGTTTATCCTTTTAATTAAAAATACTCCTTATAAACCCATGTTTAAATAGAAGGTATATGCTATGTCCTTGACCAAATCCACAGTAACGTTTGATTTGTTTTAAAATGTTAAAAATTGGGATCCCTGGGTGGCGCTGCGGTTTAGCGCCTGCCTTTGGCCCAGGGCGTGATCCTAGAGATCCGGAATCGAATCCCACGTCGGGCTCCCGGTGCATGGAGCCTGCTTCTCCCTCTGCCTGTGTCTCTGCCCCTCTCTCTCTCTTTGTGTGAATATCATAAATAAATAAAAATTTAAAAAAAAATAAAAAATAAAATGTTAAAAATTTACCACTTAAAAAAATCTGCCTTATATACAACTCTCAAACATACTTTGACTATCTGCTAGATTATATTCTTTAAGAAATGTGACATTATTATTACATGTGGGGCTAACAATGGCCACAACATAAAATATGGCACATATAAGAATAATATGTCATGGATAATAATTTTATTGGTTATTATAAATGTCCTAAGGCTCTTTTCCTATAAATTTAAGATTATTTTTTCTATGCTTGATAAAGTCTATCAGATTCCTAAGTTCAATTACAAGTCATTTTTATTTATTTAATATGCTTTAAAACAGAAAACAGGGCAGCCCCGGTGGCTCAGCGGTTTAGCGCGGCCTTCACCCACCAGGATCCAGGTGGGATCCTGGAGACCCCGGATCAAGTCCCGAGTAGGGCTCCCTGCATGGAGCCTGCTTCTCCCTCCCTCTGTCATGAATGAATAAATAAAAATCTTAAAAAGTAAAAAAACAAAAAAAAACAAAAAACAAAAAACAAAAAACAAAAAAGAAACAGAAAACAATACCTCCACCCAACTACCATCATTAACTTTTTCAAGTTGTGGACACCATTGAGCCTGGCATTTGAGTTTTAACTACTCCAGACAGTTAAGAGTTGAATCTACGGCTATGAAATAGTTTTTCTAAGGATTAAAACATTAAATGAGATATAAAGGGCTTAGCATGCCAACAGACTGTAGATTCTCTAAAAATGTTAATTCCTTCCACCCAGAACATATTTGTGTGGTGCTGACCAACTTAGATAACATGGGAAATCTGAGATGAAGTATGTAAATAACAAACACGATTAATTAATATCCAAAAAAAATCCAACAAATAAATAATTATGGTAGTGAGCAGGGTCTGCAGAAGTCAAACTCTAGTAGTTACGACCACTTGGTAGGAATTTAAAAACGTTGGATAACTAAACTGAAATTTTTATCCTTCCAAGAATAAAGAGTAGATTGTGATATACTTTTTTTTAAATTGAAGTATAATTAACATACAATGTTATATTAGTTGGGACACACTCTTGAAAAAAGTTTTGGAAGGAAAAACATCAAGAATCAAGAATCAAGATTAAGGGTTCTGTCCAAAAAGAATCATAAAAACAAGTAAGAAGGAATAATCCTATCATAAACACAACCAAGTACGTCCATGGCTCAACAATAATACATTTACACAAAAGACATACAGGGTTCTACAGGAGACTGATTAAAATGGAAAAGATTTCATATCTGTCAAAATCTTTAAATCCGTCTCAGTATTTTTTTCATAGGGGTTGAGGAAAAGCAGATAACGGATATGCTTTACTTTTTCTCTTTTATTTTAAAAAAGTCTCTTAAATTTCCTTTAATTATGGAGAAGTGAACTGGCTTCAAATCCACAAAGACATCAGAAACAAAATGGTACAGCTGGTCTTTTCTTTAACGAACAAGAATTTGACACTATTTGCCAGACCACTTACTTAAGATTTTCAATTTCTCTAACGCTCAGGCTAAGATTTTCAGTTAAAAATCTACATTGCATCTTTCTTTCACTTCTACTTGGTAATCCGGAAAAACACACCGCACAGATTTCTTAAAAGCTGAACAGCACAACTTTGAAAGATGCAGTACTTTTATCAAAACTCAACTCGCAACTTCGCAACCGGTCTTACAAAGCGAGGTCTATTACACCCAATCACTAGTTTTAATTACACTCCGCAGGATTCGAAATCTGAGAAGCAGGCAGTTCACGCCAACAAAACAGCGTATGAAAACCCACAGAACAAAAACCAAACTATTCTCCAACGCGATATGCACCTGGGAGAACCAATCTGAGATTGCACCGTGATTAGACATTCCAAATTGCTATCACTCCCGTATCAGAACGTCAAGAAATGAGCATCTCCTGGTTCCGAAATCTCTCCTTTTCTCATGCAAAATTTGCCAGAAAACAAAACACAAACAAAAAAAATCCAAGCCCTCGGTAACTACCAGAATTTCCAAATATTTCAGCATTTAGGACAACCACTTAAAGACGCTGATCCTAAGCGCTCACTTTAATTTAGAACACAGCCCCGCCAAAAGATGGCCTGTTGCTGGAAAACACGAACACTAACGAGAAAAGCCATAAACGGTTCAAAAAGCCCTCCCTATGCAAAAGCATAAAAAGGCGGGAATTTCTTTATTTCAAATTTTGGTAAGAAATTAGTGTGTCACCAGTTGCCCTCCAGGGAGCGCTCTGAGACTCGGCTACCAGTCGTTTCAGTTAATAAAGCGGGAAAAGCGCTCGAACGTGACCTCCAGCAGTTTCGGGCCGACCCTCCCGAAGGAGCGGCTCCCGGAGGGGGCGCGCAGTCCCCGCCGAGGCCCGGGCTCCCCGCGGCCACCCGAGGGCCAGGGCCAGCCGCACACCGGGCACACACACTGCCCCCCCGCCCCCCGCAGACCTGCCCGCCCGCCGCTCTGGGCGTCGCGCGCTCCGCCGCCCGGGAGGCCCGAGGGGGGCGCCAGGGAGGGAGGGCTGCGAGCTCGCGCGGGGCGGCGACAACCGACAACCGCCCGCCTTTGTGGCCCCGGCCGGGCGTCCTTACCCTGCCGACGGCGGCCCGGCTGCGGCCTGCGACGGCGGCCCCGGAGCCGAGGACCGGGGTGGGCTCGCGCTCCTCGTCGCTGGAGAAGTCCGGGGGCCCCTTGCTGTTGGCGCCGGCGGCGAGCGGCGGCCGGTTGCGCGCCGTGAGGTGCTGCAGGTAGAGCTGCACGTACACGTCCTTGCGCTGCTCCCCGACAGGGAGCGTCACGTTGTTGGCCACCAACTCACTCTTCAACTTCTCTTTCGTCAGGACCGAGGGGTCTTCCAGGAACTCCGGCATCGCGGCGGCGAAGCCCCTGGCCCGCAGCCCTCCCAGCCGCCGCTCACGCCGGCGCGCTCGCTCTCCGGCCGCGCTCGGGGCCGGAGGGGGGGACCGCGCTGCCGCCTCCGAGTCTCACGGCTCCCGCCCGGGAGGAGCGCCGCCGAGCACCGCACACGCTCGCGCACACAAAGCCAGGCCGAAGCCGGACACAAAAGCCCCCCCGCCCGAGCACAAGTGCGGACCCAGCGCGGCCAGGACGGGCGCCTCCGCCAACCCCAGCCCACACACACCACCCGCGAGGCCGGAGCAGCCTGTTTGGCCCACGCCCCAAGAACGCGCGCCGCCATTGGCCCGCGGCGGGAGGAAGCCGCGCCGTGATTGGTGGCAGCGCTCGCGCGGGTTCCATTAGCCGCCGCTCGGGGCGAGGGGTTGTGGAGACGCAGTTTCAAAGCGGCTCGGGCGGGAGCCCCGGACCGAGCGCGCTCCGTTTCTGCTTTCCCCTCGCCCGCCCTTCCCCGCCCTCCGCCTAGGACGCCGCTAAGGGAGCGGCCGTGCCCCGCGGGTGTGCGGCCCCCTCCTCCGCCCCGCCCCACGCCGCCCCGCTGGAGAAGCCGCTTTCCTCTCTGGCTCGGTCGCCCTCGGACGGGCCGCCTGCCTCGCCAGCCGCGGGCACCCCGGGCTGGGCCTTTCTCTGCCGCCCGCCGCCGCCGGCCCGGGAACCACCGCAGCCTCTCCTCCCCCGGACGCTCGCCCTGAAGGGAAAGAAAAGGAGCGGGGCGCGCTTCTCGGCGCTCATCTTCCTCGCTGCGGTGCACCTGCGGGCGGAACGGGCCGAGCAAGCCGTTCAGCCCCCGTCCCTGCTGGCCAACGCTTTTGTTCCCGAAATTCAGGAAAAACCAGACCTCGACTACGGGGCACTTTGAAATGCCCCTGAATTTGTGACAGAATTGCATCGTCAAATACTCCATTCGTTTCTGGCCCTACAGGTTGGGACGTTCCTGAAGGATTTCGTTTTGCACATTGGGGCACAATTGCATTTTTGTTGAGAGCATCTCTGGATTAGATTCGTAGACCCCTAAGAATCTTAACCGTAACTGAGTCAAACCTAATGTTTCATAATACGACCGGTCGAAGGGAAAGGGAAACCTTTAGGAATGCCTTGATGGGCAACTTAAGGAAACAGATGGTGCATACCTAGATTTCAACCATAGAAGAGCTGGGTGACCTATGGTCAGGCCAGGAACCCTAATCACACCCGTATTACTGATTCACATTAAAAAGTCTCAAGTTTCATAAGATTAAAATGTTTTCCTGCAAACAAATAACCACTGGTGACAAATACCTGTGTTTCTTACGAATAGATGCATTCCAAGATGCTTTTCTTCCAAGAAAAAAATGAAACTGACTTTGCATTTAGGGCTCCTTGATCATTTCCCCAGAATTCTGTACTCCAAACTGCATTATAAGCTGCTTAAAATTTTTAAAAACGTTATCTGATTTCTGCATGGTTGTTTGAGTAAATTTTTAAAAAATGCTTTCACTTGGCTGGGGGTTGCGGGGCTGGTCCACGCAGACCCCCAGACTAAAATAAAATAAAATAAAATAAAACAAAAATGCTTTCCCTAAAAATGCTCCCTATTTTGAGTTAAGTCATTTTATTTTGTTCAAATTGAGGAGACACTGTTTAATGATAGATTCTTTTCCTAGGGGGCAATTTTGTGTTTATTTTCTAAAACTCTCAGTATTACATATATTTAAGCAATAGTAATAAGCTAGTAGTGCAAATTAAAATTGTCTTTTAAGTAGCAAATTGTTTTGTACATTTTAAGGATGCCTTGTGAAAGTTACCTCATTTTTCTCCCCACAGCTTCCCTGGGCACCTAGGGAATTGCTTTTATCTTCATAAGGGGAACTGAGCAGCGACTTAAAGGACCATGATTTTGCACCACAAATACATAATCACAGCAAGACCACAGCCGATGGGTCTATTCTACCCTTTTGAATTAGGCCGTGCTAAATTGTTAACTTGCTAGTTGAAGAATTTGGCTCTGTCCTGACTGTACTAACAGTTTTTCAGAGGTAGGTTTTGCTGCTGTACCTGAAAAGGGTAAGAATTACTAAGGCTATATATGATCTGACCAGGGTGGGTACATAGAAGGGTCTCCCGGCTCTGACAGCTGCCCTGTGTCCTGAGGATACCTGAGCAGCTTGGTCCCTGAAATGGATACTTGGAGAAGGATACCTGAAGATAATATTATACCTAAATTTGATGTGAGTAGAATACAATGCTGAAGTCACAGACTCACCTGAGGGTAGTGCAGTGGCTTTTTTCATAGGGCCCTTGCACTCCAGATATTTTTCCGTTTTTTAGGCTGCGTAGTCCTTAATGATAATACTTCATCCTGCTTTTTGACCTTGAGCTAAAAAAAAAAAAAAAATCACCTGTTGAGTTCGCAAGGTGTTTGTTTTTGTAACTTGCTTTAAATAGACCCAGCATGGGGGGATCCCTGGGTGGCTCCCAGGTTTAGTGCCTGCCTTCAGCCCGGGTGTGATCCTGGGTCCTGGGTCCTGGGATTGAGTCCCACATCGGGCTGCCTCTCTCTCTGTGTCTCTCATAAATAAATAAAATCTTAAAAAAAAAAAAAAATAGACCCAGCATGGAGTGTCTGTGTGGCTCAGTTGGTTAAGCATCAAACTTGATTTGAGCTCAGGTCATGACGGTAGGGTCCTGAGATTGAGCCCCACATAGGGCTATGAGTCTGCTTGTCTCTATCCCCCTGCTTTTCCCCACCCCCACTTGCGTGCCGTGCTCTCTCTCAAATAAGTAAAATCTTTAAAATAAATAGACATAGTACTATGCCCTATAAGCCAACATAAAAGATAATATAATTCATAAAGAACTGCATTCAGATGCTTGAAGTGGATATTCCTTAAGCAAAAACGTTTTCATTCCCTTTCATTAGTTATCTCTCCTCTTATCCTTAGACACCATGAACTAGAGGTTATGTGCAGATTCTACATTTCTCAGGAGACACGGTTGATGTCACAAGAGATCAGACCGTGAGATCACCTTTCCATATCATCACAAAGTCATGACTAATCACATTCAGACTTGGAATTGTCCTAGATGCACCCAGTTATAGCCCAAGCACTATAAATTTTTAGTGATAAAAGTAATTTTTGCTTTCAACTCTCCTAAGTATGAGTTATGTTTTCCTCATACCCTGTGTACCTTAAGGCCAAGAGGTTGGGCCACAGGTTTGGGTGGCCTCTTTGTTCTTGATTACTACTTCAAAACTATTCTTCCTCTTTCCTCCTTCAAAAACATTTGAAGTTCATATAATCTGGGTAAATCATCTTTTATCATCTTTATCATTTATCAACCTTCTGGCCACTCTCCCTCAGATATTATAGGCTGTTTTTCCTTGCTCTAGGTTTCTGCACCATCCTTGTCCATATTCTCTGTGAATTTAACATTCTTAAAGATGGCCCATGCAACACCAGCATTTGGCCTCTTAGTTTTATTTTTATTTTTTAAAGATTTATTTATTTAAGTAATCTCTACACCCAACACAGGACTCAAACTGATGACCCCAAGATCAAGATCAAAAGTCGTATGTTCTTCCAACTGAGCCAGCCAGGCACCCTCAGCACTTGGCCTTTTAGATTTTTTAGCTCTTCATCTTCTTCAACAACTTGTTCCTCTATTTCATATCATCCATTCATTCCAAGTGGTAAAACTTTGAGCCTTGTCATCAATAACTGTTTTGCCTTCTAAGTCTCAACTTCAAGTATCCCAATTGTCAATCACTAGCGTTTTTCCTCAGCTCATTTATTATACTCTCACTGACCTATTAACACTTCGAATCCATTAAGCCCAACACTAAAAAAAATCTATTTATATGCTTCTGGCATCATAAACACTTCCAATTTACCCAACTTAGATTCCTCGATCAATCCTTGCAATTGCTCTTTTGCAGGCATTTTCAACCCTCTTATACCAATGTCTCTATCTTTCTTGCTTGGAGGACTCTCAAGATAGAACCTCAGTCTTGTTTGGATTGAACCCCACTGAAAGAAACTTTTCCATTCCATTTGCTTGCATCCAAGTAGCAAAGACTGCTATAGAAAAACCATACAACAGGGCTGACTGGTTTTAATTTATGTATGATCTGAGACCTCACAGGAGCACTTCATACTGGCTGGCAAAACTATTCATTCTCTGGATTAACCATTCATACCTTGGCTTCTCAACTCAAATCTCTTATATCCTTTAACCCTCACCCATTTTCAGCTGGTGTACTTGCATCATACTTGAGAAACTGGAAACCACCGGCAGGGAATGCCTCAACTTCAGAAGTTCACATCCGTGCTCATTTGCTCTTGCATCTTTCTTGTTTCAATGGAAGAGAAAACTGTCAGAAAGAACTCCACCCCTTGTACTCTGGATCTCATTCTTCTCTCCTGCTCAAGGACTTGATTCTTTGAGTCACTGCCCATGAAATTTCTTAATTTTTTTTTCATTATTTTTACATTTTAAGTAGGCTCCCTGCTCAACATCGGGCTCAAACTCACAACTCTGAGGTCAAGAATCACATATTCTACTGCCCTGTGCAATTTCTTAATTGGAAAAAAAAAAAGACTTGGCATTTTATTTTATTTTATTCATACAATATAAAATTTTAGAAAATTATCTTTTTTTTTGTTGAAACAGCTATTGGGTTTTATTTATTTTGGTATTGGGTTTTCTTTTTTTTTTTAAACTCTTTAAAATGTTACAGCATTGATACCTAAAAATCTTGGGAAACAGTGGAAAGATATTCTATGTGAAGCCATGGCTTTAAGAAAAAAACATACCAATGGAATAACTGTCAGAAAACTGTTGTGAAACTTTTTTTTTCTCATAAATCATTTGGATAGTTGCCTTCATTTTCCTTTTTGAAGTTTTTTTTTTTTTTCCTTTTTGAAGTTTTTAATGTTCTAAACGTACAGCTGACTTTTTTGTTTTTCATTACCCCGTTTTGCAGAGGGCTTGGTTGTGAATTTAAAGGTGTCACCTCAAGCGGAGTAGATGACTAAATACGTGGTCATAAAAGTCATATTCTTCACATTTTTCTTAAGAATATGAGAAGATTTTCACAATACAACATTGAGTAAAAAATAAGTAGAAAAAAATAGAGAACCATATTAGAGTAAGATCTCAGTTCTATAAAGAACTGTAGTGTGTATGGATATATGTTGGATATATGTTTATTTAAAAATTTATACAAAGAAAAAAGACTAAATGGGTATAGACCAAAATATTTGTAATAATTTCGTCTAGGTGATAGGGAACAAGTAATTTTTACTTTCTTATTCTGTATTTCTGAAGATTTCTCTGATGAACACATGCTTTTATAAATATAACTTCTTTTGAAATTAGTGTGAGAAATTGGGAAATCACTTGGCTTATCAGAATTCAGTCTTTCAGTTTTGTATTTCCAAAGGCTTCATTTTTATCAGTTCATCAGTCTTAGGTAACTGATTAACAGTAATCTCAAAAGAGAAGCCTAGTTTATTGAACAGGTGAAATAAATGCTTAGAGCATTCTATACTAGTGGATAAATCTACTTGGGAGAATAAATGCCTGGAAAGATTTTAGTGAAATAGAACAAAATCACAGATGTATTAAGTGGGAATTCAAATATGGATCTGTATTTCAGAGCCTCTTTCTTGACCTCATTCCTATAAAATATTTGTAGAAGTTAAAGTGTTGGATTTTAAGTTGTTTCAGAGCTATATAGCAAGTCAGCAAATGGGCTATTCTAGGAAAGTACAGATGTCCAAACTTGGAAAGAAGCTGGAACCTGTGAAGTAACAATCTTAGAGCTGTAGCAATACAAATAATGACATGTATATATACTTCTTTACAACATTTTTATGTATATCTCATTTGATTTTTTTTAAAGATTTTATTTATTCATGAGAGACAGAGAGTGGCAGACAGAGGAGAAGCAGGCTCCATGCTCGATCCTGGAACTTCAGGATCATGCCCTGAGCCGAAGGCAGATGCTTACCGACCGAGCCACCCAGGCAACCCCTTATTTTCGTTTCTACTACTATTGAAAATTCGTTAAATCACATCAAGCCCGTCTGTAAAGTGCTCCCTATGGAGAATTATGAACGGGTCCAAAGGCAGCTGAAGATTTTTTGTTGCTCAGTCGGCCGGACGTTGACCCCACCTAAGGTTCCCGGGACCTAGGTGCTACGGGGCCACTGGAAGAAAGATGGCCAAGTGCCCTGGGTGACAGAGGGCTCAGCTCTCCAGTCTGAGGCCAGGAAGGTGAGTGCCTCTCCCCGTCTACTCCGCCTCCTCCCTGCCAGCCTCAAAGTCCCTATTACCTGTTCATCTTGTCTCTATCATTCCAGTCATTTATCCCCAGCAACAGAATCTACTGTACTTTCACTACGTTCCCCATGGTGGCAGCTTTATGGATCTTTCTGAGACCTAGGTCTTGGATGTGGTACCTAGGGCCGGGGTTGTCTTGTTTGGTACCATTCAGACTCCCCGAGCCGGCCCTCCGCAAGCTGATGTTGAAGCCCAACAGCAGCTTGCCCCTCTTACCCCAGAAACTAAGAATTTTCTTTATCACAAAGCCTACAAACTTCACAGACATCTCTAGAGCCGCCTCTAGAGCTCAACACTTAGCGCTAGAGACAAGCCAAGCCAACCTGGCCGCAATGTCCCAGGGACTAAGTGCCAATGTTCAAAATCCTGATTGTTTTTTTAAAGTTTTTTTTTTTTTTTTTGAGTATAGGTGAAACACAATGTTATATTAGTTTCAAGTGTACAACATAGTGACTCAACTCCTAAGTTCTGCTGTGCTCACCACAAGTGTAGCCACCATCTGTCACCATACAGGGCTGTTAGACTATCATTGACCATATTCCCTATGCTGTGTCCAATTTGATTCTCAACCCTGTGAGGTAAGCGGGACCTCCAGTCTGGCCTTGTTCTATAGGCCACTGGTTCTCAAACTTTAGTCGGCATTTAAATCACCTGGAAGGCCTGATTAAAACTCTTGTTGCCAGGCCCCATCCCCAGAGTTTTCTGAGTCTGTGTAGGTATGGGGTGGACTGGGACCTGAACATTTGCATTTCTAACTTGTTCCTAGGTCTGGAAACAACAGCTCTAGGCCTTTTTTTTTAAACATACTTTGTAAAGCCAGAGTTAACCTTGTCATAGTCTTGAATAATAGTTTTGCATTGTCCTCAGAATAAAATCCAAATCAGTTAAAAGATCCTGATGGATTGATCTAACTCCTGTTTAACTCTACAGTTTTTCTCTCTTCCTTTCCAGCCAGAACTAGCAGTTCTCCAAAGAAAGTGTATTAGTTTGCTAGGGCTGCAATAACAAAATGATTAACAAGGTAACATTACCTGCTCTGCTGCACACAAAAGCATGATTTCCTACAAATGAGATAACATGCTTGGTCCAAGCTAAGATCAAGTAGGCATTGTTACAGATGTATGCTATAGATTCAAAGGTTGCTGGGGGAGAAAGAACAGAAGTTCTGTTATGGGGAGAATTGTGGCCTCTCAAAATTCATATGTGGAAGCCCTGAGTACTCCCCAGTACTTCAAAATGTGACTATATTTGGAGATAAGGACTTTTAAGAGGTAATTAAGTTAAAATGAGGCCATTAGCATAGGCCTATTGGGTTCCTTATAAAAGGAAACTTGGACATCAGCACGGATGTGCGCACACAGAGGAATGACCATGTAAGGATACGGTGAGGTGGCCACCTAAAAGCCAAGGACAGGTCTCAGAAGAAATCACTGTCACTTGGAACTTGAACTTCTAGGCTCCGGAACCACGAGAAAATAAATTTCTTGTGTAAGCCTTCCAGTCTTTTGCTACAGCAGCCTGAGCAAACTAACATAAACCACTACTTTTATAATTGAAGAAACCAGACCCCAGGGATATTGACAGTGCTTGACTCTTTGAAAGCATTCATGTATGTCTACTAGATAAATAAATGCCTTAAAGTAACACAGCAAACTTGTATTTTTCAAGATACTCCTTTATGGGGCCTTCTTGAACTACCTAGGGCAGAATTAATGTCCCTATTTTAGCACCTACATACCACTCTGCTCATGTTACTTTCATGGCACTTAGCTGAACACATTATGGTATTTGGTTACCCAGTGTATCCCTCAGTGCTGAGCACGGTTATTAGGCTCATCATAGTTGGTGGTTCATATCTGTGGAAATGGATGGTCTAACCTCAATCCATCCAAATAGAGGAAAGAACAAACTACACAAAGTGAAAATAGAATGTCTGGCTATAGTGCTGTATTAGGTTTTAACCTGACATAATTTATCATAAGAAATTAGTACTTGATATTTTCAAAAGACTGAGCAGAAAAACTCAAGGACTTTTATGGAACGTGGCCAATAAAGATCTAAAAATATTTCTCATCATCTTGTTCATTTTTTGTACAACAAATGTCTGACACATGCCTTCGGGCACTATTCAGTACTGAGCGTCCTGGAGCTCACAAAGGTGATGAAGCTCTGCTCCCTATGAAAGAGATTAATAATTTAACGTGGTATCAGACTTGTCCCCACTCACATGAATTGGTGAAACTATAAAGGGGCTACTGATGTATCACTTAGGTCCAATGCCTTCTAGCACGTTCTTTCAACAATTTCCCCACCTTTATTATAAAACAGTAAAGAAGAGGACATGTAGTCAGTTACCTTGTTTGGAAACTTTTCCTCTGTGTGCCAGTTTTATCTGTAAAAGTGGGATTCTCATCACACGTTAAGATTGTTTATTGGTACACAGGCCAAAACACGTAAACCGCAACAATATTCAATGTTAGACATTTTTACTCTATTGTCCTTGGTTCCAAAAGCAAGACCATTTTTGGGAAAACAACTTGTACATTTCTTGGGCTGAGCCGCTGGACTGATGGATACACCCACTAGTGCACAGCAGTAACAGTCCACACTTCTAGGTGCTACGCACATTAAATGACGGAAAACTCCCTTCACAAAGCCAAACAGTACAAAACTGAACAGTATGAAGTCAGCCTTGTCTTTTCGCACACTAAGGATTACTAGGATAACTTATGAAGACGATTCAATCCTAAAATCAAAGGCATTTTCAAAAAACGGCGGGAATAATCCTAGATCTGCAGAAGCCAGCGTTTTAAAGACGTCTACAAAAAAAAAAAAAAAAAAAAGCCCATGACCCCGACGTGATTCGAACACGCAGCCTTCTGATCTGGAGTCAGACGCGCTACCGTTGCGCCACGAGGTCCTGCTGGGCTGTCGCTCGCGCGGTTTCTTAGGACTCAAGTAACATGGCGTTTCCTCCGGACACGCGTCCGTCCTTCCAGTTCCGTGCTCGGCCCTCCGCCTCGCGCAGGCTGGAGTGAGACACCGAGCCCCAGGTTTACTGATCGCTAAGCCTCCGCCGAACTTGGGGGCGCAACGAGCGGAGGCGGCAGGAGCGCGTCTCCCTTCCAGGCGGGGCCCCGGAAGGCGCTCCTCCCCCTGCCACACCAGGCCGCTTCCGTTCCCGCGCGGCCTGTAGGCCCGGAAACTCTGCCGGCTCCCTCCCCGCCCCCACTCGGGCTCCGCGCCGGGGTCGTGACCTCGAGTTGGAATTTGGCGGGCGTCACTGCGCACGCGCAGGCGCAGGCGGGCTCTGGCGGCCGCTGTCAGCGCGGGGCCGCCGGCGGCTCGGCTTCTCCTCCTCCGGCAACGTAAAGCTTTGCCAGTCAGGTAGCCTTTATGTCGCAGTGAGCTCTCAGCTTCAGGGTCCCCCGTTTTAAAAGTCACACAAAAGGTATCTGCGTCTTGTATTCGTTGGCCTAGCGCGACGTAGGTGAACTATACGGAAAAGAGCGACAGGAATCGATAAAACATGCCGACCTCCCCGTCGGGGAATTGAACCCCGGTCTCCCGCGTGACAGGCGGGGATACTAACCACTATACTAACGAGGAGCTGGTGTCCGCTGGCCTCTAAAATTTCTTTTCAAAAGTAATGAAGGTCCCTCCCTAGGCTCACCGCCCGGAAGTGTGACAACCCGAACCCCGGGCTCGCTCGTGCCCTCGCCATGCCCTCTGGGCTCCCTGGACTCCTCGTTAGCGGCAAGAGAGACTTATTTAGAACTGAATCGAAATGCGCTTCCGTGCTTATCAGGGGGGCGTTGGTGAAGATAGCGTTCCGGAGCTCTGTATGCTTTCCGGAGGATCTGGGTTTCTGGAGGGAGGTTTTTAATGTAGTAGTGACAAGAGGATGTGGACTGAAGCACAGCGTCCCCTTCACACATTTCTATTTTCATTCTTTTTTTTTTTTTTTTTCTATTTTCATTCTGAACTCGAAGTTCACGGCCAGCATTTGGTTGCCAGACGTCCGGGCAGTCAGGGCTGACCCACGCTACGGGGCCGCCTCAATCTGTCACCTTTGGGGACACGAGGGCGCTCGTGCATTGGGCCAGCTGTGGCCCAAACCAAAGTGTGTTAGCTGATTTTTTTCTTCTTCTGTATTTCAGTCTCTTTCCTGAGGCGTCCACAGTTGGCTTGAAAATGATAAACACGTAAATGGCAAAATCATTATCATAACATGTAAATAATTCAAAAACAAGGATGTGCTGTTAATTGAACCTACGGTTAGGAAGAAGGTGGGCTCATGGGATAATCTGTGCCATCCTTAGCCTTTTCATGAACAGAATCAAACCCCTTGCAAAAGGACCTCCCACAGAAACTTTGACCATGATCCCTAAATAAGCAAATTTCTAGAGTCCTAGACTTGACATGATTGAAAGTTTTCATCGTAGAACTTAAATGTACGGAATCCAGTCCTTGCAGGGTAATGAAGTAATACATTTTTTTTTTTTGGCGGGGGATCATAGGTTAGGTGGTGTTTTTCCATGTGATGAAAGGGATTATTTAATGCAGACTTAAAAAAAAAACAAACCAGCAATTTCTGAGGCCTGTTTGGGCATATATATATATATATATATTTGTGTGTGTGTGTTAAGTACACTAGAAGCCTCAATAAAACTCCATGCCCTATGCCCTCCTTCTACTCCTAACGCTCCAGTAAGTTGTAAGGTCCAAAGGGCACTGTGATAACTACGATGACCGCTTTTTTTCCTTGTAAGATTGAAGGGATTTGTCCCAGGTCTCTGTGTTGGCCAAACTGCAGGGCAAGTGGGAACCCAGATTAATTGAAAGGTCTATCTTCACCCCTCCCCCACTCCGAGTAGAAAAGGTTTAATCCTTGTCCTTTCAGAAGAGACATCATCCTCTGCACCTAAGCTGTGGTAAAGCTATGCCTGTTTTCATACACGGGTTTTTACTTTTTTTTTTTTCCACTCCCTAGGGAAATGAAGAAGTGGCCTGAGTCAGCACAGATCATGGAGCAGGAAACTGAGCACCTGCTGCCCATTTTCCTAAAATGGAAAGGAAGAGAGGTTGATTAACCTGAACAGGGTAAGGGAGCTCAGAGATTCCTCACTGTCAGCACCGGGTGAACGTAAAGGTTAAAATCTACTGGCAGCAGGGACGACACAGAACCATCTTTGGAAGTGAATAGCATGGTGACAATCAATGTTATTGAAAGTTTCAGATCTTGCTCTACCGAAATAACTGGCTGTTGAGCTTATCACAGCGTGCAGAATCATTCGCATTCACTTCATCTTCTCCGCAGTCCTCTGAGGTCAAGAGGGTGGGTGTTTTATCCCTATTTTAGAGGTTGGAGGAAGAGAATCTTGTAGAGTCACTCAGATAGGAAGTGGTGAGAGGCCAGGAATCACCCCCAAGCCTTGACTGCAAATCTTGTACAAAATTCACCCTGCTCCATGGTTCCACATACTTTATATTGACAAATATGTGTTAGAGAGGGAAAACCTTTATCGCTAGTATCAGCATAATGTGTCACACTCATTCCTGTACTAATATTTACTAATCTTTAATTGCTTAGGCACTGTAGTTATTCATTCACTATTGAACCTACAATGTGCCGGGCGTTGTTTTAGACATAGGAGGAGGTTTTAATGAATACATTTTCCTCTTGTGGAGTTTATATCCTAATAGAAGGTAGCCAGCAAACAGTGAATTTAATAAATAAATATGCTACGGGGTGACAAGAGCAGAAATAGAAAAAGATGACATTATAAGAGGGTTTAGAGAGTGGCAAATTAAATACAGTGGTCAAATAGGCCTCATTTTAGTAAGGTAGCATTTGAACAGACTTGAAGTAAGGGCTGTGGCCACATAGCTATCTAAAAGACCTATGGGGCCTTAGAGGTCATTGTAAAGACTTTGACTTTTATTCTGAGGGGAAATATGCTGCTGTAGGGTTTTGGAGAGAGACATGACCTGGTCTAATTTATGTTTTAAAGAGGTTTTGGCTACTGGGTTGAGAATAGATTGTGGAGGCAGAGCAGAAGCAGGGAGACCGATGAAGTCTGTTGCAACAACCCATGAAGCAGGTGAGGTGGGTCAGGCTAACCTGGGAGTTTTGGAGAACATGAGAGGTGCTGACATATTTTGAAGGTAGAGCTTTCCTGATAGAACTTCCTGAATGTGAGGCGTGAATGTGAGGTGTAAGAGTAAAAGAGGAATCAAAGACACTTACGGGGTGCCTAGGGGGTTCAGTTAGTTAAGCGTCTGCCTTCTGCTCAGGTCATGATCCCGGAGTCCTGGGACTGAGCCCCACATCGGTGGGGAGCCTGCTTCTCCCTCTCCCTCTGTCTGTCACTTCCCTGCTTGTGATTGCACTGTCTCTCCCTCTATCAAATAAATAAAATCTTTTTTTTTTTTTTTTTTTTTAAAGACGCTTCCAAATTTTTTGGTCTGAGCAACTGGAAGGATAGAGTTGCCATGAACTGAAGTGGAAAATAGTGCACGACCTCAAAGGATACCATCCATATCGATAGTTTATGTGAAGGGAGCAAGAATTCGTGTTCCCTTTAAGGTTCATCTAGCTAGAGTGAGAATCAAATTGAGATGAGGAGACATCTCAGGGTTGTGAGATGGAACCTCCTGTTGGGCTCCGCAGTGGGCATAGAGCCTGTTTAAGATTCTCTCCCTCCCTCTACCCCTCCCTGACTCTAAAAAACAAACAAATTGACATGTGACATATTAATAGGAAAGAATTAAATTTAGTAGCATACGTAGAAGGAATCCATACAGACATGGAAATTCCAAAGACAGGCAAAATGAAAGATACAAATGTTGTTATGAAATAAGGAGAAGATGTTAAGAGTCTTAGTCTTCAAAGGGAAGGAATGCATTTTCAGGAAGAATGAAAAAGAGTAAATATTTGGTAAACGAGTGTTTCCTGGGCTACTGAGAAACAATACAACGAAGAGAGGACTTTAATCAAACAGGCCGCACTTAGTTCGTATTGTAATGTAGTTACTTCTATCTCAATCCTTTTAGGCAGCTGTGGGTTAGCTAAAGAGCTTTTTCTGAACCAGCTGTGTTTGGAATACTTTTTAACTCAAAATAACCTTAATGCCTAAAGTGGCCCATTTTGGGGCAGCCTGCCCTTGGCCCCCAACAAAAGTACACTGGGGAGCCCACAGGATTCACATAGATACTCCGTGGCCACACTCCTTGGAAGTGCACAACATGACAGCTCTGCACCTGGAGCAGTATTTTGGGGGATAATCAGCATTTTGGTTTTGGATGTGTTAAGGTTGAGACAATGAGTAGGCAGTTGACCAGAATGGTTGAGTACTCATTATGTAAGCCAAGTGCTGTGCTGGCCGCTGGAGGTGCCGTGATGAACAAGAACCCTGACCTCAAGGAACTTTCATGTGAGCTGGGGAGACACCTGTCATTAATCAAAGAATAAAAACAACAAAAAAGTTAAATTACAATTGTGACAGTTACTAAGAAGAAGATGCAGAAGGAAGAGTTTTCTCAGTAGAGAGAATTGTGTGTGCAAAAGTTATAGGAGCTGCGGAAATGTGGCGAGGAGAGTGGTTGAAAAAAGGTGGAAGTGCGTAGGGATCCTGAGAAGGACCATGGGAGAAATGAGGCAGAAAGGTCCAGGGGAGCAGGATGGGTGATACAGGATCTCTCAAGCTATGTTAGCTTTTTCTTGGCCTCTTATTCATTTTTAAAATAAATGTATTTGTCTATTTACTATTTTTAGGGTTTATTGAGGTATAATTTATGTCCAGTAAAATTCATTCTTTTTTAACAGTACTGTTCTATGACTCTAGTTATAGACTATTTCTATCACTCCTATCACCTCCGTCACAAACTTCCATTATGCGCCTTCGCAGTCAATCCCTTCTCTCCAGCCCCAGGCCACCGCTGATAGGATTTCCATGTCCAGAATATCATATTAATGGAAAGGTACAGTTTGTAATCTTTCGAATATGGTATCTTTCAGTGAGCATGATGCTTTTGGGGAGTCATCCGCATTGTTCCCTGTATCACTGAGATTTTTTTTTTCCCATTGCTGATTAGTGCACCATTGTATGGATGTTTATCTACTCACTAGTTGATGGACATTTGAGTTGTTTCCTAAATACAGCTATTATAAACATTAGTATTGTTAAAAAGAGACAACAGACCGAAATGGAGTCACTTTTGTTACATGCCTCCCCAAGACTTAATCTGTTTGCAGTTTCAGCATCTCCCAGGAGTGAAATTTTAAGCCAACCAATCTGGAATTTCCTGATCAGCACTTGAGAGATCATCTGCATGGTAAGACTACTCTTGAGGAGAAAGTGAACCTGTCTGAAACAACCCTTTCTTTTGCTAGCAACCGTCCTGTTTCTGCCTATAAAATTCTATTTTGTACAGTTCCTTGGGGTGCCTTTCTACTTGGCAGATAGGATGCTTCCCAATTTATGAATTGTTTGAAGAAAGCCAATTAGATCTTCAAATTTACTCAGTTGAATTTTGTTTTTTTTTTTTTTTAAACAATACATAGGTGTTTGTATCTTTAGTTCTCTTGGGTCAACACCAGGAGTGGGATAGCGAGGTCTTAGGGTGAGTATATATTCACCTTTATGAGAAACTACCAAACCGTTTTCCTAACTGGAATATTTTGCATTCCCACTGACAATACATGAGCATTCTTGTTGTTCTACGTCTTTGCTAGCACTTGGTATTGTAAGGAATTTTAGTTTGAGTCATTCTAATAGGTGTGTAGTGGAATGTGGTTAATAGATCTTTCCCTAATGATTAATGATGTTGAACATATTTCCATGGGTTTATAAGTACAAATTAAGCACCTTAATATTTTGTCTATTTTTCAATTGGGTTGTTTTCCTACTGAATTTTGAAAGTTTTAGAAAATATGTTCTGATTACTTGTTTTCTTTTATTTGAATCTGATAAATATCTTTTTTTAAAAACAATATTTTATTTATTTATTCATGAGAGACACAGACTGAGAGAGAGGCAGAGACACAGGCAAAAACAGGCTCCATGCAGGGAGCCCAATGTAGGACTTGATCCTGGGACTCCAGGATCACACCCTGGACTGAAGGCAGGCACTAAACCGCTGAGCCACCTAGGGATCCCCAAATCTGATAAATATCTTGAGATATATCAACACATATATGATATATCTTGGGACATGTGTGCCTCGTTTTCTTCACTCTCTTAAAGAATTCTTGATTTTTTGATATCATCTTGATGACCTGGTTTCTTGTGATTCTTCCCTTTCTTTATTATTTTCACTTCCTCAACTTAACCTTTGAACACAATGTAAAAAAGAGCTTGGGTTAGCTCACTACCTGTCATTCTCTTTTCCCTTCCCTCTTTCTGGGTAATTGCAAAAGAGTCTAAATTGCTCCTGGGTAGTTTTTGGATTCTCTAATCATTCATTTTCAGAAACATGATTTACATTTATTAAAATGCAAAACTTCCCATGCAAATATGAAACTAACCCTTCATAAGCATTCAAATTCAAATTCAAACATGAATGTTTATGATTTGGGCCTGGAAGACAGACCTAGCTGGGTACGAGTTTAGATTATTAAAGGAAAAACAAAACAAAAAAAAATAAAAAAAAATAAAGGAAAAACAATTTCTATTGAGGATGCTCATATTTTGCCAGTTATTTATCTAAATAATGCAGAGTTAAAACTGAGAGGCAAACATTTTTCCCTTCTAGCGCAATCAACCCATTAGTCTCTTCTTTTCCCTCTCATTGAAAAAAAAAACCCAAAAAACAAAAAACAACAAAAAATCCCAACTGTATTCATCTATTCTTTGTGCCAGATATGGAGATAGACACTGGGGACAAAGATATGAGTAATATTCACTTTCTGCCCTCCAGAACTCAGATTTTATGGAGGTGGACTCTTTTACTGATAGTTTGTTAAGTGCTGTAGAGGAGGTATTGTCCACGTTGACTGACAGCCTACTATGTACAGGCTCTGTTTTAAATGTTTTACAGGTATAAGGATAACTAATGTTTGTTGTAATCCTGTAAGTTTGGTACTGTAGTTCTTCCCCTTTTACAGATGAGGAGACTGAGGCACAAGAAGGTTAAGGTCACAAATAAAGTGAGGGAAGTATGTGTAAAATACTCTGGGACTACAGAAGGACTGGGTCTGTGGCGGGGGGGGGGGGGGGTGTTTCAAAAAAAACCCAAACAACTCACTTTTAGCTGGCTCTTCAAAAGATGATGATGAGGTTTGAAAGAGAAGAGAAAGATTTTCTAGCATTCCCTGAAAGAGCAAAGTACTCATGCAAAGGCTCAGAACTAGCAGAAGAGTGTGCAGGGATTTCAGAAACACCAGGGAGAGAGACTCCTGCTGGTGGGATCAACCGCAGGAGGCAGGAAATGTCTTCACTGCACAGTTAAAAATCACAGATTTTGAGCAGCCGGCAGGAACCTTACAGATCTTTTCAATCTTTTCATTTATATAGGTAAGGAAACTGAGGCCCAGAGAGCACTGGCGACGTCCCTAGTTCTCAGGGCCGAGAGAATGTCACCACTTTTCCCTATTTGTTATAGTGATGAGGGAATTCAGGACATCAGATGGCATCACCTTCCCTGTGGCTTGACTCCTCCTGGGCTGGCATTGGCTTCTGGCCTCAAGGTCATTGACCTTCCTGTTCCTGACTTTTTCCTGCCTTACTGACCACCTGCTGGCTTGGCGGTGTCATTCCCCGTGTCAGTAATGGTGCTCATTGACCTGTCTGGCCTTGCGGCAAGCACTGACCCCACCCGGAGGACTACTGGGTCCTTTGACCCGCACCCTCCCAAAGCCCTTTTGGGTCAGTTCTCAGGCAGCCGGGTGGACAAATTCATTCTGCTTAATTGGGGTGAGATGAAATAGTGCCTACTCCTGAACTTTAGTCTTCACCCATTTCCTCTTCTAAATGCAAAGCAACAGAAATGCCTGCCTTAAATGCACACTACTCAGGTCCGACATTGAAATTGCCACCTTAAGAAAAAAGCTGCCTGTGACATTTTTGAAATTTCTTCTACCTGTGAGTCACTCATGTGATTAACAAGGTCATCAGAATTCATTGATAAAAATGAACTTGATAATACCGTAAACAAGAACAAAACTAGCACAGAATAGTATGCAAAGTACTTCTTTTCCTGTGCATTTACAAGTATTAAAAAAAAATCTTTTAAAAAAGTTTATTTCAGTAATCCTAACACCCAATGTGGGGCTCAGACTTAGGACCTGCCCTGAGATCAAGAGCTGGATGCTTCACGGACTGAGACAGCCAAGCACCCCTGCATTTATAGACATTGAAAGAAATATGGGGCAATATTAAAAGTTACATTACATCTGGGTGAAAGCATATTGATGATCCCTGTTCTTTTTGCTTTTCCATATTTCTCAAATTTTCTACTCTGTGCCTGTATTATTTTTGAACTAAAAAAAAAAAGCAACTAAACCCAATAACGTTTTTAAAAAAGTTACTGATACTAAGCAAAGGAAATAGCGTAAATGGGCACCTGTAATAAACAGTCTTTTCTAGAACTAGTGACTATTCTCTAATTTTCTTTGCTGGTTGAAGGTTTCATTTTGCTATTTGAATCGTTTTACTTCCTTAAGGTAGGGAGGTGAAGGGTAGAGGAAGCAAAGTTCAACATCCGCAAAACAGGGTGTGCGGCCTTCTTTCCTTGTCCCTTTGTTCCCAGTCTTTTGTTGTTCTCGACGAGGATTTTTGGTTTCAGGATTTAAAGAAAAACAAGCGCCGTCAGTCCGCGCGCCCTCTGGTGTCCCCACGAGGTACGGCAGGTCAGCTCGCTAACACCCACACTCCCCGCACAGGGTGATTGTTGCCTGGCGGCAGGAGGGTCGCAAATTTTAGAGGAAGTCCTCACACACCCAAAAGCTTCGCAGGTTTAGCCTTTGAAACTATAGTGGTTATTGATTAAACAACAACAACAACAACAACAACAACTTAAAATCAGCATCTGCATATTTAAAAGAGATCTATTTTATTTTGAGAGATCTAATGAGTCAATTCTGAAATCATCCAGCAGAGGTTTCTGGCTCCTGAAACTAAAAAAGCCAAATTTTGTCCTATAATTATAGCAAGTCCGTACTTTGAAGTAATTGCCAACACATTAGGTGAAAGAGATCTGGATACTTAGACTCCAGCTTGACTCCTGTTAATGATTTCTGCCACTTTGAGCTTGATCAGTATCCTACGAGAGTTGATACTGAAAGTCACGTTTTTTTTTTTTCCAAAGTCTGCGTATGTATGTACGTATGTATGTATGTAAGTAATCTCTACACTCAATCTGGGGCTCATACTCATAACGCTCATATCAAGAGTCGCATGCTCTTCCAACGGAGCCAGCCAGGCAGCCGTGAAAATCCTTTTTGTCCCGTCATTTATTTTGTATTGCATTTTTCATTGAACTATGTGTTTTTAAAACTTACATTTCCACTGGAAAAAACAAACAAACAAACAATAACAACAACAACAAACCCCACAATGTAAACCAGCATAGGCAAATAATACTTTTGGTTTAAACATTTATGAGTTGATAAGATCCCAGGCGTTAAGTTTTCTTTGAATAGGTGTTGGGAAGGCAAAATTTAGCCTCTGTTCTCTTAAGGATCTCCGCTGGGTCTGAAAATTAAAACGACATAAAACAGATTAACAGGAGAAAAACCTACAGCTTTGACGTGTGCACGGGGGCCTCCTCCCATCCCAAGATGAAGACTCAAAGAAGTGGTAAAACCTAAATAGTTATATACCAGGTTGAATAAAGAGAGGCAATTGTGGACAAGGCCCCAAAATATATGGGGGGGGGGCAGCTAGAGAAAGATAAGAGTTATTTTAACAAGATCTGTTTGCCAGAATTCTCTCAGCCTTGACACTCCATCTCTGGTGATAAGCATATGTCTTTTCTTGTGGCATAAGAGGGATATCTTTCACATGGGAGTTTTATCTCCTGCTTTTAGTAAGGAAAAGGGGAGGTCAGAGCTCCCTTCTCAAACTGGCTATTTTACAAGTTATTTTTCCAAAATAATTCTTATGCCAAAGTGGCATATCTTGGGGTGGCATATATCACAGGCCATTCATGCACAAAATATGAAATTTAGAGGCAACTGGGTGGCTCAGCAGTTGAGTGTCTGCCTTTGGCTCAGGGCATGATCCTGGGGTCCTGGGATCCAGTTCCCCAGTGGGCTCCCCACAGGAAGCCTGCTTCTCCCTCTGCCTGTGTCTCTCATGAATAAATAAATATAATCTTTTTTAAAAAATGAAATTCAGTAAGTACCAACGTGTATACAGAAGAAAGTCTATCTTCCATCCCAAATGATGTGAGGATTGGTTCAGTAGGTCACCAAGGTCACCAAGAGCTCTGGGTTCTTTTCTCTTCAGGTGTTTTTTTTTCTCTGCAACCCACTGCAAATCGACTTTTCTCTTCACGATTGTTACTTCATGGTTGCAAGATAGCTGCAGCAGCCCCAGACACCATTGCCACTTTTTAGGTCAGAGCATGAGGGAGGAGGTGTTTCCATATAATGTACCTTTTTAATTTGTCCCTTTTAATGGGAAGAAAACCATTCCAGAAGCACTCTGGAGATTGTTTTCCTATGTTTCTTTAGCTGCTAGTGGATCCCAGGGAGGCTGGGAAAGTGACTATCTGGCAAAAGAAAATGAGTGGTGATTATAGTATCAATTTTCAGTATCTTAGTTTTCTGCGCTATTTTTAAGAACTGAAATGTGTTAGGATAACATTGTTTTTCCTTAATTTAACAATAATGTCTTAATCAGTTCTATGTTTGGAGATATGCCCAGAAAATTATATATTGCATTAACATTTAAATCAAAGGCACAGGTTTTGAAAGCATTCTGACCACATCCTTTTCTCTTTTTTGAAATCTTTCCAAGGCTTCTTACTGTTGATTTAATTCTATTTTGCCTCGTTATTAAAGAGGTTGAGTATCTTTTCATATTCATCTGTCCTTTGTACTTTCTCTGAAGTGAGTTTGGGTCCTAATTTTCTTCCAGAGTGGACTGCAGGACTCCTGGTGGTGTCGTGTCAGAATGGAAGGGCATTGTTTAGGACAGCAATGGACATGGTGGTGGTAGCATCTTTATCTCAGGATTATTTGAGATGACCATATTTCCCAGTTTGCCTGGAACTGGATCCCAGTTAGCACTTTTGTCCTAGTGAATGTTATTAGGAGCACTCTGTTCACTCTCAAAAGTGTCTCAGTTTGGGTGAAAAGTGCACTCACCTCTTAATTGAAATACACATCAAAATACTACTCGATTCTCAATTAGTTGGTGCAAGATTATCATGGAAACTAGGGTTTGGTCTGCTTCCTTCATGGTTGTATCCCCAGAACCTAGAACAGTGCCTCTTACACAGAAAATTCTTAAATATGAATGAATCAACAAATAAACTCATTCCTTTGAGTTTGGCACATTGCCACCTGAGCAACTGGATTCTGTGAGAGAGGAACATGGAGGGATGATTTTGGGGCCTACAACGAATTGTGCCTGCCAAAATATGCATGTTAGATTTTGATAGGTATCGTCAAACTGTTCTCCTCGGGGGTTCAGACAGTTTACACTCCCACCAGCAATATGCGAGAGCATCTGTTTTCCTAACCTTCATCTACATGGTGTTATCAAAATTTTAATCTGACAATCTGGTAGTTTTAATTTGCATTTATTTCCCTTATTTTGGAGAAGATTGAGTGTATTTTCATATGTTTAAAACACCACTGGAAATTCCTTTTCGGGGAACTTTTTGTTCATCTCCTTTGCCCATTTTCAATTAAGTTATTGGTCTTTTTCTTATTGATTTGTAGGAATGTAAATTGTTGTTCCTAGTTTTTTTTTTTAATGTGTGTGTCTTTTGAGTTTGTTTATAGTGTTTTATTTTCTTAGTAAGATTTAAAAAACGTATTTATATTTAGCTTCTTTCCTCTTATAGCTTCTGTATTACACTCATGAAGGTTTTCCTACTCCCAGATTATAAAGTAATTCTTCCGTATTTTATGCTGGTACTTTCAGGTTTTCGATGTTTCATATATAAATCTTGATCTATCTTGATTTATTTCCACGTAAGTTTTGAGGCCTGAATTCAATCTATTATTGTTTATCAAATATCCCATCTTTTTTCCTACTAATGGAAACTCTAAATGGTTCCTGATTGTTAGGGACTCTTTTTTTTTTTTTTTTTTTTTTTTAAGATTTTCATTTTTAAATAATCTCTACACCCAACATTGGTCTTGAACACACAACCCTGAGACCAAGAGTCGCATACTCTAAAGAACTGAGCCAATCCAGGTGGCCCAGTCTAAGAATTTTAGAGTCTTTTTAAAGTTTTCCTTTCCATTCTCTTTCCTTCAAGATGTTTCCCCTCCTATTTGTCTGGTTTTCAGGATATATGCTATGGATTCTTCTCAGATGAATGGAAACCGTGGGTTGTCTCACTCCTAGTTGAGTGAGCACCCAAAGTGGCAATTTGCACTTTTGAGAGTGTGGGTAATTTTTTTTTTTTTTTTTTTTTTTTTGAGAGTGTGGGTAAATCTTGTTCACTCTGGGAACCTCCCTGCGTAGGTGTCTCTATTCCCATGACTGTCTTTGGTTCTTTCCTCTTGAGCTGTTTAGATTACTTATAGGGTTTCATCAGGTATCTACCTGGAGGATTCAGATCCAGTTGCCAAACGTTTCGGGAGACAAATGCAGGAAGAGAGCGAGGGTCTTGCCGTCAGCCTTCCACGAACACAGCTATTTAATACACCTGATTTCAGTATAGTAACTATGATGTCAAATGTCTTCAGCTCCGGGGAACACCATTTTATCTTCTCCAGTGAATAAAACATTGATTAGGATTCTTCTGGGGTGGAAAGCGGACGTTGGCCTAGCTGCACACAACAAGTAAAGGGTTTTGGGGGTTGAGTGCTACCTCCTTACCTTATCCTCCAGCTCTGGAGGTCCCTGGTTCTACTGAAACTGCTCAAAAGCTTTAAGTTGAACAAAAATGAAAATAGCTGTACCGATGTCTCAGTGAAGCTTGATTTTAAACTTAAGTGACCTTTATTCTCTCTTCCCCAAACATCCCCACCTCCCTTTTTAGCCTTTTGTTTCAGGAACTCAGTACTACCCTGAAAATGACTGACAAGGCTGGCAGCACATACACAATCCCTGCCAAAACCAGCTGGATTCTGTATTTCCCTATAGAACCCCTACATCCGTTCCTCTGGGCAGAGCCTCGCAATGTTTGAAGGCCAGAGCCTGCTGCAGCCCCCTTTTTCTGCAGAGCAATAAGGCTATTGTTCCCCTTTATCCTAAACTCTGTCTTTGAGTTATATTTTGGCTTCGAAGCATAGAGGTTGGTTTTCAACAATATTACTAGTGTTAACCAGGTTGGTTCTTAGCTTTCCTTACTTCCAGCTTAGAATTCAACTCTCCTGAGTCTGCTATTAGCTCTTCATCCATCTGTTTTCTACTTTCCAACATTTCCTGTGATTGCTTCCTCTTTGGTTTTTCAAGACCTTGTGGATTGATGGTGTGTGTGTGTGTGTGTTTTTTTTCTTCAAGTCACAAAATAGCTGCTGCAAATCCTGACATCACATCTGCACATTACAACACCCAAAACAGGAAGCAAGGAGGTTTTTTGTTTGTTTATGTTTTTTTTTTTGGGGGGGGGGGTTGTTTCTTTGTTTTGGAAGCAAGGAGTTTTTATCGGGAAATAAATTGTTCCTAAGTTAGACCACTCCTCAATCTGATTGGTGAGATTTGTATGCCTACCACATGCCCATCCTTAAATTACTTACAGCAAAGGAAACCATTAGGGTTTGTAGCTGGGCCTGGGGGAAGAGCACACCATTTTGGAACATATTTATGCCTTATGTCTGCACAAAGAGGGGGCTCTGTGACTAAGAAAATAAGGGGAAATTGGCTGTCAGGTAGGCAACCAGTACTGGTTGCCATGTCCCTGATATAAGCACACCATATGTAAACCCTGAAGACTATTGATTACATGACAACCAGCAGGCAAGATCAGATTGTAAGTGTTTTGAATGCTTTGCAATTATGTAGCATCATTTAAGGTGCAGTGATCAATCCATGTGTAGAACAGAAGCAAAGGATAAGGATGAGACTGTATAAGAATGAAATTACTGACCAGAATGAGTAAAAGTTTTAAAGCTTGGCTTTAGGAATAAAGATGGCGGGATAAGAATTTGATCAAATTCATAGGTAGAACCCGGTATGTCACATTAATACCGAAAGCAAAAAAAAGCCAAGAAAGAAAATCCTTTCAAAGAGAAAAAAGTATATTTGAAGTTTTTTTGGGATTTCTACTCATGAAAGAAATGGTTCTTAGTTGGTGAAAAAGTCAGTGGACTGTTCTACGTAGCTGAAGAGGTTTAGTTAGTTAGAAAAAACTGCATGCATTTACATTTTTATTTTATTTTATTTTTTTAAGTAGGCTCTATACCCAGCATGAGGCTCAAACTCACGACACTGAGAACTGCGTCCTCCATTGCCTGGGCCAGCCGGGTGCCCCAAAGATTGTGTGCATTTAAAAAGAAATGATTAATAATAGAACTGAATGTAGCTTATGAAAAACAAAACAAACAGGTGTAAGTCATTCCTTTTGCTATGTTTGTTGAGTTCTGAAGGGATTGTGCCAGTTGGATTCTTAGTCCCGTGTAACAGAGCACAGAAGCTAGTTTTAGCAGAAATATAACTTATTGAGGTCTAACTAACAGGTCAGAGAAACCCTGAGAGGATCAGAGTCAGGCTTGGCAGCCTCCCAACCAGAAACAAAAGACATGGTGGCCACACCCAAGGCCCATTAAGAGTGTGCTCTACCGTTGTCCACTGTGAAGGCTGCCACTGGGACATCTGTCACCACTGCCTCCAGAGGTTGGCTACTCCACCTGCATCTTCCCAGATGTATGGATCCTGTACACTGCCTCTTGCCTCCTCTTGTTCTGCAAGTTGAGTTTTTGCTTGGGTGTATCTGATTAGTAGGTCCCGTGTCATGTGTCAGCACCCCAGCTGCAAGAGAGGCTGAGAAAACAAGTCTCTGATTTCTGTCTTTGACAGTGGGACCCATAGTGTGAGAGATTCTCCAAACAGAAAGAACATAAAATAGACGCTGGGCCACCACAAAGAGGACACATGCCAAACGGAAAGAGGACAAAAGGGGCCAAGAGCATGGATTTTGGAGTCACATGGGCCTTAGCACAAGACCAGCTCCCCATAGCTTCCCCTGAGTTACTCCGGGTCGGCTATTCAAGCGTGTTTCCTCATCTGTTAAGTTACAGATAATGAAAGTGGAGATACTGTAGGGGTGCTGTTACTAGTAAACATGGTAAAGCGTAAGGCATTTAACCTAGTGCCTTGCATGTGGTGAACACTCTCTGATTATAAGTTCCTATCATTATCATTGATGTCATTATATTATTATAGTTGATGTGAGGACCATCAAAGCTGAGGATATAACATTTGAACCCTATAGAAACCATTTGGATGGTTTATGTCCCAGTAGTTATTTTTGTATAAAATTCTGATTCCCCTTTTCTGGGTAAAAAACAAAACAAAACAAAAAGTTGAAAAATAAAAAACAACAAGGGTTAGTGCCCATATCCTGGATACATTATAAATGACCCTGTCATACTCATCGTACTCCTATATATTCTCCCCACTTTATTTGTCCACCATTATATCACAGAATGGCAGTAATAAGTCAACATATGCTCTTATAAAAATTGAAAGTAGAAAAAGCACCACACAGAGCATGTTGGTATTATTAATAAAGTTATTTTTGGTGTTTCTTGGTGGAGGGGGTCTTTTATATGTGTATATGCTGACCAACTGGTTTGATAAAGATTTTGGTTGAGAAAAAGGTTATTAACCATGTAAACTATGTAACTATATAAACATCCCTGTGAAATAGAAGATTAGCGGCTACATTGCCAGAGTATACTGTCATAAAAAAGAACTAGGAGGGACCCCTGGGTGGTGCAGCAGTTTGGCGCCTGCCTTTGGCCCAGGGCGCGGTCCTGGAGATCTGGGATCGAGTCCGACGTCGGGCTCCCGGTGCATGGAGCCTGCTTCTCCCTCTGCCTGTGTCTCTGCCTCTCTCTCTCTCTGTGACTATCATAAATAAATAAATTAAAAAAAAAAAGAACTAGGAATGAGGCAGTGGGATCCTGTCCATGACCATATTTCACTGAAACCTTCCCTCTGGTTTTAGGGCAATGGTGAAAAGATGGTTTGTTATGGTATATAAGCTTTCTGGACAGTGCTGTGGCTAACTCTTGTAGTGTAGTGGGTGGAGCACAGTGTTTTGAGATAGAGGGTGCCAACTTATTGAAATCTCTACTCTGTCATCTATCTAGTGTTTTGAGCCTCAGATTTATTATCTGTAGCATGAGGATAAAATGCTTTTCTTACAGACTTCTTGTGGATTAAATGAAGTGTATTAAATGAAGTTTTTAGTATGTTTTGTGTTTCCTAAAGTGTCTGACACATACACATTGGTTACACAAGGTGAAGTCATACGCTGGAAAAGGGGAGAGTTGGCAAAGATAATTCAAAGTAGATTTACATCAGGGTTTGACTTCCATTGTACTGCATTAGCTGTTTATAGAGAATTTGCTTTTTTAGTTAGTTTTTAGGCTGGCCACATTATTTTAGTCTTCCCTTTAGTCTTAGTCTGTCCAGGCTGCTCTCCCGGGATACCATACACTGGGGACTTATGAACAGTAGAAATCTATTTCTCAGGGTTGCGGAGGCTGGGAAGTCGAAGGTGAAGATTATGTCAGATTCCGTGTCTGGCGGGAGCCCTCTTTCTGGTTCGTAGATGGTTGTCTTCTCCCTGTGTCTTCCCTTGGTGAGAGGAATAAGGGAGCCCCTGGGCCTCTTTTAGTAGTGTATGACTCTCAGGACCTAATCACCTCCCAAAGTCCCCAACTCTTAATACCATCACATCGGGTGGTAGGATTTAATATATGAGTGTTGGCAGGGACACATTCTGTCTGTAGCACCCTAGGTGCTGTTGGATTGTGATCCGGTTCTCAATTGCTGCAGAACTAACCACGTACAATTTAGTGGTTTAAAATGACATTTCATTATGCTTCCAGATTTTGTGGGTAGAGAATTCAACTGGGGGGCTGCAGAGATTGTGTGCTTCTTCTCCACAATATCTGGTGCCTCAGATGGGAAGACTTGAATAGGAAAGGACCATGTAGAAGGTGAGGGGCTTGAATCATCTAGAGATGTTTTACTTACATGGCTGGTGCCTGGGCTGGGACAACATGAAGCGTGGGCTTGGCTGGGGCCATTATCTGGAACACCTACATTTGGCCTCCTGGTGGGGTGTCGGCTTGTTACAGCATAGTGAGCTGTTTCCAAGAGAGAGCATCCAGACAGTCAACAATGCAAGGGCACCAGGGGAAGCCACATGGCCTGTCCTGGCCTAGTGTCAGAAGTCACAAAGCGGTCACTTTTGCTACATTCTTTTTGATGTAAGTGAGTCACCAAGGCTAGCCCAGATTTCAGGGGTGGGGGTGGGAATGAGTCTCCACTTCACCATGGCAAAGGGCCAGGTCCTACTGCAGAAGAGCATGTGGGATGGGGATGTTGTCGAAGACTCTCAGGAAAACGTAGTCTCCTGGTCTGGAAGGGTGGAGTGGGGTTAAGCACATTTCAGCCTGGAATTGAAAGTTTGGTTCATGTAAAGATGTTTCGGATGTGTCATCAACTGAGAAAAGCAGATTAGAGAACAGCATATACAGTATGATTCCATTTACAAAAAATAAGCACAGTTGTATCTCTGCATGTATGCATAGATATGTGGATCATGCACAGGTATGTGCATGTAGAGGATAGGATGTATCAAGATCACAAAAAATTAGGTATGCTAGAAATGTGATGAAATTCTACTTTAAAATTCAATTTATGACTACTATTGCCAATTTATACACCTAGATTTCCATGCCCTGCCTATTCTTCTTGAAATAGAAAATGGTACTTAGCTGAGTCCAATGAACACAACTGGCTTCAGTGGTTTCTCAGTCATTCAGTCTTAAAGTCCTGACATAGTATTGATAGTATTGTTTCCTCTCTGTTATTCCTATTGTCCCCCTGGAATTGATGCTAAGCCTTGGGGAGTATTAAATGATAAACTGAGGCATATTAAGCATTTTAGGTATTTATTTGAGCAAAAATTGATCCCAGTTGGGGGCAGTAGCCGGACAATTGGCTGTTCCATACTGGGGATCAGTCCTGCATCTAGGAAGGAAGAAGGAAGAGATGGTGTCTATATAAAGAAAACAAAATATGTTCTAGACACTTCTGGCAGACTTTTGCTCACATGATATTGCCTAGTAGTGTGTCACATGGCCATACTTTACTGCAAGATAAAGGCTGGGAATATGGCACCTGAACCAATTTGAGGTTGCATAAATAAGAAAGTAAGTGGAGGATGGACTGGGTCACAGCTAGAGGTGTCTGTTGCAGGGCCCTATGTATCTGCTACACTCTGTGCTGGGCCTGACTTCCTTTTTTGACTCTCCTCACATTTTTCAGCTCAGAGGGTCTTAACTCGTCAGGGAATTGGGAGGTAGAGTAGGAAAGAGGCCAGTAAAAACTGTTTTCAACTATTTGCATATTCTTTCCAGTGGTTTCTGTCTTACACTGCAACTTGGTATTAAAAGAAAAAGAACATACACATGGTGTGTTCTCTTTAGTACCTCTGCTAAAAATGTCTAAAGCATTGGGTCCCCACCCACCCAGCTGAGGGTGGGGAGTAACAAACAGAAAGCAAAGCAATTAATATTTTAGAAATGATCCTGTTACATATATACAGGAAAGAGAATGATGGACATCTGGATGGTGAGAAAATTGTGTTTTTTTTCTCATTTTCTGTTTGTTTTAAAGTTTTTGTTTATTTATTTGAGGGCGAGAGAAACAGAAAGAACACAAACAAGAAGGGGCAGGGGGAGGGGGAGAGACAGACCCCCTGGCTGAGCAGGCAGCCTGATTGAGGTGGAGCAGGACTAGGACCCAGGATCATGGCAGCCACTTAACTGATTGAGCCTCCCAGGTGCTCTGCTCATTTTCGTTTTATCTGTGTTTCTAAATTTTATGCTATAAAGTATAATTTACAAAATTATTATTATTTTTGATCCATGCAGTTCTCATGTAGAAAATCAAGGTTTAAAAAATATCAAATAGGGGTGCCTTGGTGGCTCAGTCTGCTAGGCATCTGACTCTCAGTTTTGGCCTGGGTCGTGATCTCAAGGGCAAGGGTTGTGAGATCAAGCCCCATATTGCCAGACTCCGTGCTCAGCAGGGAGTCTGCTTGAGATTCTATCTCTTCCTCTACCTTTGCTGCCTCCCCACACTGTGCTCTCTCTCTCTCAAAAAATAAATAAATAAAAATACATCTTAAAAAAATAATTCCAGCGTATAATTTTAATTACTGTAATATAATAGCACTCAATTAAATATTAGTATATATTGCCAATGGGATGCTTAGGGAGTTTATTTATTATTATTTTAAAATTTTACTTATTTATTCATGAGAGACACAGAGAGAGAGGCAGAGACACAGGCAGAGGGAGAAGCAGGTTACTCACAGGGACTCCAAGGCAGAACTCGATCCCAACACCCTGGGATCATGCCCTGAGCAGATGCTCAACCGCTGAACCACCCAGGGTCCTTATTATGATTTTTTAATAGACTTTATTTTTTAAAGCAATTTTGGGTTCATAGCAAAATTGAGTGGAAAGTACAGAGAATACATAAATTTGCCTTTCCCTGTCCCCCATCCTTCCTCACATGTATGTTCTCCCCGACTATCAACCTCCAGCGGCAGAGGGTACATCTGTTACGACTGATGAGCCTACACAGACACATCACTATTATCCAAAGTCCACAGTTTACCTTATGGTTCACTCTTGGTAACTTTAGGGTTACCTTCTCTATGTTTGGAAAAATGTGATGGTATGTACGCACCACTACAGCCCTATAGTGAGTACCTTCATTGTAGGGAGTGTAGGCAAAAGAGTGGAAGTATAACCCATTTGAGTCTCTGATTAATTTTATCAGAGGCTGGTTGAGTCATTGGAGGATGAGTAAATGCTGGTTTAATTCAGAAGCAGCCTTTGGTTTAGGTTAGCTTAGGTTGGTGGATTTTAACTTGCGAACTTCTGAGTCATTCATTCCAGGCTAGAAGAGTCCTAGGTGCCTGGCCTGGAGCAATTGGTTTGCTCTGGGCTAGAAATTTGGATCCTAGTTGAGATGACAAATCTGGTTCAGGCTGACTTGGTGTCTGAGGGAGGGGAGGTGGGAATGCTGTTTTTCTTGGTGGTCTCATAGCAGTTGTTCAGCCCGAGTGTATTCTCATTGCTAGGCTGACATTTCCATCCAGCGTCGTCCATGAGAGCATGCTTGCTATTGCTGGACAACCGGACACAGACAGAAAACGAAGATTCCCTTAGACGTGCCAGTCTCCTTGGAAATAAATGAGATTATTAGGAGAGCTTTAGAAAGGAGAATGTGTATATGTGTATGTCTTTGTGGTTTTGATTTTGTGTTTTAAACCAAGTTGTAATATTCGAAAAGTTTACATAAAGGGAGAATTCAAGGAAGCTTCCAGACTGTGGAAATCAGTACAATAGTAGGATGTAAGCCATAGAAATCATCTAGGAGTGAAACTTTTCAGAGAGGAAAAACCAGGTGATGTGTTTTACTTAAATCGATCTGTTGATTCAGTATATTTTTTTCTAGGAACTTAATACCCACCTGCCAAAACAAAACCTAAATAGCATTTTGATTTCCAAAGGTTTATATTCATCCGTTGTTTAAGTTTCAATAATGAAAAGGGTAGAAACATTTTTATTCCCATAAAAATCAATTGCAAGAAATTATATTAAAATGATTTCCTTGCAGTTTGTTAATATTTTTCTCATATCAAATTTCTGAAAATGTGAAAACAGTCCAAGTTTTTATTGTCTCAGTACCAAAGGAATAGTATTTTGAATAAGTCTACTGAATCTATACAGAGTTCTAAATTTTTGATAATGGTCTAACATTAAGTAATTCAAATATTTTTAAATACTCATGCACTTCAATTGTTTATTTATTTGAGAGAGAGAGAGAGTGTGTGTGTGTATGAGCACAAGGGGAGAGCAGAGGGAGAGGGAGATGGACAAGCAGCTTGGGACTTGATCCCACGACCCTGAGATCATGACCTGAACCGAAATAAGAGTCATGGATGCTTAACCAACTGAGTCACCCAGGCACCCCAATACTGCACATCCTACATGAGCAGCATTATGGAAACATAAAGTTGAATGAGACAGTTGTTTAGTGTCAGTGTTTATACTGTAGGCCCCATGGGGAAATTTCATTGAGATTCCTTGTACCTTTATTAACTGCAAGAGAGCCCCTCTGTTTTCCAACAGGGCAAGGACTGTCCCCTTTCCACTGTGTTGTAGCAATGGGATAGTTTTAACCTCAGTTTTTTTTTTTTTTTTTTTTTTTTTTAGTTTTGTTGAAAGAGGTTCATAAAACATGACTCTGAGAGAAGGGTACACATGGCTTGTGTCAAGTTTGGAAAATGGAAATTATATTCTTTTGGCAGATAAATGCCAACTTCTCCCGATGCCCAGTAACTCCAGTGTCTCATCATGAAGACAGAATAAAAAAATGTAAAATTTTTCCCCTTTTTTCCCTACAAGATCATTCTGGCCTATTCTCACAGTAGATTATTGGTGGGAAGTCTTGTATGAAGAGTTGTGAATAATGGAACTGATGTCAACATAATGGTCAGACTTTAAGAGGGAGGTAAAGACCTTCATTAGGTTTAGCGTTACTAGAATTTAAAAGAGGTTATAAATCAAGTACATTATTTCAAAAAATTTAGAACTGCTTAGATGCTTAGATGCTTAGATTTAGAACTCTCAGCTGGCTAGGTGAGTCATTTCATTTATCTTTCATCAATAAGGAATATGGCTCTGAACCAAGACCATTAACACACAGCACAGAGCCACCATTACACAAGAAGAGAATTCTGTACCAATCGTTTGTGTATCACTGTGTTCTAATGCTCACTTCTGAAAAGAGAAAAAAAGAGATCCGTGATAGTGACTCTTGGACTGTTCACTATTTCCTAAATGAAGTCCATGCCATCTTCAAGGATTTTAGTGACAAGTTGCTGATGTAAGTGAATTTATTTTGGCAATCTGATCTTGCAGCTCTGATTGGCTGCCAGACCTGTAAGCCTGGCCAGGAGAAAATGCTTCAGGGTATTATTGAGTGTTTGAGGCTGGTTGTTTGCTTTTTTCTATGACTTGATTTTTCTCATTGGTAAAATAGAGATAATAAAGTGGTTGTGGAAAGATTAAGTGAGATAATGCAGGAAAAGCACTGTGGAAGAGATTGCTATGTCTGCCTGGATTATTTCCTCTTCTTTCTGGACACAGGCCTGGACCAAATTTTCCAATCTCGTGCAGTTAAATATGGTCGTATGTTGAATTTTGCCTGACAGAATTGGGCAGAGGTGAGCACTTGCAGGCCGATTCCATAAAAAAAAATCTCCCAGGGACCATCTTCGGTATTAATTTCTTCTTCTGGATAGAGACATGCCCCAGGGTTGACCTGTTAAAGATGTGAAGTCACAAGAAGCAGCCCCAGTCCCTAGATCATTGATGGAGGATGATTGCCCCACCATTTACACTTGCATTGATCTGTAATGTGAATGAGGAATAAACTTTATTATACGATTCTGAGATCTAAGGATTTATGTGTTATAGAAGCTACTGTTTAGGTTAAGTAAGTCCAGTGTCTACCTGCTTGCCTGATAGTGAGGAATCAGTAAAAGGACAGGTGAAAAATGAAATGAGAGCCTTACTTTTTCTGTCTTGCATCACACCACTCTCTTAATCTGAGTAAAGCTGACTCTGGATTTTAATCTAAGCTGCTACATTTTGATCATGAAGCTCATCCTAGCTCTGATAAATCCATGAACATGTATTCCTGGTACATAAGTAAATTGGACCTGGATTTAGAAATAGAGTTATGGGAGTCACCATCCTTTGATGATGTTTGAAGGCCCAGTGGTGAGTAATATCTCTCAGAGAGCAGAAGCAAGAACAGGAGGAACCCTGAAGTACCCTGAGGAGCTACATTATTTATGGAAAGAAAAAGAGCTGGGGGGGAGGAGAAAAAATAGTGAGTATGGCACCATGAAAGCCCAGGGAAGGTAGAGAGAGAGAGAGAGAGAGAGAGAGAGGTTTTCCAGGGTAGGGCAGGGGTAGAGGATTGAGCCAACTGTACTCTCTGGTTCATGGCATACTATGAAAAGCTCCTTGGTCTATGTAAGACCATACTCTGTATTTATTCCTTTAGTCTTCATGACTATGTGGGAAACTATTCTTATATATTTGAAAAAAATGTATATCAATGCTTCGTGTGTGTATTTTTAGTTTGTATAAATGATGTGTTAGAGATATCTTTCCATAGCTTAGCTTTCTCACCAAGCATCATGTTGTAAAATCCACTCATGTCTGCTACGACATATATACATCTAACCAATAGATTTTAATGGCTGTAAATACTCCATGATGTGCATTGTTAGAGGGAGAGCTTTTTTTTTTTTTTTTAAAGATTTTATTTATTCATGAGAGACACACACAGAGAGAGAGAGGCAGAGACACAGAGACACAGGCAGAAGGAGAAGCAGGCTCCATGCAGGGACCACCCTGGGCCAAAGGCAGGTGCTAAACTGCTGAGCCACCCAGGAATTTCCAGAGGGAGAGCTTTTTAAGAAGGCAAGAGCATTTGACAGATGTGGCAGAGAGAGTCAATAAGAAAGGCTAAAAAAAAAAAAAAAAAAAAAAAAAAGAAAGGCTAAAAATTGGGGGATTTGGCAGTGTGGAGACTGCTGGGGCAGTTTCCTTGGGAGGGTAGGGGCAGAAGCCAGAGCATGGGTAAACTGAGGAGTGTTTGAGAGGAGAGCAGATAGAGACAGTTTAAGTATAGACAGCCTTTGGGAGAAAGGAAGGAGCAAGGGATGAAGAATCAAGGAAGGGTTTGGAATTTTTAAGCTTTTGTTGTCCAAATAATCCATGTTCACTGTAGAAAAATTAGAAAGTTCAGGTGAACAAGATGAAAAATAACAAAATTGGGAAGTGTATTGGTTTCCCAGAGCTACCATAACAAATTGCCACAAACTGGGTGCCTTAACACAACAGAAATTTATTTACATAGTTCTGGAGGATAGTGGTCTGAAGTCAAGATGCTGGTAGGGCCATGCTCTGTCTTGAAGGCTCTAGGGGAGGATCCTTCCCTGCCTCATCTTAGCTTCCAGGGGTTTCTGGCAATCTTTGCAATTCCTTGGTTTATAGATACATTCCTCCAATTTTTGCCTGTGTCTCACATGGTGCTCTCTCTGTGTGTCTCCTCTGGATCTCTGTTTTCTCTTAGAAGGACACCAGTCATTAGATTAGGTCTCACCCTAATCCAGGATAATCTAGTCTTAATTTTATTAGATGTAATTTAACTAATTACATCTGCAAAGACCCTGTTTCCAAATAAGGTCATATTCTGAGGTTCCAAGTAGACATGAATTTGGCAGGTGAGAGGGACACTACTTAACCTGGTACAGGAGGGTTGTGTTTTCTATTTTTCTCCCTCTCTTTTCTTTCTTTACGATGAGGATGCAATTTGAGCCTGTTTATAGATTAAGTGGAAGAGTTAGGAGAAAAGAAGTTGGAAATAAGGGGAAAATCACAATACTATGTGGATCAAGGTCCCAGCAGAGCATGGAAACATGGACTGGAGGGTACTGGTGAAGGGGATGGGTAAAAGGGCCCAGAAGGGTAAAAGGCCTGCCTGATTTCCAACAGCTCTGCCCAGTCTCTGGCTCTCAGCCTGCTCAGAATCACTCTCCTCAAGTGCTCACTAGATACAACGTTTCATGAGGCCAGTTTTATCAAAGGCTGTCATGTAGGGGAAGTGGAACATGCCTGGAGAGGGATCAAATGCAGGGCTGTGGGGGGAGTTCACTAGAAGGACACATAAGTCCTACCTTGCTTGCTTCTAACTTGCTGGGATTTCAGGAAAACAAATGACTTTCTTTATTTTCCTACAGATGTTGAAGATCTTTTTTTTTCTTCCTCAAAAACTGGACAAACCAAAGAAACTCCTAAATTCTCTATGGTTCAGTAGAAGGTAGTAAGCTTTGTCAGTTCCCAGCATTTAAACTGGGAAGTAAGTTCAGCTAGTAAGTTCTTGTTTGCTTATGAATAAACCACCCTTTAAATAAAGCATACTGGTTTTGGTAATTTTAAATATTTTTATTTAAAAAAGGCTTTTTTTTTTTTCCTGCTAGGCTTTAGAATTACTACATGCATTTCAACTATTCTATGAATTTCTGTCAACTCTGGGGCTCTAAGTCTACCCCCCCTTGTTTTTTAAGATTTATTTATTTATTTATGATAGACACACACACAGAGAGAGAGAGAGAGAGAGAGAGAGAGGCAGAGACACAGGAGGAGGGAGAAGAAGGCTCCATGCTGGGAGCCTGACACAGGACTCGATCCTGGGACTCCAGGATCACGCCCTGGGCCAAAGGCAGGTGCCAAACCGCTGAGCCACCCAGAGATCCCCAGTCTACCCTTTTTTAAAAAAAATTCTTTTTATTGGAGTTCAATTTGCCAACATATAGCATAAAACCCAGTGCTCATCCCATCTAGTGCCCCTTTTAAAACCAGTGGGTTTATTCCTACTAAGGGGCAGGGCCGAGAGACTGTGGAAATATCCTTCTTACCATAGAAGACCATCCATATGGTTCTGCCCAGACTCTAGCATGTGATGCTTGCTAGTTAGCCCTTGTGTATTTGTTCACACTTTTTAGAGGTTAAGTATCAGGAAACTAAACTCAAACTCTAGCCTCTTAGAGAGTTTATTGGCTTATGTCACTGCAAAGTCTGGATGTAGAATGGCCTTCCAGGTTAGTTTGATCTAGGAGCTCAAAGACACCCAGGACTTACTTAGTTCATTACAAAAAAAATTTTTTAAGTAAACTCTACCCCCAATGTGGGCCTCAATTTCTAGGACCCTGAGGTTGAGAGTTGCATGCTCTACTGACTGGGCCAGACAGGTGACCTAGTCATTCTCTTCTTGCCTCCTTCCATCTTCTCCCTCCCTCCTTTCCTTCCTTCCTTCCTTCCTTCCTTCCTTCCTTCCTTCCTTCCTTCCTTCCTTCCTTCCTTCCTTCCTTCCTTCCTTCCTTCCTCCCTTGTAAGCTCTATGCCCAATGTGGGGCTTGAACTCATCACCCAGAGATCAAGAATTGCATGTTTAACTGACTGAGCCAGCCATGTTAGAGAAAAATAGATTTCTCCTCCAAATATCAAAGAAAACACTGGGCTTCATTTTGCTTAAACCAGTAATGTGCTCATCAGTTGCTATGATCAGAGTAATGCCACTGAGGATAGATCTCTGAGGTAAAAGATGATTGGCTCAGACTTTTTGGGCCTGGAACTAAAGGGTTATCAGTTCTACCCATAGCTAAGCATAGAGGAGCAGCTCTGGGTACTTTTAGGAACAGGAGAATGGGGAAATGAATTTTAGGTCATCAATTCAACAATTGCCCACCTTACTTTGCTTCTTCATCCTCTGCTAACCACAGTTTCTTGGCTCCTCTTCTTTCAATTGGAAGGTCCTAAACTTGGTTTATAATTCCCATGCCCTGTACCACTCCCCACCAACCCTTATTCTATTCATATACAAGGTCTGTTCTTCGAAGGATGGTTCTATGAAAGACAGAAATTTCCCTGAAACTCATTGTTTCCCACCTGAAGCAATGGGTCATGCTAAGAAGCCCTTTCTAGAGTATCTAGAGCAAAGACCAGATGAATAATAAGATCTAGGAGTCAGAGCCTGCTGGAAACATGACATTGTCAGGATGAAACCAGTATTTGGTCAGCATGGTTCTAGCCCAGTATAGATAAGATGTACAGTAAAAATAGGATGATAGGACTGGTGACCCTGGGCATGCCATCAAAGGTAAAGCTTCCTGGATGATGGGAGGCCTAGGACCTCTACTATCTAAAGTGCATCCCTGGTCAGGGATGTGATGTGCTGCTTACAAAGGACTCGTTGGCCCCTATAGCTGACAGTGCAGGGAGAACCAAGGGCAGGACACAGGAGTTCAGGGCCTTGAAGACAAGAGAGTAAAAACAATCAAGATTTCCCCAGCTAGATGGGACAAAGAGCATCTCCCATTGAGTGCCATGACCTTCCGTCATTCACAAAATATTTAGTGAATTCTGACCGTGTGCTAGGGGCTTTGCTGGCTCTGGAGCTACAATGGTGCACAAATTGTCCCTGTTCACATGGAGACTACAGCAGGTTAGGGCATGTATTGGTCAAGTTTCTTTTGGCTTTAGGAAATGAAATGTCCTTGTAGGCTTGTTGGAAGAATGCTAGAGGTTCTTAGAGAATTCACAGGGACTAAGGTTGCTTGGGACCCCCTCACCACCTAGAGGGTAACCTCCTCCTCTGAGAGTGCTCTTGTTAGTGGAAGGGGTTTCTGTGTCCAGTCTCTGTGGGTATCACTTCCAGATTCCTGAAAGGAGAATCTGTTTGGTTCGCCCTGAGCAAATCAACTATGGTTCAGGTCCCAAGATTGTGAGGTACAGGAAGGGTTGTCGGAGTCCTGCCCTATCTGTTGAGTGTGGTTTCCAGGGAAGGGCAGAATGCCATGCACTTGGAAGATCCCTGTGGACAGGGAGGTAGATGAGCAAGGGCAATTGTGGCCCAGTGTTACCAGTGCTGTGTAAGGGGAAACATGAAGTTATGTGGGAGCATATCAGTCAAGAGTCTTTGGGAGGCAAGGTTTGGAAAACCAACTTGGGCAAACAGGGAATTTATTAAAAAAAGATTTTATTTATTTGTTTGAGAGAGGGAGAGCAGAGGGAGGAATGGGGGGCGGGGAAGAATTCCAAGCAGACTCCTCACTAAGCATGGAGCTTGAAGTGAGGCTCAATCTCACAACTGAGATGGTGACCTGAGTAGAAGCAAGAGTCAGATACTTGACTGACTGAGTTGCCCCAAAGGGGAATTTACTGGAAAGCTCACAGTGAGAAGGGTGAAGGGCAGGTGGTATCAGTGATCACTAGACCAGGGACCAGAATGTTACTAGGTATTTTGTTTCTCAATCTCTCAGCCCCACTTCACTTTGTTGTCAAATTCTTTCTCTCAGCAAAGCTTTCTTTCTTTCTTTAAAAAAAAAAAAAAGGGATCCCTGGGTGGCGCAGCGGTTTAGCGCCTGCCTTGGGCCCAGGGCGTGATCCTGGAGACCCGGGATCGAATCCCACATCGGGCTCCCAGTGCATGGAGCCTGCTTCTCCCTCTGCCTCTCCTCTCTCTCTCTCTCTCTCTCTCCTCTCTGTGACTATCATAAATAAATAAATTAAAAAAAAAAAGATTTTAGGGATCCCTGAATGGCTCAGTGGTTTAGTGTCTGCCTTTGGCCCAGGGCGTGAGTCCTGGGATCAAATCTGTGCATGGGCTCTGTGCATGGAGCCTGCTTCTCTGCTTCTCCCTCTGCCTGTGTCTCTGCCTCTCTCTCTCTCTGTGTGTGTGTCTCTCATGAATAAATAAATAAAATCTAAGATTTTATTTATTTATTCATGAGAGACACAGAGAGAGAGAGAGAGAGGCAGAGACACAGGCAGGGAGAAGTAGGCTCCATGCTGGGAGCCTGATGCGGGACTCGATCCAAGGACCCCAGGATCATGACCTGAGCCAAAGGCAGACCCTCAACTACTGAGCCACCCAGGCACCCCAAGTTGACTCTATTAAATGTGGAAGGGGACCACACAAAGATATCAGGACCAGGAGGTGAGAGTCATGGGAGGCTGCCCCAGAGCTATCTTAGGCTATTCTATTCCCCATAACATATCCTGCAGAACTGGGATGTTGAACATTGATACATGGAGATGGGGATCTGTAGTCAAGTCAGTTTGAGAAAGGATATGTTAAGCCAAGTTAAACAAGTTCCTTTCCTGCAGTGTTTTCACTCAGCTGTTAGTACATTGATACCTGCTTTGAGGCCCTGCTTTCAGGGAGTAGGGTAAATAACGCCAAAATTTCTCATTCTTAATTTTTTCCTCTAGTGGGCCCTTCTCCCCTTCCCCACCCCATCCTCGCTTTCTTCCCTGCAAAAGCTTATCAGAGTGCTGCCTGTCTCTTGTTAAAAATGTACATTTCTGGGGGCACGAGGCTAGCTCAGTTAGAAGAGTGTGTGACTCTTGATCTTGGGGTTGTGACTTTGAGCACCACATTGGGTGTAGAAATTACTGAAAAAATAAATAAACTTTAAAAGAATGTGCATTTAGGGCACCTGGGTGGTGTAGTCGGTTAAGCATCCAACTCTTGGTTTTGGCTTAGGTTGTGTCTGGGTCATGAGATGGAGCCCACATAGGACTCTGCAGTCAACGCAAAGACAGCTGGAGTTTCCCTCTCTCCCCCTCCTTTTGCCCCTCCCCCACCACATTCACTCTTTCTAAAATAAATAAATCTTTTTTTTTAAGTGTTTTTTATTTTTTATTTTTATTTATTTATTTTTTTTAAAGATTATTTATTTATTTTATTCATGAGAGACACAGAGAGAGAGAGAGAGAAAGAGAGAGGAGAGAGAGAGAGGCAGAGGGAGAAGCAGGTTCCATGCAGGGAGCACGACGTGGGACTCGATCCCGGGTCCCCAGGATCACACCCTGGGCTGAAGGCGGCGCTAAACCGTTGAGCCACCCGGGCTGCCCTATTTTTTATTATTATTTTTAAGGATTTTATTTATTTATTTATTCATGAGACACACACACACACACACACACACACACACACACACACAGAGGCAGAGACATAGGCAGAGGGAGAAGCAGGCTCCATGCAGGAAGCCTGATGTGGGACTCAATCCCAGGACTCCAGGATCAGGCCCTGGGCTGAAGGCAGTGCTAAACCTCTGAGCTACCCGGGCTGCCCTAAAATAAATAAATCTTTAAAAAACATATGTTTCTGGCAAAGCGATATTTTCCTTTGGAGCTGCTTGTCCTTGACCCTCCAAAGCCTTCCTATTCATTTGGCAATTCACATCATTGCCAACTGGGCAATGATTAAAACTGGGAATGATTAAAAAGTAAAGGAACATGTTTTCTTGTGAGGTGAATGGTCAATCTCTAAGGAAATTCTACAAATAAGTCTCACAAAACTCCCTTTGTTGGCAATAGTGTTGGGTGATAGTCATATAGTGGCCAATACTGTTTGAAGGCCAGCAACCATTTGTATGTGAAAATTTGGGTTGCTTCTTTAAGATATATTTGTTGGTGGAAATACAAGGTGTGGGTTAGTAATATCTTGTAACTTAGAGGTTTTGGCAGTAAATACTGAAACTTTCAGTTTTGGAACCTTCTCTAACCTCCTCTTGTCTAAGTGGGTTTTGTTGTTGTTGTTTCTTCTGTTTAGGTTATTTGTCATGGCAATAACCCAATTTATTTGAAGTGTTTTTATCACATTTCTCTCAGCTGGTTATACCATCTTGAATTATTTAACTTGGTATAAACACTAAGGTATGTATATGAAAGCTCCTACACCATATGTTTTATGGAAATGTGCTTATTTAGATGTTTCCAGGCATAGCATCTGCTCTTATGCATCTTTTATAATATTTTGCATGGAGCTCATATAATAATTGATCTTCACCATCTGATAATTTTCATTAAAGAGAGTTTCCTATGCTTTTGATAAATGGTCATTCTTAATATTTTGGAGCAAAAGAGGATCTAAATTAAAAATAAGAAGTGATCAAAAAAGGCTTTCCTGAGGTCTTTAATTTTCATTATCTGCTGCCTACTTTTTAGAAAGAGTTGATATCTGTGCATTTAGAAGAGTAAGCTCATCTGAACATTATTTTAAATGGAAAAACCCAAGTTTATTCAACCTGTTATTCCCATGGAAGTCTAGGTCCATAAAGGCTGCTGAGAATAAATTCTCCTTTCTATCCTTCTGTGGACTGAAAATTTGGGCTTACTCTGGGTTCCTGCTGACAGTGTTCTGAGGTAGCCTGGTCTTCCTGCACAAAATGGAGTTTCACAAATATCCAGTGTTACCTAATGGCCTCTTTTAAATTGCAAATCCACCTTAAGATTCTTTGGTTTTCTCTATGGAGAGAAGACTTAATAAATAAATCTCCAAATTCAATCCCACAAAGACCTGTATGTGCACAGCTACTAATTTCAGAAAACAGTGAATCATGCAATAAGCTACATCTACCTTCTTGAAATAGCATTTGAAACAACCTATTATTAATTACATTTCCTGAGTTCCCAAAACCAGAAAATCGGCTCTATCTAGAGGAACTTCTTGATTTACCAAAATATACATTGGTTCGAATGCAGTAAAGGAAATGCAACCATCTTGACTATAAAATCTCCTGCTTTTAAAAAGTAGGAGAGGTCCCCGAGGGCCTCCAGGTCTCCATAGAGAGATTGGCAAACCACTAGCAGGGTGCAGGATGATTTTAGGTGGTACATGGATAAACCTTCAAAAACAATATAATTATCATTTACTCATTGTAGTGGGTCGAATAATGTCTTTCTCAAAATTGGTGTCTACCCAGAACCTCAGAGTGTGACCTTATTTGGAAATAAGGTCTTTGCAGATGTAGCTAATTAAGGCTCTTTAGATGAAATAATCCTCGGGTTAGGGTGGGCTTTGAATCTAATCACTGGTGTCTCTATAAGAGAAAGAAGAGGGAGGAATACCCCGCTGGCTTAGTCCCTTGGGCATCTGCCTTCTGCTCAGTTATGATTCTGGGGTCCTGGGAGTCCTGGGTCAGGCTCTCTGCTCAGAGCCTCCTTCTCCCTGTTCCTCTGCCTGCTTGTGCTCTCTCTCTCTGTCAAATAAATAAATAATATCTTAAAAATAAAAGGAAGAGAAAAGAGGAGATTGGACACAGACATATGGAGAAAAAGTTCATGTGAATATGGAGATAGAGATTGGAGTGATGTGTCTACAAGCCAAGGAACATCAAGAAGCCAAGAGAGGGGTATAGGATAATTTCTCCCTCAAAAACTACAGAAGTGGGGATCCCTGGGTGCCTCAGCAGTTTAGAGCCTGCCTTCAGCCCAGGGTGTGATCCTGGAGTCCCGGAATTGAGTCCCACGTCAGGCTTTCTGCATGGAGCCTGTTTCTCCCTCTGCCTGTGTCTCTGCCTCTGTCTCTCTCTCTGTGTCTTTTGTGAATAAATGAATAAAATCTTAAAAAAAAAAAAAAAAAGAAAAAAACTCCAGAAGTAACAGACCCTAGTGACACACTTATTTTGATCTTCTGGTCTCCTGAACTATGATATGAAAGAATACATTTTTGTTGTTTTAACCCACCCACTTCATCATAACTTGTTACGGCAACCTTAGGAAATGAATACATTTTAAGAAATGCATTACACAATATATACATGGTGTGTAAAGCCTGTGATTTCACAGCTGGTACTGTTTAGACTAGTATTCTCTAAATTTATTTAGGTAGCAAAACATGCATTGATTTAAAAAATAAAAGTAAAATTTAGGAGGCAGGAAGATATTGCAAAGCTGGGGTGGCCAGCATGTGGATGGAGGACCAGTTTGGGAGGCACTGCTATTGCTGCCCATAGGCCACTTCCATCTGGAGGGGGCATTGTGGAGATACGGGTCAACTCTCATCTTCGCCCTTAATCAACTCTGTGACTTTGGGTAAAATACAAATAATGGCCTCAAGAAGACCCACCTTCCTCAGCAGTAAAATGGGGACAATAATAAATACCAAAGCTTATGTAGGGATTATGAATTCCTTTTCCTTCAGCCTTGAAATACTGAAAGCTTAGTTATCCAAACCAATTCCATTAACTTTGAGGGTGGGGAGCTCCTGGCATCTGGGTTGATCTCTAAAAGAACATTTTGTAATCAGTGCCCTCAAAAGTGAGTTGCAGGGCTGAGCAATATTGGAAGTGAATTGTGGTTTAGCAGTAGGAACTGATGCAAGTCACCCTTGATGAGTCATAGCCAGTCAAGTTTCTGTTATTTCTGGGTCTTCTGTGTTTTAACCAGTTTTGATGGCTTTTGTTTCTCCCTCTTTTCAACTCTATCCTCCTGGAATTCACAAAGCAAGGAAGAGAACTCTAGATGGAATGTGACATATCTTAGATACAGGAACATATGTATTTCAGAAAGGTCAGAGGTGTTTTGTAAATTTGATGCAAAACCCTGGAAATACTCTTAGGATGGTTTTCTAAGCAGACTTGGCTGGAACTAGCAAAGTGGATTGCAGTGGAAATGACACAGCTGACATCTGCTATGTGCTCACCAATGGGTAGACACTGTGTTCAATGGTATCTCATTCAATCAGTCCCAAAATCTCTGAGGCAGGTATTGCTATTAAATTTCTTATTTTACAGATGGGAAAACTGAAGCATGGAGAAGTTAAGTAACTTGTCTGAGATCACATAAACATGAACTTGTTCAAGATCATCACACAAGGTAGTTTGCCTTGGGAATCTGCTCTCTTAACCTCCTTATTATATGGTAGGAAAGCTTAATAAATGGGGAAATACAGGAAGGGAAAGAATGCCCCTAAATTGTGCAAGACATAGCATTTGGTCTTTGGAGTCAGGCAGGTCTTATTACAACCCTGGCTCCGCTACTTAGCAACTATTTGACTTAATACCTAAACTCTAGGAACCTCAGATTTTGCATCTGTCAAGTGAATGCAGTAATATCTACATCATAGCATTCCTGCGGGAATTAAATAAAATGTTGTCTATCCAATACATGGTGGGATGCGGGGGAAATAAATAGCCTGGATCGTACCAAGAATTTCTTCAGAGGTGACTTCCCTCATCCTCACAACAACACTTTGAGGTAGATATTCTTATTATCACTCCTGTTGTACAGGTAGGAAAGTTAAGGTTTGGAGACATATCAAACAACTTTTCTAACATTACACTCAGCATGTGGCGGAGCCAGAATTCAAATTTAGGAAGTATGGTTCCACAGTGCAAGCTCTCACCTGCTTCCTTCTGCATGTGAAAAAGACCTGGGAATTGGAGTTAAGTACAAGCTCGAGGAGGTTCTACAAGTACAGCAGCGGGAGAAAAAGCCAGTTCACGTTCAGGGTACATTCATGCAAAAAGAGGATTCAGCGTGTACGATATATTCTCTGTTGTTTAGATGGCACCTACAGTAAGTAGTGTGTCCAAGTTTGGATGATGCTTTTTAACAGGTACTAAAAAACTGGAAATGACTATGATGATGAAAATAGGGGTTGAAAATTATCTCAAGTGAGAAACAGCTGAAAATGTTTGGGTTTGGTGAAAATGCACAAAGGGGTCAGGAAGCTAGATGTGTTTGGGTCCAGCAGGCTGACCGTAGCTTGGTATAATCACTATGAGTCCTGACTCTGTACCCAGACTTGCAAGTTCAAGGATCCTACTGTATTAATTAATGAATATTCAGAGTTGCTCATATACTTGGCAATTGACTCACACTAACCAAACCTCTAAGAGACTGCTGCATATGTCAGAATGTTAACTAACTGCTTCAAATAGGAACATAAGCACCCAAAAGATTTTATACATGTATTAGCTGATCAGAGCACCTTTTTGTTTTAAGGGGGGTTTTATATTCTTTTGTCAGAATCTGTATAACACTGTGGTAAGCTAACTTGTTAGCCTGAAAGGAGGGTAAAATTGCAAGCCCTTGAGATTTTTTGACTCAGGATGATGGTTGAGAGTTGATGTCTCATTATTTTATTAACTGAACTTATTCATATGAACAATATTCCATATGTGCTTTTGAACATCTGTATCTTGTCTGCAAATTGTTTTGATTCTTTACTTGTTTTTCAGTCGGGTTGTTTTTAATTGGGTGGTAGATTTCTATTGTTTTTCCTTTTCCTACAGTGTAAAGCATTTTTTAAAATGATGTGTAACATTAGACAAAATTATTTAAAGTCAGTACATTTTTATTTAAGGAATTTTTACATGTTGTGATTCCTTCCAATGGCCTATCAGGTTCAGAATAGTTTCTCTAAAGTTTGAGTCAGGGTTTATCTTCCAGATAGGTCTTTTAAAAAGAATCTATGCTTAATTCACTGTCCTGTGTTCATTGTATATATATATATAATATAATATAATATAATATATGAATTTAATATAATAATAATAATATATTACATTTATATATTATATAACATAATATATTTTATATATTATAAATAACATACAATTATATATTAATTTATAATAATTATTAATATAATCATATATATTATATAATTATATAATTAAATATTATATAATTATTATTATATAATATAACTTATTATATAATATATAATATATTATATATATTAGTTGGGCTTCTTTTATCTTCATTTGAATATGGAACTACTGATGGCATACTTCAAACATTTCCCCACCTAGAATCTTTGAGACCTGATTTCTTCAAGTGATTTGCTTTAGGGTCACTTTTAAGACCACAGATCCAATGAATAATTCTGTGAGTAAAGCAAAACCACATAGTTACTCTATGAGACATTTTCAACGATATGGCACCTTTTCCGCAGGAAAAGCCCCGTGCAGATAGACCTCAGCTATCTATTGGGTTGTTTCTAATTGATTGATAGGTTCTTTATATAAATGTATGTGTATATAAAAATATTAATCCATGTTTAGATAATTCAGATAAAATGAGATATAGATGTTATACATCATAAAATAATGAGGTATCAAATTTTGTTATATCAATTGCAATATTGCCTGTCATAATTCACTTGCTTTTGACTTTCTATTTATTTTATTTCCAGTATAGTTAACATACCATATTGTGTTAGTTTCAGGTGTATAATATAGTGATTCAACAACTCTATACATTACTCAGTGCTCATCATGATATGTGTGCTCTGTAATCCCCTTCACCTGTCTCACCCATGCCCCACCTTCTCCCCTCCGAGAACCATCGGTTTGTTCTCTAGGGTTAAGTGACTTACTTTCTTTATATTTCTTCTTCCATACCCCATGATGTATCTGGGTTTATTTATTTATTTATTTATTTATTTATTTATTTATTTATTTTTAAGATTTTATCTATTTATTCATGAAATTCAGAGAGAGAGAGACAGAGACATAGGCAGAGGGAGAAGCAGGCTCCATGCAGGGAGCCCGACATGGGACTCAATCCCGGGATTCCAGGATCACGCCCTGGGCTGAAGGTGGCACTAAATTGCTGAGCCACCCAGGCTACCATGGAATTTTGATTAAAATTGCATCACATGTATTATTTAATTTGGGGAGCATTAATATCTGTATAATATTGAACCGTTTTATCTAGGAATATCTTTTATGGCTTTCATTAAAATTATATGGTTATCTTCAATAAATTTCATACTTTTAAGTTTTTTAATGTAATTCAAGGTTTCATTGGAATTGAATTATAGCACTCTTCTATATTACATTAGTCTTGCTGATTATGGAAAAGCTGTAGATTTTCATATGTTAATTTTGTTTCTACCTTTCTGAAAATTATAATTAGTCCGTGGAGATATTATTGATTGCCTTAGATTTTCTGGGCATATATCTACTTTGCCAATGTATTTATAAATATTTCATGTTTATTTCTTTTTTTCTGATCTTTTTGTATTGACCAGTAACTCTAGGGCAAAATTATTGACTCTATAAAAGTAGGCATCATTATATCTTGCTCCTGACTTTTATGGAGATGTGGTATTTTACTCTTCAGGGTAGTTTACAGATACCTTACTTTTCAGAATGATATTTGAAAATTGGCAAAATGTTGATAACTGTTGAAGAGTGATAGGTACACAGAGCTCATTATTTTTTCTGTGTGTATATGTTAGAAATTTCCATAATAAAGAATTAAATGAAAAAAACAGTTGAATTTGAAAAAAAAAAAGGATTGTTTTAAGTTTTTGGTGGAAAACCCTTTTTAATTTAAGGAAGTAGCTTTCTTTCCTAGCGTGTTGTAAATTTTCTCTTTGGGATGGGTATAAAATATGTATCTTCGAAAAACTATTTTGAAAGAAAAACTGTGACAGGGCCTACCTATCTCAAAAGGCCAAGGAAAAGTATGAGAATCTCAATATAAAAAATTGAGAACTCATTCACCAAATAGTTAGATTGGCTTCTCTCTTTTCATCAACTGACAGTTTTCAATAAAAAGTAGAAGTGCCTCTAGGGCCCTAGCACATTGCTGAAAAAACAGAAGAGACTAAATAAATAATGTATCATTGTTAGAGGGTTTTTGGAGGAGAGAGATGTAGGTCATGGTAGCTGTATTGTACCACCCAGGTCCTCTCTCAGGACTGAAGGACTTACCCCCACAGCTGCCTGGATTATAGTTGGCTGACACTCTTCAGCTGCCAGTCCTTTCCAGGAATTGCCCGTGGCTGAAAAGAACCACGTTGTTCAAGCTTCTGCTCCCTTCCCAGGAGCAGCTGCATCCAATGACTGGCCTGCGTGAGGCTGTAAAATTCCAGTTCCCTTGCCCAATGGAGAACAGGTTGAAAGGGCTTTCCCAGCTTCCCATTGAGCTCCATGCTGGGTAGCTGAGGGTTGCCAGATAAAATAAATGTAGTTGGCCAGTTAACTTTCAATTTAGGACAAACATCAGTATGTCCTAAATATTGCATGGGGCACATTGCTGCTAAAATTCTTTTTGCTGTTTATCTGAAATTCAAAGTTAATTATGTGTTTATTTGCTAAATCTGGCAGCCCAGTGAGGCATGGTGACCTGACTTCTCCTGTGAGCCTGCTTCTTTCCCTTATTCCACAGCTGTTGATTCTCGAGAGCACTCCCCAACCAACTCCCGGCATGAAACGGTTGTCTCGGAGTCTACTTTCTCAGTAACCAGCCTGCAATAGAGAATTAACATAAAACACCTTTTCTGGCCCTGCCCCGCCTTCAGAACCAATTGAGAGATTGGCATGTGGGTCCAAATGACAGAGATCTCCTTAGGTTGATTATTGAAGAGTGGAGACTGGAGAACGGGGCTAAGTCTGAGGGCCTACCGGGTTTCCTGAACTGTCATGTACTCAGAGCGCCTCACCGAGCTGGCTCTGTAGCTGGTCCTGTCACCTGTTCACCAATTAGGTAAGTCATTCCTCATCTACTGGGGGGAAGGGAGGGCAAGAAGCCAGGACTGTTAGCTCTTGCTACCATGCCTCTACATGAAATATGAAGCCAAGGGAAAGAGGCCTCTCAGTAAACATGGCTTTTGTGCAGGATAAAAGTGGCCGTGTTCCAATGGTCGGTGCAAATGATCGTTTATGAACCTGATGCAAAATAGGCTGAGACCTTCGAAAGTATGAGTTCTGTGTCCTTTGCCTCCTCTGACTTTTCTCCTCTAAGTGAGGGAATTCTTCAGGACTTAACCCTTGTCTCTCTTTTTGATCTGTGTGATCTGCTTTGTCAAGCTAGCTAGCCTTCACGTAATGCTTTCAGACGCTTGACTTCACACGTGCTTCGCCCCCTTCTCCCAAGCTTCATTGGGTTCGGTATCCCACAGTTTCATCCCCTACCCCTCAGTTTTCTGGAAATATCTCAAATACGGTATGTTTTGCTTCTGTCCCACTCTTGCTTGGGTGGGAACAGATTCTCACTCAGGTTGCCAAGCAATGAGGAATCTGTTGTGAGGAGAACGCACATGGGAACCCGAGGAAGCAAACGTCGAGGCTTCAGGAGCAGCAGGGACTGGAGGATGGGACAAGACATGAGTGGCATTTGTTTTTTAAATTTTCAATGCACCTGTTTCTTGAATACTCCCCATGTGCTGGGCCAGGAACGAATCCCAAAACACCCAGTGAAGGACCTCGGCTGTAGCTGAGTGTTTCACTCTTAAAGGGCCTCACTTTCTGTGTGTCTCGCTTCCATCTGGGGTAACTGCTGGCTTAGGTTCTCCCCTCTGTCTCACAGCTACAGTGTCTCTTCATTTTACTTGTGCTTTATGGTTCTTCTCAAGGTTATGACTCTTCTTGGCATCCTTTTAGGGTCACCTACATGTAACAGCCTCATTTTCTTGTGTGTATGTGGGTGTTTTCCCCCCAGACTCCTGAGACAAGTAATTTGAATGTATGCTCAGGGCTGCTCATAGGTCCCTGATCAGCCTATAAGTGGGCAGCCCCTGGGTCAGATGCTGACATCAGTCTAACCAGTTATGGCTAGAGGGATAATGTGGTCCCTGAGGACTGCTCCTTTACCCCCACTTGCAAGCCCTGCATCAGGGTAAGTGCAATGATCAGTGTGGGTCCTTCTCTTCCCTAAAAGGAGGCTCTGACTCTTCCCTTTTGTTAAAGGAACAACCATTCTTGCTTTCCAGTTAGTTTGGAAACATGGGTCTCATATTTGAATCTATTTTTCTCTTGATTTACAACCTTGTACTTGCCAAACCCTACTGATTCTTTATAGACTGTCAGCCAGCTCAGGCTTCTATACCCAAATACTGCAGACTGGATGGCTTAAACCACAGAAACCTACTTCTTATGGTTCTGGAGGCTGGAGAGTCAAAGATCAAGATGCCAGCATGGAAGGTCAGGTCCTGATGAAGGCTGTCTCCCTTGCTTTGTGGATGGCCATCTTCTCACTGTCCTTATAAGGCAGAGAGAGTGCAAGCTCTCTGTTGGCTCCCTTTACAAAGGCTCTAGTCCCATCGTGAGGGCCTCACCCTTTTTTTTTTTTTTTTTTTTTTTTTTTTTTTTTAGGGCCTCACCCTTATAATCTCATCTAATACTTATTACCTTCCCAAAGGTCCCATCTCCCAATACCATTTCTTTGGGCGTTAGGCTTCAATGTATGAATTTTGGGGGGACACAAACATTTAGTCCACAACTTGGGCTATTATCTGTTCTCTTGTCTTCTTTCTCACCATAACTGTTCAAATCCAGAAACTCCGTATATCTTTCTTTGACCCTTACAATAACCTCCTAATGTATTTTTCCCTATTCTTCTGATTTCACGTCCTGCTTCTAGACTTTCTTAAAGTTCATCTCTTATCCCTTTGCTGCTCAAATAACTTTAATAGCTCCCTGCAGTTAATTGAATAAAGTTCAAATGCCTTCACTCGGTATTCAAGGCCCTTCATGAGGTAGGCCAATGGGTGTTTTTAATATGTTTTCCAATCATTTTTTTCATGTTTTCTATCTTTGAGTCTGTGTTTCTTAAAGTGTAGTCCTCAGGACAGCTGACCCAGATTTACTTGGATGTTGCTGAAGGTAGTTTCTTAAGAGCTTCCCTACAAACAGTGAATGATACCTCTGTGATATCTCAGTACAGGAATCTATTTTGAAAACAGGAATCCCCGATGATTCTTATACACTATTAAACTTCAGGAGTGTACCCAGTAGTCAGTGAGGAATAGGAGAGTGCTTATTTTTGTGGATACTCTGGGAGAGGTCAGGAGTGTTTTTTTTTTTATGGTGTAAGGTAGGGATTAGGCTTCTCTGGTGGTTTTACCATCATTAAAAATGGCCAGTTCATTCTATGCATCAAATTGCTGGTGATTCTAATTTTTTTTTTTTTAAGATTTATTTATGAGAGAGATCGAGAGCACAAGCAGGAGAAGGGGCAGAGGAAGAGGGAGAAGCAGACTCCTCACTGAGCTGAGAGCCAGACACAGGGCCTGATCCCAGGACCCTGGGATCATAACCTCAGCTGAAAGCAGACACTTAACTGACTGAGCCACCCAGGCCGCTCTGATTCTAATTCTTTAAAGCAATGATTTTCTTTCTTTTCTTAAGGCAGTGATTTTTCAAGCCGTGCTCCATGGAACACTCAGAGTCCCCACAGAAAGTGATGGGTACCTTAGTAGATGGGCTTCATGACTTCCTTTTGTCTACTTTCACTGAAATAATTCCAGTTTTATCTGTGTTACATTTTCAAGTTTTTTTTTAATATTTATTTATTCATGAGAGACACACAGAGAGAGGCAGAGACACAGTCAGAGGGAGAAGCAGGCTCCCTGCAGAGAGCCGGATGTGGGACTTGATTCCAGGACCCTGGGATCATGACCTGAACCAAAAGCAGACACTCAACCACTGAGCCACCCAGGTGCCCACATTTTCAAGTTCTAAGATTATATTTGGTTTTTGTCTTTTTTGGGGGGAGAGGGGGTTTGCTATTTATTTATGACAAATATTACACATCCGTGATCCTGTGTAGGAAACAATGCTGTTGGCCAATCAGAGGATGCTGTCATCCAACTTACCCAGTCTTCTAATGGCCCCACAGATAGTATAGGCTTTAAACTGGCTATTAAATCTGCCTGTCATCTTCTTAACCTTGGCCATTCATCTGCATGGATGTGTGGTTCTTGGTACCCATGGTTGCTAGCAGAGTGTTTCTGCAGCAGAGACAGGCCCACAGGCTCCCTGGCCTCATTCTGCATGTTGAAGGCATGCCTGCTGCCACTGCCATAAGTAGAAGCACAGAAAGAAAAGTAAGATATGGTTGGAAGAAGTGTTCTGCTTTAAGATTTTCTAAGTGTCTCTGTTCTGGGTTTTCCTTCTTTTCTTTTTTTTGGGGGGTGGTATTTAAATTCAAGTTAGTTAACATATTGTGTATTATTAATTTCAGGTTAGAATTTAGTGACTCATTAGTTGCATATAACACCCAGTTCTGTTCTGGTTTTAACCATATCTTTTACTCTTCCAACTTTGGAGAAAAAAACCATTTGAGAAATAAATGCAGTAATTAGATGGAGATTTAAAAAAAATCAGCTTTATAATTAATGATGCTCAACTGGGGTTTAGAGCCTGGATCTGTGGCAACAATCAGGTTTTCCAATATCATTTTTCCAAGACTCAACTTTAGGACAACTCACCCACAGGACTAATACCTTTCTCTGATAGTCCTAAGTTTTATTGTTGTTTTTTAAAAGATTTTATTTATATATTTTAGAGATGAGAGATTGTGGGGGGAGGGGCAGAGGGAGAGGGAGAGGGTGAGAGAACACATTAAGGAGACTCCCCACTGAGCACAGAGCCTGATGTGGGGCTCTATCCTAGGACCCTGAGATCATGACCTGAGCCAAAATCAAGAGTTGGATGCCCAACCACTGAGCCACCCATGTGCCCCAGTCCTCAGTTTTTTGATCTTTTATTAATTCTTAGGGTTTCTTTCTTTTTTTTTAAAAAATATTTATTTATTTATTCATTCATGATAGACAGAGAGAGAGAGAGAGAGAGAGGCAGAAGACACAGGCAGAGGGAGAAGCAGGCTCTATACCGGGAGCCCGACGTGGGACTCAATCCCGGGACTCCAGGATTGCGCCCTGGGCCAAAGGCAGGTGCTAAACCGCTGAGCCACCCAGGGATCCCCAATTCTTAGGGTTTCTATGGACAGTGTGGCAAGTTTCCTTTGATAGAAGAGATGGTCAATTTCTCCAGATGGTCCTGCCTCTTCCCTCCTGAGACCATACTTCTAATATCAACCAACCACAACTTCTCTGTGGATTATTTTTTGCTTTGAGAAGGCTCTGAAATGGGACAGAAGAGGAGCATGAGTTAAATGATGAGCACGGCTGCTCTTCATTCTTGTTTGAAAATGAGTCCCCATTCTATTTCTTATTTCAATTTATGCTTAGCTATGTTAGAGAATATTAGAAGTCAGGCGGTGAGCAAGGATGATAACATTAAATCTTTCAAATAATAGAAAATCAGCAAGACAAAAATGTCCTCAAATCAAAAGCCCAATTACTAAAGTTTCTTTCCTTTAAATAAATTTAAGTATAAAGCAATTAGAGCTCCTACTAACTTGTCATTCTGCTCAGTTTCAGAGGAGTCTCTCTCAGACTGGATAGAATCAATTTCCTCACCATTGGCATTTTCCCACTAGAATGGCTATTGTTTGCTGTGAGAGTTATCAGCACCGTAAACTACATACCTGCTCCTTCATGGCACACAATTGCATTTTACTTTGCAACAGCCTTTGAAATTAGGCCTTGTCATATGACTCACACTGACCAGTGAAATGTGAGTTGAAATGATATGTTACCTCCTGGTGGAAAATTTATGAGCCCGTGTGTACTTTGCTCTATACTTCTGCCCTAGCACTTGTGGAAGTATTGGGTTGAGATGGAACATGTAACAGACGAGGTCCCTGGTTTATTATGCTAAGCAGAATCCCCCTGCTGACTATAATAGACATGTAGTGTGGACTGAAAAACTGTCATTTTTACAAAACTATGTTTTGGAATTGTTTGTTACTACCTAATAATCTAGTTTATACTGACTGATACACTCTCTAAGGAATACTGAAATTGAGTTAATTTAATCTAGAGTCTAAAAGCCCCATTTGTTAAGGAGTGTGAAATGTGACTAGTTCACGTATAAATACAGTTATCAAGAAAAAAAAATTAAAACCTAGTCAAATCCCTTGTATCTTGAGTAGTTATTATAAGCCAGGTGATTTTTCCAGAACCCTGAACTCAGTGTGTCCCTCACCGGACACTCAGTAGGATTAGAAGGAGGGAGAGAGACCGTGGAACACACATGTGCAAAGAGAAAGTCATCCTGGTCTTAGCCTCACCAGGATATTAGTCAGTCTGTGCCAGTTGCTTGGAGACCAAGGCCAATAAATAGAAACTCGGGAGAATCTTTCTCAAGAGATTAATTATGGATTAACTATGGCACGAGGCCCTGTGTTTGCTGCATCTTGGGGAAAATTTATCTATGCATAATGCATCCTGTCTCAGAGAATAGCTTTTGTAAAAATTTAGAAATTTATGAAAGTGATGTGCCCAAGCAGTTCCCTGTTCAACATATTCAAAATCTTCTTAGTCCTATCTGCCTTTTGAGGTCTCTGTTTCCACTACATTTAGGGTAGAACTAAATATGAGCTCTATAAGGCATTGCCTCCACTTTCTTCAGTGAGAAGCATTTCTAGTCCTTGACTACAGTGGCTGTTTTCTTGGGCTCTTGCTTTGGAGTTGGCTCGGCTAAGGGTCTGCACACCAGGGTCTGTAAACAGAACCCAACCTACTGTCTGTTTTTTATACAGTAAAATATAAATTTACATTTATATTTAAACACAATTTATCACATTAATAAATATAGTCTGTTTTACATTTTAAGTGGTTGAAAAAATCAAAGGAATAATATTTTTGTGACCCATGAAAATTATATGAAATCAATTTTGATGTCCATGTACAAAGTTTTATAGGAGTACAACCACGCTGATTTAGTTCTGTATTGCCTGTGGCTTCTTTCACAGTTGAATAGTGGCAATTGAGACTGGATGGTCTACGAAGACTAGAATATTTATTAGTCAGCCACTTGTAGGAAGTTTGCTGACTGCTAGCCTAGGCAAACGAGTTTTGCCTCTTAGCCAATCCCTGACTTGAAACTCTTGTTAATGTGGCTGATGTATTCTTCGGGTCCCAGTGAAAATCAATACTTCTATAGTAAGTTCTAGCTTGGACCTTGTTTTTCCTGTTTTTTTTTTTTTTTTTTTACTTTTTTCTGGGCTCAACTAACTTCTGATACTTCAGAGGAACAAAATCACTTTCTTCTTTGCCTATCTTTTTACTTTATTTTTCTTTTTCCTGGACCAATCATCTCTTCCTAACATATTCCTTTTTTACTGTGGCTTTTCTTCATAATCAGAGTGATGAGCTCAAGGAGTTATGCTCGAAGCATTCATTGTTGACATGCATCTTGTCTGGTTTCAACTTTTTAAAGTGTACAGCTTCATCTAGGCGATACTCTTCCATGAGATTAGCATCTGTCTAGGTGTAGACTCAGTAGATGATCATCTTGCCTGGCTCCCCCTTAGTATGTTTCATTGTTTTCCTGCATCTTTAAGTCTTTTTTTTTTTTTAATTTTGTTTATTTATGAGAGAGAGACAGAGACACAGGCAGGCTCCATGCAAGGAGCCGGAGGTGGGACTGGATCCTGGGTCTCCAGGATCATGCCCTGGGCTGAAGGCAGCACTAAATCACTGGGCCACCCGGGCTGCCTGGCATCTCTAAGTGCTAACTATAAACCCCCTAGGCTTGTTTCCTCAGGATATAAGCAATTCTCGTGTCTCTTCTTAAAATACCATGTCATCCTGAAACCTACTCAATAGATTTTAAGAATTCTGCCCTGGCAGTCTCAGTCCTCCCTCTCCAATCTGCCTGCATATTCTATAATGACCTGATGTAGCTTACACTACAGACATTTATTCTCTCACAATTCTGGAGGCCAGAAGTTGGAAACCAGAGTGTTGGCAGGAAGGAACCCTTCCAGCCTTGTCTCTGGCTTGTTGATGGCGGTCTTCTCTTTGTATCTCTTTATATCATCTTCTCTCTACGTGTGTTTACGTCTTGTGTCCTAATGTGACAGCAGTCATACTAAATCTTAATCTGGTACAACATGATTTTACTTTAACAGATTGTATCTGCAAGGATCCTATTTTCAGATAAAGTCACATTCTGAGGTAGTACTGGGGGTTAGGGCCTCAACACGTGAATTTGGGGGGGGGTGGGGACACAACTCACTCAAGCTTCTCTCCCATTCCTTGGCTCTTCTTCCTCCATTAGTTTTTTTTTTTTGTACTCCGGGTAGCTTCTCTCTCCTGCTATCAACTCATCTTCTCGTTTTATAGCATCATTTTTATGGGCAGTTAGATTGGAACATATATCCTTTTATCTTTTTGGTGTTCGAGCTTGGCTTTGAAGATTTCTTATTCTTCTTTCATAGCAGTTTAAGTTTTTCTCTAGGGTCTTTTCCTTTCTCATAAGGAGTTCTCTTTTCTTCCTCTAGAGTCTAACCTGGTCAACTACTGTTCTTTTATTTTTTTCATTTTTCTGTCTTCTATTCTCCCTCTGCTAGAAAAACTGAAGCATGTCCTTTAGAATCAATGCATTTATATTCTTATTCCCTGGGGAAAATTGATTCCCAAAGGCAATATGCCAGGCAGAGGCCTTTAACATTTTTTTTCATTTTAAAATTTAATTGGAAAAATGAAAAACAGTTGTGGTAAGATACACATAAAAACTGTCTTAACCATTTTTTAAGTGTATAGTTCAAAATGTAAAATATATCAATGTTGTTGTGTTTAAATTATTTTTAACCTTTGGTTTACAATTTCATTGAGTTGTTTGTCTTCCTTATGCCAAGAAGATGACATATCCCTGCTGGAATGGATACTTAGCTTCTTCTCTAAATTTTTATTATGAGAATTTTTAGATATGAAGAAAAGTTGAAAGAAGTATGGGCACTCATATACCTACATTCAACAATATTATTTAAGTGCATTTAATCTGTTTGTATTACTTATATGCATAAATATATATGTATTTTTGTGTTTATGAATGTATATATGTATGAAAAATATATTATTTTTTGTACTGCCTGAAAGAAAATTATGGAAATAAGGAAACTTTGTCCATTATTTTTCATCATATATCACATAAAAATAAGGATAGTCTCTTATAGAACCACAATAGCAGTATCGCACCAAAGAATTTCCTAATATCATCTAATATTCAGTCCATGTTCAAATTTCACCAAAATGTCTTTTATAGATTTTTTAGGTTGATTTTGAGAGCCAGCAAAGTTCATGCATTGCTTTCCATTTCTTTTCATCTACTAAGACACTTTTCACTCATTTGTATTTGAAGCCAAAATTTGAGTCTCTAAAATAAAAAATCCATAGTGGACGTAGGTAAATTAACAAATTACGGTGGACAAACCAAATGATTTCAAGAGATTTATACTTAGTTCTTTCTTTGGTCCTAGAACTGTTAAAAATCAAAATAAGATGGGAAGGAATAGAACCTGGGTCTGCTGAACCATTGCCACCTATTACTGACCAGTTGCTACAATTAGGAGGCTGTCTTTTGTGATCTATGTGCACTTACTGTCTTTTGTAAATTTAAACCCTAGTCTTAGGGACTCCTGGGTGGCTTAGCAGTTGAGTGTCTGCTTTCGGCTCAGGGTGTGATCCTGGAGTCCCAGGATCGAGTCCCATATCGGGCTCCGTGCATGGAGCCTGCTTCTCTTGTCTCTGCCTATCTCTGTGTCTCTCATGAATAAATAAATAAAATCTTAAAAAAAAAAAAAAAGAATTCTTTGGGACACGTGCGTGGCTCAGTGGTTGAGAGCCTCCCTTCAGCCCAGGGCATGATCCTGGGGTCCTGGGATCTAGTCCCACATCGGGCTCCCTGCGTGGAGCCTGCTTCTCCCTCTGCCTGTGTCTCTGCCTCTCTCTGTGTCTCTCATGAATAAATAAGTAAAATCATAAAAAAAATAAAAAGACAAAACCCTAGTTCTACTGTCCTTTCTATGAAATAGGTTATCAGGAGCAAAATTATTCCATCAATGCATAATAATCTTGTACAATGAAGTTTTTTAAGTCTTACATGGGATGCAAATCCTTTTTTCTGCAAACTAATGCATGATTCAGTCAACCCAATTGGAACTAAGTTTGCCAGAAGAAACTTCTTACTAACTAACTTACAGTATAAATTGCTTTGTGTCTGTAAACGTCAGCCAAAATGTTGTATGTTGTAGCCTACAGCAGTCATAAAAGTAATGAAGTCAAAGTCCTCCTATCTTCTTCTCTTCCATGTGTAACTTTTTAAAAAAGATTTTATTTATTTGAGAGAGAGCACACAAGCAAGGAGGGGGTGAAGGGCACAAGGAGAGGGAGAAGCAGATTCTCTGCTGAGCAGGGAGCCCAATGCAGGGCTCGATCACAGGACCCCAAGATCATGACCTGAAGCCAAAGACAGACACTTCACTCACTGAGCCACCCAGGTGCTCTCCCCTACCATGTGTTATTTCAGTTGTCTTCATCTAGTGTGGTATTGATCTTACAAGAATTCCTGATCAATATGCCCATATATCAGGGTGGTATGAGAGTGATGATTAATTCCACCTCCTCCCTTACTCTTCTCAGAACTATTTGAGAAGTAGATTCAGAGGTCATTCAGGAGATGGGCATATCAGCCTTGTTATTGTAAAGTGGATTGGAAAATACAGTTGGATCCACCATTGGGCTTCCTCCCCCCAAGTTCTAGACCTAGTGTTAACTCACTTGAGGGAGAATTTGAGTGTTTAGAGCAGACTCACATACCCACAATTGCTGCCTCATGCTCTGTGAGCCCCAATCATGCAGCAGGAAAAGTAAAAAAACCTGTAAATTGGGTACTGTTTTTTTTTAATTGAAAATTAATATAAATACGATAAAATTAACCACTTTCAATGTATAGTTGGATGAGTTTGGATAAATATGTAGAATTATATAACCATCATCAAAATCAAGATATAGACTATTTACTTTATCCCAAGAGGTTCCCTCCTATGCCTTTGTGGTCAATCTCCTCTCATTCCCCCCCCCCCCCCCACCTGAAGACCTGGGTAATCCTGATCAGATTTCTGTCCCTATAGTTTTGCTTCTAGAATGTTATATAAATGGAATTGTGCTGTATACAGCATACATGTTATTTCATGTATTAGTACTTTTTTTTTCTTACTGCTGAGTTGTATTACATAGCATGGATCACTGTTTATGTGTTCACCAGTTGCTGGACATTAGGGTTTCCAGTTGTTGGCTACCATGAATAATGCTGCTGTAAACATTCTCCTACAAGTATTTATGTGGACTTACATTTGTATTATCTTGAGGACATTTTCAGGAGTGTGATTTGTTGGATCACATAATAAGTAATATGTTTCACTTATAAAAAATGGTGTAATGCTTTTTATTTTTTATTTTTTAAAGACTTTATTTATTTATAAGAGATAGAGAGACACACACACACAGGCAGAGGGAGAAGCAGGCTCCATGTAGGAAGCCTGATGTGGGACTCGATGCTGGGTCCCCAGGATCATGCCCTGGGCCAAAGGCAGCACTAAACTGCTGAGCCACCCAGGCTGCCCAGTGTAATGCTTTTTAAAACATTAATTCCACCCAATAGAGGGGCATGAAGCAAGGTATGTTATACTTTAAACATTCACAAGGCAGGTAAATTTCTCACTTGGGGATAAGTAAGTGAGGTACAAGGAGAAAGGATAGAAATACGACTTTATTGCAGTGACTCACACCCCTGGATGATCATTAGAATTTCATAGGAAGCTTTTATAAAGTTTGATGCTAGTTCCCAGCCCCTCCCTCAGAATGAATAAGTCTTTGGTGAAACCTTGATTTCTTTAAAGAGCCCCAAATGATTCTAAAATATAGCAAAGATTGAGAACCACTGTTTTGGTTGAAATTCCCTCATGAAGACATGGTCCTTGTGAAATGGACCTGGGCTCTTAATAACCAAGAGGCCATTTCCTTGATGAGAAAGAATCAGCAATACGATAAAATTAGTGGTAACTTTCATGATATTTTTTGAAATAATGTGAAACCAGTAACATTTTGGGATCTAAACATATTTTAAAAATGTAATATCTTGCAGGAATTAAAAAATATATATAAACAAGTAAGAGAACTGTAATTCTGAATTACTTAGGCTACTTTAAAGTCTAATTCGAAGCATTTAGTGTTCTCATAAAAAAAAAAAAAAACCCTCAGCTCTACTACTTCTTTTTGGTATTAAGTATATAAGGACACTTGGAAAGATATTTTTGGTTAACTCTGCTGAATCTCTCAAGAGTGTTACCTCTCCTGATTAGATGGCATAATTTCCTTGAGAAATTCTAAGCTAATATTAGGCCACGATTCACAAAACAAACTATGGTTTAGTACTTTTGATTTGAAAAGAATGCCTTTTAAAGCAGCTTTATATATTATAGGACCCATTAACTTCTCATTGTGTATCATATTCTTTGGGCTTAGTTTAGAATGTCAACATCACTCTAAAAAGTGATGAATTGTCAAAGTAAACTGTTGATATTTCAAGAAAACTATCTCTGCTGTTCACAGATGTCTCTTGTTGTATTTAGAAGTAAAATATAGACAGGCTACTTCAGGTTGATAGTTTCCAAAAGCATGATGAAATAAGCTGGCAGATAAAAAATGAAGAGCATCACTGGGCAGAGGAGGCTCCAAATGGGCTGGTCTGGAATGTGGCAATCTGAGGGCAAATGAATAGATTGCATGTTTTTGCATGGAGTATTTACAGTGTCAACTAAGGATTACTTATGATTGTTTGAATTGTCAGTGCTACAGAAAATGACAAAAGGAAAGAGAAAAGAAATGAGGAAGATTCTTTGTCATGAATACTAGCTCATTGATTAAGGAAGAATTTAACTATACAAACATTGTTAAAGCAACATCAATAAAAAAAAAAAACCCAATGTTCTTATATTCCTGCTACCTGAGAAATCAATCTGTTCTCATTTTTCATTTTTATGATTGTTTTGTTCCATGTATTAGGCAGAATATTGTTTATTCATCATTTCCAAACTTTAAGGCACACAGCCCAAGGTTGTTTTACTTTATTGTGTTTTGATATTGTAATATTTGATATTATAATATTACCATAGAAATCTATATGCAAGTTTAGAAAATACTTTTGGATTATTTTCTCAGAATAAATCTGTGGAAATAGGATTTCTGAATCAATGGATGTAACATTTTAATAGCTCTTTACTATGTTAACTCTTCTTTCAAAAAGCGTTATCGTACCCATTTATTCTATGCAGGTGTCAGTGCATGACCTCACCATTCCTGAGTATTCTAATTTGAAATCAACTTGTTATAAAATGTGTTGTTACTATTTTAATAAGTATTTCTTTGACTATTAGAGTTATCAAGCATTTCCTCATATTTGTGTTCCTAATTATAATTTCTACTTCTGAAAGCAAAATGTTTATTTCATATGTTCATTTGTGTCCAGGGAGCCTGAGTAATGTTCTTACTAACTTTCACGAGCTCATTTTGACGTAGGTAATAACTCTTTCCTTGTTTAGTTACTATAAATATCATTTAGTCCACTGTGTTTCTTTCCAGTATAGTTTTTGTTTAGCACAAGTTTTGAATTTTTTTAATGACAGACATTTCTATTGATAATTTATTTCTAGCTTCGGTTATTGCTTCAAAACTTAGAAAGTTATTACTCCAGAGATTTGAGCTGAGCTCACCGTCAAATCCCCTGAGGCCCTAGTTCTCTGGCATGCTGAAAACTTAATGGGAGTCAAGTTGAGTAAGGAAATCAGATAGAGCTAAGATTATATGATAGTTGTATTGTTGAATGGTGTGTGTGTGTGTGTATGTGACACAAAGAAACATTTTCCCACAGAGGAATTGTACTGTCCTTCCTGAGAGGTATTAATACCTTCAGTTTGGCTGGTACCCATGAGATCCAACTGTGTAGTAAGAATGAAGTAGAGAGTGTGGCACTCTACGGGAAATTTAGCTTCAAGGAGTTAGCCAACACACTGACTCACATTCGGAATAATGTTTTTGTTTTATTTTGGTTGTTTGAGATGAATTAGTTTTAATTAAAAGTCTAACTAAAACATAGTTCCAGGAAAGAATGAAATTTCATAATGGTGCAACTGTTGGTAAATAATTTCCTGCTGGTCCCTGAATTGACCAGTTGCAGAAGGATTGGGGAGATATTGTCTTACAACATGTTATAACAAAGAAGGAGGGTTAAAAAAAGATCATACCGCCTCATTGCCACATGCCTGGAGTATTTACAACAGCTAAAGATTTTTGAGAATATTCTTAATTCAAATATTCTGTTTTGTCGATCTGTGTTCACCTTCCTTGTCAGATCAAAAGTCCCAACTTCTGTTCAAGAAGTAGAGTCACCCAGCCACATGCAGAAGTATGAAACTAGACCATTCTCTTACACCATACACAAAGATAAACTCAAAATGGATGAAAGATCTAAATGTGAGACAAGAATCCATCAAAATCCTAGAGACGAACACAGGCAACACCCTTTCTGAACTTGGCCACAGCAACTTCTTGCAAGATACATCTATGAAGGCAAGAGAAACAAAAGCAAAAATGAGCTATTGGGACTTCATCAAGATAAGAAGGTTCTGCACAGAAAAAGAAACAGTCAACAAAACTAAAAGACAACCTACAGAATGGGAGAAGATATTTGCAAATGACGTATCAGATAAAGGGCTAGTATCCAAGATCTATAAAGAACTTAATTAAACTCAACAGCAAAGAAACAATCCAATCCTGAAATGAGCAAATGACATGAACAGAAATTTCACAGAGGAAGACATAGACATGGCCAACATGCACATGAGAAAATGCTCCGCATCACTTGCCATCAGGGAAATAAAAATCAAAACCACAATGAGATACCACCTCACACCCGTGAGAATGGGGAAAATTAACAAGACCGGAAACAACAAATGTTGGAGAGGATGTGGAGAAAGGGGAACCCTCTGGCACTGTTGGTGGGAATGTGAACTGGTACAGCCACTCTGGAAAACTGTGTGGAGGTTCCTCAAAGAGTTAAAAATAGAGCTACCCTATGACCCAGCAATTGCATTGCTGGGGATTTACCCCAAAGATACTGATGCAGTGAAATGCCAGGACACCTGCACCCCAATGTTTATAACACCAATGTCCACAGTAGCCAAACTGTGGAAGGAGCCTCGGTGTCCATCGAAAGATGAATGAATAAAGAAGATGTGGTCTTCTTTATACAATGGAATATTACTCAGCCATTAGAAATGACAAATACCCACCATTTGCTTTGACGTGGATGGAACCGGAGGGTATTATGCTGAGTGAAGTAAGTCAATCGGAGAAGGACAAACATTATATGGTCTCATCCATTTGGGGAATATAAAAAATAGTGAAAGAATAAAGGGGAAAGGAGAGAAAATGAGTGAAAATATCAGTGAGGGTGACAGAACATGAGAAACTTCTAACTCTGGGAAACGAATAAGGGGTAATGGAAGGGGAGGTGGGTGGGGGGTTGGGGTGCCTGGGTGATGGGCCCTGAGGGGGCACTTGACAGGATGAGCACTAGGTGATATGCTATATGTTAGCAAATTGAACTCCAATTAAAAAAAAAAAAAAGTAGAGTCACCATAGAAATTTGGCGACAGATTCCTAGCTGGTGTTCTCAACCTCATCCTTCTCCATTTTGCTTATCTTTGTTTAAAATGAAAAGAGCACCTTTATGTGCCAGTGCTTAGTTTCAGAAACTCTAACGATTCTCTGAATGTACTGGCTGTGCAGGGAGAAAGGCACTTGATTCTTCCTCACCATTGCCTTCAAATAAAACCTTCAGTTAAACTCCATTCCAAGCTCCTGGATGGTGTCAAAGGCTTTTGTTTTTCTGGACCCTGGAGATAAGAACGGTTTGAATTATTCACAATTCCAGCCCAATCTCATTCAAGACTTTAGTCATATATCTGATTTTTTTTTTTTTTTTAACAAAAGCACTTATTAGCGTTTGATGAACCTAGCTCCACATAGCCTCAAGCTACCAGGATGTGACGCCCAGCACCTCACCTCCCTCAATCTTCTCCTTAGCTCTTCTATTGAAGAGTTTGGCCTTCATGGTGACTGAAAGGCTTTCCCTTCCCCCAAACTTTGTAGTAGCCCCATTGCATCATATCAATGATAGGAGCAGCTCCAGTTTTCATTTATTTTATTATTATTTTTAAAAGATTTTTATTCACCAACGAGACACACACACACACACACACACACAGAGTGAGAGAGAGAGAGAGAGAGAGGCAGAGACACAGGCAGAGGGAGAAGCAAGCTCTACACAGGGAGCCCGATGTGGGACTCGATCCCCTGTCTCCAGGATCACGACCTGGGCCAAAGGCAGGTGCTAAACTGCTGAGCCACCCAGGGATCCCCAATTATTATTATTTTTTTAATGGTATCATTTACCTGTGCCTGCTCACTGACCAAGGTCCACAGTTGATCAAGGCCGACATTTGGGTAGGAGCTCTGGTTCCTTTATAAGGGGCAACACCTCATACCAATGTTTCTAGGGTAACCTGGGTGATTTTTGTTGAAGTTGATCGATCCCATGATGACGCATGCCACCAGTATTACCCCAGCCTGCTGGAGCTTCCAGTGCTTGCCCATGGGGCCGTGGCCCTGGCTCACGTTGCCCCAAGTTTCTGGGTCTTCCTCAGTTTGGATGGCATGTCTGCAGCCCACATGAAAAAGCAGTCACAATTCTGATTGAAAGCTTCTTGTCCATGTTCTCCAAGATACTTAAAATGGGAAAGAGGGGAGGCAAGGTCTGTTTTTCTTTTCTTGCTCTCTCCATCTATTGCTCCTGTTTGCCAGAGGCTCCAGGGTTAAGCAGGGAAAAGAGGGGTATTTTAAAAAACCTAGTTGATGCTAGTCTGTGAAAAACCCCTGCATATCAAACATCCAAACACTGCCCATTATTTCAAATAGGGCTTTTGTGGGTTCTCTGAGGACTGTTTGTTGGAGACCTCTGACACTGCAACATTTCCAGGGATAAATCCTACTTGGTCATGGTGAATAATTTTCTTAATGTACTGTTGGATCCTATTGGCCAGTATCTTGTTGAGAATTTTTGCATCCATGTTCATCAGGGATATTGGTCTGTAATTCTCCTTTTTGGTGGGGTCTTTGTCTGGTTTTGGAATTAAGGTGATGCTGGCCTCACAGAACGAATTTGGAAGTACTCCATCTCTTTCTATCTTTCCAAACAGCTTTAGGAGAATAGGTATGGTTTCTTCTTTAAACGTTTGATAGAATTCCCCTGGGAAGCCATCTGGCCCTGGACTCTTGTGTCTTGGGAGGTTTTTGATGACTGCTTCAATTTCCTCCCTGGTTATTGGCCTGTTCAGGTACTGCAACATTTCCTAACATGGGCAAGGCACTCCCTTGCTGCCCTCTTTTGACATACCCTCAACCCTACTCCAACAGTTTATTCCCTGCAACCTCTTTCTGCTGGAATAGCCTGGAACTTGACAGGCAGTATTTTTGCGTGGGGTCCTTTCAAGAAATCTCTGACCTGGCTATTCTTGATAGCATCCCTTTGACCCACAGTGGCATGGTGCCTCTCTAAACTCAGGAAGCGCAGTGGTCCCTCTTCGCTATCATATATTACTCCAGCCAACCTTTTCCCTTGGGCTTTCCTAGGTGAGAATCAGACACCATTCTCTGTACTCCCCAAACTCCAGAGAACACAGGTTAGACCCTCTGAGACAGGCAGAACAAGGCACGTCTTTGCCCCTGCAGATGTGCATGCCTTAATCCCTGGAAACTGTGAACCCATTACTTACTTTTTTTAAAAAAATATTTTATTTATTCATGAGACACAGAGAGAGAGAGGCAGAGACACAGACAGAGGGAGAAGCAGGCTCCATGCAGAGAACCCGAGTGGGACCCGATTCCGGGTCTCCAGGATCACACCCCAGGCTGAAGGCGGCACTAAACTGCTGAGCCACCGGGGCTGCCCAACCTATTACTTACTTAATTTATTTTCTTACATAGCATAATTTTATTTTTTTTACTTTTTCTTTTTTTTTTTTTTTTTTTTTTTGCAATCACACGAGGGTTTATTTACAAGCTTGAGCCTGGGTCCTTTTTTTTTTTTTTTTTTTTTTCAGTAATCTACACCTAACAGGGTGCTTGAACTCACAACCCCAAGGTCAAGGGTTGCATGCTTCACCCACTGAGCCAGCCAGACACCCTTATTTTTTTTATTTGTTTTAACTGAAGTACAGTTGACATACAATATTACATTAGTTTCAGATATATAATATGGTGATTCAACAATTATATACATTACTAAATGCTCACTATAATAATTGTTACCATCTGTCACTATTTAAAGTTATTAAATATTTTTTGAACATTTTATTATATATATATCTAATTTTAATTCTGGTATAGTTAGCATACAGTGTTACATTAGTTTCAGGTATACGATATAGTCATTCAACAATTCTATACATTACTCAGCACTCCTTAATCCCCATTACCTATTTCACCCATCCCCCCATTTGCCTCCCCTTTGGTAACCACCAGTTTAGTTGGTTACCTCCCTATAGTTAAGGGTTTAAGACTTCTAGTTAAGAGTCTGTTTTTTGTTTTGTTTCTTTTTTTCCCCTTCATTTGTTTTGTTTCTTAAATTCCATAATGAGTGAAATCATATGGTATTTATCTTTCTGTGACTGATTTTTTTCCTTAGCATTATACTTTTAGGATCCACTCATGTTGCAAATGGCAAGATTTCAGTCTTTTTTATGGATGAGTAATATTTTGTTGTGTGTATATATATATATACACATACACACCACATCTTTTTTATCCTTTCATCTATTGATAAATACTTGGGCTACCTCTAAGTTATAAATAATGCTGCAATAAAAATAGTGCACGTATCTTTTCTAGTTAGTTTTTTTTTTTTGCATTCTTTGGGTAAATACCCAGTAGATTTTTGGGTAAATACCAGTAGAGTGAATCCTGGATTATAGGGTAATTATTTTATTTTACTTTTTTATTTTTAATTCTTTTTTTAGTTTTTTTGAGGAAGCTCTAAACTGTTTTTCCACAGTGGTTGCACCAGTTTGCATTCCCATCAACAGTGCACAAGGGTTTCCCTTTCTCCACATACTTGCCAACACCTGTTCTTCTTGTGTTTTTGATTTTAGCCTTTCTGACTGGTGTGAGATGATATCTCATTGTGGTGTTGATTTGCATTTCTGTGATGACGAGCATCTTTTCATGTGTCTGTTGGCTATCTTTATGCCTTTGGAGAGATGTCTGTTCATGTCTTCTGCCCATTTTTAATTGGATTATTTGGGTTTTTTTGGTATCAAGTTATGTAAGTTCTTTATATATTTTGGATAGTGACCTTTTATCAGATATGTCTTTTGCAAATACCTTCTCCCATTCAGGTTGTCTTTTGGTTTTGTTGATTGTTTCCTTTGCTGTGCAGAAGCATTTTATTTTGATGGAGTCCCAATAGTTTATTTGGCTTTTGCTTCCCTTGCCTCAGGAGACATACCTAGAAAAATGTTGCTATGGCTGATGTCAGAGAAATTACTGCTTGTGTGCTTGCTTCTAGGATTTTTATGGCTTCAGGTCTCACACTTAGGTCCTTAATTCATATTGAGTTTATTTTTGTGTATGGTGTAAGAAAGTAGTTCAGTTTTATTGTTTTGCATGTAGCCGTCCAGTTGTCCCAACACATTTGCTGTTTTTCTCATTGCATATTCTTGCCTCCTTTGCTAAAGATTAATTGATCATATAATTGTGGGTTTATTTCTGGGCTCTCCTGTTCTGTTGATCTATGTGTGTCAATATCATACTGTTTGGATTACTGCTCTTTGTAGTATATCTTGAAATCTGGGATTGTGTACCTCCAGTTTTATTCCTCTTTTTCAAGATTGCTTTGGCAGGGATGCCTGGGTGGCTCAGCAGTTGGGTGTCTGCCTTTGGCTCAGGGCATGATCCTGGAGTCCCAGGATCAAGTCCCACATAAGGCTCCCTGCATGGAGCCTGCTTCTCCCTCTGCCTTTGTCTCTGCCTCTTTCTCTGTGTCTTTCATGAATAAATAAATAAAATCTTAAAAAAAAAGATTGCTTTGGTATTTTGTGGTTCCATACAAATTTTAGGATTGTTTGTTCTAGTTCTGTGAAAAATGCTATTGGTGGGGTACCTGGCTCATTTGGTGAAACAGCAGCCTTCACCTCAAATCATGATCCCAGAGTCCTGGGATCAAGCCCCAAGTTGGGCTCCCTGGTTAGTGGGGAGCCTGCTTCTCCCTCTCTCTTTGCTATTCCCCCTACTTATGCTCTCTGGCTCTCTCTCTCTCTCTGTCAAATTATTAAAATATAAGAAAAAGAAAAATGCTATTGGTATTTTGATAGGGATTGCATTAAATCTATAGATTGCTTTGGGTAGTCTGGACATTTTATTTTATATATTTTTTAAAGATTTTATTTATTCATGACAGACACAGGCAGAGACACAGGCAGAGACACAGGCAGAGGGAGAAGCAGGCTCCAAGCAGGGAGCCCAATGCGGGACTTGATCCCGGGTCTCCAGGATCACGCCCTGGGCCACCCGAGCTGCCCAGTCTGGACATTTTAACAGTATATTTTTTCCAATCCATGAGCATAGGATATCCTTCCATTTGTTTGTGTTGCCTTCAATCTCTTTCATCAGTGTTTTATAGTTTTCAGAGTACAGGTCTTTCATCTCCTTGGTTAAGTTTATTACTAGGTATTTTATTATCTTTGGTGCAATTGTAAATGGGATTCTTTTATTAACTTCTCTTTCTGCTCTTTTGTTATGAGTGTATAGAAATGCAACAGATTTCTGTATATTGATTTTTGTATCCTGTGACTTTACTGAATTCATTTATTAGTTTTAGTAGTTTTTTTGGTGGAGTCCTTAGGGTTTTCCATATATAGTATTGTGTCATTTGCAGTGAAAATTTTACTCCTTACCAATTTAGATACGTTTTATTTCTTTTTCTTGTCTACTTGTTGTGACTAGGACTTCTGGTTGAATGTGTTACTTTACATGGCAAAAAGGACTTTACAAATGTGATTGAGGTTATGGACCTTGAGACAGCAGGATTATCCCTTGTAATCCAGGTAGGCCCAATCTCATCATCCAACCATACAAGTCCTTGGAAGTGGAGAACCTATTCCGACTATAGTCAGGGAGAGAGATGTGACTATAGAGGAAGGGCTAGAGACATGTGGCACTAGAGGGATGCTCTCCACCATTGCTGGCTTGAAGATGGAGGAAGAGGACCACAAGCTGAGGAATGTGGTGACCTCGAGGAGTTGGGAATGGTTCTCAGGTACAGCTAACAAGAAAACGGGGATCTGAGTTCTACAACCACAAGGGACTGAATTTTGCCGATAGCCTAAGTGAGCAGGAAATGGCTTATTCCCTACAGTCTCCAAAAAATGAGTTTGCTGATAACCTGGTTTTAGTAAGACCCCCACTAGACTTCGGCCCTACAGACTGTAAGATAATAAATTTGTGTTGTTTTAAGTCACTGTAAGGTAATAAATTTGTGTTGTTTTAAGTCACTAATTTGCAGTAATTTGTTGTGGCAACAGTAGAAAATGAATATACTCTCCTCCAGATTTTCTCCCCGAGTCTTACTGGTTTCTGCCTCTTGGTAAACATGGGCTAAGAGGAAAGGTGAGACTGTGTCCCTTCCTTGCAGGGAATCTCTATCTACCTCCATGCTCTACCATTTCTTAAAAGCTTCTCCCATGTGGTTGGAGAAGACAATGGTGTACTTTCCTATACATCAGACTGACAACTTTGTTGGCATTCTTTCTTATGCATAGGCTGGAAGTGGATGTTATGGTATATCCAGCACTTTATTTAAGCACACTTGTTCCCTCAGTCCCAATGTAGAGGCAGGAGAAGTCCCCTGTAACCTTGCTGGATAATAACAAACCTACATCTTTGTTCCTTGTTCTTTCAGTTCAAGTGCGTATAGACCACTTATAAACATTTGCTTTCCTCTCTAGCTACCTAAATTCCTCTGCCAGACTAGATCTCCTTGATGGAAATCCTGTTACTGATTCTCCTCTGCATTTTGATGAACACATCTTTACATTGAATTATGTATACTTTTGGTCTTATTATCTGTCTGAAATTAATTTCTGCAACCGAGTCAGTTACCCCACTCTCTCATTCTATTTATGCAGATTACCAGCAAGGCATCATGTCTGTGCTGTGCCTTCCTGAGAATAGATGGAACCCTAGGTTTGGAAGGTACTAGAAAGCTCAGCTGCTGCACTGCTTCTTTCTTTCCACTCTTCAATCTTGAATCATTCCTCTTCACTGTCTTCCAAGATTTGCATGTGTGAGAATCATGGGGTAATCTACCACTTCTGTTGGCAGCTTGTTCCAATGTGGAGATTTTGTTTTTGTTTTGTTTTGTTTTAGCTCCTTAAGAGCCGTGACCAAGTCTATGCATTGTGACAACACCAGCCCCAACTCAAGCCTGAAGCATAGCGGAAACATAGTGATTGAACAAGTGAATGAATTAGTAAATGAATGAATATTATTGAGCCCTGAACTGGCTTCCTTATGGCTTCCATAAAGTAGTCCTTGGAATGATTTAACCCCTTCTCTACAGAATGGTATTTAACAATATAAAGCTATCCTATCCTAATTATGTCTTTCCTTTTCATTTGATATATTTTTAATCCCCCAAAGGATAGTCCTACACATCAAATTACAATCGTTTCTACTTCAGTTGTATAATAGCCTCCAACAGAATGTTTAGTTTTCTGGAATGCATTTAACATGAGGGTGGGCCGGAAGTGATTTTGTAACTATTGCAAAAGTCTGTGGTTTGGATCTTTCCAAAAGTTTTATCTCAGCAGCCCAGACACAGGCCTCTGCCAAAAATCACAGCTTTTCTGTTTCCCATTGTGTAGTCTGCAGATAGTCCTGATAAGGGACTGAGGGTTTATATGAAAGGCATCATGGTGTGTTGTAAGTGTAATAGGATATAGAATGAAACTTTTCATGGTGTCTTGAAATTTGATCTGAAGCCCCAAAGCTGAGAATGAACCAAGTGTCCCCAGGTTTCCAGATGGGGTGCTAACACTAGATATATCCATGCAGAAATTATGAAAAGACAGCAAAGCTGGGATCAGCCACCATCACACATCTCCAGCTGATGCAGGAGAAAGTGATTATCAATCTCCTTCACACACTTCCAGCTGGTGCAGGAGAACGGGAATTAAAGAGGGCTTCTGAGGTAGTAGACAGTGTTGTGGCATTTCCCTTTCTCTTCTAAAGGGGGGCTCTCAAGAGAACTGGAGGCTCTGGTGATGCCCTATGATTGGTATAGAGTAGGGTGAGAGAATTCTTGGAGAAATGGGTATATGTCTTCTGGACAGATTAGGAACATAAATTAATGGGAATTGATGCTTCCTGCCTGATGACAATGGAATGTGGGAGGCTGGTCAGACCAGCCAATGAACCCTGAGTGAGCAGGGCAACGGTGAGAGCTGCTTGCACTCCCAGGATTTGTAATGGAGGGCCTATGTGTTTCCCAAGAGCTGCAATGGAAGATAACTGGCCTTCAACCAGGCGGGCTGCCTGTGGGGGTACAGGGATGCTGGCAATAAGCTGCTGTATGGTGTATTTCTGGGCCGGAGCTGAGAATTGTGTGCAAAATTTCTGAGAGAAGTGAGAGAGTACATTTGCTTTTAGGGGGCTTTTCAACCAGGTGGTTTCTACAGCAAGCCTTTGAAAACCCCACCCCCCATGCCTCCCATTGGAGAGAGCCAGCATATGGGCTCCTCCTACATCAAGGCCAAGATCTACCATACTTTAATGGCATCTACCACAAAAGATACACTTGCTTCTTTACCTCTAATCCCCTACCCCCTGCCTTGACCCTGGAGAAGCCAGAAGCTGCCAGCTGAGGGGAAGGAGAATGAAAGAGATGGAGAAGAACAGACTGTACCTCCTTTTCACACTGTAGGGCTGTGGTCACCATACAGTAGTGGTAGGGCTAGGGGTAGGTGTGGTGGCGGGAGCCTCGAACTGGGTATGTGATGGAAATTCTAAATAGAACTTTTTTCTTTTTAAAGATTTTATTTTTTCATGAGAGACACCCAGAGAGAGGCACAGACACAGGCAGAAGGAGATGCAGGCTCCACACAGAGAGCCGGATGGGGGACTCGATCCCGGGACCCCAGGATCATGCCCTGAGCCGAAGGCAGACACTTAGCTGCTGAGCCACCCAGGCATGCCTAAATAAAAAATTTTAATGAGTTTTAATTCTTGAAAGTAACTTTTAAGTTACTTAAGTTTACTTTTAAGAACTTAAAAGTTCTATGAGTATGAAATATGCATGAGATGTTGTCCGGGGTCGGGGAGGAGAGTGATTTGACAGAGCATGTTGAGGGGGAGTGATTAGAGCAAAATAATACAGTTGTCTGTTTGTACACCACTGGGTTAGTCCAACTGATAAGATTCCTGGGAGGCCAGAGGCCAAGGGATAGATGGGCAACGGACTATGCTCTGGAACTTTGGTACTATGGACTCCCCGCCTCTCCAAATTTTTGATATTGTAGTTTAGTTTTTAAAATTTAATCTCTAATTTTTAAAAAGATTTATTTCTTTTAGAGAGGGGCAGCATAGAGGCAGAGGGAAAGAGAAATTTAAGCAGATTCCATGCTGAGCATGAGTCCAACATGGGGCTTGATCCCATAACCCTGAGCCAAACCCAAGAGTCAGATGCTCAACTGACTGAGCCACTCAGGTACCCCTTTTTAAAGATTAAACATTAACACTTTTTTTAAGATTTTAAGTAATCTCCACACCCACCATGGGGCTTGAACTCAGGACCCTGAAATCAAGAATGCAAGTTAGCTCTGCAACCAAGTCAGCCAGGCACCCAGCTGTTTAATTTTTGAAAAGCTTTTACTTTGAAATAATGTCACAACTACAGAGACATTGCAAAAAGAGTACAGAGAGTTCCCGTGTGCCCTTTCCCCAACTTCCCCTAATATTAACATCTCCCATAACCACAGTATAAGAATCAAAACCAGGAAGTTAACATTGATTCAATACTATTAACTACTCTATAGACCTTATTATAGTTTGCCAGCTTTTTCATAAATGTTTTTTTTTTTTCTGACCAGAATCCAACCCAGGATCTTACAGTGCATTTATGTGTCACGTCTCCATAGACCTGCGGATTCTTGAACGTCCTCTATAAAAATTCCAGTGCATAAATTTTTCTGCATGAAGACACCTCCAATGAGAGTCTGTTCTAAATGGGGCCAAGTGCCATAAGGAAGTCCATAGCCATGATTGCCTTTCTTGAAGTTTTCGCCTGATTCTGGGTCTTGTTTTATTTTTGTTTGCCTTTTAGAACAAGGCCATTTTCCCTTCTACATAACAACTTTCAAATAGTGGAAGACCATTATATTTCTATTCCGCACTGAAGGCCTACCCCCCACTCCTGTCACCAAATCCTTTTAGGATGAACTCCCTAGTTCTATCAACTGTTCCTTGTATGACATAGTTTTAAGTTATCCTACACATGGGTCACTCTTCCTTGAACAAGCACCAGTTCTACATATGAATACGGATGCAGGTCTATCTATCTGTGTGATGCCTGTACAGAGTAAAAATACAGATATCATTCTCCACATTCTAGGTCCTATCTCCTCAGGCCAAGATTACGCTAACATGGGGTTTGTTTTTATAAAGGTGGTGAGGTCCTAGTTAAGCATGGCTAATTCAATAGCCATTTTTAGTGAACATAAGTGGGTAATCTAGGCTCCCGTGTGAGTTGCTAAGAGGAGTTTGGGATTTTTCTTAGAGATAACTTCTGGGGTGAAAGGCTAGATGAATAAGTATCTTTTTAATTAAACTTGAGTTGGTTTATATTGAAAATGAAAATGGTACCTGGCAAGAAGCTGCTGGTATATCTTCTCAAAAAAAAAAAAAAAAAAAAAAAAAAGGCACTACATTTTCAAAAACGAGAGCAAACTCTCAATGTATTGGCCGAATCTGGGAGAGCTTCCATTTACTGAATAGCTAATGGGGAATGGGTTGAGAAATACAATGTGGTCTGAAATAGAGCAAGTACTTTTACTTAGAAGTAATTCTCAAAACACTTTTTATCAGTCTTCAACTATCTGTACCCTGGTTCAAAATGCAGGGTATGTTTTGACCTTACCTGTTCTGTGTGGGTATTGCTGGAGGGTGTTATTACAATACTTTATTGACTATATTCTCTATGCTGCACTTTTTATTTCTCTTATTTTTGGTTAAATTTCTTAACATTAGCTTTCTTATTATGTTCTGTCTGGATTTTAGTTTGCAGGCCCTTCTTGAATGTAAGAGTTTTGTTTCTTTAGTTTTCTTTCTCTGATTCCCCACCACTCTTGTGGTTTTGAGGCTTGTTTCTGCCTGGTCCATGGAGTCTCCAGGTCTTATATTGGCTCTTTGGGGCCCTCACCCCAGAGAGATATTGAGGGTATCACAGAGACAGTCACTGAACCCAGTGATAACTTGCCTGGAAGCCAAGTGGAGAGTCTGAGGCTTGCTTTCCTTCCTAAGCTTGCAGCATCATAGACACTGCCATGGATCATAGTGGTTGTTTCCAGACTCATTTCTTGAGCCAGGGTGCTTGACCTTGGCCCTAGTCCTAAGACACGAGCACTCAGCCTCCTGGTTTTCTTATTCCTATTTGTAGAGCAGTCAGTGGGAAGCTCTGGAGTGGCCAGCCACAGTTTGTTCTAATTGGTTGCCACATCCATTCTCTCTGGTTGTTGTCTGTGCTGTACTAGTTATTAATATTATCAATATCAACCAGCCTGTTACTCCACAGAAGCTGAATTCCTGGCCACTTCTTATTGCATCTGCAGGGGTCCTGAGGCCATTTCTTGCTTTGGATGTCAGCTCCAATTCTGGACATACATTCATTTGTGTTTGAGCATGGCTGTAACTTTTTTAAAATTAAATTTTTCTTATGGAGATATAACTAACACAACATTATTCAGGTGTACAACATGATTTGATATTTGTATATATTGTGAAATGATCACTGCATAAGTCAAGTTCACATGGCTATGACTTTTATTTTCTTCTGTATTTTATCTGTCATGCAAAAGAGCAGAGGAGAGCACCTCAAAATATATACTTACTATAGTATTTTAATGAGAAGTTTTTTAATGATGTAGTTGAGATAACCAGGACATGTATCAAGATGAAAGTCATTGCAGAGTTGGTGAGGAGTGCCAAAATTTATTAAAGTCTTTTTTAAATTTTTAAAAAATTGTATTTATTTATTCATGAGAGACATACACACACAGAGAGGCAGAGACACAGGCAGAGGGAGAAGCAGGCTCCATGCAGGGAGCCTGACATGGGACTTGATCCCAGGTCTCCAGGATCATGCC